>NC_135234.1:395871828-396489640 GCF_051348905.1 Ranitomeya variabilis
ACACCACCAGTTGGGGCCCGGTACTGCTAGCTGCACAGAGAAAAACACCAGCCAATGTGTCAGTGGGGTTCAGCACCGCCAGCTGTTCCCCTGCTGTGCAGCCGGCATCGTGTCCTGCAAAAGCCACGCAGACACAAGAACTGAAATTGAAGGGAACCTGTCCCCCCTCCCCCAGGCGTTTGTACGTTTTACAGCCACCTTGTACAGCGGTAATGCTGCATGTGTGCAAGGTGGCTCATAAACGTATTCTCCTCGCACATGTGGAACTGAAAACACGTCTAAAATGTGTCCTCTGTGTGACCATTTAACCGTCCTGGAGGTGTGACTTTCCTTTGTAATGACACGCTGCAACCCCCTTGGTAGCGCTGCCCGTCTTCTGGCATCATTGTTTGGCTGCCTGCGCCTCTGCGGCCGCCCTGACCCACACAACGCCCCTCGGTGTCTTATTTATTGGGACTGCGAGGGTGTGATTGATGGGCATGAGCAGTGCATCAGTTCGCCTGTCCCTCATCTCCTTCCGCCTTCCTCAGACTGTGCGGCTTCATGGCCGCGGCATGCGATAAGGGATCAGCTGACGCCGCACAGTCTGAAGCGGGTGTAAGGACCCGAGTGTGAGAGGCGAACATATGTGCTGCGCCAGGCCATGAATCCCAGCCCCGCAGTGTTTTAACAATGTTAAGACACTGCGGGGCTGGGATTCATGGTCATCGCGAACCGCACCGGCCGACATTAAATGATGTCAGAAGATGGGCAGCGCTAACAGCGCTAGGCCAGGGGATAACACGACAGCGCAGACTCCTGTACAGCAAATAACAACGCTCAGGAGGCTGCACCCAGCACCAAGGTGGGATTCTTGACATCTGTGCTGCGTCTCATTACAAAGGGAACTCGCGCCTCCAACACAGTTTGACTGTATAAAGGGCTAAATGTTATACGTGTTTCATTCAGCGTGTGCAAGGAGCAAAATTAAAAGAGCAACCTTTGACTTGTGCAGCACTACTGCTGCATAAGCTGTGGCTCTTCTACTTTGTAACACCTGAGGGGGGGTTAAAGGTTACCTTTGAAATTGGTTCAATTAGGCTTCGGCCTACACTCTGCTCCCCCTGCAGAGCCCGGGCTCCAACACCGCCAGTTGGGGCCCGGTACTGCTAGCTGCACAGACAAAAACACCAGCCAATGTGTCAGTGGGGTTCAGCACCGCCAGCTGTTCCCCTGCTGTGCAGCCGGCAACATGTCCTGCAACTGCCACGCAGACACAACAGACCCAAAGCTGCCGCCAGTGCAGGCTTCGGCCTACACTCTGCTCCCTCTCCTCCTCCTGCTGACCCCGGGCTCTAACACCGCCAGTTGGGGCCCGGTACTGCTAGCTGCACAGAGAAAAACACCAGCCAATGTGTCAGTGGGGTTCAGCACCGCCAGCTGTTCCCCTGCTGTGCAGCCGGCATCGTGTCCTGCAAAAGCCACGCAGACACAAGAACTGAAATTGAAGGGAACCTGTCCCCCCCTCCCCCAGGCGTTTGTACGTTTTACAGCCACCTTGTACAGCGGTAATGCTGCATGTGTGCAAGGTGGCTCATAAACGTATTCTCCTCGCACATGTGGAACTGAAAACACGTCTAAAATGTGTCCTCTGTGTGACCATTTAACCGTCCCGGAGGTGTGACTTTCCTTTGTAATGACACGCTGCAACCCCCTTGGTAGCGCTGCCCGTCTTCTGGCATCATTGTTTGGCTGCCTGCGCCTCTGCGGCCGCCCTGACCCACACAACGCCCCTCGGTGTCTTATTTATTGGGACTGCGAGGGTGTGATTGATGGGCATGAGCAATGCATCAGTTCGCCTGTCCCTCATCTCCTTCTGCCTTCCTCAGACTGTGCGGCTTCATGGCCGCGGCATGCGATAAGGGATCAGCTGACGCCGCACAGTCTGAAGCGGGTGTAAGGACCCGAGTGTGAGAGGCGAACATATGTGCTGCGCCAGGCCATGAATCCCAGCCCCGCAGTGTTTTAACAATGTTAAGACACTGCGGGGCTGGGATTCATGGTCATCGCGAACCGCACCGGCCGACATTAAATGATGTCAGAAGATGGGCAGCGCTAACAGCGCTAGGCCAGGGGATAACACGACAGCGCAGACTCCTGTACAGCAAATAACAATGCTCAGGAGGCTGCACCCAGCACCAAGGTGGGATTCTTGACATCTGTGCTGCGTCTCATTACAAAGGGAACTCGCGCCTCCAACACAGTTTGACTGTATAAAGGGCTAAATGTTATACGTGTTTCATTCAGCGTGTGCAAGGAGCAAAATTAAAAGAGCAACCTTTGACTTGTGCAGCACTACTGCTGCATAAGCTGTGGCTCTTCTACTTTGTAACACCTGAGGGGGGGTTAAAAGTTACCTTTGAAATTGGTTCAAATAGGCTTCGGCCTACACTCTGCTCCCCCTGCAGAGCCCGGGCTCCAACACCGCCAGTTGGGGCCCGGTACTGCTAGCTGCACAGACAAAAACACCAGCCAATGTGTCAGTGGGGTTCAGCACCGCCAGCTGTTCCCCTGCTGTGCAGCCGGCAACGTGTCCTGCAACTGCCACGCAGACACAACAGACCCAAAGCTGCCGCCAGTGCAGGCTTCGGCCTACACTCTGCTCCCTCTCCTCCTCCTGCTGACCCCGGGCTCTAACACCGCCAGTTGGGGCCCGGTACTGCTAGCTGCACAGAGAAAAACACCAGCCAATGTGTCAGTGGGGTTCAGCACCGCCAGCTGTTCCCCTGCTGTGCAGCCGGCATCGTGTCCTGCAAAAGCCACGCAGACACAAGAACTGAAATTGAAGGGAACCTGTCCCCCCTCCCCCAGGCGTTTGTACGTTTTACAGCCACCTTGTACAGCGGTAATGCTGCATGTGTGCAAGGTGGCTCATAAACGTATTCTCCTCGCACATGTGGAACTGAAAACACGTCTAAAATGTGTCCTCTGTGTGACCATTTAACCGTCCCGGAGGTGTGACTTTCCTTTGTAATGACACGCTGCAACCCCCTTGGTAGCGCTGCCCGTCTTCTGGCATCATTGTTTGGCTGCCTGCGCCTCTGCGGCCGCCCTGACCCACACAACGCCCTTCGGTGTCTTATTTATTGGGACTGCAAGGGTGTGATTGATGGGCATGAGCAGTGCATCAGTTCGCCTGTCCCTCATCTCCTTCAGCCTTCCTCAGACTGTGCGGCTTCATGGCCGCGGCATGCGATAAGGGATCAGCTGATGCCGCACAGTCTGAAGCGGGTGTAAGGACCTGAGTGTGAGAGGCGAACATATGTGCTGCGCCAGGCCATGAATCCCAGCCCCGCAGTGTTTTAACAATGTTAAGACACTGCGGGGCTGGGATTCATGGTCATCGCGAACCGCACCGGCCGACATTAAATGATGTCAGAAGATGGGCAGCGCTAACAGCGCTAGGCCAGGGGATAACACGACAGCGCAGACTCCTGTACAGCAAATAACAACGCTCAGGAGGCTGCACCCAGCACCAAGGTGGGATTCTTGACATCTGTGCTGCGTCTCATTACAAAGGGAACTCGCGCCTCCAACACAGTTTGACTGTATAAAGGGCTAAATGTTATACGTGTTTCATTCAGCGTGTGCAAGGAGCAAAATTAAAAGAGCAACCTTTGACTTGTGCAGCACTACTGCTGCATAAGCTGTGGCTCTTCTACTTTGTAACACCTGAGGGGGGGTTAAAGGTTACCTTTGAAATTGGTTCAATTAGGCTTCGGCCTACACTCTGCTCCCCCTGCAGAGCCCGGGCTCCAACACCGCCAGTTGGGGCCCGGTACTGCTAGCTGCACAGACAAAAACACCAGCCAATGTGTCAGTGGGGTTCAGCACCGCCAGCTGTTCCCCTGCTGTGCAGCCGGCAACGTGTCCTGCAACTGCCACGCAGACACAACAGACCCAAAGCTGCCGCCAGTGCAGGCTTCGGCCTACACTCTGCTCCCTCTCCTCCTCCTGCTGACCCCGGGCTCTAACACCGCCAGTTGGGGCCCGGTACTGCTAGCTGCACAGTGAAAAACACCAGCCAATGTGTCAGTGGGGTTCAGCACCGCCAGCTGTTCCCCTGCTGTGCAGCCGGCATCGTGTCCTGCAAAAGCCACGCAGACACAAGAACTGAAATTGAAGGGAACCTGTCCCCCCTCCCCCAGGCGTTTGTACGTTTTACAGCCACCTTGTACAGCGGTAATGCTGCATGTGTGCAAGGTGGCTCATAAACGTATTCTCCTCGCACATGTGGAACTGAAAACACGTCTAAAATGTGTCCTCTGTGTTACCATTTAACCATCCCGGAGGTGTGACTTTCCTTTGTAATGACACGCTGCAACCCCCTTGGTAGCGCTGCCCGTCTTCTGGCATCATTGTTTGGCTGCCTGCGCCTCTGCGGCCGCCCTGACCCACACAACGCCCCTCGGTGTCTTATTTATTGGGACTGCGAGGGTGTGATTGATGGGCATGAGCAGTGCATCAGTTCGCCTGTCCCTCATCTCCTTCTGCCTTCCTCAGACTGTGCGGCTTCATGGCCGCGGCATGCGATAAGGGATCAGCTGACGCCGCACAGTCTGAAGCGGGTGTAAGGACCCGAGTGTGAGAGGCGAACATATGTGCTGCGCCAGGCCATGAATCCCAGCCCCGCAGTGTTTTAACAATGTTAAGACACTGCGGGGCTGGGATTCATGGTCATCGCGAACCGCACCGGCCGACATTAAATGATGTCAGAAGATGGGCAGCGCTAACAGCGCTAGGCCAGGGGATAACACGACAGCGCAGACTCCTGTACAGCAAATAACAACGCTCAGGAGGCTGCAC
The DNA here is from genome assembly GCF_051348905.1 of Ranitomeya variabilis. NCBI lineage: Eukaryota > Metazoa > Chordata > Amphibia > Anura > Dendrobatidae > Ranitomeya > Ranitomeya variabilis. The sequence goes on from NC_135234.1 coordinate 395,876,674, forward strand.
CCAGCACCAAGGTGGGATTCTTGACATCTGTGCTGCGTCTCATTACAAAGGGAACTCGCGCCTCCAACACAGTTTGACTGTATAAAGGGCTAAATGTTATACGTGTTTCATTCAGCGTGTGCAAGGAGCAAAATTAAAAGAGCAACCTTTGACTTGTGCAGCACTACTGCTGCATAAGCTGTGGCTCTTCTACTTTGTAACACCTGAGGGGGGGTTAAAGGTTACCTTTGAAATTGGTTCAATTAGGCTTCGGCCTACACTCTGCTCCCCCTGCAGAGCCCGGGCTCCAACACCGCCAGTTGGGGCCCGGTACTGCTAGCTGCACAGACAAAAACACCAGCCAATGTGTCAGTGGGGTTCAGCACCGCCAGCTGTTCCCCTGCTGTGCAGCCGGCAACGTGTCCTGCAACTGCCACGCAGACACAACAGACCCAAAGCTGCCGCCAGTGCAGGCTTCGGCCTACACTCTGCTCCCTCTCCTCCTCCTGCTGACCCCGGGCTCTAACACCGCCAGTTGGGGCCCGGTACTGCTAGCTGCACAGAGAAAAACACCAGCCAATGTGTCAGTGGGGTTCAGCACCGCCAGCTGTTCCCCTGCTGTGCAGCCGGCATCGTGTCCTGCAAAAGCCACGCAGACACAAGAACTGAAATTGAAGGGAACCTGTCCCCCCTCCCCCAGGCGTTTGTACGTTTTACAGCCACCTTGTACAGCGGTAATGCTGCATGTGTGCAAGGTGGCTCATAAACGTATTCTCCTCGCACATGTGGAACTGAAAACACGTCTAAAATGTGTCCTCTGTGTGACCATTTAACCGTCCCGGAGGTGTGACTTTCCTTTGTAATGACACGCTGCAACCCCCTTGGTAGCGCTGCCCGTCTTCTGGCATCATTGTTTGGCTGCCTGCGCCTCTGCGGCCGCCCTGACCCACACAACGCCCCTCGGTGTCTTATTTATTGGGACTGCGAGGGTGTGATTGATGGGTATGAGCAGTGCATCAGTTCGCCTGTCCCTCATCTCCTTCTGCCTTCCTCAGACTGTGCGGCTTCATGGCCGCGGCATGCGATAAGGGATCAGCTGACGCCGCACAGTCTGAAGCGGGTGTAAGGACCCGAGTGTGAGAGGCGAACATATGTGCTGCGCCAGGCCATGAATCCCAGCCCCGCAGTGTTTTAACAATGTTAAGACACTGCGGGGCTGGGATTCATGGTCATCGCGAACCGCACCGGCCGACATTAAATGATGTCAGAAGATGGGCAGCGCTAACAGCGCTAGGCCAGGGGATAACACGACAGCGCAGACTCCTGTACAGCAAATAACAACGCTCAGGAGGCTGCACCCAGCACCAAGGTGGGATTCTTGACATCTGTGCTGCGTCTCATTACAAAGGGAACTCGCGCCTCCAACACAGTTTGACTGTATAAAGGGCTAAATGTTATACGTGTTTCATTCAGCGTGTGCAAGGAGCAAAATTAAAAGAGCAACCTTTGACTTGTGCAGCACTACTGCTGCATAAGCTGTGGCTCTTCTACTTTGTAACACCTGAGGGGGGGTTAAAGGTTACCTTTGAAATTGGTTCAATTAGGCTTCGGCCTACACTCTGCTCCCCCTGCAGAGCCCGGGCTCCAACACCGCCAGTTGGGGCCCGGTACTGCTAGCTGCACAGACAAAAACACCAGCCAATGTGTCAGTGGGGTTCAGCACCGCCAGCTGTTCCCCTGCTGTGCAGCCGGCAACGTGTCCTGCAACTGCCACGCAGACACAACAGACCCAAAGCTGCCGCCAGTGCAGGCTTCGGCCTACACTCTGCTCCCTCTCCTCCTCCTGCTGACCCCGGGCTCTAACACCGCCAGTTGGGGCCCGGTACTGCTAGCTGCACAGAGAAAAACACCAGCCAATGTGTCAGTGGGGTTCAGCACCGCCAGCTGTTCCCCTGCTGTGCAGCCGGCATCGTGTCCTGCAAAAGCCACGCAGACACAAGAACTGAAATTGAAGGGAACCTGTCCCCCCTCCCCCAGGCGTTTGTACGTTTTACAGCCACCTTGTACAGCGGTAATGCTGCATGTGTGCAAGGTGGCTCATAAACGTATTCTCCTCGCACATGTGGAACTGAAAACACGTCTAAAATGTGTCCTCTGTGTGACCATTTAACCGTCCCGGAGGTGTGACTTTCCTTTGTAATGACACGCTGCAACCCCCTTGGTAGCGCTGTCCGTCTTCTGGCATCATTGTTTGGCTGCCTGCGCCTCTGCGGCCGCCCTGACCCACACAACGCCCCTTGGTGTCTTATTTATTGGGACTGCGAGGGTGTGATTGATGGGCATGAGCAGTGCATCAGTTCGCCTGTCCCTCATCTCCTTCCGCCTTCCTCAGACTGTGCGGCTTCATGGCCGCGGCATGCGATAAGGGATCAGCTGACGCCGCACAGTCTGAAGCGGGTGTAAGGACCCGAGTGTGAGAGGCGAACATATGTGCTGCGCCAGGCCATGAATCCCAGCCCCGCAGTGTTTTAACAATGTTAAGACACTGCGGGGCTGGGATTCATGGTCATCGCGAACCGCACCGGCCGACATTAAATGATGTCAGAAGATGGGCAGCGCTAACAGCGCTAGGCCAGGGGATAACACGACAGCGCAGACTCCTGTACAGCAAATAACAACGCTCAGGAGGCTGCACCCAGCACCAAGGTGGGATTCTTGACATCTGTGCTGCGTCTCATTACAAAGGGAACTCGCGCCTCCAACACAGTTTGACTGTATAAAGGGCTAAATGTTATACGTGTTTCATTCAGCGTGTGCAAGGAGCAAAATTAAAAGAGCAACCTTTGACTTGTGCAGCACTACTGCTGCATAAGCTGTGGCTCTTCTACTTTGTAACACCTGAGGGGGGGTTAAAGGTTACCTTTGAAATTGGTTCAATTAGGCTTCGGCCTACACTCTGCTCCCCCTGCAGAGCCCGGGCTCCAACACCGCCAGTTGGGGCCCGGTACTGCTAGCTGCACAGACAAAAACACCAGCCAATGTGTCAGTGGGGTTCAGCACCGCCAGCTGTTCCCCTGCTGTGCAGCCGGCAACGTGTCCTGCAACTGCCACGCAGACACAACAGACCCAAAGCTGCCGCCAGTGCAGGCTTCGGCCTACACTCTGCTCCCTCTCCTCCTCCTGCTGACCCCGGGCTCTAACACCGCCAGTTGGGGCCTGGTACTGCTAGCTGCACAGAGAAAAACACCAGCCAATGTGTCAGTGGGGTTCAGCACCGCCAGCTGTTCCCCTGCTGTGCAGCCGGCATCGTGTCCTGCAAAAGCCACGCAGACACTTGCTCTTGTACCTTCTGCTCCCCATCCTGGTTCCAGTACCGTCAGCTGGTTCCGGGCAGAGCCTTTGGCTTAGGTGCCTCCCTCTGGGTATCCGAGTTCCACCAACGTCAGGTGGTCCTTGGTAGTGCTTTCAGGCACGGGTACCTCCTGCTTAGTAACCGGGTTCCAGTAACGTCAGCTGGTCCTCGGTAGTTCCATTGGCTCTTGGACCTTCGGGTAGCCATCCGAGTTCCAGTTCCATCAGCTGGTTCTCGGCATTTTCTCAGCCTTCTTGTACCTTCTGCTACATTTCCAAGTTCAAGAGACTAAACACGATGACCCGGAAGACCACCCCTAAGATGACGACGACACCAGAGACGACAACCACCGTGATGACGACGACCCTGGAGACGATGACCCTGAAGACCACCCCGATGACGACGACCCCGGAGACGACGACCCTGAAGACCACTCCGATGACGACGACCCCGGAGACGACGACCCTGGAGACGACGACGACCAGGAAGACCGAGAAGCAGAAGAACAAGAGGCTGCAGAACAAAGAGCAGAAGAACATTAAGCATAAGACTAAATATCAGAGCAAAAGATATTATCTAAATTATAAGCAGAAGAAGACTAAGCAGTGTATGGGGGTGAGTCCGTTCCTCCTCGTGGTGCCCCTGGATAAAGCCTGATGCTGCAGGCCAAACTGAACGCGGACAAATGTAACTGTTTTGTGACAGGCAGAACGGAAGGTGTAATCTTCAAACTTTTATAGATAACAACTACGGGAATGCCTGTCACAAATAAGAATATGATGAAGAAGTAGAATATGATGAAGATAATAGTAAAATAAAAAGAATATGAACAATGTAACCAAAAAAATAATAGGTAGAAGATGAAGAAGAAGATGAATAAGGTGAAGAAGTTGATGTCAAAGAAGCTGATGATGAAGATAATGAAGAAGAAAGTGTGGGAGAAGTAAAAAAGAAGGTGAAGGGCGTGGAAGTAGTGAAACATCAATATCTGACAAAATAAAAAAAAAAGTTAACATAGTCAAAATCTTTCTAACACCGAACGTCATAAAAAACAAAACAAAATCCTGCTATTCTATTAGATTGGGCTAAACCTCTGTGCCTTTAATGTCTCCGCCACGTCCCCCAATACATCCTACATTATTCTTAGTTGTTTTCCTTCATGTAGAATGAACCTACAAGTTTATAAAGGGTTTATTTTAATTCCGATATTTTCGTCCCATTGACTTGCATTGGGATCGGGTATCGGTATCGGATTAGATCCGATACTTTGACTGTATCGGCCGATACTTTCCGATACCGATACTTTCCGATATCGGAAGGTATCGCTCAACACTAGTTACCAATTAACCAAATTTTAGAATTCCTGCAGAAGGGGTTAGAGCTAAACTTATCTACAAGTACGCTAAAAGTACAAGTCTCAGCCCTAGGGGCCCTGTTTTCTTGTAACATTGCTAATAATTATTGGGTATCAAGGTTTATAAAAGCTTCTGGTAGAGCTAGACCTATACACAAGAACAGGTCGGTACCTTGGGATCTCAACCTAGTCCTTTCAGCCTTGACTAAAGAACCGTTTGAGCCCTTACATTTAGCCTCAGTTAAATTGTTGTCCCTCAAAACAGCATTTTTAGTAGCAATAACATCTGCTCGTAGGGTTGGGGACATACAGGCGCTCTCTAGACTCTCCCCTTATACAGAGTTTCTACAGGACAGAGTAGTCCTCAAACCGGACCCAGCCTATCTGCCAAAAGTGGCCTCACATTTTCACAGATCACAGGAGATAGTGTTACCATCATTTCTCCCTAATCCCTCTAATACTAAGGAAGAACTACTCCATACGTTAGATGTTAGGAGATGCCTGTTAGAATATATCACAGTCACTAACGCTTGGAAGAGAGAGGATGCGTTATTTTTATCCTTCCAAGGTCCTAGGAAAGGGCTTAGAGTTTCGAAGTGCACACTAGCGAAGTGGATTAGGGAGGCTATCTCTTTGGCTTATACTGCAGGTGGAGGTCCGGCTCCGCAGAATCTGAGGGCGCATTCCACCAGGGCCATGGCTACATCCTGGGCGGAAAGATCTGGAGTGTCAATCGACCAGATATGTAAGGCAGCTACGTGGTCGTCCCCTTCCACCTTTTTTAAGCACTACCGGTTGGACTTGGGGTGCTCCTCTGATCTCACCTTCGGGTTAAGGGTGCTACAAGCTATAGTCCCTCCCTAAGGTAGTTTTACATCTCTGTAATTCTCTCGTAGTGCTGTCATGGGAGTCCGAATAAAGCATTAAGCTACTTACGGGTAGCGGCATTTTTCGGAGGCCCATGACAGCACCCTTAGTTCCCTCCCTATTCACGTGGGGGTTGCACTTCCTATAATGTACATAATGAGATATATATAGATCTCACGTGGGGCATTTGCAATAGATTAATTTTGTATATAAACTGTATATAATATTTGTGTGCTACTAACCGCGGTAGTCCTCTCAGGCTCTAATATACAACTGATGCATGGGGAGAGGTGCCGCCCTTTTGTATCTGTAGGTTTCCTGTTCCTGAAGGGCGGATCCCCTCTCTCTTAGTGCTGTCATGGGCCTCCGAAAAATGCCGCTACCCGTAAGTAGCTTAATGCTTTTTTTTTCTAAAAGATAATCAGACATCACTTACACTGCGACGGCTGCTGTTCTAATTCGCTAACTCGTTTATTTATGAAACTGCTCTGTTTTTTTTTTATAAAACAAAATCAGATGTCACTAACGGAAGGACATCACGGACTGTGACAGGGATTGGAGAACTGCTGCTGTGATCACAGATCAGTCACACAGCAGACAGCACACAGGAGATCGCAGCACATGAGATCGCAGGACACAAATTGCAAGAGGATTGTACTGATCAACAATGAAATTCTTTCTCTCAGGTTCACAGAGGGGTCTACGATTCCTCTGTACACCAATTAAGAGGTAAATATGGCGTACAGAGTGGGGATTGCTATTTTAGATTAACCCCTTTGGAGCTGATTGATCAAGAACTATTGTTCAACCAGTCAGCTCCAAAAGGGTTAATCCGGAGAGGTGATGTCACGACCCATTGTGACCCCACCCATTGTAACTGCTGTGATTGGTGCTGCCTCAGATAGCACCGATCATAGCATGTCACCTGCTTTGTTTTTTTGCAACCTTATTGTCACTTCACTGTGATTGGCTAGTCAGAATTGAACAGCCAATCACAGCGAACGCTAATGCTGAGAGGCGGCTGTACAAACCCTTGGGGTGACGTGCAGGGTTGGCCAGCACTCTTCTTAACTTGGTCACCGTGCAATGCAGCACAGTGACCAGAAATAGAGGCGCCGTACATACAGCTCTGTCAAAAATTAAGAGACCACTGCAAAATGTTCAGTTTGTCTGAGTTTTCTCTTTATAGGTACAGTATATTTTTTTAGTAAAATGTAAATTGTTCATTTATTCTATAAACTTCAGACAACATGTCTCTGAATTTCCAAGCAATAAATTTTGTATTTATTTTCAGAAAATGAGAAATGGTCAAAATAACAAAAAAAAATGCACTGCTTGCAGACCTCAAATAAGGCAAAAAAAAAAAGTTCATAATCATTTAGAAACAACAATACTAATGTTTTAACTCAGGAAGAGTTCAGAAATCAATATGTTGTGGAATAACCATGATTTTTAATCACAGCTTTCATGCGTCTTGGCATGCTTTCCACCAGTCTTTCACACTGCTTTTGGGTGACCTTATGCCACTCCTGGTACAAAAATGTAAGCAGTTCTTCTTTGTTTGATGGCTTGTGACTATCCATCTTCCTCTTGATTACATTCCAGAGGTTTTCAATGGGGTTCAGGTCTGGAGATTGGGCTGGCCATGACAGGGATTTGATGTGGTGGTCCTTCATCCACACCTTGATTGACCTAGCTGTGTGGCATGGTGCATTGTCCTGCTGGAAAAACAGTCCTCAGAGTTGGGGAACATTGCCTGAGCAGAAGGAATCAACTGTTTCTCCAGGATAACCTTGTATGCGGCTTGATTCATACGTCCTTCGCAAAGAACAACCTGTCCAATTCCAGCCTTGCAGAAGCATCCTCGGATCATCACCGATCCTAAACCAAATTTCACAGTGCGTGCAAGACAATGTGGCTTGTACGCCTCTCCAGGTCTTTGTCTAACCAATAGATGACCAGGTGTTGGGCAAAGCTAGACTCAACAGAGATAATTACCTTACTCCAGTCCTCTATGGTCCAATCCTTATGGTCTTTGGGAAACTTCAGCCTGGCTCTCCTTTGCTTCACATTAAAGAAATGCTTTTTTCTAGCTTTACATGACTTGAGTCCTGCCTCTAGGAGCCTGTTTCGAACTGTTGTTGCCATGCACTTTACCCCAGCTGTTATTTGCCATTCTTTTTGTAGGTCACTTAATGTCATCCTGCAGTTGCTGAGTGACATTTGAATAAGATGACAGTCTTCCCGATCAGTGGAGAGTCGTTTTTGCCCTCTGCCAGTCTGTAGCTTCATTGTCCCCAATCTCTGATGCTTGACCTTGTTGTAATGGACTGCCGTCTTAGAAATTTTAAGGATGGAGGCAACATGACGCTCACTGTGTCACCGTGTCCCTCTGCTAGTAAAGCCATAATTGTGCCCTTCTTTTCCTCATTAAAGACTTTCCTATTCATTTTTTTTGGCATAGATAAAAGTTATTTTTTCATTCCTATTACTTTTGGGATACTACTAGCACTTTTTTTGCCATCCAGCTTGTCCTATTGCAAGAGGATTGTGAACACCACAGCAGTGTTTTTTATTCTTTCCTTCATTAAATAAGATTTGTTTCAGGTGTTCACCTAATCAGAAGCACATTAAGTAGAATGAGGTGTACTCTGGTTGGAATTCAACTGACACTGGAATGGAATGGCTGTCAGACATGTAGAGAATTTTTATAAAACTGTGCAGTGGCTTTTGCCAGAGCTGAATATACGCCGCATATCGGAAAGGGGTTAAAAAAGTCAACAGTCTGTGATGACCAAACATGTTAATGGAATAATTGATATGCTGCCAAGATCTAGAATTTAAAAGTAGTAATTTCTATCTTGTATGTTGGTGACCCAAATAGGCAATAGCAATTTAGTAATAGTTATACTGTTATAGGGTTATATAGTGTCATCAGCAGCACTATTTCTCCTCTGCCTAATGTGATTCCATAAAGGTTATATGGATAATCTTAGCAAGGCTGTGGTAGCAAGCAATCATTATAATTTGTGCAACACAATAATATGGCACAATAATGAGCAGTGCCACGATGCTGTGTTGCTATGTGATGTAGCCTAACCATATTGTCATGTACCCCTAGCCTTAGTAACTTGAGCAGATCCTTGTCTATGGGCTCATTTTTGAAGCTTGAGATTAAACTTTTGTCCTGAGGTGAAACAATGATATTGGTCACATGTAATTACATGGTTGACTAAAAGTATCTTGCCTGCAGTTACAGTGCATTAACTACAACAGAAAAGTTGTTAACTGTCGGGAAAAGACAACATTCTTTTAAATTACGCTAACAGTAAATGATGGTGGAATTCATTTATTTCAGGGGTGGGGAACCTTTTTTCTACCTAGGGCCATTTGAATATTTAAAGTATCCCATCATTTGGCAGCTGAATAAAATTATCAGCTTAAAAATTGTCCTGCTATATTTGGTCAAATATTAAGTGGGAATCTGTCAATTTTGGCTCTATAAAGTGCGGCCACCACCATGAGGGGCTTATATACAGCATTCTGTAATGCTGCAGATAAGCCCCCAATGTAGCCTGAAAGATAATAAAAACAAGTTCGATTATACTCACCCAGGGGCGGTCCCGGTTCGGCTCAGGTCCGATGGACGTCGCGGTCCAGGTCTGGTGCCTCCCTTCTTCATACGATGTCGTCATCCTCCTTGCTTCTGTTGCGGCTCCTGCGCAGGCGTACTGATTTGCCCTAAAGTAAAGTACTGCAGTGCGCAGGTGCTGGGCCTCTCTGACCTTTCCTGGCACCTGCGCACTGCAGTACTTTGCTCTGCCCTCAACAGGGCAGAAAATTACGCCTGCTCAGGAGCCGTGACAGCAGCAAGGAAGAGGACTACATTATATAAAGATGGGAGGCGCCGGACCCGGACCTACAATGCCCATCAGACTGGACCGCCCCGGGACCGCCCCCCAGGTGAGTATAATATAACTTGTTTTTCTTATCTTTCAAGTTACATTGGGGGCTTATCTACAGCATTACATAATGCTGTAGATATGCCCCTGATGGTGGTGGCCACAGTTTATAGGGCCAAAATTAGGTGACAGATTATCTTTTTGCAACTCTCCCCTAATAGGATGACTGGAAGTGCTTCTCTATGATGGGGCTGTAATGTTTGGTGCTATTTTCCACTGATTTTCCAGATTTTAATTGGTCTGGAGCCCAATCAATTCTTTGAAATAATAAAATTTGTAAAAAATTCATGGCAGTGAGATGTTCTGAACATTTATGTATATTTCACTGCATGTATCCTTAAAGTGGAAAATAAATCCTTGCCCACATAACATTTGTAGAACTCAAGCAATGGGAGGTCTGCAGTATAAATAACAGAGGAGACACTGAGACTGCTGTATGCATCACATCGGAGACACCAAGTTTGCTGTATATATAACATAGCAGATGCCAAGACTGCTGTATTCATCACATAGAATACACCTTAACTGCAGTATACATCACATAGGAGCCAATTAGACTGCTGTATACACAGTGCCTTGAAAAAGTATTCACACCCTTGAACGTTTCCATATTTTGTCACACCCACAAACTTAAATGTATTTTATTGGGGATGTTATATGATATGCCAACACAAAGTAGCAAGTATTTGTGAGGAGTAAAAGAAATAGTACAAGGCACTACTTAGCTAATGTAATTGTCTTTTTAGTGCATTTTTTGTTGTGTCCTTTTTAGCTGCATTTTTTATCACCTTTTGGTATGTCATGCTTAAAATAAGACTACTTTATTTTGGGTACTTCTTGTTACTTACCTTTGATAAAACTTCATAGATAAAGGCATGTGTGGGTTACATGCACTTTTTTGCGTTTCTGCTGCAGAAATGCACTAAAAATTAATATGGTGTTTATTTGCAGATTTTTCTCCTAATTCAAGTCTATGATTAAAAAGCACAAATAAAATACTTATTTACTTCAAGAGACATTGACATGACGCAGATTTCAAAATCGCACTGCAGGTCAGTTTTTGCAACATAAAAAAGCACAAAGGGGTGTAAGTACAGTCATCAGTTCAATAAAAAATTGAAACTATAATCCATAGATCATCCATCCCTTGTAGACTATGAGCCCTCGCGGGCAGAATCCTCTCTCCTCATGTACCAGTTGGTAACTTTTATTGTTTAAGATTATTGCACGTTTTTTATTATGTATACCCCATCTCACATGTAAAGCGCCATAGTACTACTGTGCTGCGCAGGCGCAGTGAGCTCTGGCCATCTGACGTCACAGCCAGGCTTGCAGACTGCGCCTGTGCGGCCGCCCTGCTTGTGAATCCCAGCCCCGCACTCTGCATAATGCATAACACAGTGCGGGGCTGGGATTCCAAAGGTGGGTGGCCGCACTGCCCGCACAGGCGCAGTCTGCAAGCCTGGCTGGGACGTCAGACGGCCAGAGCTTACTGCGCCTGCGCAGCACAGTAGTACACAGCGCAGGCGCCGGTTTTGAAATGTAATCAGCGCTGAGGGGGCGGTGCCGAAAGCCCATGAAGATTGGAGTGACGGCAGAGTAGCGGTTCAAGCTGGGGAGTGAGGGCCCGCCTCCCTGGCTAGAGACCGGTATTGTGGCTAAGTATCAAAACTCTTTATTTTGGGTATACTTGAACCTAAACTAAAAGAGCCACCTTGTTAGAATGCAGCATTACTGCGGCACAAGGTGGCTCTTTTAGTTTATAACGGCTGGAGGGGGGTGACAGTGGCCCTTTAACAAACAAAAAAGAATTGGGATGTAATTTCCTTGTCCAACCTTTTACATACTCCATTGAAGAATAATGTTTACACACACAGAAAGATAGATTAGATATATTTATACATAGATAGATCTATAGATAGATAGATATATCTATCTATAGATCTATCTATAGATCTATCTATCTATAGATCTATCTATCTACAGATCTATCTATCTATCTATAGATCTATCTATCTATCTATCTATCTATCTATATATCTATCTATCTATCTATCTATCTATCTATCTATCTATCTATCTATCTATCTATCTATAGATCTATCTATCTACCTATAGATCTATCAATCAATCTATCTATCTATCTATCTATCTATCTATCTATCTATCTATCTATCTATCTATCTATCGCTATATCTATCTATCTAAGAGGAAGAAAGGTTCCTGTTGAGAAAGGTTCCTGTTGGGACCGAAACGTCGCCTTCTGGGCTGATTAAATAGCTCCTTTTCACTACAAACGGTGTGCTGCCTCCAATTTTTCTGGATTTTTATCTACCGTATATACTCGAGTATAAGCCGACCCGAGTATAAGCTGACCCCCCTAATTTTGCCACAAAAAACTGGGAAAACTTAATGACTAGGGTGGAAAATGCAGCAGCTACCGGTAAATGTCAAAAATAAAAATAGATACCACTAAAAGTAAAATTAATTGAGATATCAGTAGTTTAAGTGTTTTTGAATATCCATATTGAATCAGGAGCCCCATATAATGCTCCATTCAGTTCATGATGGCCCCATAAGATGCTCCATACAAAATACGCCCCATATAATGCTCCATATTAAAATATGCCCCATATAATGCTGCACAAAGGTTAATAATGGCCCCATAAGATGCTCCACATATTATGGCCCAATAAGATGCTCCGCACATTATGCCCCATAAGATGCTCCACACATTATACCCAATGAGATGCTCCACACATTATGCCCCATAAGATTCTCCATACATTATGGCCCCATAAGATGCTCCACACATTATGGCCCCATGAGATGCTCCACACATTGTGGCCCCATAAGATGCTCCACACATTATGCCCCCATACGATGCTCCACACATTTGCCCCATTTGCTGTTGCTGCGATTAAAATAAAAAAAATCACATACTCACCTCTCTTCTCTCAGGCCCCCGGCACTTGCGATAGTCACCTTCCTCGTTGCATCGCTGCGTGCTGCTCTGTCTTCCATCCTATGCACTGACTGTTCAGGCAGAGGGCGGCGCGCACACTAATCCCGTCATCGCGCCCTCTGACCTGAACAGTCACAGCCAGAGGATGGAAGACAGAGCAGCGCGCAGCGGTGGAACGAGAAAGGTGAATATCGCGCAATGCTCACCTCCCCCGATATACTCACCTGCTTCCGGAACAGTCCCTGGCAGCGTCTCACTGTCAGATGGTCTCTGGGAGCCGGCTGCATCTTCCTGTGTTCAGCAGTCACTTACCGCTCATTACAGTAATGAATATGCGTGCATATTCATTACTGTAATGAGCGGTACCACGTGACCGCTGAACACAGGAAGAGCTGCCCGGAGACCATGGGACATGCAGGGACAGCGCCAGGAGCAGGTAAGTATGTTACCGCGCCGCTCCCCCTCGCCCGACGACCCCCCCGCCAACACTGACTCGAGTATAAGCCGAGAGGGTAACTTTCGGCCCAAAAAAGTGGGCTGAAAATCTCGGCTTATACTTGAGCATATACGGTATCTATCCATCTATCTATCTGTCTATCTATCTATCTATCTATCTATCTATCTAGTCAAAAATTACTGAAACAGCATTCCATATGGCAGTAATAAGGTGCTCTTTATTGGCCCATGTGGCGACGTTTCGGTCCTGGATGCAGACCTTTCTCAAGCAGTTTACAAGGTGCATGTGCAAAATATTTATAGCAACCAAATTAATAAACTATTTAGCAGCAATATTGTAATTTCAAAATCATGCAACAATAATATAAACATCATATACAAAATTTCATATGTAAACATCTATTTATATAATTGCCTTGTAATGTTTTCATTTCCTGTTCTGTCCAGATGTGTCCGGATCCCAGAATTCCAAGCGGAAGAAGTTCACCGACCGCCATATTGGTACACCCAAGTGATGGGTGTCTCAATATGGAAACTGCTGCTGGTACCAACCTATTGCGCTGTACCACCAGTGGAACACCTTCGTACCACACACACACACACACTCTATACGCTGTACACACCACACACATACACTCACACACACTCACACTCACACACACTCACACACTCTCTCACACTCACACACTTACACACTCACGTCGCCTCTTGCACGGGATCACCAATGGAACACCGTCGTGAACACGCCGCCACCGGGATCAGCCGAATGATTCACTGAATGCCGCCATCTTTGTACAGGAGGAGTGCATGTGCAGTTTTAATGTGACCGCCGCTATCTGTCTGCACACGAGATGACGGCGGTCTGATTTACTGCGCCTGCGTGAAATACGCGCAGGTGCAGTGAATCATTCAGCTGATCCCGGAGGCAGATGCGCGCACAGGACTCACCCCATCAATTCCTGACACATTGCACCAAAAATCAGGGTCCTAGCACTCGCAGTGCGCATGTCAATAGAAAAAAATACTAAATTTTACTTCCGGTCATGCGCAGTCGCTTCTGGATGTTCAACATTCACCATCTTGATTCAGGGAAAAGGGTATATTAACATTTACAATGCGCATGTCATAAAAAACATTCGATGTGTTCCGGTTCTGTGCAGTTGTGCTAAGATATTCAGTATTCGCCATCTTGGTAATGGGGAAGGCACTCCAATGTGCTCCCGTCCACCAGTAGTATAATCCATAAAGGCAATATCTCATTTGCGCATGCTCTGTACAAAAACTGAGCTATTCGGCACCATTTTTAAAGAGGTAAATAACATCATTCATAACAATTACATATCTTAAGAGGAAAAAACAACAAATCCATCCAAATGCCAATTAAGGGATTTAACAGTTTATGAGCCACATGGGCTATTAACCCCTTCACCCCGAAGCCTGTTTTCAACTTCCTGACCAGGCCATTTTTTTCAATTCTGACCACTGTCACTTTATTAGGTCATAACTCTGAAACGCTTCAACGGATCCTGGTGATTCTGAGATTGTTTTCTCGTGACATATTGTACTTTATGATAGTGGTAACATTCCTTCGATTTGACTTGCGTTTATTTGTGAAAAAAATGGAAATTTGGTGAAAATTTTGAAAATTTAGCAATTTTTAAACTTTTAGTTTTTATGCCCTTAAATTAGAGAGTCATATCATACAAAATAGTTAATAAATAACATTACCCACATGTCTGCTTTACATTAGCACAATTTTGGAAGCATAATTTTTTTTGTTAAGAAGTTATAAGGGCTAAAAATTGACCAGCGATTTCTCACAAAAAATGATCATTTCGCCCCAAATTATTTATTTTCCCAAGGGTAACAGGACAAATTGGACCCCTAAAGTTGTTGTGCAATTTTTCCTGAGTACACTGATACCCCATGTGTGGGGGTAAACCACTGTTTGGGCGCATGGCAGAGATCGGAAGGGAAGGAGCGCCGTTTGACTTTTAAATGCAAAATTGGCTGGAATTGAGATCGGACACCATGTCGCGTTTGGAGATCCCCTGATGTGCCTAAACAGTGGAAACCCCACACATGTGACACCATTTTGGAAAGTAGACCCCCTAGGGAACTAATCTAGATGTGTGGTGAGCATTTTGTACCCCCAAGTGCTTCACAGAAGTTTATAATGTAGAGCCATAAAAAAATCAGATTTTTTTCACAAAAAAATCTTTTTGCCTCAAATTTTTTATTTTCCCAAGGGTAACAGGACAAATTGGACCCCTAAAGTTGTTGCGCAATTTGTCCTGAGTACGCTGATACCCCCATGTGTGGAGGTAAACCACTGTTTGGGCGCATGGCAGAGCTCAGAAGGGAAGGAGCACCGTTTGACTTTTCAATGCAAAATTGTCTGGAATTGAGATTGGACACCATGTCGCATTTGGAGATCCCCTGATGTGCCTAAACAGTGGAAACCCCCCACAAGTGACACCATTTTGGAAAGTAGACCCCCTAGGGAACTAATCTAGATGTGTGGTGAGCATTTTGTACCCCCAAGTACTTCACAGAAGTTTATAATGTAGAGACATAAAAAAATCATTTTTTTTCACAAAAATGATTTTTCGCCACAAATGTTTTATTTTCCCAAGGGTAGCAGGACAAATTGGACCCCAAAATGTGTTGCTCAATTTGTCCTGAATGCGCTGATACCCAATATATGGGGGTAAACCACTGTTTGAGCGCATGGCAGAGCTCGAAAGGGAAGGAGCACCGTTTGACTTTTCAATGCAAAATTGGCTGGAATTGAGATCAGAACCCATGTCGCGTTTGGAGAACCCCTAATGTGCCTAAACAGTGGAAACCCCCCACAAGTGACCCCATTTTGGAAAGAAGACTCCCTAAGGAACTTATCTAGATGTGTGGTGAGCACTTTTAACCCACAATTGTTACACTAAAGTTTAGAATGTAGATCTGTGAAAATTAAACAATTATTTTTTCTTTCCACAAAATGATCTTTTAGCCCGCAATTTTTTTTTTCCCAAGGGTAACAGGAGAAATTTGACACCAAAAGTTGTTGTCCAATTTGTCCTGGGTACGCTGATACCCCATATGTGGGGGGGAACCACCGTTTGGGCGCACGGCAAAGCTTAGAAGGGAAGGAGCAACGTTTGGAATGCAGACTTAGATGGATTGGTCTGCAGGCGTCACATTACATTTGCAGAGGCCCTGATGTACCTAAACAGTAGAAACCCCCCACAAGTGACCCCATATTGGAAACTAGACCCCCCAATGAACTTATCTAGATGTATGACCAATCCATCATTAAGATAAGCTTAATAGATCAGGAATAAATTATTTGGGTGTCTCTATCTGTGCAGCATCTACAGTGGCTGCTTCTTCTCTCATACACAGACACAGGAAAACAAAACAGAAAATACAGTCACATGCTCTTCCTGTGTGAGGCTCTGGGAGACAGGAATGGAGTTGTTGCACCAAGCATATTCCATCAAGAATCAAGTAGACATAACCACAAATGAGAGGCCAGAGCTAAGAGATCCAAGCCAAGAGAGCAGAGCCACAGCAGAGAGAGATGACCAGGCAGTTGAAGAGGAAAGATCATGTTAGCTGTGACTTCCGGTGTAGATGTACGGCACACAAGGGATCAGGCAAAGACAGCCATTGGTAATAGGTGTTCAAAGTGAATCATTGAGATGGGACTTATGGCCTCACCGTGTGGTATCATAGGCCTCCATGAGGGTCTGATTTACGACTCAAATTACCTAGAGAGTGACACAGAGTCATAAATAATGAGCCCGATAGTGAAGGTGACGCACCCCAGGTTAAGGTATTAGGACCAAAACATCACTGACGATAATATTTTGTTTATTTCTGATAATAGAACAATAGTTTGTGATTAGAATTGCATTGATATTCTGCATAGACGTTTTACCGTATTCTATTGTACAATAACTCACGGTCCTTTCACCGTTTGCTTTACTCTGTATATTGTGCCGTAGGCTCCGCTTAAACTTTTGTTCATGAAATAAATAATTCTTGGTTAAATTACAATTGTGTCTTCATCTCCTATTCTGTTGCATCCGCATACCTGTTTGCACTTGCACGTAAACAGAGACATGTCAATCCAGACCAGTAGCCAGTGAGAAGCCACCAGAGACCCATCTATCCGACCTGTCTACAGAGCTGCTTGGTCCATGATGGCTCAAGAAGTATGTTTTTCTCGAAATGCAGTATTTTAGAGTCAAATATGTGGCTGAAATAATACAGCCAGTGATTGATACATGCTGACCATTTTTTCATTTTTCCTCTTGTAGGTATCAGTGATTGATACATGCTGCCCACGAGTTCAGTCACCGCTTTGAGTTTACAGAGCGGTGGCTGTAACTCCGCCCCTGGCACTTACTGACAGCCATCCCCAATGCAGAGCTACTGTCAGTCAAGGCCGAGGACGCGGTTACAGCTATCGGTCTGCATACTCAGAGCACTGACTGAACCCACGCCTCCAATGCCACCATGACTAAAACCGGAAAGCTGCAGGGAGAATAAAGTTAATTTTCTCCCTGCATCATACAGCTAAGTGTGGGCACCGAGCAGGTTAATAATGCTATTAAGCTACAGCCTAAGGTTGAGGTCCCACTAGTGAATCACATCCGATGCGATATGCAAATAACCCTCGGTTCCTGCTCTGCTGCGAACAGGAGCCGAGTGTCAGTGCTCTGTTCTCCAATCCTCTCGCATGAGAGGATAGCAACACAGCTGCGGAGAAGACAGAGAAAACAATTTCTCCATCACCTCTGCTGCCGGCGTAGGTGGGAATCATACTGCACTCGGGTGATATGCAAGCGGAGTGTGATGTTTCACATGCATCCATATACTTATATGGGTGCGTGCAGTTCGAATTCAGTATGCAATCCCACAAGACGCAATTTATTTCCTGTCTGAACAAGATCCGATCGGACCAAGAAAAAATGTAATTGAGAATAAAACAATAGGGTTAAATTGGTCCAAACAAAATTCGATTTTAAATCGGATAGCAATAGTCTGATTTAATCGCCAATGGATGAGAGCTAGTTTTTTAGGTGAGGAGGTTGCGCATTAGAGTAGCATTTGTCACAGTGCTATTGACATCCAATTCCCTTTCAGAAAGAAAAATAGCAGTTAGTACAGAGTAGCCCTAAAGGCAGGTAGATAGAATTGTTATCACCAGGTAACTTCTAAGCTAGTGCATTAAGGGAGAGTACGCCACCGTTTTAGTGATGTCTGTTTTTCTTTTGCAAAAAAAAAAGAATAGAGACCATTAACTTATACAGTTGTGCTCAAAAGTTTACATACCCCAGCAGAATTTTTGCTTTCTTGACCTTTTTTCAGAGAATATGAATGATAACATCAAAACTTTTTCTCCACTCATGGTTAGTGGCTGGTTGAAGTGAGAGCGTAATGTGAGCATAGAGAGAGTGAAAACATCGTATAGGAAGAGTTTCTGATTCTGAAAAGTTATCTTAAGAGTTACTGAGTGTGAAGTTCTCTGTTAGGCTGCCGTCACACTAGCAGTATTTGGTCAATATTTTACATCAGTATTTGTAAGCCAAAACCAGGAGTGGGTGATAAATGCAGAAGTGGTGCATATGTTTCTATTATACTTTTCCTCTAATTGTTCCATTCCTGGTTTTGGCTTACAAATACTGATGTAAAATACTGACCAAATACTGCTAGTGTGACGGCAGCCTTAGGTTGAGATAGCGTAGGGAGAGATTTAAAGGGAACCTGTCACCTGAATTTGGCGGGTCCTTTTTTGGGTCATATGGGCGGTGTTTTCGGGTCTTTTATTAACCCCTTTTTTTCCCGCTGGCCGCACGCTGGTCACGAAATTGACGTGACGTTGATTCGCTTTCCTCCCTAGTTAACGCGTGCGCAAAGCAATCTTGCCTTGCGCACGCGCAGTATGCTTCGCCCAACTGCAGGCAAAGCCGAAAACCATTAGTGCGCATGCGCCGGCGCACTATGTCCCGGAAGTATCTCGCTGTGTTCCGGGACATAGTGCGCCGGCACACGCGCACTAATGGTTTTCAGCTTTGCCCGCAGTTGGGCAAAGCATACTGCGCGTGCGCAAGGCAAGATTGCTTTGTGCACGCGTTAACTAGGGAGGAAAGCGAATCAACGTCACGTGAATTTCGCGACCAGCATGTGGCCAGCGGGAAAAAAGGGGTTAATAAAAGACCCCAAAACACCGCCCATATGACCCAAAAAAGGACCCGCCAAATTCAGGTGACAGCTTCCCTTTAATACCAGAGAGAGGGAAAGGCAGTCAGGGTGTTATCTTTGCAAGTACATGCTGCAGATCTCTGCTAGTTTGCATTATGTATACTGTAGGAACAGACGGTGGGATTAGGGAGAGAAGGAAGGTTTCATATTTTGTACCATAATATACAAAACAGCTTTTTTTTAGAGCCAAATAATATTTCTCAGTACCAGCATATACTAAACAATTTTTTTTTAGCTACATAATATTCCTGCCTACCAGCATACACTAAACCGCTTTTTTACAGCTAAATAATATTCGTCAGTGTCAGCATATACTAAACATCCTTTTTAAAACCTAATTGCTAAATAATATTCCTCGCCTACTGCAGAATAGATAATATTTATCTAGCAGTTGTGCGACTGGTACAAAATCTGCTAAGGTAAGCAAAGGTGACTATTTACCAGTATTTTTCCTGAGTTTGCTGTTGGTGTGTGTCATAAAGGCGATATGGTTAGTGTTTGTCCTGGTGAGGACACTGAATGGTTGATTCTTTGTAGTCTGCCACACATGGCATAGTTCATGTTCAGATGCTTTCCCCAAACCCTTGCGTGAAACACATTTTGTCCACCATGAAATACTGGCTGTGCACCTTTCTTGACCCATGGTACAAGGAGAAAATTCCTTCTCTCATATCTGAGGCAGACGTGCCCTTTTCAGAGCATGCCTGCCAGAAGGCCTTTGTTGAACAGTTGCTGAAAAGATTACCCTCAGAGAACGCTGCTGGCAGAGGTACCGGCTCTTTTCACCCACAAGGATTACAGGGGAGGGACACGTACACCATGTGCAACTCGGGGGTGGAGGGAAATGTCCACCAACTGGGCCATTTTCGTGAAACCGTCACATCAGCAAGGGTTTTCTGTTGGTGTAACTATGAGAAAGAGGGAGAAGTTGACAAAAATCGCGAAGAAGTACTTAAGTGACCATACTAGCGTCCTTCCTGATTCAACAGTGCCCTTTAACTACTTTAACTATCCAAGCTGTACCCTTGGCCCGACCTCTCCTTGTACGCCTTGGAGGAGCTGCCATGTCCTGACGTAAGTGTGTTGTCTGAGCGAGTTTTTAGTATGGCCAATGCAATCATCTCGGATAGGCACACATGCCTGTCAACAAAAAATGAAGATGGATTTCTGGATTGCTGGATTTCCTCCGACTTTATAAGCCCTACGGATGACAGCCACCCAACGTAAATGCAGCCCAAATATTCTTTTTTGGAAGTTGTCTTAACGTCCATCCCTTACCATCCAAACCGATTTTGTTAAAAACACATATCACTCCTCCTGATTCTGCAACAAGTACTTAGTGGACATATATGAATACCCCACTTGGGGGATGTTTTTAAATTTGTAAAACTTTGTGCATTGTGCAATGGTGAAACTTGTACTCCCTATTTCTAGCAATTATAATAACTGCAAAATTTATTGTGAAGGTTCTCATCACTGTCTCTTTCAACATGTATACATATACAGATACAGATCCCTTGGGTAATTTTTGGAAACCTTTGTACATTGTACAATGGTCAAATTTCTACTCCCAGTCTCTATATATTCTATTATTATAAGTTTTTTCTTATTGTGTTGCCCTTCTCACTGTCTCTTTAAGCATGTATCTGGGAACCTGATATTGATTTTTTGGTCTGCACTTGGACATTGTGGAACATCAATGCACTAATATGCTCCACACACTTCTTCAGGTTTCAGTCTTACACAGAATAATAACATGAGTAATGAAACATGCTCTATATATATTCTGCTAGTTCGAAAATCTTACCCACACATCCCTTTATAAAGGGAAATTCGACATAATACTTCTGTTAGCATACACCATATACTGCTGACATACGCAGCACCCCAATAGGTGGGCAGAACTCCTGGGTACAAAATCTGTGCCTCAGGGTGAAACCACTGACCCTTTCCCTGTGTTACGGCCTTCTCAATCTGCTGTCCAGGAAGCAGGCACTGATGCATTTTGCCCATAACTTGCAGTTGCACAGACACAACAGTCAGCAACCACATCCAGTTTTCTGTCCTAGAACAGTGTTCAGCTGTCCCTTGTCAGCAAATATGTCTCTTCCCAAATTGTTGGTTAGATAGGGCATACATATTCATTAGCACTTTACATTGTCCAGTGCTGGCTAAAGACCATTCCTGGCTTTTTCAGGCTCCTAAATGAGACTTGTGCATCTTTATTAAACTGTTGCTTCCCTTCAATTTTTTACATTTTTTAGGCTCTCCATGCATATGTTATGACTGTGACACAGCCGCGACATATGCAGCTGCAGCGCTGATCAGCTGATTGGCCAGCGCGATCCAGGAAGCTGGGTTCCCTCTGCAGCTTTTTAGGCAAGCGCTCTAGCTTGCTGATTAAGAGGGAACCCGAGCAAGTTCACTCATCTCTAAACCCTATACAAACTAAAATCTTAAATAAATAAGCTTTAATAACTAATATGCATGTAGTTATCTAGACTATTTTTTTTTGTCTATTAAAGCACCACTCTGGTCTTTTTCTTATACTTTACCACAAAGTGGTATCACTAATTCATCATCCCTGCCTTTATTAATACCAGTCACCATCTTCTGATTTTCCTGATGCTGCTCTGTTCCCATTCAGCCATTTTGTGACCACTGCTCCTGACTCTCAATGTAAGTGTTACTTGTTTACTGCAACAGAGAGGAGTCAGAAGACCGTAGAGTCTGATTTTTCCTACTCCTGCTCTGAACAGAAGCACTTCACCTTCGTATTCAATGGTGAATGGTGTAAATTTCTTTAGGCAGGGGTTAATCTGCTCAGTTGAGAGCTCCTGGAGCTAAGGCTCTCAACTATGCACTGTTAGCCACTCTCATCTCCTATATAAACTGGGTCCTGGCTAGCATTCATTGTCAGAGCTAGCTTTTGCTGCAAGACGGCAGGTTGTTGGTGGTTATTAGAGTAGGCGGTTGGTGGATTTATCTGTGACTGTTGCTATGTTTTGAATGTGTGATAATTACCTTTGTTCTTCTACTTTTGCTTATCCCATCCTCCACTCCCCAGTGCATACCTTTGTTATATGTGTGGGTATATTTGTATGTTTGGTATTTTACGTTACCACTGTTCATATTACCTTGTTAGTCTGATTGGTGTATCATGGTACACTACTACTCCCCTCTTCCCACGGTGGTTAAGGGTTCATACGGAGGGTGGACACAGGAGCTACAGCAAGGTACATGGCCCCGAAGTCTTCACTATCAGAAGTAATCAGGGAACAGGGCAAGCTAGGGCACCCCTAGTGTTAGGAACAAGTAAGGAGCCCCTGGTCCAGGGACACGTGTCATGACAGTAAGTCTATAAGAACCTCTTTCTGGCCTCATTCTAGCTCTCATAGACTTACATTAAAAAGTGACTTTCGGTTTGCCCAGCAAAGACTGGAGTGATCAGGCTAATCACAACTAGCAGATCATGACTGAAGCGGAGCCTAGAGCAGCAGAAGATGGCGGCTGGTAAGTATTTTACCACGGGTGCATACTACTTGGTTTACATTGCATAGAATTTAGTGGTACCTAGGCTTAATAAGGTTGTCAATTGATCAGACACCTACTGGTGGTATTTGGTGTATACTAACAGCACTGAAGAAAAGTCCCTGAACCTGTCGACAAATTGTCTTTGAAAAGGCACATGAACAACAAAGAATCACAAAATGAATGTCTCCAACAATTTTTTAGTTTCCTCATCTAAAAATGTGCCCTGTGTCAACAAGAGTACATTACCCCCTCAACCTTTCAGCCAAATTTTACACCAAACCTTCAGCTTCCAATTTAATCTCATAAGGAATGCACTTCGTAATCTTTTAAAACCAAGATGTGTGCACACACATTACATAAAATATCACTAAAGTGTGTGTATGTCCATTGTGTGGTGTACAAGCCAAGGGTGTGTTATGTTAAGGCACGAGTCAAAATTAAGAACTAGAGTGAGCACACACACCCAGTTGTTATCCCAGTTGAACACACACCTTCTATTGTAGCATTGTATTGCCAGAATAAAATGTGGAGTTGGTAATGGATTATAGTATTGATGGCCATACAGATATATACATCGTAGTATTAGAGATGAGGAGAGCAAGCAAAATTCGAATTCGCTTGTTCGAGTGTTTTTTCACTGGAAATTATTCTCTGTGAATTTACTGTCCCTTATGATACTCTGTGGTCTCTCCAGACCACAAAGCATAATAAATGTAATTATGTAAAAAATTGAAAAAATCCAAATACTCTCTGTCCACCTCTCTGTTACTCCCTGCCACCCATATATATACCACCAGGAGCCCATACATTTTGATATCTTCACTAATATATACCATTAGGAGCCAATATATTCTAATGTCTTCATAAATATATTCCCCCCAGCAGCCCATACATTCGAAGGTCCTCACTAATACAGTATATACCACCAGGAGCTCATATATTCTAATGTCTTCACTAATATATACCCACCAGGAGCCCATACATTCTGATGCCGTCACTAATATATCCCCACCAGGATCCCACATATTCTAGGATCAACCAGACACACACACACACACACACACACACACACACAAAGACATACATACAGAGACACACAGACAATAGAAGACTGAAACTTGGGAAGGGATTTTTCAACTTAAGTTTTAGCCTATTCTGTTACAAACCTGCGTTTAAATATTTTTGTAATCTGACTTGTGTGTGATCCATCAGCACTGAATAGTGTAAGTTGGTTAAGTGAAGTGAGAAAAATATAGGCATAAATTAAATGTATGGGATCAAATAACTAAAAATTGGCATGTGAATATGTATTCAAACCTTTTGCTATGAAGCCCCTAAACATTTATGGTGCAAGCAATTACCTTCATAAGTCACAAGCTTAGTGAAAGAAAGCCCACCTGTGTGCAATTTATGTGTCACATGTCTGTCAGTATATACACACCTTTTCTGAAAGGCCGCAACACCATTAACCCCTTAGTGACAGAGCCAACTTGGTACTTAATGACCAAGCCAATTTTTACAATTCTGACCACTGTCATTTTATGAGGTTATAGCTCTGGAACGCTTCAACATATCCCACTGATTCTGAGACTGTTTTTTCATGACGTATTGTACTTCAAGTTAGTGGTAAAATTTATTCGATATAACTTGCGTATATTTATGAGAAAATGGACATTTGGCAAAAATTTAGAAAATTTTGCAATTTTCAAACTTTTAATTTTTGTACTCTTAAATCAGAGAATCGTGTCACACAAAATAGTTAATAAATAACATTTCCCATATGTCTACTTGACATCAGCACAATTTTGGAAACATAATTTGTTGGTTAGGATGTTATAAAGGTTAAAAGTTGAGCAGCGATTTCTAATTTTTCCAACAAAATTTACATTTGAAGTGAGTTTGGGGGGTCAAGATAACAGAAAATACCCAAAAGTGACACCATTCTAAAAACTGCACCCCTCAAGGTGTGCAAAACCACACTCGAGAAGTTTATTAACCCTTAAGGTGCTTCACGAGAACTAAAGCAATGTGGAAGGAAAAAATTACATTTTACTTTTTTCACAAAAAAATTACTTTGGAACCAATTTTTTTACCCTCACAAGGGAATCAGGAGAAAAGGTGCAATTTCTCCTGAGTACGCCGATACCCCGAATGTGGGGGAAAGCCACTATTTGGGCGCATGGCGGAGCTCAGAAGGGAGGGAGCACTGTTCGACTTTTTGAGTGCAAAATTGACTGGAACTAATGGTGGCGCATTGTCGCATTTGGAGACCCCTGATGTACCCCCCAATTCTAACTACAACCCTAACTCCAACGTACCCGTAACCCTAATTCCAACCCTAACCACAACCCTAACCCTAAAACTCCCCTAACCCTTATTCCAACCCTAACCGTAATCCCAACCATAATCACAACCCTAACCCTAGCCTAACCCTAGATTTAAGCCCAACCCTAACCCTAGCTATAGCCCAACATTAACCCCTTACTGACATCGGACGGGATAGAACGTCCGATGTCAGCTCCCCTGCTTTGATGCAGGGCTCCGCGGTGAGCCCGCATCAAAGCCGGGACATGTCAGCTGTTTTGAACAGCTGACATGTGCCCGCAATAGCGGTGGGTGAAATCGCGATTCACCCGCCGCTATTAACTAGATAAATGCCGCTGTCAAACGCAGACAGCGGCATTTAACTACCGCATCCGGCCGGGCGGCCGGAAATGACGGCATCGCCAACCCCCATCACATGATCGGAGGTCGGCGATGCTTCTCCATTGTAACCATAGAGGTCCTTGAGACCTCTATGGTTACTGATCGCCGGTAGCTGTGAGCGCCACCCTGTGGTCGGCGCTCACAGCACACCTGATTTTCTACTACATAGCAGCGAACAGCAGATCGCTGCTATGTAGCAGAGGCGATCATGCTGTGCCTGCTTTTAGCCTCCCATGGAGGCTATTGAAGCATGGCAAAAGTTAAAAAAAAAAGTTGAAAAAAATGTGAAAAAAATAAAAAAATATAAAAGTTTAAATCACCCCCCTTTCGCCCCAATCAAAATAAATCAATAAAAAAAATCAAATCTACACATATTTGGTATCGCCACGTTCAGAATCGCCCGATCTATCAATAAAAAAGAAGCATTAACCTGATCGCTAAACGGCGTAACGAGAAAAAAAATCGAAACGCCAGAATTACGTTTTTTGGTCGCAGCGACATTGCATTAAAATGCAATAACGGGCGATCAAAAGAACGTATCTGCACTGAATTGGAATCATTAAAAACGCCAGCTTGGCACGCAAAAAATAAGCCCTCAACCGACCCCAGATCATGAAAAATGGAGACGCTACGAGTATCGGAAAATGGCGCAATTTTTTTTTTTTTTTAGCAAAGTTTGGAATTTTTTTTCACCACTTAGGTAAAAAATAACCTAGTCATGTTAGGTGTCTATGTACTCGTAATGACCTGGAGAATCAGTTTTAGCATTTAGTGAATCTAGCAAAAAAGCCAAGCAAAAAACAAGTGTGGGATTGCACTTTTTTTGCAATTTCACCGCACTTGGAATTTTTTCCCGTTTTCTAGTACATGACATGGTAAAACCAATGATGTCGTTCAAAAGTAAAACTCGTCCCGCAAAAAATAAGCCCTCACATGGCCAAATTGACAGAAAAATAAAAAAGTTATGGCTCTGGGAAGGAGGGGAGTGAAAAACGAACACGGAAAAACGAAAAATCCCACGGTCATGAAGGGGTTAACCCTAACTTTAGCCGAATCCTAAGTTAAGCCCAACCCTACCCCTAGCCCCAACCCTAACCCTAGCCCAACCCTAACCCTAGCTTTAGCCCAACCCTAACCCTAGCTTTAGCCAAACCCTAACCCTAGCTTTAGCCCAATCTAACCCTACCTTTAGCCCAACGCACTTTAGCCTAACTCTATCCCTAATGGAAAAATGGAAATAAATATACATTTTAAATTTTATTACTTTTACGTAACTAAGGGGGTGATAAAGGGGCGTTTATTTACAATTTTTTTTATTTTGATCACTGTGATAGGGTCTAACACAGTGATCAAAATGAATCAATAGGAAAAATTTGCCAGGACCAGCCGGCATATGCACTGTACATGCGCCCACCATTTTCTTCCTCTGTGATCACATCAGAGGAGAGAGAAATTATATGAGAAATCGGACTTTTTTTTCCGGTCGCCGTTATACAATTAATAACGGCGATTGCAACACTGGGGTCAGTAGAAACCAACCCGAATCATGTTCTCTAGGGTCTCGGCTACCCCTGATACCGAGACCTTGGTGAAATTCTGACTCTGGGTGGCGCTATACACTTATTTCTCAGCGCCGTTAAAAAGCGACGCTGAGGCATAAAGACCCTTAACTGTCGCCATTAAAAGGCATATTGGCAGTCGTTAAGGGGTTAAGCACGAGGCTCCATTAATCAAACACCACAATGAAGACCAAAGAGATCTCCAAACAAGTCAGGGGCAAAGTTGTTGAGAAGTACAAGTTATGGTTGGGTTATAAAACAATATCCCAATCTCCGATGATCCCCCGGAGCACCATTAAATATATTATCATCAAATGGAAAGAACATGGTAGCACAGCAAACCTGCCAAGAGAGGGCCGCCCACCAAGGCTTTCAGCCCGGGCAAGGAGAGCATTAATCAGAGTGGCAGCAAAGAGACACAGGTAACCCTGAAGGAGAGTTCTCAAGCAGAGACTGGAGTGTCTGTCTATATGACCACAATAAGCCATACACTCCATAGAGGTGGCCTTTATGGAGGAGTGGGCAGAAAAAAGACTTTACTTACTCACAAAGATTGTAAGACTCATTTTGATTTTGCCAAAAGACACATGGGAGACTCCCCAAATGTATGGAGGAAGGTGCTGTGGTCAAGTGAGGCCAAAATTGAACTTTTGGCCACTAAAGTAAATGCTATCTCTGGCACCAAGCCAACACACCTCCTTACCCTAAGAACACCATGTGAATAGATATGCACACTGAATATTTCAGTCATTTTGGCCTACTTGTTGTTTGTTTCACAATAAAAAGAAAACCAAATGTTCACAGTTTTAGGCGTGTTCCTTACATGAACTGATGCAAATCTCACAAAAAAAACTGAAATTTCAGGTTGTGAGGTAGTAAAACAGAAAAAATGCCAAGGGAGTGAATACATTTGCAAAGCCACTGTAATATGGGGCCATCAGCATCTGCGTGATGGGGTTTTTAGCTTCAACCTTAAAACCTAGAAAATATTACTGTTGCAGCTGCTTCTTGGCAACAGTTTCATAAAGGAAAACAGATTAGCATAACCGCTTAGTAAATAAAAATGAAAGAAAAGAAAATCACAGCCCAATCTGAAAGCAGAGAAGGGGTTAAACGAGTCTTATTTGATATTATTGAATGCATGTTTCAAACATTACAGATGCCTGCAGTGTTCAGTATGGTCACCAATCATTTCGGCCATGTTTCCACAAAACATAGACTGCGGTGACCCAAACCCAACCCACCAACACGCCTTCCAACCCACAATAACTACACATACCAATAAGACCAGTACATTAATTGCATGGTGAAGGTCGGTTACAGCTTTATTAAAGTAATTTTTATTAACCATTAGAAATATTTTGACCATTAGAAAGGCACTTAAAGGGAATCTGTCACCCCAAAAATCGCATATGAGCTAAGGCCACTGGCATCAGGGGCTTATCTACAGCATTCTGTAATTCTGTAGATAAGCCCCCGATGTAACCTGAAAGGTAAGAAAAACACGTTAGATTATACTCACCCAGGTGCGGTCCCGCTGCGGTCTGGGTCGGATGGGCGTCGCGGTCTGGGTCCGGCCCCTCCTATTTTCATACGATGACGTTCTCTTCTTGTCTTCCTGCCGTGGCTCCGGTGCAGGCGTACTTTGTCTGCCCTGTTGAGGGCAGAGCAAAGTACTGCAGTGCGCAGGCGCCGGGCCTCTCTGACCTTTCCCGGTGCCTGCACACTGCAGTACCGGTACTTTGCTCTGTCCACAACAGGGCAGACAAAGTACGCCTGCGCCGGAGCAGCGGCAGGAATCCTTGTGTCTTCTAGTTTTCAAGCCATGTGTTCGCACACCATTGACTGCCAAAGACCACTACAAAACCACCAATTTCATCAGCTCCTCTGAATAATTCTAGTTCCCTGCTTGAAATTCCTGGTGACATGAAGCATGTGTGACCATTAAACGACAGCAGCAAGGTCTTCCAAACTTCTAGATCAGCGCGTATGGACCTGGTAATCCTTAATCTATGGTTAGGCTGCAACGCACCTTTTGTTGCTAATGATAACCACCGCGAAAAAACTCTACCTACCGACATAACTCTGCTAGCAAAAACCAGTAGACCTAGCAAAGATTGCATTTGCACTAAGGTTACCTTCCATACCGAACAGAACCCTCAATCAGATAAAGCGTTTTTTGGATTTTTTCCATAGGCAGGCGGAAGACCATTGCTATGGTATCGATTTCTATTCCTAAAAAGGACAATGTATTAACTGGTCCAATCGTTTTTCCAGGTGACAATGGTATACCAAAGTGTCGCGTGATACTTTTAAATATCCTAAGCAAAATTTGGCATAAATCAGAATCTTTGGGACCAAAAAATAAAAAGTCATCTAAATAGTGGGTGACGGCCCTACTGCCCGTCTCATACCTTACCACCCAATCTAAAAAGGAACTGAGCAGTTCGAAGTAGTAACATGAAATAGAACAACACATTGGGAGACACATATCATAGTAGTAATCATCATCAGCTTGGCATCCCAATAGATGAAAACAATCGGGATGCACCAGTAATAGGTGAAAAGCGGAGTCAATATTAGATTTTGCTAGCCATGCCCCAGCTCCGGCATCCCAGACCAGCGTAACTGCTCTGTCAAAGGATGCGTATGATACTGAAGCGTCCTCCAGTGAAATCCCATCATTGACGGAGTTACCCTTAGGATATGACAGATGATGAATAAGACAAAACGTGTCAGGGTCTTTT
Organism: Ranitomeya variabilis; assembly: GCF_051348905.1. Lineage (NCBI taxonomy): Eukaryota > Metazoa > Chordata > Amphibia > Anura > Dendrobatidae > Ranitomeya > Ranitomeya variabilis. The sequence continues at coordinate 395,906,422 of NC_135234.1, forward strand.
CTTGGAATTATACCTAACGGTGAAACTTTAAAGTTTCGAAAAGGAGGGGCTTGAATAGGAGCGGCCATCCAACCTAGTGCGACTTCTTTCCCGATCTTATTACGGAGGATCTCCGGATGTTCTCTAGCAGATTTTAAATTGTTTGAGACGGTAATTGGGTGTTGAAGTTTAAACGGAATGAAAAAACAAACGTAAAACCAAAACGTAATTGGCCCGCCTCATCTTTTTTAGGGTAGTTGTCTAGCCATGGGCCCATTGCGACTACGTTCACTGGGGTCAGTTCTGTTTGCTGGGGTTTTGTTGGTAATTTTCCTGCTGGGCGGGGACATCGTGCAGCAGGGTGGGATCCCCAGCAAGCGGAGAATTTGTGACTGAACTTGCACAAGCCATAGAAGCGACAGTGTCCCTCATTAAACAACCAACAGGCCCCGGGTCTGCATATGACCACAGAATTCTGGCCTGTTGTGGGTTGTCCAGTAGCCGCTGCTGAAAAGGGGGATTGCTTTTACGATAACATAAGCCATAGCCAAACATCAGTTGCTTTAACCCCCAACCAATTTCTGGTTGCAGAGCCAGCCACCTCCAGAACTCCTCGTCCTATCGCCACCAGGCTGTGCCACAACGTGCATTGTAAGAGTAATAGATCTTGTCCCAATATATGAATAGCTCTTAACGTTCCGGGTGCTTCTGGCCCATAATGCAACCTAAAACTGCAAAGGCTTGCAACCAATTGCTTATCGTTTTGACCACCTTATGCCTAGACCTGTCAAATGTCCTCTCAACTGCAGAGGATTACTTCCGGTCAGTGTGTCATTGGCGGCCCTATAAAGTGGTCACATCTGCTGATGTGACCACTCTATAGGGGAGATCGTCATGGGACACTCGTTATTAAACCCTTAACCCCCAAGGGTGGTTTGCACATTAATGACTGGGCCAATTTTTACAAATCTGACCACTGTCCCTTTATGAGGTTATAACTCTGGAACACTTCAACGGATCCTGATGATTCTGACAATGATTTCTTGAGACATATTGCACTTCATGATAGTGGTAAAATTTCTTTGATATTTCATGCATTTATTTGTGAAAAAAACTGAAATTTGGCGAAAATTTTTAAAATTTCGCAACTTTGCAACCTTGAATTTTTATGCCCTTAAATCACAGAGATATGTCACACAAAATACTTAATAATTAACATTTCCCACATGTCTACTTTACATCAGCACAATTTTGGAATCAAAATTTTTTTTGTTAGGGAGTTATAAGGGTTAAAAGTTGACCAGCAATTTCTCATTTTTACAACACCATTTATTTTAGGAACCACATCACATTTGAAGTCACTTTGAGGGGTCCATATGATAGAAAATACCCAAGTGTGACACCATTCTAAAAACTGCACCCCTCAAGGTGCTCACAAACACATTGAAGTTTATTAACCCTTCAGGTGTTTCATAGGAAATTTTGGAATGTTTAAAAAAAAATGAACAATTAACTTTTTTTCACAAAAAATTTATTTCAGCTCCAATTTGTTTTATTTTCCCAAGGGTAACAGGAGAAATTGGACCCCTTAAGTTGTTGTGCAATTTGTCCTGAGTACGCTGATACCCCATATGTGGGGGTAAACCACTGTTTGGGCGCATGGCAGACCTCGGAAGGGTAGGAGCACTGTTTTACTTTTTCAATGCAGAATTGGCTGGAATTGAGATCTAACGCCACGTCACGTTTGGAGAGTTCCTGATGTGCCTAAACAGTGGAAACTCCCTAATTCTAACTGAAACCCTAACCCAAACACACCCCTAACCCTAATCCCAACCCTAACCATAACCCTAATCCCAACCCTAACCATAACCCTAACCACACCCCTAACCCGAACACACCCCTAACCCTAATCCCAAACACACCCCTAACTCCAACACACCTAACCCTAATCCCAACCATAATCCTAACCACACCCCTAACCCTAATCCCAACCCTAATCCCAATTGTAAATGTAATCCAAACCCTAACCCTAACATTAGCCCCAAACCTAACAGTAACTTTAGCCCCAACCCTAACTGTAGCCCCAACCCTAACTGTAGCCCTAACCCTAACTTTAGCCCCAACCCTAACCCTAATGGAAAATGGAAATAAATACATTTTTTATAATTTTATTATTTTTCCCTAACTAAGGGGGTGATGAAGGGGTTTATTATTTACTATTTATAGCGGGGTTTCTTTAGCGGATTTTTATAATTGGCAGCTGTCACACACTAAACGACGCTTTTTATTGCAAAAAATAGTTTTTGCGTCACTCTCCAAATTTTAAGAGCTATAATTTTTCCATATTTTGGTCCACAGAGTCATGTGAGGTTTTGTTTTTTGCGGGACAAGTTGACGTTTTTATTAGTACCATTTACGGGCATGTGACTTTTTTCATCGCTTTTTATTCTGATTTTTGGGAGGCAGAATTACCAAAAATCAGCTATTCATGAATTTCTTTTGGAGGGAGCATTTATACCGTTTCACGTTTGGTAAATTGATAAAGCAGTTTTATTTTTCGGGTCAGTATGATTACAGCGATACCTCATTGATATCATGTTTTTATGTTTTGGCGCTTTTATACGATAAAAACTATTTTATATAAAAAATAATTATTTTTGCATTGCTTTATTCTGAGGACTATAACTTTTTCACTTTTTTGCTGATAACGCTGTATCACGGCTCGTTTTTTGCAGGACAAGATGACATTTTCAGCGGTACCATGTTTATTTATATCCATCTTTTTGATCGCGTATTATTCCACTTTCTGTTTGGCGGTATGATAATAAAGCGTTGTTTTTTGCTTTTTTTTTACGGTGTTCACTGAAGGGGTTAACTAGTGGGACAGTTTTATAGGTCAAATCGTTACGGACGTGGTAATATTAAATATGTGTACTATTATTGTTTTTTTTATTTAGATAAAGAAATGTATTTATTGGAACAATATATATATATATTTTATTTATTTAGGAATTTTTTTTTTTTTTTACACATGTAAATATTTTATTTTTAACTTTTTTACTTTGTCCCAGGGTGGGACATGGTTGTATAGTGTTAGATAGCTGATCTGACACTTTGCAAATCACTGTGTCAGATCAATGATCTGACAGGCAGTGCTGCAGGCTTGCCGGCGCCTGCTCTCAGCAGGTGCTTGCAAGCCACCTCCCTGCAGGACCCGGAAGGAGCCCCGCGGCCATCTTGGATCCAGGGCCTGCAGGGAGGAGACGCTCGGAACAACGCGATCACATCGCGTTTTTCCGAGGGTCTCAGGGAAGCACGCAGGGAGACCCCTCCCTGCGCGATGCTTCCCTATGCCGCCAGAATGCTGCGATCATGTTTGATCGCAGTGTTCCAGGAGTTAATGTGCCGGGAGCGGTCCGTGACTACTCCTGGACTCCTGGCACATAGTGCTGGATGTCAGCTGTAATAATCAGCTGACACCCGGCGGCGATCGGCCACGCTCTCCCCGTGAGCGTGGCTGATCGCCCATGACGTACTATCCAGTCCCCGGGCATTAAGTCCCAGGTCACCTCGATGGGATAATTCGTCATACGGCAGAAAGGGGTTAAAGAGGGACTACATCGGAACAGGGAGTATTTGTGTTTGTTTGTTCTTTTAAATTTTTTGCAGTTGATCGATTAGACTAGGCATGGAATAAAAATTATGAAAAAATGTGTAGTGTTTTTTTTTCAATAAAATACTTTTTTCTGGGTGTGTCTTTTTTTTAATCCATTAATAGCTGTAGGATTAATAATGGATAGGCGTCTTATTGACACCTCTCCATTATTAACCAGGCTTAATGTCACCTTACAATCAACAGTGACATTAACCCCCTATTACCCAATATGCCACCGCCACATGTGGGAAGAGAGGGGCTAAGTGCCAGAATTGGCGCATCGTACAGACGGCTGGGTGCTGGTATCTTTAGCTGGGGGGGGCAATAACCATGGCCCATTTCTAGGCTATGAATATCAGCCCGCAGCTGTTTGCATAGCCTTTCTGGCTATAAATTATAGGGGTACCCCATGCCATTTTTTTGGGGGTCCCCCTATTTTAATAGCCTTTAAAGGCTAAATATACAGCTGCGGGCTGATATTCATAGCCTGGGAAGCTCCATGTGTATTATCCCCTTCCCAGGCTAGAAATATTGGTCCCCAGCCATCGGCTTTCCCTCTCTGGTGCAGACAATTGCGCAGGAGCCCACGCCATTTATTTTAAATTAAAGATATTGATTTTGTGTGTACGTGTGTGTCTTTAACTATTTATGTACCATTTTTTCTATCTATCTATTTTTACCTCCGTTTTCTGCCAAGAGGTGCAGATTCTGTACAGAAAATTCTGCAGGCAAATCTGCAACGAGTCCACATACCCTTAGGCCTCCTTCACACGCCCTGGTGATTCCTGTACAGGAAAAAACAGTATTGATGAGATCTGTGGTCCATGTCTGTGTGGCATCAGCATGTACATATGTGACATCCATGTATCCATTTGCTGTCTGTGTGTCACATTCAAGCGCCATCCGTGTGACACCTACAAGCACTTGGGAAAAGCATAGCAGTTTGCGCTGATCCAAGTTGCCGGCTGATGGAGGCAGCTATCATCATTATCACTTGGTCTCCCTGAGATCAGTACGACCAGGTGACAATGTTGAGAGTTGTATTCAGCACCCACTATGTACATTCTGTGCAAAATAAAGAATTAAATAAAAAAGCTGTTGTGGGCCCCACGTAATTTTCATAACTAGCATAGAGAAAGTGCATAGCTAGGGCTGATATCTGGGAAAAGGGACAATATCCCAAAAGGTTCCCAGGCTATTAAACTCACAGCTGATTGCTTTGCCTTTTCTGGTGAATTTACGGGGGACCCCAGAAACAAAATGACGTAGGGTCCTGCTATAAATTGAAACCAGTGTTAGGGGGTTTGCAGGACACTGGATTGAGCCCTGCATTCCTGTGCATGCCTACCTAATGAAACTGGGTATGTTTTGTTTGCTTTGTGCCCTGTGTAGTTTATGATAGCTGACACTGTTTAATATGATAATGGCTGACATTGTTCTGATATCTGTGTGTTAGGGACAGGAATAGGGACAGTTAGTGGCAGTGGTAGGTCAGCATTGGTAAGGGTTATGGCATTGTAGTTACAGGTTAGTGTTAAGGGGGGCACTGTAGAGTAGGAGATTAGATTGTGTTGAGAACTGGTTTCAGTCAGAGTAGTGACAGTTGAGAAGGGGGCGGAGCCAGTGTAGTGGCGGGGAGCGGGCCTTCCGGAGGTAATTTTCAGGTAGTGGGAGGAGCCAAAGCTGTGTGAGGAGAATTGTTCTAGAAGGAGTCGGGACAGAAAGCTGAACAGAGCAACAGTGTAGAGTTAAGAGAGCGAGGCAGCCTGGAAGAATCAGTGGCTAGTCTGTGGGTTACCTCCCGTGACGTTCGGGACTTACGTCCGAACAGGAATTGCGGAGGCAACCTGAATTTTCACCCAAGATGGGGAAAGTGAACGGGGAGCACTCAGTATCAGCTAGCTGGATGGTTCAGGAAGCTGCGGGCCTGGGAGCCATGGTGCAGGAAGAAAAGCTGAGGGAGCAGACCAGGGAAAACGCAGGAGATGAATTACTCATGTATTGGGAAAATGGATGGACTGTAACTGTTATGAAGATGCATGAGTTAAGTAAAGTTTTATTGAAAATGAACTTGGACTTTGAGAACATTTGTGTGTGGCTGCGACGGATTGGAGCCCTGTATGCTGTGAAGGATTCTGACCCACAGGTGGGTGAAATACGTGACACACACAGCACACCACAAAATGGACTTGATATTTCTGTAGCGGAGCGTCAGGGTGTGATGAGGAAGCAGCAGCAATCCCTCAGTACGGCTACCAACCTGGCCCCCGTTACAAAGTGGCGTAGTCGGCAGGATCCAGATGCCTTGCATTTGGAAAATGGAGAAACTCCTGAAACAGCAAAGATGGCGGCCGTTAAAGACTTTAAAATGGCAGATGATGGTGCAGAAGCAGGAGATAGTTACGTCCATCGTGGGCATTCTAAACTGAAAATGGCACGAAAATCTGTTGGGCAGAGACTGTGGCCTGAGGCCAGGGTAGATCCCCCTGTGGGCGGTGCCCGCCCATGGTGGGCCCAGCGAAAGAAAAAGAAACTTCATCCCAGCACCAGATTCCTGTAGAATGGTAGGATGATCCATCAGCAGCAGCAGCTCTGGAGTCACCTGTGACCACTGGAGCACAGGCACGGAGCCCTTTAGATGATGTACGGGACTGGAGGGGAGGTGGAGCAGAGGCTAGTGGACGCTCCTCCGGTAACCCCTTTGATGATAAGTGGGGACAATGACTGTAACTGCACCCCGGATCAGAAAGTTGTGCTAGTTGCACCAGATGTGAAAAAGTGGGACTGTTCTGTGTCCCTGAGGGCAAAAGCCCTGTAATGCTGTGAGGGACTGTTCTGCGTCCCTTGGGCAGGAGCCCAGAAGACAGTGCAGTGAGAATGGCTGCAGTTAAAGAATTGTTTTGGACTGTTTTCCCTCTCCAAGCTTTGTTGTGCCTGTTGCGTCCCTTCTGCTGGATTGCAGGACACAGACCTTATGAAGACACGGTGCCCTATGGACTGTTGCTGAACTGTGTGTAGCTGCTCTGGAGACTGTGATAAGATCTGTGAAATGTCGTTGTTTAACCTGAATTTTGTTTGTAGGAGGTAAACTGAGCAGCACACATGTTTTAAAGGGACCGTGGTCTGGAAATAGGAGGGAGGGGGTAAACGTATACAAGATGACCTGATGAGTGAGCCAGGTCAGAAGAGAATGGACTGCACGCTCCTAAATGGTTGGAGCTGTAGTGATTTGACCATGTGGTCCATGAAGAAAAGTGTGGACATTCAAGTCAGTTAAGGACTGGTCAGTGGACCTGGAGAGTCCTATGGAGAACTGTCTGTCCGGGTCTCAGGAAGAGGAGACCGGGGTAAAATGGATCCATATTGGAGTCTGGACAACCCAAGGGTGGTGTCGGGTTACGCCAGGATTGTGCTCACGTGATGGTGAGTTGGTGAGAAAAGAACTGAACTGTTTGTTCCAGGATCCCAACCAAGTGGGACCGGTACCAGTCGTGACCAGAAACGGGTCAAGAGTGGTGGACTGGAGCAAAGTTCTTTAGTTGTAATGTATAATAATTGTTGAAGTTATTGATGTTTTAATAAGATGCCATTACATTACATTGTACTTATTGTGATGTGTATATTCTATCGGTACCATATGGTCGGGGACGACCATGGTTTTAGGAGGGAGGTGTGTTAGGTGATGTTCAGGACGCTGGTTTGAGCCCTGCATTCCTGTGCATGCCTACCTAATGAAACTGGGTATGTTTTGTTTGCTGTGTGCCCTGTGTAGTTTATGATAGCTGACACTGTTTAATATGATAATGGAATGGCTGACACTGTTCTGATATCTGTGTGTTAGGGACAGGAATAGGGACAGTCAGTGGCAGTGGTAGGTCAGCATTGGTAAGGGTTATGGCAGTGTAGTTGCGGGTTAGTGTTAAGGCGGGCACTGTAGAGTAGGAGATTAGATTGTGTTGAGAACTGGTTTCAGTCAGAGTAGTGACAGTTGAGAAGGGGGCAGAGCCAGTGTAGTGGCAGGGAGCGGGCCTTCCGGAGGTAATTTTCAGGTAGTGGGAGGAGCCAAAGCTGTGTGAGGAGAATTGTTCTAGAAGGAGTCGGGACAGAAAGCTGAACAGAGCAACAGTGTAGAGTTAAAGGGCCACTGTCACCCCCCTCCAGCCGTTATAAACTAAAAGAGCCACCTTGTGCAGCAGTAATGCTGCTGTTGTGGATTCTGTTTTTGGGCTCCCTCTGGTGGTTACAACTGGTACTGGGTGACTTTGGTGGGTTGCGGTCTCTGGTTTCCACCTGTCCATCAGAGGCTGGGTGTTTCCTATTTAACCTGGCTTTCCTGTCATTCCCTTGCCGGCTATCAATGTATCAGTGTGTCTCTGTTACCTGCTCCTAGGCCTTCAAGACAAGCTAAGTCTGGATTTCCCTGTTTCATGATTGCTTTCATGTTTTTTAGTCCAGCTTGCAGATATGTAATTCTCTGCTGCTGGTTGCTCTAGTGGTCTGAAATTACCACTCATGTACCATGAGTTGGCACATGAGTTCAAGTAATTTCAGGATGGTATTTTGAAGGGTTTTTAAGCTGACCGCGCAGTTCACCTTTTGTATCCTCTGCTATCTAGCTTAAGCGGGCCTCATTTTGCTGAATCTGTTTTCATAACTACGTTTGTGCCTTCCTCTCATTTCACCGTCATTATATGTGGGGGGCTGCTATTTCTGTGGGAATATTTCTCTGGAGGCAAGATAGGTCTGTTATTCTTCTAATAGGGGAAGCTAGATCTCCGGCTGGCGCGAGACGTCTAGGGGCCCCCCAGGAACGTTCCCCGGCTGCTGTTAGTTGAGTGTTGAGGTTCAGGATCGCGGTCAGCTTAGGTTCCATCACCCTAGAGCTCGTCCTGTTTTTGCCCATGTTATGTTGCTAAATTCCCTGCCATTGGGACCATGACAGTATAGCCGGCTCACAAAGTGTTAATTGTTTGGGCTGAAGCAGGAGAAAAAGAATTGTTGAAGGGAAATTTTTTTTTTTTTTTCCCCTCAGAGTTTTGCTGCCTAGCCCTTAATTGCTGTCTAGCTGCTTCTTACCTCCTCTTAACCCTTGAATGGCTCTGACCTTAGCTGTTTAAAATGGATGTCCAGAGTTTGGCTTCCAGCCTGAATAATCTTGCTGTAAAAGTTCAAAACATACAGGATTTTGTTGTTCACACTCCTATGTCTGAACCTAGAATTCCTATTCCAGAGTTTTTTTCTGGAGATAGATCTACCTTCCTGAATTTCAGGAACAATTGCAAATTGTTTCTTTCTTTGAAATCTCGCTCCTCTGAAGATCCTGCTCAGCAGGTCAAGATTGTAATATCTTTCCTGCGGGGCGACCCTCAGAATTTGGCATTTGCATTGGCACCAGGGGATCCTGCATTGCTCAGTGTGGATGCGTTTTTTCTGGCACTGGGATTGCTCTATGAGGAACCTAACCTGGAGATTCAGGCTGAAAAGGCTTTATTAGCCCTCTCTCAGGGGCATGATGAAGCGGAAGTCTATTGTCAAAAATTTCGGAAATGGTCGGTGTTTACTCAGTGGAATGAGTGCGCCCTGGCTGAAAACTTCAGAGATGGTCTTTCTGAGGCCATTAAGGATATTATGGTGGGGTTCCCTGCGCCTACAGGTCTGAATGAGTCTATGGCTATGGCCATTCAGATTGATCGGCGTTTACGGGAGCGCAAACCTGTGCACCAGTTGGCGGTGTCTTCTGAACAGGCACCTGAGACTATGCAATGTGATAGAATTCAGTCCAGAAGTGAACGGCAAAATTATAGGCGGCAAAATGGATTGTATTTTTATTGTGGTGATTCAGCTCATGTTATATCAGCATGCTCTAAACGCACAAAAAAGGTTGATAAATCTTTTGCCATTAGTACTCTGCAGTCTAAGTTCATTTTGTCTGTAACTCTGATTTGTTCACTGTCATCCATTTCCGTCGATGCCTATGTGGATTCGGGCGCTGCCCTGAGTCTTATGGATTGGTCATTTGCCAAACGCTGCGGTTTTAGTCTGGAGCCTCTGGAAGTTCCTATTCCTTTGAAGGGAATTGACTCTACACCATTGGCTATGAATAAACCGCAGTACTGGACACAAGTGACCATGCGCATGACTCCCGTTCATCAGGAGGTGATTCGCTTCCTTGTACTGTATAATTTACATGATGTACTAGTGCTTGGTCTGCCATGGTTACAAACTCATAATCCAGTCCTGGATTGGAAAACAATGTCTGTGTTAAGCTGGGGATGTCAGGGGGTTCATGATGATGCACCTCTGATTTCAATTGCTTCATCTACTCCTTCTGAGGTCCCTGCGTTTTTGTCTGACTATCGGGATGTTTTTGAGGAGCCTAAGCTCAATTCGCTCCCTCCTCATAGGGATTGTGACTGTGCTATAGAGTTAATTCCTGGCAGTAAGTTCCCTAAGGGTCGTTTATTTAATCTGTCAGTGCCAGAGCATACTGCTATGCGGAATTATATTAAGGAGTCCTTGGAAAAGGGACATATTCGTCCATCTTCGTCCCCTCTGGGAGCAGGTTTTTTTTTCGTGGCGATAAAAGATGGTTCCCTGAGGCCTTGTATAGATTATCGCCTTCTGAATAAGATTACAGTCAAATATCAGTATCCATTGCCATTATTGACTGATTTGTTTGCTCGCATTAAGGGGGCTAGGTGGTTCACTAAGATAGATCTTCGCGGTGCGTATAATCTTGTGCGGATAAAGCAGGGTGATGAGTGGAAAACCGCATTTAATACGCCTGAGGGCCATTTTGAGTATTTGGTAATGCCTTTTGGACTTTCTAATGCTCCTTCAGTCTTTCAGTCCTTTATGCACAATATTTTCCGTGAATATCTGGATAAGTTTATGATTGTGTACTTGGATGATATTTTAGTGTTTTCTGAGGACTGGGAGTCTCATGTTCTACAGGTCAGGAAGGTGTTTCAAGTCCTGCGGGCCAATTCTCTGTTTGTGAAGGGCTCAAAATGTCTCTTCGGAGTCCAGAAGATTTCTTTTTTGGGGTACATTTTTTCTCCTTCTGCTATTGAGATGGATCCCGTTAAGGTTCAGGCGATTTGTGACTGGACACAACCTACATCTGTTAAGAGTCTTCAGAAGTTCTTGGGTTTTGCTAATTTTTATCGTCGGTTCATTTCTAATTTTTCCAGTGTTGTTAAACCTTTGACTGATTTGACTAAAAAGGGTGCTGATGTTGCTAATTGGTCTCCTACGGCTGTGGAGGCCTTTCAGGAACTTAAGCGCCGGTTTTCTTCTGCTCCTGTGTTATGTCAACCAGATGTTTCACTTCCTTTTCAGGTTGAGGTTGATGCTTCCGAGATTGGAGCGGGGGCGGTTTTGTCACAGAGAAGTTCCGATGGCTCGGTGATGAAGCCATGTGCGTTCTTTTCTAGAAAATTCTCGCCCGCCGAGCGCAATTATGATGTGGGTAATCGGGAGCTTTTGGCCATGAAGTGGGCATTTGAGGAGTGGCGTCATTGGCTTGAGGGTGCTAGACATCGTGTGGTGGTCTTGACTGATCACAAAAATCTGATTTACCTTGAGTCAGCCAGGCGTCTGAATCCTAGACAGGCTCGTTGGTCGTTGTTTTTTTCTCGTTTCAATTTTGTGGTTTTATACCTGCCAGGTTCAAAGAATGTGAAGGCAGATGCTCTTTCCAGGAGTTTTGTGCCTGACTCTCCTGGAGACTCTGGGCCTACTGGCATCCTTAGGGATGGGGTAATATTGTCCGCCGTCTCCCCAGACTTGCGACGTGCATTGCAGGAGTTTCAGGCGGATAAACCTGATCGTTGTCCACCAGAAAGACTGTTTGTTCCGGATGATTGGACCAGTAGAGTCATCTCCGAGGTCCATTCTTCTGTGTTGGCTGGTCATCCTGGAATATTTGGTACTAGAGACTTGGTGGCCAGGTCTTTTTGGTGGCCTTCCTTGTCAAGGGATGTGCGCACCTTTGTGCAGTCTTTTGAAGTGTGTGCTCGGGCTAAGCCTTGCTGTTCTCGGGCCAGTGGGTTGTTGTTGTCCTTGCCTATCCCGAAGAGGCCTTGGACGCACATTTCCATGGATTTTATTTCAGATCTCCCTGTCTCACAGAAAATGTCCGTTATCTGGGTTGTGTGTGACCGCTTTTCTAAGATGGTTCATTTGTTACCCTTGCCTAAGTTGCCTTCCTCCTCTGAGTTGGTCCCTTTGTTTTTTCAGAACGTGGTTCGTTTGCATGGGATTCCGGAGAATATCGTTTCTGACAGGGGATCCCAGTTTGTGTCTAGATTTTGGCGGACGTTTTGTGCTAAGATGGGCATTAATTTGTCTTTCTCGTCTGCATTCCATCCTCAGACGAATGGCCAGACGGAGCGAACTAATCAGACCTTGGAAACTTATTTAAGGTGTTTTGTTTCTGCTGATCAAGATGACTGGGTTGCCTTTTTGCCACTGGCCGAATTTGCCCTTAATAATCGGGCTAGTTCTGCTACTTTGGTTTCTCCTTTCTTTTGTAATTCGGGGTTTCATCCTCGTTTTTCCTCTGGTCAGGTGGAGCCTTCGGATTGCCCTGGAGTGGATGTGGTGGTGGATAGGCTACATCAGATTTGGAATCAGGTGGTGGACAATTTGAAGTTGTCTCAGGAGAAGGCTCAGCAGTTTGCTAATCGCCGTCGCCGCGTGGGTCCCCGACTTCGTGTTGGGGACTTGGTGTGGTTGTCTTCTCGTTTTGTCCCTATGAAGGTCTCTTCTCCCAAGTTCAAGCCTCGGTTCATCGGTCCTTATAAGATCTTGGAGATTCTTAACCCTGTATCTTTTCGTTTGGATCTCCCAGCATCGTTTGCTATTCATAATGTGTTCCATCGGTCGTTATTGCGGAGGTATGAGGTGCCCGTTGTTCCTTCGGTTGAGCCTCCTGCTCCGGTGCTGGTGGAGGGAGAATTGGAGTATGTTGTTGAGAAGATCTTGGATTCTCGTGTTTCCAGACGTAAACTCCAGTATTTGGTTAAGTGGAAGGGTTATGGTCAGGAGGATAATTCCTGGGTGGTCGCCTCTGATGTTCATGCGACTGATTTGGTCCGCGCCTTCCATAGAGCTCATCCTGATCGCCCTGGGGGTTCTCGTGAGGGTTCGGTGACCCCTCCTCAAGGGGGGGGTACTGTTGTGGATTCTGTTTTTGGGCTCCCTCTGGTGGTTACAACTGGTACTGGGTGACTTTGGTGGGTTGCGGTCTCTGGTTTCCACCTGTCCATCAGAGGCTGGGTGTTTCCTATTTAACCTGGCTTTCCTGTCATTCCCTTGCCGGCTATCAATGTATCAGTGTGTCTCTGTTACCTGCTCCTAGGCCTTCAAGACAAGCTAAGTCTGGATTTCCCTGTTTCATGATTGCTTTCATGTTTTTTAGTCCAGCTTGCAGATATGTAATTCTCTGCTGCTGGTTACTCTAGTGGTCTGAAATTACCACTCATGTACCATGAGTTGGCACATGAGTTCAAGTAATTTCAGGATGGTATTTTGAAGGGTTTTTAAGCTGACCGCGCAGTTCACCTTTTGTATCCTCTGCTATCTAGCTTAAGCGGGCCTCATTTTGCTGAATCTGTTTTCATAACTACGTTTGTGCCTTCCTCTCATTTCACCGTCATTATATGTGGGGGGCTGCTATTTCTGTGGGAATATTTCTCTGGAGGCAAGATAGGTCTGTTATTCTTCTAATAGGGGAAGCTAGATCTCCGGCTGGCGCGAGACGTCTAGGGGCCCCCCAGGAACGTTCCCCGGCTGCTGTTAGTTGAGTGTTGAGGTTCAGGATCGCGGTCAGCTCAGGTTCCATCACCCTAGAGCTCGTCCTGTTTTTGCCCGTGTTATGTTGCTAAATTCCCTGCCATTGGGACCATGACATGCTGCATTCTAACAAGGTGGCTCTTTTAGTTTTTGGTTCAAGTATTCCGAAAATAAAGCGTTTTGAAACTTAGTCAAAATACCTGTCTTTAGACAGGTAGGCGGGTCCTCACTCCCCAGCTTCAACCGCTACTCTGCCGTCTCTTTAATCTTCAGTCGCTTTCGGCGCCGCCCCCTCAGCACTGTTTACGATTCAAAACCGGCGCCTGCGCTGTGTATTACTGTGCGTCCTCAGAGCGCACATGTGCAGCATGCATTTTGTCCTTGATGCTGATAAAAAACTGACATGTCTGTGTTTTTTTCACACGGACACACCATCCATGTGAAAAACCTGACATGTGCGCACCACCATTGAGTGCAATGGGTGTACGTGTGTCTGTATTTGCAGGGCTTAAAAAATGGACCTCATACAGACACAGAAAACGAACGTGTGAAGGGGGCCCTAGTCTGTAAACCTTTCATATTCTATTAAACTATGCTACAAGCTAACCTCTAACAATGACTTAATATGTTGACATCAACATTGGGGTGTGGCATAATGTCATTATTTTATAGCACCATGGTTTAATATTTTTGAACATGGTAGAACAGATGTTAGCATATCCCCTAAGTTTGGTTAAAAGATTGACAGTCTGATCCACTGACATCACATAGTAAAACAGTATACACTGATCAACCATAAAATTAAAACCACTGACACGTTTTCAGCATATAAAATACACCTTGTGGCAGTGCTGTTCCTGTGACATTGGCACCTGGTCTCCCAGGGGTCAAGTGACATTTTTATGTCACGTGAGCCTCGTAGCAAATCAGTGGCCTCTTCCCCCTCACTTTGGACATAACTGAAACCCGTCACTTTCACTTCTTCCAGGTGTCCATTTAGTCCAAAGGAAGTGAGAAGAAAGAGGCCACTGATTGGCTGCAGGGCTCATGTGACATAACAATGTCCACTCAATGAATGTCCGTATTGCAGGAACTGAAGCCCCCACTCTTCCTCCACTGAAATCCTTCTATCCTATCATATACATAATGCACCCATACATTTACTTACTTTGCATTTACACAATATATCTGCCAATTTCTGAAGTTTGGATCTCTGTAGACTCTAGCAGAAGGACTTGACTGGAGGAGGATGAGGGGGTGCAGCATGGGCATACATTGTTTGGAGCAGACCTCTGCAGACATTATCTCCTTTTCTGTGAGCACACATTCTGTATGTCACTACTTATTAGCTTCTTGCTGATTTACAGGTAGCTTGCTCCACTGCTCACAGCCAGAATGGGTGCCCACATTCCATGTCACCTGCATAGCACTGACCTGAGCTCAGGCTTTCTTCTGCATGACAGAGTCTACTAAAGTCCCTCCCCCGCTGCTGCTAGACAGTAAAAGTTATCTGGCGGCAGTGTTTGTGTTAAAATGAAAATAAATGATTTATTACCTATAAAGTGCCGCCCCCTCCTCCATGCCACCCTAGGCACGTGCCCTCCTGTGCCTTGTTATAAATACAGGCCTGCACCTTACTATAAGACGCCCTTCAGTTTTAGACAGCAGAAAATAGAAAAACATATTTCCTACTAGGTAAAACATCCATGGAAGTATAAAGTCTCTCTTCAGCATGTGTATTAAATACACATAGCATTACAACACATGTAAGGTACTAGCAGGAACGCAGGATGCAGTGACAAGCAGGAGGCAAAGCAAGAGTTAACAAATTTTATATCAGAATATGTCCCAACAGTAAATACTCCACACAGGAAGTAAAGGGGTGTAGGCAGGGGTGGGATTCAAATTTTTAACAACAGGTCCTCTAAGTCGCCGGAATTTTTGCCACGCCCATTTTCAATAACCCCGCCCATACTAATAAGCCACGCCCAGTGGCACGATTCATATTTTTGGGAGCAGTTTGTCTCCCTTAATGACAAGAATACGTTATGTATGCATGGGTGGCTCAGGCACTGGCTCATCTCCCATCCCCCCCCCCCCCGTATGCGTGGCCCATCGCCGGCGCGGCTCCCCAGTCCCATCTTGTATCATGGCTCCCCGTCCACCGCGGACCTCCTACATGCTCGCCGCCGGCTCCCTTCATCCTCCCTGGCTGCCTGCCTGGAATGATTCATGATTCATCCCGCCGCCCCCCCCCCATGCGTGGCTCATCGCCGGCTCCCCGACGCTCCCAGTCCCATCTTGTATCATTCATGGGCATGGCTCCCCGTCCTGGCCGTCCACCGCAGACCTCCTCCTCCCCGCCGGCTCCCCCGTCCTCCCTGGCTGGAATGATTCATACTCACCTGAGTCACCTCACAGGCTCACACACCGCGTAGCAGAGGAACGGAATCCTCCACCTCGCTCTGTCCCTGCGCAGCACTGCACCGTCCTCCTCGTCCTGTGTGAGCGCCGCGGTCAGGTGGTAACGGTCATTTAAGATGATGAATATTCATGAATATTCATCACCTTAATGAGGCGGCACCATGTGACCGCTCACACAGGGCGAGCTGCAGTCGTGCAGTCGCTGAGAGCTAGTGATGGGCAGTCCGGCTCTTTTTGGTGATCCGGCTCTTTCGGCTCCGCTCACTATAAAGAGCCGGCTCTTTCGGCTCGTGAACCGGCTCTTTTTTAAATAAAACTAGATTTTACTCTGTCATCGTTCCCACTCTTTGCCTGTAAAGTGACAGCCTCATGATACACCTGTGTAAGTATCTAGTGAAGCAGTAAAGACTGTTTTTTAGCGTTGCTGTTTCTGCAGATTGTTGGCTCTTGTGAACAGAGCCCGCGCTACTTGGTTGTAGTCCTAAGGCCGGGTTCACACTGCGTTAGCAGCAGCCCGCTCAGCACATATGCTAACTGGCTGCTGTTAACGCAAGTGCCGACTTTACATCGCGCTAGCGCAGATAGAGCATCTTCTAACTCTATCTGCGCTAGCAGTGACGGACCCGGAAACGCTGCAGCCCGCGGCTCCGGGTCCGTCACTCAATGATGGCATATCCCTAGCGCTCGCCCATTGTGGGTGTGCACTACTGATGCGTCCGACAATGGAGTCAATGGTGGCCGTAACGGACTGCGTTACACCGCGTTTATGCCGCTGTGTAACGTAGTCCGTCTAACAGACGCCACTAACGCAATGTGAACCCAGCCTAACCTGTATTACTTTGTAATATGTGCCGTTTTTTGTACACGTCCTTTCTGAATTAGCAAGTGCTGTGCTATATGTTGGTGCTGTATAAGATTGTAATTCATAAATATAAAGGCATGCTGCAAGCACTGTGCTAAGGCTACTTTCACACTAGTGTCGGTACGGGGCCATCGCTATGCGTCGGCCCGATGTACTGACGCACGTTGTGAAAGAAATGAACAACGTGGGCAGCGGATGCAGTTTTTCAATGCATCCGTTGCCCATTGTAAGGTCTGGGGAGGAGGGGGCGCAGTCGAAAATGGCAGATGTGACGCACAAAAAAAGTTACATGGAACTTTTTTTGTGCCGACGGTCCACCAAAACACAACGCATCCGTCGCATGATGGATGCGACGTGTGGCCTTACATCGCAATGCGTCGCTAATAAAAGTCTATGGAGAAAAAATGCATCGTGCAGATAATTCTGCAGGATGCGTTTTTTCTCCAAAACAACGCATTGCGACGTACACCAAACAACGCTAGTGTGAAAGTAGCCTTACACGCACACTGTATACACACACTGTGAAATAGAACAAAAGAGAGTCCAGCTCACCACAATCGACATTCCTGGAAACTCGGAGCACGGAACCGCTGTGTCAAGGCATGAACAAACAGGAAAAGGAAGGAGATCCAGCTCAACGATATAGTGAAAAAAATCCGTAACTTTATCATGATTAAGGGTGCTTTGTCACCAGAAACGCGTTGATCTTGGATCTTGTTTTTATTCTTATTGCTTGCTGATGTTACGTCCTTCATCCTTCATGAATTGAAGTGAATAAAGTTACGGATTTTTTTCACTATATCGTTGAGCTGGATCTCCTTCCTTATACACACACTGTACACACACTACACACACATACACTGTGTACATACGCAATGTATACACTGTACACACACAAACACACACACACACGCTGTGCAAAGCATACGGAATAGTAAACTCAGTTTATTTCAACACAACGTGGAACAGAAATGTATAATTGCTACTATACCATCAACTCCTGCTGGTGGTGCACAGCACTACAAATCCCAGCAAGTCAAACAGAATATGGCACTGCAACCCTAGTTACATACCAACTTTATTAACAGTTAAGTTACAGTAAATATGATTGAGGTAGTATTACAGATAGAACAAGTTTAAAGAGATTGTCCATGACTAACATTGATGGCCTGGCCTTAGGGTACCGTTACACTAAATGATTTACCAACGATCACGACCAGCGATACGACCTGGCCATGATCGTTGGTAAGTCGTTGTATGGTCGCTGGGGAGCTGTCACACAGACAGCTCTCCAGCGACCAACAATGCCGAAGTCCCCGGGTAACCAGGGTAAACATCGGGTTACTAAGCACAGGGCTGCGGTTAGTAACCCAATGTTTACCCTGGTTACCATTGTAAATGTAAAAAAAAACAAATACTACATACTTACATTCTGATGTCTGTCATGTCCCCCGCCGGCGGCTTCCCGCACTGACTGTCAGTGCCGGCCGTAAAGCACAGCACAGCAGTGACGTCACCGCTGTGCTCTGCTTTTACTTTACGGCCGGCGCTCACAGTCAGTGCGGGAAGCAGACACCGGGGGACGTGACAGACATCAGAAGGTGAGTGTTTTTTTTTTTTTTTTACATTTACAATGGCAACCAGGGTAAACATCGGGTTACTAAGCGCGGCCCTGCGCTTAGTAACCCGATGTTTACCCTGGTTACAAGCGAACACATCGCTGGATCGGTGTCACACATGCCGATCCAGCGATGACAGCGGGAGATCCAGCAACGAAAGAAAGTTTCAAACGATCTGCTACGACGTACGATTCTGATCGGTCCCTGATCGCTGCTACGTGTCAGACACAGCGATATCGTATGGATATCGCTGGAACGTCACGGATCGTGCCGTCGTAGCGACCAAAGTGCCACTGTGAGACGGTACCCTTACTGTAGGTGATCAATGTGGCGAGACGCTGCAGAGAAGCGAGTGCAGCCCCAGCCTCCTGTGATGCCACGTGTGAGACCACCTCAAATGAAACCGTGCACTCTGAACTACCCAAAACAAATCCCCCAAACTATACGGTGGAATTGCTTCCCCACCTTCATTTTACCTCACTGTGAACTTTTTTTTTCCTGGTTTTTCAGGACATTATATGGTAATATGGGCTCATTCAGAACTAAAACTTGTCCTGCAAAAAAGAAAAACAAAACCCCAAGCCCTTACAAAGGCTCCTGAAAGGTGTGGCAGAAAAAGAACAATAGCTACAACATGAAGGGGTTAATCACCATGATTTGCAGATATTTTGGGTGCATTAAAAAGGTTGCAAAAGTGTAAAGACAAGAAGAGCTGCAGAGTGTCAGATAATTGGAGATGGCACAGAACTGCAGCCGTTATTAGAGGGAGCTGATACTAACAGCATGGCCACCTCTCCAGCACAAGCCTGGCCTGACGGGAGGCTACAGGCTGCACAGCTGCGGTACCTGTGTGAGGTGAATGCCCGGGTGCTGAGGGGAACAATACAGCGACACTTCAACCGCACCCGGCTCTGCCTTCCTAGGGAGTGGGGACTGATTTTGTGATCACATCACTGGACTCACCGGCATTTCTTTACACTCCACAGACTCCACATCTCCCTCTCTGCTGTCTGCTCCTCCCACATGAGTCACAGTCACACTCACTGAGCTCGCTGAATCTGATAGGCTGCAGGCGCCAGACAAGGAAAAAAAAAAAAAAGAGTCGGTTCACTCACGCTGCAGAGCCGGCTCCCGGAACGCTGGCAGATAGAAATTTTAGTAAACGGCTGCCCCGTACCGGGTCGTACCAGCTGAATCCCACCCCTGGGTGTAGGCATACGGGCCCACAAAATATATTCATCAATAAAGGAATTGCAACAGGGGTAAAAGAACGGGTTAACTTATCAATCTCTGGTTCCTGGATGATGGTGGTTGGAAGATCCAATGGTGGCACCGTAGGTGGCACGTGACATCTCGGAGCTGCTCCTGTAGAAAAGGGAAGCACTATCGCTGTACGGCGGCTGAGTATCCTGATCCTCTTATATGTGGTCTGGTGATCTTGGAACAAGGTGCAATACGGGGGAAGGATTGCTGCATGGCCAAAGAAGTACAAAGTCTTGGGGTGAAGGCAGCAGTCCCAAAGCTACGGACCGCACGTGTCGCCGGGCCAGCGTTGAGAAAAGAGTCAGCGGATGTCAATTGTACCGACCGGTTAGTGCTGTTTAGGTTGGGGGTTGACGGGGGATTAGCCTCTGGGATTGCAATGTCTGTATGTGCAGGGGATGTGATGCTGTAGAGCGGGCCTGTAAGCTGGAGTCGGTCTGCGGAGAGGGAGTCAACCCTCTCTTGTTGCAAACGCTGGGTCCCTACCAAAAGCTCTGTTTCCGTGAGCGCAATCCCTTTATATCACACCCGCCCCCAGAAGTCAGGTGCAAAGGTCTATCCCAGTCAGTCAGTGCTTCTCCCGCCAACAAAAGTGACAGACCCGATAATTCCGGCCCGGACACACAGGAGAGACTACTATTCTGGTCCATCTTCCTACACACACACATTATGTATGCAACACTGCTGCCAGTACAGTACACTCAGCTGTGCTGTACATGCACACATAGCTCTTTTACATACTGTACATACATAGCTCTGCTTACACATGCACACAGCTCTTCTACAATCACAGTGCTCTGCTACACGCACTGATGAGACTGATCAGTGTCATGATGGAGTAGAGAGAACTGTGCAGCTGCAGGATACTATGCCAGCTTTCTTCTCAATCATAGGAAGCTGCTTCCAGACCATAAGACACACACACTTTTTACCATGATTTTTTTCTTGCTAAAAAAGTGTGTCATATAAAGTAGTCTAAAAGTATGGCATATTCAAGTTAAAAAATAATGAAGACAGAATGATTGCTAGTATAAATATTCTGTCCCAATATGTATAGGGCATGTTATTGGCAGCACATCCCCTGCTTACACAGAGTAATGCAGTAACGATGATTTTTATGGCAACAAAAGAATCAAATTACCCAACTAAATGTTTTGCTTGTTTGTTGAGCCATTACTGACATGTTTCATGGGCCATAATTGGAACAATTGTTCCTCTGAATACTCATTTGTAGATGGAAAAGTAGGCAAGCGGGAGGATCTGATGGTCTTCGATGAGGGAAAACTACCATAGCACAAACTGTGAAAATGTTAATGCAGATGTAAAGTTTTTCTTTACATCATGTGGAATGCTAAATCTGTTAGAATCTGTTTAGTTTGTGACTATTCGCCATTTTCTTGTGGAGTTCAGGCCACTGGTCTTTTTCCTCTGGTGCTGGATTTGTCTTGGGTCAGGTGTTTGTTTCACTCTTTATTAACCAGCTCCTGCCTCCCAGTCCTTGCTGGACAACAGTGTTAATCTGATGAGCTCTAGCTTGGTGCTTTGCTTTGTGTTCTGTTTGTGTTATTTGTGCTGTGCTGGTACCTCTGGTTCTGCTAGCATTCGTTTCTGTTTTCTATTGGTTTCTGCAGCCTTCTCTTTGTTTTCTATTAGGAGGTGACCCGTTTTTGTACCCAGTCCTTAGTTCTTTTAGTTCTTCCCCTTATCTATAGGTCCTCGTTTGAGATTAACCTAGGATCGTCGGTGGGTCTATTCGCAAGGAATGGGTCGTCTACTCCATCGTAGGGTTTCAGCCTAGTCATAGTGCAGGGTCAGTTTTCCCCCTTCTACCTTAGTCCGTAACAAAATCTAGATCAAGAGGCACTATGAAAAGAACACAATGCAGTGTGATGTTCTTGGCAATATTCTTCTGAGAAACCTTGGGTCCTGGCATTCATGAGCATGTTACTTTGACATGTATCACCTACCTAAACATTGTTGCACACCCTGTGCTCTAACACATGGTAACAGTATTCCGTAATGACAGTGGCCTTTTCAGGAGAATAATGCTCGCAGTCACACTACAAAAATTGTTAAGGAATGGATCGAGAAACATTATTAAGAGCTCAGTGGTTGACTTGTTCCCTAGTTTATATATTTCAATACATTCAAGCATCAGTGGGATGTGTTTGAAAATCAAGTTAGATCTATAGTTGCCTCTGCCTCTCAACCTACAGGATTTGAATAATTTACTGTCATCTTCTTGTTGACTGATGTCACAGAACACTTTCAGAGGTCTTGTGAAAAATATGCCTATATGGCTCCGAGAGAGGAACGTACACAATATTAGACAAGTAGTTTCCATATTATGGATGCTTGGTGTCTGATCTTGCAGAAGTCCCCAGTCCTATTCACTGGGGTCTAAGCTATGGGATTTGTAGAAGCTTAAATACACACAACTTCATCATTATTATCTCTTGAGATATATGTCTTCTGGATTTTTTAAAATCTTTTGTATCACATCGATTGTAACAATTTTTCCTTCATACAGTAAGACTTAAAGTCCAATTCATAGCACTGGGGAACAATTTTGAACATAATTTTTGTTGAGTTTGATTTTTCTGCTGATTTAGACTAAAATAGGCATGCAGATTAGTGATGAGTGAGTATGCTCGTTACTCGAGTTTCTCCAAGCTTGCTCGGGTAGTCTCCGAATATTTCGGCTTGCTCGGAGATTTAGTTTATGTCGACGCAGCTGCATGATTTGCAGCTGCTAGACAGCTTGAATACATATGGGGATTGCCTAACAAACAGGCAACATGTATTCAAGCTGTCTAGCAGCCAGAAATCATGCAGCTGCGTCGACATAAACTAAATCTCCGAGCACGCCGATATACTCAGAGACCACCTGAGCATGCTCGGGAAATCTCGAGTAACGAGCATACTCGCTCATCACTAATGCAGATTTCAGTGTTCTCAAAATTACTTTTCTTTCCACACAAGGTTCGTAGAAGTCTGTAACCTTGGACACACATATGTGCAGTTCAGGAGCTGTTGTAGACATATCAATTGGAACCTGTCATGTGAAAAACATTATTAACCTGCAGATATGGGGTTAGTCTGCAGGTTAATAGCATTCTAAACCAGTGTGGCCTCTGCACTGAAAATTTGACGGCCAGAAGGAAATTAACTTTTTTCCTTCTGGCTGCCTT
Organism: Ranitomeya variabilis; assembly: GCF_051348905.1. Classification (NCBI taxonomy): domain Eukaryota; kingdom Metazoa; phylum Chordata; class Amphibia; order Anura; family Dendrobatidae; genus Ranitomeya; species Ranitomeya variabilis. Next base: position 395,929,213 of record NC_135234.1, read on the forward strand.
GGACTTTTAGTCATAGACATGAGGCTGTAGTGGCTTCAGTCACTATACTCAATACATAGTGAGTGGCGGTCATAAAGATGCCCTTAGCACTAACTGACAGCCAGCTCAGCACTGATGCACCATAGAGCCAGCTGTCACTCAGTGCTAGGGGCACTATGTGGCCTCTAGAAACCCACCTCCCCTCCACACTTCACTGGCTGACACTGAACTCCCAATAACCAGGAAGTGCCCCTTTCTTATCAACACTAGTGCCCACGCACTGGGCTAATCCTAACCTTAACCATTTCCTATCTACATGCTAACCTGTTCTATATCCTCTGCAATCCAAAGCTTATCTTTATGCCATATTCACATTATGCTCTAACACTCTATATACTGTACATCACCATAATACAGGGTGGGCCATGTATATGAATACACCTAAATAAAATGGGAATGGTTGGTGATATCATCTTCCTGTTTGTGGCACATTAGTATATGGGAGGGCGAAAACTTTTCAAGATGGGTGGTGACCATGGTGGCCATTTTGTAGTTTGCCATTTTGGATCCAACTTTATTTTTTCCAATGGGAAGAGGGTCATGTGACACATCAAACTTTTTGAGAATTTCACAAGAAAAACAAAGGTGTGCTTGGTTTTAACATAGCTTTATTATTTCATGAGTTATTTACAAGTTTCTCTTTGTTTACAGCCATTGACATGTGAGGAGCGGATAGAAATTGTGTTGATGTCTGGTGAACACTGTATCCGGGTCATTGCAGCAGATTTCAATGAAATACACCCTACACAAGAAAACTGTCACCATTCCCATGTTATTTAGGTGTATCCATATAAATGGGCCACCCAAAAAAGTTTGCCTCATCACTGCACATAATGTTCTGTGTAAACTGAGGGTCCTGTTCAAATTTTTGTTTTGCCCATTCTGCAAATTCAGCGCACCGATCTGGGTCATCCTCTTTGAGATGCTGCAGCGGCTGGATTTTGTAAGGGTGCCATTTGTGAGTAGTTAATATCCGCCGAAGGAATGTTTGACTGATGCCAGATCGGCGCGCTGAAAATTTTTTCTTGGGGTTCCACCTAGTTTTACGACCAGCTGAGGGAACACAGACAGCTGAGGGCTATTGTTCTGGGAAGGGGCCAATATCTATAAAGGCTCCCAGCCTATTAATATCAACTCACAGCTGTCTGTGTAGCATTTAATGGATATTAAAATGGGGACACCCCAAAAAAGACATGGCATATTAATACGCTGAGAAGGGGCCATGTCTGATGCTTAGCCTCGTCTCTTCCCGCTTACCTTGGTGCGTTGGCAAGCGGGTAATGGCTTTGAGGTTGATGTCAGCTGTTTTATGTCCGCTGACCTCAAGTCCAGGGGTTAGTAATGGAGAGGCATCTATCAGACACCCCATCTTTGCAAATTTGGTATCGCCATAATTGTACTGATCTAGGGAATAAAGTTTCCAGGTCAAATTTACCATAAAAAAGAAGGCTGTAAGCAGATACATAAAAAAACACTGTAACAATTGCATTTTTCCCTATTTCCCTAATATCATTGCATTGTTAAAATGAATTATATCATTCAGAGTACAACTTGTCCCATGAAAAATAAGCCCTCGTTTGGCTATATTAAAGAAGAAATTAAAAAGTTATTGCTATTGGAAGAAAGGGAGGAAAAACTAAAGAGCAACAATGAAAAATTCAGCAATTTTCAAGGGGTAATGCTATTGATATTGATTTTTGAAAATAATTGCTATCAGAACTATTCAAACATATCTGCTTTAAGTTTTGGCATAGAGAGTACATAGCTATTTAGAAAGTCACATTTGAACTCTCTTTAGCAATAATACAATAGCGATGGAAAAATTGCAACAATAAAAGGTATTTCTCATTACTGCCATCTATATTATCATCCCAATTACCGGAATAGTGACAATAAGTAATATTACCATACCCTAATAGTACATAATCTGGTTTTGAGTATGCCGGCAATGGCAGCATTAATAAATATTAATTCCAATAACTCACTAATGTATGAATGGCGCAATCTTAGTCACAAGCTATATTATTCTGCTGTACCTATATCCAGTCAGGACCTAGTCCATGTGCCACTATGTGCAGTGTGTGCATTGAGACCAATGATGTTTAAAATAATTAAATGACGTACAAGAAGCAGAATGATATTGTGGATCCATATGAAATGAGTGATAAAAGAAAAGCATGACATTGATGTAGTTTCATATTGTATGTGTGAATGAAATCTGCATTGAATGGAAAGACAAGTACTAGCTTGTTCCTCTCTCTCTAGTATCTAGTATCAGAAACTGCCTAAATATATCACATTCAAGTCATCAAGTATGTCATGTAAATCTGCGTGACTTAAAGTCTTGAAAGAGAATTCTACCATTGCATATTTTCTGCCTTCAGATTTAAATATAGAACGCTATTGAGCAATAATTGCTATTTTCTAGATGTCGTCAATATTCTTTATTAAAGGTAACCTGTCATCTGATTCATACAAGCACGCAGGGAGAGAACTTTCACTCTAAGGCTGCGGGCGAGGAGGAGCCACTGAGTTCCCACCTGTCCGCCTAGCGCCAGCGCAGTTCAGTCCCCAGCGGGCTGTAGCATTTCAGAATTAAACATATTTAGTCGGAATCATATAGCCAATGTCTGAGGCATTCTGCTCATGGATTGGGCAGCATGCATCAGCTATCAGGTTCTCTTTAAAAGTCACTTTTTAGTTATTTTTTTTTGCTTGTATAAAACCAAATTTGTCCCCAAATTTCCCCATCTGGAACAACCCACTACGCATAGTTTAATTGTGATTTTGGTGTCTAAAATCAGTGCAAAATCAGTGATAATATAAACTCTCTAGTGATGTAGTTCTTGGATAGACTTGAGCACTAATGCCAATTACAAAGCAGGCCAACGAGTTTTGCATCAGCTTAAGAAATGTAGCCAAGTATCTTTTTGCATGAAAAACGGTTGGATTTCTACCAAATAACTTGTTAACATGGTGAAACCTTCAATTTGCAAAATTACAATATTCCTTTACAGCTTAGAAGAAAAATTCCTTTTGTCTTAAGAAAAGGATACTATATATATGACTATAATCTTGTTTTTCAAGTATTCTTCCAACTTGACTCAAATGTTTGGGACCAAAGTAATGTAGAAAGTGATTGAATATGCCATGCTGACTAATTAATTATTGTCTAACATGTTAGACTTTGGTATTTGTTAGTAAATGTCATTTTGAAGACAAAAGAAAATAATTTCTACATGTGAGCTGTCTCATTACCTCTGACCTGAAAAAATGAAAACAAAAATATTAGTGTAAAGCTCCATAATCTGCATCTTTGTGCTGTGCTATGGACAGGTTTACAGTACCGCTATAGTGTGATCTTCACATATCAATGATAATAAGCTGGAATATTCCAAGAGTAGAGCTGCAATTTTATCTATGAGTGTAATCTATGTCTATGTCACACATATAATTACCGGTAGCATTACACTCATAGGTCGAAACGCGTCGGCAGATTACCAGGGACCCCATAAGATGTATAAGCCCGAAATCATGTTTTTAAGAATAAAAGTGAAGTTTTATTTATAAAAATTTCTGCACTGGAGACAACCTCTTTTTTTTCTGCTGTCAATGAAATGGCTGTGGCACATTGGCAATGGTGGCTTTGCTCAGTTCAGGTAATTTTGTAGTCTGAAAATGGCACTATATGATTACTTATTAGATTATATAGTAGGGATACATAAAATGTGACATGCACAAGTCCAGCTCAGGCACCTCGAAAGGCATATCATGTCAATAGGTTTTACAGACCTGTAAGTAATGGGAAAACAACCTCCGTGGGAACATTCAAGTTGACTCTTGCGCATAAATTGTATAGTTTTGCTAAATTGCACATTTCAGGTTGAAACAAGAAACTGGTGTATTGTTAATACTGTCAAATTTCATAGGACGGAATTACACATAGGTGTACACCACCAGTAGACTCTAGATAATAGAAAAAGATGAAAAAAGGGATAGTGTAATTACAATTTTACTTTTATTCCATATAAATTTCAGATTGTTTAAAAAATATTTTCATACATCCAAATAGAATTTACATTGAGTCACAAATTCACAATGTGTTGTTACAACCAGTGCGAATCACCGGGTTAGTGATAGATGTAGATGAATTAAATTTAGCCACATAGAATTCTTGACTATTGTCCCTTATGAATTGTCAGTCAAGTTAATCCCCATATTATATAGTGCCGAGTTTTATAACATTGTAGGGTGAAGATCAACCTTTAGGCTATGTGCACACGTTGCAGATTATTTGCGGTTTTTTAGCGTTTTTGCACTATAAAAATGCTATAAAACCGCAAATAATCTGCATACATTAAGCATCCCATCATTTTTAATGGAATCCGCACGTTTTGTGCACATGATGTGCGTTTTTCCGCATCAAAAACGCATTGCGGAAAAATAATGAACATGCTCATTAATTTTGCGTTTTTTTGCGGATTTCCCACTGTCTAATGCATTGGGAAATGTCCTGAAAAAAAACGTGCAAAAACCGCGTCAAAACCGCGCAAAAAATGCGTCAAAACCGCGCATAAAAATGCATGCGGATTTCTTGCGGAAATCCGGCAGAAATGTCCGGATTTTCACAGGAATTTTCTGCATGAATTCCTGAACGTGTGTAGGGGGCCTAATAGGTGTTGATAATATGCTAGTCAGTATGGTACCAATATACTGGCTATTTGGCTTATATAACTGTATTGCCACTGTGATCACTTAGTGCCCCTACAATTTGTATGTTGACAGGTCCCCATCCCTAGTCCATAAAAGCTATTCCCGTATCCTGTGTATTTCTATATTTTCATGACTATGGCAAGAAAAAAGCAGCTAAGTAAAGAAAAAAGAGTGGCCATCATTACTTTAAGTAATGAAGGTCAGTCAGTCCAAAAATTGGTAAAATTTTGAGTGTCCCCAAGTGCAGTTGAAAAAACCATCAAGCGTTACAAAGAAACTGGCTCACATGAGGACCGCCCCAGGAAAGGAAGACCAAGAGTCACCTCTGCTTCTGAGGATAAGTTTATCCAAGTCACCAGCCTCAGAAATCGCAGGTTAACAGCAGCTCAGATTAGAGACCAGGTCAATGCCACACAGAGTTCTAGCAGCAGACACATCTCTACAACAACTGTTAAGAGGAGACTTTGTGCAGCAGACCTTCATGGCAAAATAGCTGCTACGAAACCACTTCTAAGGACAGGCAACAAGCAGAAGAGACTTGTTTGGGCTAAAGAACACAAGAAATGGACATTAGACCAGTGGAAATCTGTGCTTTGGTCTGATGAGTCCAAATTTGAGATCTTTGGTTTCAACCACCATGTCTTTTTGCGACGCAGAAAAGGTGAACGGATGGACTCTACATGCCTGGTTCCCACCGTGAAGCATGGATGAGGAGGTGTGATGGTGTGGGGGTGCTTTCCTGGTGACACTGTTGGGGATTTATTCAAAATTGAAGGCATACTGAACCAGCATGGCTACCACATCATCTTGCAGCGGCAAGCTATGCCATCCGGTTTGCATTTAGTTGGACCATCATTTATTTTTCAAAAGGACAATGACCCAAAACACACCTCCAGGCTGTGTAAGGGCTATTTGACCAAGAAGGAGAATGATGGGGTGCTGCGCCAAATGACCTGGCCTCCACAGTCACCAGACCTGAACCCAATCTAGATGGTTTTGGGGTGAGCTGGAGCACAGAGTGAAGGCAAAAGGGCCAACAAGTGCTAAGCATCTCTGGGAACTCCTTTAAGATTGTTGGAAGACCATTTCCGGTGACTACCTCTTGAAGCTCATCAAGAGAATGCCAAGAATGTGCAAAGCAGTCATCAAAGCAAACGGTGGCTACTTTGAAGAACCTACTGTAGAATATAAGACATATTTTCAGTTGTTTCACACCTTTTTGTTAAGTATATAATTCCACAAGTGTTAATTCATAGTTTTTATGCCTTCAGTGTGAATGTACAATTATCACAGTCATGAAAATACAGAAAAATCTTTAAATGAGAAGGTGTGTCCAAACTTTTGGTCTGTACTGTGTGTATATATATATATATATATATATATATACTACATGGTGGCCCGATTCTAACGCATCGGGTATTCTAGAATATGTATGTATATAGCAGCCACGTAGTATATAGCACATGCCACGTAGTATATAACACAGGCCACGCAATATATAGCACAGCCCATGCAGTACAAAACACAGGCCACATAGTATGTAACACTGGCCACGTTGTATATAGCAGCCATGTAGTATATAACGCAGCCCACGCAGTATATAACACTGCCCACGTAGTATATAGTACTGCCCACGTAGTATATAGCAGCCATGTAGTATATCATACTGCCCACGTAGTATATAGCAGCCATGTAGTACTGTATATAGTACTGTCCACGTAGTATATAGCAGCCATGTAGTATATAGTACTGCCCACGTAATATATAGCAGCCATGTAGTATATAGTACTGCCCACGTAGTATATAGCAGCCATGTAGTATATAATGCAGCCCACGCAGTATTTAGCAGTGTGGGCACCATATCCCTGTTAAAAAAAAGAATTAAAATAAAAAATAGTTACATACTCACCTCCTGGGATCCAACAGCGCGCTGGCGATGTGCGCGCGGCTGCCGCCATCTTCCGTTCCCAGGATGCATTGCGAAATTACCCAGAAGACTTAATGGTCTCGCGAGACCGCTAAGTCTTCTGGTTAATTTTGCAATGCATCTCTGGGACCGGAAGCTGGCAGAAGGCGCGAGGGCATCCTCGGACTACGGAGGGTGAGTATAGCAGGTTTTTTTTTATTATTATTTTTAACATTAGATTTATGCATAGGCAGCATCAATAGTAAAACGTGGGGGACACACAGGGTTAATAGCAGCGGTAACGGAGTGAGTAACCCGCGGCATAACGCGGTCCGTCACCGCTGGCATTAACCCTGTGTGAGCGGTGACCGGAGGGGATTATGGAACGAGCGGGCGCCGAGCACTGACTGCAGGGGAGTAGGGAGGGACTAATCGGACTGTGCCCATCGCTGATTGGTCGCGGCAGCCATGACAGGCAGCTGGCGAGACCAATCAGCGACGCGGGATTTCCGTGACGGAAGTTGCAGACAGAAAGTCAGACAGACAGAAAGACAGACAGACGGAAGTACCCCTTAGACAATTATATATATAGATATATGTATACACAGTTCTGGAAAAAATTAAGAGACCACTGCAAAATGTTCAGTTTGTCTGATTTTTCTCCTTATTGGTATATTTTTGAGTAAAATGTAAATTGTTCTTTTAGTCTATAAACTGACAACATGTCTCCGAATTTCCAAGCAATAAATTTTGTATTTTTTTCTGACAAAGAAAAATGGTCAAATTTTTTTTTTAAAAACCATTGCTTTCAGACCTCAAATAATGCAAAGGAAACAAGTTCATAATCATGTAGATACAACAATACTAATGTTTTAACTCAGGAAGAGTTCAGAAATCAATATTTTGTGGAATAACCATGATTTTTAATCACAGTTTTCATGCATCTTGGCATGCTTTCCACCAGTCTTTCACATTGCTTCTGGTGCAAAAATTGAAGCAGTTCTCCTTTGTTTGATGGCTTGTGACTATCCATCATCCTCTTGATTACATTCCAGAGGTTTTCAATGGGGTTCAGGTCTGGAGATTGGGCTGCCCATGACAGGGTTTTGATGTGGTGGTCTCTTAATTTTTTCCAGAGCTGTATATATATTCATCTTTTACATTTTAAAAATTGCAAAAAGGAAAATGGACTGATGGAAAAGTTTGGACACCCTGCATGGTTAGTACCTAGTAGCACCCCCTTTTGAAAGTATCACAGTTTGTAAATGCTTTTTGCAGCTAGACAAGAGTCTTTCAATTCTTGTTTGAGGGATTTTCATCCATTTTTCCTTGGAAAAGTTCTGTGAGGTTCCTGGGTCGTTCTGTTATTTTCAGGTGTAGCCACAGATTTTCAATGATGTTCAGATCAGGGGACTGTCAGGTTCATTGTAAAACCTTCAGCTTGTGCCTTTTGAGGTAGTCTATTGTGGATTTTGACATGTTTTTAAGATCATTATCCATATGTAGAAGCCATCCTTTTTTTCAACTTCAGCTTTTTTACAGATGGTGTTATGTTTGCATCAAGAACTTGTAGAAATTTCATTGAATCCATTCTTCCCTGTAACCCTGTGCCATTGGCTGCAACACAACTCTACAGCATGATTGATCCACCCCCATGCTTGATCCACCCCGTGCCCTTTTTTCTCCACGCATACCTTTAATCGTTGTGAGTGTGACGAAAGAGTTCTATTTTAACCCCATCGGTCCACAGGACTTGTTTTACAAAATGCATCAAACTTGTTTAGATGTTGTTTTGTTTACTTCTGATGATGAATTTTATGATGAGGACGCAGGCGAGGTTTTGTTCTGATGACTCTTTCATGAAGGCAATGTTTGCTAAAACTTTCTGAAGGTCTTTTGCAGTCAAGTGGGAGTTCTGAATTGCCTCTTTAGCAATCCTACAAGCAGCACTCACTGAAATTTTGTTTGGTCTTTCAGATGTTATCTTGACCTCCAATGTTCCTGTTAATGTCCACTTTTTAATTACATTTCGAACTGAGGAAAGAGCAACTTGAAAACACTTTGCTATCTTCTTACATCCTTCTTCTGCTTTGTGGGCCTCCACCATTTTCAATTTCAGAGTCCTAGGCAGCTGCTTAGAAAAGCCCATGGCTGCTGCTTTTTGGATTAAATGAGGCTGGGCTTTTAAAAAGCTGGGAAATTTGCATCACCTGACCTTTCCTAACATTGATAGTAAACAAGCCATAACTCTAACAGGCTAATTAAGGTCTGGAATCTTTGTCAAAGTTATCTGAGCACACAAATCTCCAAATATCCAAGGGTGCACAAACTTTTGCATCGGCTCATTTTCCTTTTTGTAATTTTTCAAATGTAAAAGATGAAATTGAACATATATATTTTTGCTTAAAATGCAAAAGAAAGGTTTCATCTTTAACTTTAGCCCTTTTAGAGATCATTTAGTCTTCAACTTGCTTAACTGTTCACTATAACAGTAATTTTGATCAGAGGTCCCCAAACTTTTACATCTCACTGTATGTCTTGTTTATTTGTGACTTCTTTCACACTGCCTACACTGCCTATTATTGTTTCCTTTTTATGAATTTATGATTTTTTATGAAGAGATATCATCCAGACAATCTATCACACAGGTTCCAGATTAAACAACCCTTTAACCAGAGCAATCTGCTTTGTAACATGTTTTACTTTGTCCTTTTTTTCCTTGGCTTTAGTTTGCTATCATATTTCTAACATTAGTATTTTTAGCTGCAGATTACAAATGCAAATGTCACTCATGTCACTACGTCACAGAAAAAGCAATGCAAACTCATTTCAGAATTAAATATACTATACAATATTTATTATTAGATTAAAAATATTACACCAAATAAACTCCTGTATAACTACAAAATGTAAATAAAATATATAATCACTGCACTAGGCAAGGAGGATATTATGGCCAAAAGAGGGCTTGGAAACAAGTCCGTTGGTGGCACAGCTGTGCCTGCAGATCAGGCAGTTTCACTGGAGTTGCTGCAGGAGCCAGCGTTGGTAGCTAAATGGGAGATGCTGACACAGACGTGTCTGAGCAGAAGGAGCAGCTCTTTTGGCCATAATATCCTCCTTGCCTGGATATATATATCTCAGCATTTCCACTGTATCACTAACGCCGACCAGCACAGTAACTCCATTCAAACACGGACGTGTTCTTTTTTCAAAACCAAATACCAATTTTATTGCCTGTTGGTGCACACTGTATGCATTCCTACCTTGGCGTCTTTTGGACCCCAGCGCAAATTTTTTTTTCCCTCAGTGTGGATTGTATATATACACCCTCATATTTATCTACCTCAACGATACTACATGTTCAAATTTTAGAAAACAACCTACAAAGGGCGACATTGTGATCAAGGCCACTGATTGGCTGAAATGTAAATTTTTTCTGTCACCTCACTTTTCACCAATAAATTATTCACTTGAAGCAACCCTTATCCTGTACGAGTGCAGTGATTATATATTTTACTATCGATGGGACTACTGGCTCCATTCACTAGCACCGTCACCTCCACAGAAGTCGAGTGCTAGCTTTCTTCTTCTTCTATAACTACAAAAAGTGTTTTGAACAACTCTAAGCAACCCCTATAATTTAGTAATTAAACCGATCACGACCTTAGATGTACCCACACATCCATGTTGGGAAGGACTTCCCAACTTGGACGTATGGATACGTCAAGGTGATTTTGTGCGCTCTATCACTGCCAAGTGTTCAGCTAACATGACAGATGACACCCAGCACTCACTGCCAGGAGCAGTGCCCTCAACACTCTCAGCAGTTTAACCCTCTAAAGCTGTGATCGATATCAATAGCAGCATTTAGAAGGCAGGCAAAGGGAGCGGGCTACCTCTCCCCTCCAATTGGTGCCCTTGGTGGCATCATCGTGAGGGGCCAATTGTTGCCTTGGTGACCTGACATCGTCATGATGACATTTGGGTCACCAGGTACAAGCTAGCTAGTTTGACGATGCACAGAACATGGTCTAATAAGCTTATTGGTCTGTAGCACTGTCACGCTATAAAGCATAGCAATGCTCCTGCATCTCTATGCTTTATAACTTCGATCAGACTGCTGAAAATGCAAGCATCATAGTTGGACTATGTTAAAAATTTTACAAAAGTAAATTGTAAAAATACATTTTTAAAAATCACAAAGTAGTAAAAATATACACTACCATTCAAAAGTTTAGGGTCACTTAGAAATGTCCTTATTTTTTAAAGAAAAGCACAGTTTTTTCCAATGAAGCTAACATTAAATGATTCAGAAATACACTCTATACATTGTTAATGTGGTAAATGACTATTCTAGCTGCAAACATCTGGTTTGTAACGCAATATCTTCATAGATGTATAGAGGCCCATTTCCAACAGCCATCACTCCAGTGTTCTTATGGTACTTTATGTTTGATAACTGTGTAAGAAGGCTAATGGATGGTTAGAATACCCTTGAAAACCCTTGTGCAAGTATGTTAGCATGGCTGAAAACAATTTGGCTGATTAGAGAACCTATAAACCTGACCTTCCTTTGAGCTAGTTGAGAATCTGGAGCATTACATTTGGTGTTTCCATTAAACTCTCAAAATGGCCATGTGAAACTCAACAGTCTATTTTTCTTCTTAGAAATTAAGGCTATTCCATGTGGGAAATTGCCAAGAAACTGAAGATTTCCTACAATGGTGTGTACTTCTCCCTCCAGAGAAGAGCACAAACAGGCTCTAACCAGAGTAGAAAGAGAAGTCCGAGGCTCCGTTGCACAACTGAGCAACAAGACAAGTACATTAGAGTCTGTAGTTTGAAAAATCGATGCTTCACAGGTCCTCAACTGGCAGCTTCATTAAATAATACACGCAAAACGCCAGTGTCAACGTCTACAATGAAGAGGCAACTCTGGGATGCTGGCCTTCAGAGCAGAGTGGCAAAGAAAAAGCCATATCTGAAACTGGCTAATAAAAGGAAAATATTAATATGGGCAAAAGAACACAGACATTGGGCAGAGGAAGATTGGAAAAAAGTGTTATGGACAGACAAATCCACGTTTGAGGTGTTTGGATCACACAGAAGAACATTTGTGAGATGCAGAACAACTGAAAAGATGCTGGAAGAGTGCCTGATGCCATCTGTCAAGCATGGTGGAGGTAATGTGATGGTCTGGGGTTGCTTTGGTGCTGGTAAAGTGGGAGATTTGTACAAGGTAAAAGGGATTTTGAATAAGGAAGGCTATCACTCCATTTTGCAAAACCAAGCCATACCCTGTGGACAGCGCTTGATTGGAGCAAATTTCATCCTACAACAGGACAATGACCCAAAGCACACCTCCAAATTATGCAACAACTATTTAGGGAAGAAGCAGGCAGCTGGTATTCTATCTGTAATGGAGTGGCCAGCACAGTCACTAGATCTCAACCCCATTGAGCTGTTGTGGGAGCAGCTTGACTGTATGGTAGGCAAAAAGTGCCCATCAAGCCAAACCAACTTGTGGGAGGGGCTTCTGGAAGCATTGGGTGAAATTTCTCCAGATTACCTCAGCAAATTAACTGCTAGAATGCCAAAGGTCTGCAATGCTGTAATTGCTGCAAAGGGAGCACTCATTGACGAAAGCAAAGTTTGAAGGAAATAATATTATTTCAAGTAAAAATCTTTTTTTTTAACTTTGTCAATGTCTGGACTAGATTTTCAATTCATTTGGCAACTCATTTGATTAATAAAACACATGGAAAACACAAAATTGTCTGGGTGACCCTAAACTTTTGAACGGTAGTGTATATACTATACTGTTATTGTATTATTGTACCCATAAATAAATATTTTTATGAGAAAAAAAAATAAACAAAAAAAAGTACACATATTTAGTATCTCCGTGTCCCGGACGATCCGACCTATAAAACTGGCTCACTAGTTAACCTGTTCAGGGAACACTGTAAAAAAAACGAGGCCACATGTAAACAAGCTGGCTAAGAGATGTAAATCATTCAGCTGAGGTGAGGAAAACTAAACCTCAGAGCACTATAAAATACTCGGAGGTCACCCCAGCGTGCTCGGGGAATCTCGAGTAATGAGTATATTCACTCATCATCACTAGTCACGATTAGTGATGAGCGAATATACTCGTTACTTGAGATTTCCCGAGCACGCTCGGGTGACCTCCGAGTATTTGTAACTACTCGGAGATTTAGTTTTTATCACCTCAGCTGAATGATTTACATCTGTTAGCCAGCTTGATTACATATGGGGATTCCCTAGCAACCAGGCAACCCCCACATGTACTTATGCTGGCTAACAGAAGTAAATCATTCAGCTGCAGCGATGAAAACTAAATCTCCGCGCACTAAAAAATACTCGGAGGTCACCCGAGCGTGCTTGGAAAATCTCGAATAACGAGTATATTCGCTCATCACTAGTCACGATCCATTTTTGGATTTGTGGCAGATTTTGTTTCCCTCAGTTTAAAACCTTTTTACTTTCAGGTCATCAGGGGTTAATGCAGTTTCCCCGGTGGCCAGCTGGTGTATTGCATTGCATTGCTGCTGGGTCAGCTGATGTGGGTGGTGACCACTCCCACCATCCTTTAAGAGGTCACCTGGTCCATCAGCTGACTGTCAGTGTTAGTTCATTCTGCAGCGGCCAAGCTGGGAGAAGGAGCTTGCTGGGAGCAGTAGTTCTTCAGCTGAGTCTGGTGTATCTGGTGTTTCTTTCAAGCTGTGCTTTGCAGCAATAAGCTAAATGTTGTTTTCCTATACCCTGTCTGCCATACCTTCCCTTGGTGTGGGACCAGTGTTCTCGCTTGCCAATTCCCTACCCAGGGATAGGTGCAGGGCAAGCAAGGGCTTAGGTATCCTGCTCGGCGACGGGTTTTAAAACCCTGTATAGAGACGTCAGGGAGATCAGGGCACATCCTTAGGAGAGTGCAGGAGGTGTCCATCTCCCCGTTCCCTATCGCAGGGCCCACCATTGTAATTGTGTCCCCGGTGTTCCCTTGTTTGTTGTACTGCTTGTGACTGACCTACGGTGAGGTCGTGTCACACCACTTCAGTCACATCGTGACATTATAGTTCTCAGAGTAAGGTGATTCAAAAATTATTTTTGTTTCTATAAAATAGTTTCTATGGTGTAAAAACGCCAAAACGTAAAAGAAAGATATAAATTATTTATTATTATTATTATTATTATTATTATTATTATTATTTATTGTTATAGCGCCATTTATTCCATGGCACTTTACATGTAAGGAGGGGTATACATAGTAAAAACAAGTACAATAATCTTAAACAATACAAGTCATAACTGGTACAGGAGGAAAGAGGACCCTGCCCGCGAAGGCTCACAATCTACAAGGGATGGGTGAGAATACAGTAGGCGAGGATAGAGCTTGTCATGCAGGGGTTTGGTCGATTGGTGGTTACTGCAGGTTGTAGGCTTGTCGGAAGAGGTGGGTCTTCAGGCTCTTTTTGAAGGTTTCGATGGTAGGTGAGAGTCTGATGTGTTGGGGTAGAGGGTTCCAGAGTAGGGGTGATACGCGAGAGAAATCTTGTATACGATTGTGGGAAGAGGAGATAAGAGGGGAGTAGAGAAGGAGATCTTGTGAGGATCGGAGGTTGCGTGTAGGTAAGTACCGGGAAACGAGGTCACAGATGTATGGAGGAGACAGGTTGTGGATGGCTTTGTACGTCATGGTTAGGGTTTTGTACTAGAGTCTCTGGGCAATGAGGAGCCAGTGAAGGGATTGAAAGAGGGGAGAGGCCGGGGAATAGCGGGGGACAGGTGGATTAGTCAGGCAGCAGAGTTTAGAATAGATTGGAGGGGTGCGAGAGTGTTAGGGGGGAGGCCACAGAGCATGAGGTTGCAGTAGTCAAGGCAAGAGATGATGAGGGCATGGACTAGGGTTTTTGCAGATTCTTGGTTGAGGAATGTACGGATTCGTGAAATATTTTTTAGTTGAAGACGGCAGGAAATGGAAAGGGCTTGGATATGTGGTTTGAAGGAAAGATCAGCGTCAAGGATTACCCCGAGGCAGCGAGCTTGTGGGACTGGGGAGAGTGGGCAGCCATTTACTGTAATGGATATGTTCATTGGGGGTCGCGTGAGATGGGGGAAAGATGATGAATTCTGCTTTGTCCATATTAAGTTTCAGAAATCTAGCGGAGAAGATGAAATAGTGGACAGACATTGAGGGATTCTGGTTAGTAGGGAGGTGATATCTGGTCCAGAGATGTAGATCTGTGTGTCATCAGCATAGAGGTGATACTGAAAGCCTGAGATTCTATGAGCTGTCCCAGGCCAAAGGTGTAAATGGAGAAGAGCAGGGCCCTAGAACTGAACCTTGTGGGACTCCGACAGATAGGGGGCGAGGTGAGGAGGTGGTGTGTGAGTGGGAGACGCTGAATGTCCGGTCTGTTAGGTATGATGAGATCCAGGAAAGGGCCAAGTCTGTGATTCCAAGGGATGAGAGGGTCTTTAATAATAGGGAATGGTCGACTGTGTCAAAGGCAGCCGACAGGTCGAGGAGGAGGAGGACAGAGTAGTGTCGCTTGCTCTTGGCGGTTAAGAGGTCATTGGTGACCTTAGTTAGGGCAGTTTCAGTGGAATGGTGTGACCGGAAGCCAGATTGTAAGCAGTCAAAGAGGGAGCAAGAAGAGAGATGGGAGGACAGTTCAAGGTAGAGGTGTTGTTCCAGTACTTTGGAGGCATAGGTGAGAAGTGATATAGGGCGATAGCTAGATACAGAGAATGGGTCAAGAGAAGGCTTTTTGAGGATAGGTGTGATGGAGGTTGTTTAAAGCTTGAGGGGAAAACACCAGTTGTTAGTGATATGTTGAAGAGATGGGTTAGGGTTGGGATGAAGACTGTGGTGAGGTTTGGGATAAAGTGAGATGGGAGCGGGTCAAGTGCACAGGTGGTGAAATGCGATCTTGAGAGTAGAGTGGAGAGTTGATCTTCTGTAATGGTGGAGAAGTTGGTTTTGGAGGTGGAGGGCTGGGAAGTCGGGAGGAAGGGCTCTGGGGGTTGTTGACCAAAACTGTCTCTGATGTTATCAATTTTCTGCTTGAAAAATGAGGCAAAGTCTTCAGCTGAGATAAGTGGGGAGGGAGGAGTTGCTGGGGGACGGAGGAGAGAATTGAAGGTGTTGAATAACTGTTTAGGGTTGTGAGACAGGGAGGATATGAGAGATGAGAAGTAGGTTTGTTTAGCTGTGGCAAGTGTGGTCTTGAAAGTAGTGAGGGACTGTTTGAATGCGATGAAGTGCTCGTTGGAGTGGGATCTTTTCCATCTGCGCTCAGCAGCCCTGGAAGCTGGCCTCAGTTCTTTGGTCAGGCTGGTGTGCCAGGGCTGTCTGTTGATTTTGAGAGCTTTGGTATGTGTAAGTGGGGCAGCAGATTCCAAAGCTACAGCTATTGTGGTGTTATATAGAGTGGCAGCATCATCCGCATTGTGTAAGGAACTTACATTTGTGAGAGGGTGAAGGGATTCAGAGAATGAATGTAGGTCAAGATGTTTAAGATTTCTGCAAGGGTGTGAAAGTTTGTGGGGTGGGGATTGTAGACATGGAGTGGAGAGGGAAGAGAATGTGAGAAGGTTATGGTCAGAGAGAGGAAGAGGTGAGTTAGATAGGTTAGATAGGGAGCAGAGGTGGGTGAAGATGAGGTCCAGTGCGTGACCATCTTTGTCGGTGGCTGTAGAAGACCATAGTGAGGCCGAAGGAGGAAGTGACAGATAGAAGTTTAGTGGCAGCTGAGAGGGAAGTGTCAATGGGAATGTTGAAGTCGCCCATGATGATAGTGGGGATGTCTGCGGAAAGGGAATGAAGTAGCCAGGCGGTGAAGTGGTCAAAGAAGGTGGTGGCTGGCCTTGGGGGGCACAGAGTGCACCTCAAAGGAAGGGAGGGTAACAGAGGGTGGCAGTGGGATTGGGGTGAAGGAGCAGTTATCTGACAGGAGAAAACCAACTCCTCTGCCATGTTTGCTGCTGGGGCAGGGTGTGTGAAAAAGGTGGAAGCCACTGTAAGAGAGTGCAGCAGGGGAGGCTGTGTCAGAAGGGCTGAGCCAGGTTTCGGTGATGGCGAGGAAGGAAAGTTTGGAAGTAACAAAAAAGATCATGGATGTAGGAAAGCTTGTTGCAGACAAAGCGAGCGTTCCACAGAGCTCCTGTTAGTGTGACTGGGGAAGCGGGGGCTGGGTAAATGGGTATAAGGTTAGAGAGGTTACGGAAGTTTGTGATAGGATGTGGACGGGAGGTTGAAATGACTGTGGGAATGTGGTGAGGAGGACCAGGATTTGGAGAGATATTACCAGCAGTGAGAAGGAGCAGAGAAAGTGTTAGCAGGTGGGAGCAGGAGAGGGAATGGGGGGTGTTATGATCCTTAGTGGCTGAGGATCACGAATAGACCAGCAAGTGAATAAACTAAGGACAAGCTCTAGGGAGATGGTAACTGGACTGATCGCAAATCTGAACCTATCCAAAACAACTAGAGGTAGCCGGTGAACGTGCCTAAAAAATTTCCTAGACGTCTCGAGCCAGCCTGAGGAACTAGCTACCCCTAAAGAGAAAGAAAGACATCGCTTGCCTCCAGAGAAATAATCCCCAAAGATATAGAAGCCCCCAACAAATATTAACGGTGAAGTAAGAATAAGGCACATACGTAGGGATGTGTTGTGATTCGGTTCGTGGGCTCCCCCGGTGGTCTCTTGTGGTACTGGTGTCCTGCAAGCTTTGCCTTCTCAGTTCACCTGTTCCTATCAGGATGTGGGAGTATCCTATTTAACCTTGCTCCTCAGTCATTCTAATGCTGGCCATCAATGTATCCAGAGTGATTCTGTTGCATGTTCCTGCTCCCAGTTTTCTGCTCAGCTAAGTTGGACACTTTAGTCCTTAAGTCTATTTTTGTATGTTTTGTCCAGTTTGCACTTATGTGAATCTCTGCAGCTGGAAGCTCTTGTTGGGCTGAAATTACCACTCCGGTGTCATGAGTTGTCACATGAGTTAAGGTAATTTCAGGATGGTGTTTTGAAGGGTTTTGCAGCTGACCGCGAAGTCCTCTGTTGTATCTTTCTGCTATTTAGTTAGCGGGCCTCTCTGTGCTAAATCTGCTTTCATACTACGTGTGTCTTTTCATCTGCTCTCACCGTTATTATATGTGGGGGGCTGCTATCTCCTGTGGGGACATTCTCTGGAGGCAAGCCAGGACTGTGTTTTCTTCTACCAGGGGTAGTTAGTTCTCCGGCTGGCGCGCGGCATCTAGAGACAACGCAGGAATGCCCCCTGGCTACTTCTAGTGTGGTGTGTAGGTTTAGCATCGTGGTCAGCTCTAGTTTCCATCACCCGAGAGCTTGTCCGTTTATTCCATGCTTCTGATGTTTCCTTGCCATTGGAAACCATAACAGTATGGCCAGCCGGAATGTTTAATCTATAGGCTGAAGCAGGAGAGAAAAGGAACTGTGTGAAACCTTTTTTTTTTTTTTCCCTTCCTCTGAAGTTGCACTCCAGCTCTAATTGCAGTCTCCTGTTTTCCTCTCCTCTTAACCCCTGAATGGCTCAGACTTTATCTGTTGAAATATGGATCCCCAGAGTCTGGCTACCAATTTGAATAATCTTGCCTCTAAAGTTCAGAATATACAAGATTTTTTGTTACATGCTCCTCGGTCTGAACCTAAAATTCCTATACCGGAGTTTTTTTCTGGAGATCGATCTTGTTTTCTAAATTTTAAATACAATTGTAAATTGTTTCTTTCGCTGAGATCTCATTCTGCTGGAGATCCTGCCCAGCAAGTAAAAATTGTTATTTCTTTACTGCGGGGTGACCCCCAAAATTGGGCATTTTCATTGGCACCAGGGGATCCTGCGTTGCTCAATGTGGATGCGTTTTTTCTGGCTTTGGGGTTGCTTTATGAGGAACCAAATTTGGAGATTCAGGCTGAGAAAGCCCTAATAGCCCTCTCTCAGGGGCAAGATGAAGCCGAAATATATTGCCAAAAATTTCGAAAATGGTCTGTGCTTACTCAGTGGAATGAGTGCGTTCTGGCGGCAATTTTCAGAGAAGGTCTCTCTGATGCTGTAAAAGACGTCATGGTGGGGTTTCCTGCGCCTACTGGTCTGAATGAGTCCATGACAATGGCAATTCAGATTGATCGGCGTTTACGGGAACGCAAACCTGTGCACCAGTTGGCAGTGTCTTCTGAAGAGGCACCACAGAGTATGCAATGTGATAGCTTTCTGTCCAGAAGCGAACGACAGATTTATAGGCGCAAAAATCATTTGTGCTTCTATTGTGGAAATTCTACTCATGTTATATCAGCATGCTCTAAACGAACAAAGAAAGTTGATAAATCCTCTGCTATTGGCACTTTGCAGTCCAAGTTTATTTTGTCTGTAACTCTAATTTGTTCGTTATCTTCTATTGTTGCGGATGCGTATGTGGATTCTGGCGCCGCTTTGAGTCTTATGGATTGGTCCTTTGCCAGGCGCTGTGGGTTTGATCTAGAGCCTCTGGAAGTTCCTATACCTTTAAAGGGTATTGATTCTACACCATTGGCTAGTAATAAACCACAATACTGGACACAAGTGACTATGCGTATGACTCCAGACCATCAAGAGGTGATTCGCTTCCTTGTACTGTATAATCTACATGATGTGTTGGTGCTGGGATTGCCATGGTTGCAAACTCATAACCCAGTCCTTGACTGGAAAACAATGTCTGTACTAAGCTGGGGATGTCAGGGAAATCATGGGGACACATCTTTGGTCTCCATTGCTTCATCTATTCCCTCTGAAATTCCTGAGTTTTTGTCTGATTATCGTGAGGTTTTTGAGGAATCTACTCTTAATTCTCTTCCTCCTCACAGAGATTGCGATTGCGCCATAGATTTGATCCCTGGCAGTAAATTTCCTAAGGGTCGTCTATTCAATCTGTCTGTACCTGAACATGCTGCCATGCGAGAGTATATTAGGGAGTCCTTGGAAAAGGGACATATTCGTCCTTCTTCGTCTCCTCTTGGAGCGGGGTTCTTTTTCGTAGCTAAAAGCGATGGTTCTTTGAGACCTTGTATTGATTATAGACTCTTGAATAAGATCACAGTCAAGTATCAGTATCCTTTGCCATTGCTGACAGATTTATTTGCTCGCATTGAGGGGGCGAAGTGGTTCTCTAAGATTGATCTTCGCGGTGCGTATAATTTGGTGCGAATTAAGCAGGGGGATGAGTGGAAAACCGCATTTAATACGCCCGAGGGCCATTTTGAGTATTTGGTGATGCCTTTTGGTCTGTCAAATGCCCCTTCGGTCTTTCAGTCTTTTATGCACAATATTTTCCGTGAATATCTGGATAAATTTATGATTGTGTATTTGGACGATATCTTGATTTTTTCGGATGACTGGGAATCTCATGTTCAACAAGTTAGGAGGGTTTTTCAGGTTTTGCGGACCAATTCTCTGTTTGTTAAAGGTTCAAAGTATGTTTTTGGGGTTCAGAAGATTTCTTTTTTGGGGTACATTTTTTCCCCCTCTTCTATTGAGATGGATCCTGTGAAGGTTCGGGCTATTTGTGACTGGACGCAACCGACTTCTCTTAAGGGCCTTCAGAAATTTTTGGGCTTTGCTAACTTTTATCGTCGATTCATAACTGGTTTTTCTAGCGTTGTCAGGCCTTTGACTGATTTGTCTAAAAAGGGTGCTGATGTTGCAGATTGGTCTCCTGCTGCTGTGGAGGCCTTTCGGGAGCTTAAGCGCCGTTTTTCTTCTGCTCCAGTGTTGTGCCAGCCTGATGTTTCTCTTCCTTTTCAGGTGGAAGTTGATGCTTCCGAGATCGGAGCGGGGGCGGTTTTGTCGCAGAAAAGTTCAGATTGTTCAGTGATGAGACCTTGTGCGTTCTTTTCTCGAAAATTTTCGCCCGCCGAGCGAAATTATGACGTCGGTAATCGGGAGCTTTTGGCGATGAAGTGGGCATTCGAGGAGTGGCGTCATTGGCTTGAGGGTGCTAAACATCAGGTGGTGGTCTTGACTGATCACAAAAATTTGATTTATCTTGAGTCGGCCAGACGTCTGAATCCTAGACAGGCGCGCTGGTCGTTGTTTTTCTCCCGGTTTCATTTTGTGGTTTCGTATCTGCCAGGTACTAAGAATGTGAAGGCGGATGCCCTTTCTAGGAGTTTTGAACCTGATTCCCCTGGTGATTCTAAACCTACGGGTATACTTAAGGATGGGGTGATATTGTCTGCTGTCTTCCCAGACCTGCGACGTGCTTTACAAGAGTTTCAGGCGGATCGGCCTGATCGTTGTCCGCCTGGTAGATTGTTTGTGCCGGATGAGTGGACCAATAGAGTCATCTCGGAGGTTCATTCTTCTGCGTTGGCAGGTCATCCGGGAATTTTTGGTACCAGAGATTTGGTGGCTAGGTCCTTCTGGTGGCCTTCCCTGTCTCGGGACGTGCGTACTTTTGTGCAGTCTTGCGATGTTTGTGCTCGGGCCAAGCCTTGTTGTTCTCGGGCTAGTGGGTTGTTGTTGCCCTTGCCTGTTCCTAAGAGGCCTTGGACACACATCTCTATGGATTTTATTTTTGATCTCCCTGTTTCTCAGAAGATGTCCGTCATTTGGGTGGTGTGTGACCGCTTTTCTAAGATGGTTCATTTGGTGCCCTTGCCCAAGCTGCCTTCCTCATCTGAGTTGGTGCCCCTGTTTTTTCAGAATGTGGTTCGGCTGCATGGTATTCCGGAGAATATCGTTTCCGACAGGGGATCCCAGTTTGTGTCCAGATTTTGGCGGGCGTTTTGTGCCAGGATGGGCATTGATTTGTCTTTTTCGTCTGCATTTCATCCCCAGACAAATGGCCAGACGGAACGTACTAATCAGACCTTGGAGACTTATTTGAGGTGTTTCGTGTCTGCTGATCAGGATGACTGGGTCTCCTTTTTGCCGTTGGCTGAGTTTGCCCTTAATAATCGGGCCAGTTCTGCCACTTTGGTCTCCCCTTTCTTTTGCAATTCAGGGTTCCATCCTCGTTTTTCATCTGGTCAGGTGGAGTCTTCGGATTGTCCTGGAGTGGATACCATGGTGGATAGGTTGCATCGTATTTGGGGGCAGGTGGTGGACAATTTGGAGTTGTCCCAGGAGAGGACTCAGCGTTTTGCTAATCGCCATCGTCGTGTTGGTCCTCGTCTTCGTGTTGGGGACTTGGTGTGGTTGTCCTCCCGTTTTGTCCCTATGAGGGTCTCTTCTCCTAAGTTTAAGCCTCGGTTCATCGGTCCTTATAAGATTTTGGAAATTCTTAACCCTGTGTCTTTTCGTTTGGACCTCCCAGCATCCTTTGCTATCCATAATGTCTTCCATCGGTCATTATTGCGGAGGTATGAGGTACCACTTGTGCCTTCTGTTGAGCCTCCTGCTCCTGTGCTGGTTGAGGGTGAATTGGAGTACGTGGTGGAGAAAATCTTGGACTCCCGTGTTTCCAGACGGAGACTTCAATATCTGGTGAAATGGAAGGGCTACGGTCAAGAGGATAATTCTTGGGTTACAGCTTCTGATGTTCATGCTTCTGATTTGGTCCGTGCCTTTCATAGGGCTCATCCAGATCGCCCTGGTGGTTCTTGTGAGGGTTCGGTGCCCCCTCCTTAAGGGGGGGGTACTGTTGTGATTCGGTTCGTGGGCTCCCCCGGTGGTCTCTTGTGGTACTGGTGTCCTGCAAGCTTTGCCTTCTCAGTTCACCTGTTCCTATCAGGATGTGGGAGTATCCTATTTAACCTTGCTCCTCAGTCATTCTAATGCTGGCCATCAATGTATCCAGAGTGATTCTGTTGCATGTTCCTGCTCCCAGTTTTCTGCTCAGCTAAGTTGGACACTTTAGTCCTTAAGTCTATTTTTGTATGTTTTGTCCAGTTTGCACTTATGTGAATCTCTGCAGCTGGAAGCTCTTGTTGGGCTGAAATTACCACTCCGGTGTCATGAGTTGTCACATGAGTTAAGGTAATTTCAGGATGGTGTTTTGAAGGGTTTTGCAGCTGACCGCGAAGTCCTCTGTTGTATCTTTCTGCTATTTAGTTAGCGGGCCTCTCTGTGCTAAATCTGCTTTCATACTACGTGTGTCTTTTCATCTGCTCTCACCGTTATTATATGTGGGGGGCTGCTATCTCCTGTGGGGACATTCTCTGGAGGCAAGCCAGGACTGTGTTTTCTTCTACCAGGGGTAGTTAGTTCTCCGGCTGGCGCGCGGCATCTAGAGACAACGCAGGAATGCCCCCTGGCTACTTCTAGTGTGGTGTGTAGGTTTAGCATCGCGGTCAGCTCTAGTTTCCATCACCCGAGAGCTTGTCCGTTTATTCTATGCTTCTGATGTTTCCTTGCCATTGGAAACCATAACAGGGATGAAATCAGATTCAGCAAAAGAGGCCCACTAGTACTAGAAAGCAGAAAACAGAGCAGGGGTCTATGCGATCAATAAAAAACCCTTACAAAATATCCATCCTGAGATTTCAAGAACCCACGCACCAACTAATGGTGTGTGGGGAGAAACTCAGTCCACTAGAGCATCCAGCAAGCAAGGGAATCACATTTTAGCAAGCTGGACAAGAAAACATGATAAACACTGCTGATCAAAAAATGAGCAAACAAAACTTAGCTTGTCCTGGATGGACTGGGAGCAAGGTAGTCAGAAGGAATCTGAGTAGCACTGATTACATCGACAGCCGGCAACAAGTGGAAGTAACACAGAGCTATATAGGAACCTCCTAGAGGATAACGAACCAGCTGATAGCCAGAGACCAGCAGGATAACAAACAAAGCCACCAGGGGGAGCCCAAAGCAGAAGTCACACCATACCACCAGTGACCACAAGAGGGAGCCCGAAAACAGAGTTCACAACAGTACCCCCCCCTTAAGGAGGGGTCACCGAACCCTCATGAAAACCCCCAGGGCGATCAGGATGAGCCACATGGAAGGCACAAACCAAATCGGCCGCATGAAAATCAGAGGCGACAACCCAAGAATTATCCTCCTGACCATAGCCCTTCCACTTGACCAAATACTGGAGCCTCCATCTAGAAACACGAGAATCCAAGATCTTCTCCACCACGTATTCCAATTCTCCCTCAACCAGCACCGGGGCAGGAGACTCAACCGGAGGAACCACAGGTACCACATACCTCCGCAACAACGAGCGATGGAACACATTATGAATAGCAAATGATGCCGGGAGGTCCAGACGGAATGACACAGGGCCAAGGACTTCCAGAATCTTATAAGGACCGATAAACCGAGGCTTGAACTTAGGAGAGGAGACCTTCATAGGAACGAAGCGAGAAGATAACCACACCAAGTCCCCAACGCGAAGTCAAAGTGTGGGTACACAGCGACGGCGGTTGGCAAAGAGCTGAGCCTTCTCTTGTGACAACTTCAAATTGTCCACCACATGATTCCAAATCTGATGCAACCTATCCACCACAACATCCACTCCAGGACAGTCAGAAGGCTCCACCTGACCCGAGGAAAAACGAGGATGAAACCCCGAATTACAAAAAAAAGGAGAAACCAAAGTAGCAGAACTAGCCCGATTATTTAGGGCAAACTCGGCCAACGGTAAAAGAGTAACCCAGTCGTCCTGGTCAGCAGAAACAAAACATCTTAAATAAGTCTCCAAGGTCTGATTAGTTCGCTCGGTTTGGCCATTCGTCTGAGGATGGAAGGCCGACGAAAAAGACAATTCAATGCCCAACTTAGCTCAAAAGGTCCGCCAAAATCTAGACACAAACTGGGATCCTCTGTCAGAAACAATGTTCTCAGGAATCCCGTGCAAACGAACCACATTTTGAAAAAACAGTGGAACCAACTCGGAGGAGGAAGGCAACTTAGGCAAGGGCACCAAATGGACCATCTTAGAAAAGCGGTCACACACCACCCAGATAACAGACATTCTCTGAGAGACAGGGAGATCTGAAATAAAATCCATGGAAATGTGCGTCCAAGGCCTCTTCGGGACAGGCAAAGGTAACAGCAAACCACTGGCATGAGAACAGCAAGGCTTCGCCCAAGCACAAATTCCACAAGACTGCACAAAGGAACGCACATCCCGCGACAAGGAAGGCCACCAATAAGACCTGGCCACCAAGTCTCTGGTACCAAATATTCCAGGATGGCCCGCCAACACCGAAGAATGAACCTCGGAGATGACTCTGTTGGTCCATCTATCCGGGACAAACAGTCTCTCCGGTGGACAGCGGTCAGGTCTATCCGCCTGAAACTATTGCAGCACACGTCGCAAATCTGGGGAGATGGCAGACAAAATCACCCCTTCTCTAAGGATACCAGCCGGCTCTGAATCTCCAGGAGAGTCAGGCACAAAACTCCTAGAAAGAGCATCAGCCTTCACATTCTTCGAACCCGGCAGGTACGTGACCATGAAATCAAAACGAGAGAAAAACAACGACCAACGAGCCTGTCTGGGATTCAGCCGCTTGGCCGACTCGAGATAAATCAAATTCTTGTGGTCAGTCAAGACCACCACACGATGTTTAGCTCCCTCGAGCCAATGTCGCCACTCCTCAAATGCCCACTTCATAGCCAACAGCTCCCGATTACCGACATCATAATTCCGCTCGGCAGGCGAAAACTTTCTTGAAAAGAAAGCACATGGCTTCATCACAGAGCCATCAGGGCTTCTCTGCAACAAAACAGCCCCCGCTCCAATCTCGGAAGCATCAACCTCCACCTGGAAGGGAAGTGAGACATCTGGCTGACATAAGACCGGAGCCGAAGAAAACCGACGCTTCAGCTCCCGAAAGGCCTCCACAGCCGCAGAAGACCAATTAGTCACATCAGAACCCTTCTTGGTCAAATCTGTCAAAGGCTTAACAACGCCAGAAAAATTAGCTATGAAGCGACGGTAAAAATTAGCAAAACCCAAGAACTTCTGAAGACTCTTAACAGATGTAGGCTGCGTCCAGTCATGAATAGCCTGAACCTTGACTGGGTCCATCTCAATAGTAGCAGGAGAAAAAATGAAACCCAAAAAAGAAATCTTCTGGACTCCAAAAAGACATTTTGAGCCCTTCACAAATAAAGCATTGTCACGTAGGACCTGAAAGACCATCCTGACCTGCTTAACATGAGACTCCCAATCATCCGAAAAAAACAGAATATCATCCAGATACACAATCATAAACTTATCCAGATATTCACGGAAGATGTCATGCATAAAGGACTGAAAGACTGAAGGAGCATTAGAAAGTCCAAAAGGCATCACCAAGTACTCAAAATGGCCTTCAGGCGTATTAAATGCAGTTTTCCATTCATCACCCTGTTTTATACGCACAAGGTTATACGCACCACGAAGATCTATCTTGGTGAACCAACTAGACCCCCTAATGCGAGCAAACAAATCAGTTAACAATGGCAAAGGATACTGAAATTTGACCGTGATTTTATACAAAAGGCGATTATCAATACAGGGTCTCAGGGAACCATCCTTTTTAGCCACAAAAAAGAATCCTGCACCAAGAGGGGATGAGGACGGGCGAATATGTCCCTTCTCTAAAGACTCCTTTATATAACTCCGCATGGCAGCATGCTCCGGCACAGATAAATTGAAAAGTCGTCCCTTAGGAAACTTACTACCAGGAATCAAATTTATAGCACAATCACAGTCCCTATGAGGAGGTAGAGAATTGAGTTTGGGCTCCTCAAATACATCCTGGTAGTTTGACAAAAACGTAGGGACTTCAGAAGGAGTGGACGAAGCAATTGACACCACAGGAGCGTCACCATGAATTCCCTGACAACCCCAACTTGACACCGACATAGCTTTCCAATCCAGGACCGGATTATGAGTCTGCAACCATGGTAGACCCAACATGACGACATCATGCAAATTATGCAGTACAAGAAAGCGAATCACCTCCTGATGAACAGGAGTCATGCACATGGTCACTTGTGTCCAGTACTGAGGTCTATTCGTAGCCAATGGTGTAGAATCAATTCCCCTTAGTGGAATAGGGAATTTTAAAGGCTCCAAATCAAAACCACAGCGCCTGGCAAATGACCAATCCATCAGACTCAGGGCGGCACCTGAATCTACAAAAGCATTAACCGGGTAAGATGACAGGGAACAAATCAGGGTAACAGACAAAATGAACTTAGGCTGTAAAGTACCAATGGTGACAGATTTATCAACCTTTTTTTTGCGCTTAGAGCATGCTGAGATAACATGAGCTGAGTCACCACAGTAAAAGCACAACCCATTTTGCCGTCTATAATTTTGCCGTTCACTTCTGGTTAGAATTCTGTCACATTGCATAGATTCAGGTGTCTGTTCAGAAGACACCGCCAAATGGTGCACAGGTTTGCGCTCCCGCAAACGCCGATCAATCTGAATGGCCAGAGTCATTGACTCAGTCAGACCTGCAGGCGTAGGAAACCCCACCATGACATTCTTAATGGCTTCAGAAAGACCTTCTCTGAAATTTGCAGCCAGGGCACACTCATTCCACTGAGTAAGCACCGACCATTTCCAAAATTTCTGGCAGTACACCTCTGCTTCATCTTGCCCCTGCGAGAGGGCCAATAACGTTTTTTCAGCCTGGTTCTCAAGATTAGGTTCCTCATAGAGCAATCCAAGGGCTAGAAAAACGCATCTACACTAAGCAATGCAGGATCCCCTAGCGCCAATGCGAAGGCCCAATCTTGGGGGTCACCACGCAAAAAGGAAATGATAATCTTAACTTGCTGAACGGCATCACCAGAGGAACGAGGTTTCAAAGAAAGAAACAACTTACAATTGTTCCTAAAATTCAGGAACCTAGATCTATCTCCAGAAAACAACTCCGGAATAGGTATTCTAGGTTCTGACTTAGGACTGTGAACAACAAAATCCTGAATACTTTGAACCCTAGCAGCAAGATGATCCAGACTGGAAGCCAAGCTCTGGACATCCATGTCAGCAGCTGAACTCAGAGTCACACCAAGATTAAGAGGAGGAGAGAAGCTAGCCACAGCAGCTAGACACACGGCAACAACAACAACAAAAAAATTCTCAAGGCTTCTTTTCTCCTGCTTCTGCCATGCAATTAACACTTTACAGGCCGGCTGTACTGTTATGATCCTTAGTGGCTGAGGATCACGAATAGACCAGCAAGTGAATAAACTAAGGACAAGCTATGTGCAAAAAGAAAAAAAAACTAAGGACAAGCTCTAGGGAGATGGTAACTGGACTGATCGCAAATCTGAACCTATCCAAAACAACTAGAGGTAGCCGGTGAACGTGCCTAAAAAATTTCCTAGACGTCTCGAGCCAGCCTGAGGAACTAGCTACCCCTAAAGAGAAAGAAAGACCTCGCTTGCCTCCAGAGAAATAATCCCCAAAGATATAGAAGCCCCCAACAAAAATTAACGGTGAAGTAAGAAGAAGGCACATACGTAGGGATGAAATCAGATTCAGCAAAAGAGGCCCACTAGTACTAGAAAGCAGAAAACAGAGAAGGGGTCTATGCGATCAATAAAAAACCCTTACAAAATATCCATCCTGAGATTTCAAGAACCCATGCACCAACTAATGGTGTGTGGGGAGAAACTCAGTCCACTAGAGCATCCAGCAAGCAAGGGAATCACATTTTAGCAAGCTGGACAAGAAAACATGATAAACACTGCTGATCAAAAAATGAGCAAACAAAACTTAGCTTGTCCTGGATGGACTGGGAGCAAGGTAGTCAGAAGGAATCTGAGTAGCACTGATTACATTGACAGCCGGCAACAAGTGGAAGTAAAACAGAGCTATATAGGAACCTCCCAGAGGATAACGAACCAGCTGATAGCCAGAGACCAGCAGGATAACAAACAAAGCCACCAGGGGGAGCCCAAAGCAGAAGTCACACCATACCACCAGTGACCACAAGAGGGAGCCCGAAAACAGAGTTCACAACAGGGGGGGCTGTCTGTGTTTGGAGGCAGAGGATTGTATGTTAAGGACCAGTTTTGAGGAGGAGGTGAGATAGATGGGGAGGATTGAAGCAGAGATAAACAGTTCCTTACTTGGTGTAGGGATTAGGGGAGGTAGCATAAAGTGAAGGATTATAGGGGTGAGAGTGAAAATAAACAGAAACATTTTTTACAGTGACTGGCCAGTTACCTTCAGTTCCCTTCAGGTTGAATTCAGGTTTTAATTCTACTGTAATCTTCACATGTCTATTTCAGGTTTTAATTCTACTGTAATCTTCACACTTCTAGGACACACTTATAGGAATCACACTGCAGACTGAAGGCTATGCAGACTTGAGCTATGCAATATAAGTACAACTAAGTGCATTCAGGTGTGAAGCAGAGAGGAGTGGTCTCTGCTCATCATGGTCAGAGAATTAAGGGTGGACCAGATGCATACAATCAAGCCAGAGTAAACAACGTCATAAATTACACGGGTGGGGTAAAGCTGGGGTTAGCTGAAAGGCATACCATGTGAATACTAGGTGCAGAGCCGAGTCTATGTGCAAAGCTGGGTGATGTACTATGTGCACTTCATAGACAGCAGGAGAGCAGGATAGCTGGGTGGATGAACATACCATGTGAATGCTAGGTGCAGAGGCGAGTCTATGTGCAGAGCTGGGTGATGTACTATGTGAACTTCATAGACAGCAGGAGAGCAGGAGAGCTGGGTGGATGAACATACCATGTGAATGCTAGGTGCAGAGGCGAGTCTATGTGCAAAGCTGGGTGATGTACTATGTGCACCTCATAGACAGACAGCAGGAGAGCAGGAGAGATGGGTGGATGAACATACCTGTCAGAAGAATATAGATGCTTGTTAGAGTGCGATGGTGGCAGGTAGCAGGGCAAAGTCTGTATACATCTTTCAGGTTTTAATTCTACTGTAATCTTCACACTTCTAGGACACACTTATAGGAATCACACTGCAGATAAATGTGGTATTGCTGTAATCGTAATGACCCAAACAATAAAGGAGCCTTATCAATTTTACTACACTCCCTTAAAACTTGTTTTTGTAGCAAAAAACATATATTAGTATATGATAGCTGCCAAGCAGAAAAAATAATATAAATCTGGTATCGCTGTAATCGCACCGATCAGAAAATAAAGCTGTCTAATCAGTTATGCTGCATGAGGAACGGAGTAAAAAATAAATAAAAACAATTTTTCACCTACTTTTGATTTGTTCATTGTGCCTCCCAAAGATTGCAATGAGGCTCTGTTCACATTTATCCTTAACTCTGCATTAAGCGCTTACCCTCAGGTTGCCATGTAAATCTCT
Source organism: Ranitomeya variabilis (assembly GCF_051348905.1). Lineage (NCBI taxonomy): Eukaryota > Metazoa > Chordata > Amphibia > Anura > Dendrobatidae > Ranitomeya > Ranitomeya variabilis. Next base: position 395,959,149 of record NC_135234.1, read on the forward strand.
GAAATACATAATTCAGACAGAAGCCCCATCGGAAGATTCAGACAGATGGAGGCACTGTGGAAGCCATCTGGGCTATGAGCCAGTGGTGTCCGTCTTTTTAGGATGCATAAAAGTGCCGTCGGACAAAGTTTTTTGCACCCCTGAAAAGATGGACACCGCTGAATGGAGGCCAGATGCAATCCAGAGTAACTGCTGCCTCATTATAGTGAAAGGATCCCATGAGGGTTTCATCTGAATCGCGCCATTCGGGAATTTAGATGGAAACCCTGATCTACAGTGGGTACGGAAAGTATTTTCACTCTTTGCTTCTTTGCAGCCATTTGGTAAATTCAAAAATGTTCATTATTTTCACATTAATATACACTCTGCACTCCATCTTGACTTAAAAATACAGAATTGTAGTAATTTTTGCAAATTTAATAAAAAATAAAAACTGAAATATCACATGGTCATAAGTATTCAGACCTTTTGCTCAGACACTCATATTTAAAGGGAATCTGTCACCTTAATTTTGCCCTATAAGTTGCGGCCACCGCCATCAGGGGCTTATCTACAACATTCTGAAATGCTGTAGATAAGCCCCCGATGTAACCTGAAAGATAAGAAAAACACTTTAGATTATACTCACCCAGGGGCGGTCCCGGTTCTCTTCGGGTCCGATTGGCGTCGCGGTCCGGTGCCACGCATCTTCATATGATGATGTCCTCTTCTTTGCTTCCTACTGTGGCTCCTGCAGAAGCATAATTCTCTGCCCTGTTGAGGGCAGAGCAAAGTACTGTAGTGCGCAGGCGCTGGGAAAGGTCACAGAGGCCCAGCACCTGCGCACTGCAGTACTTTACGCTGCCCTCAACAGGGCAGGTAAAGTACACCTGTGCAGGAGCCACAGCAGGAAGCAAAGAAGAGGACGTCATCATATTTTGATGCGAGGTGCCGGACCCAGACTGCAACGCCCATCGGACCGGACAGCACTGGGACTGCCCCTGGGTGAGTATAATCTAACGTGTTTTTCTTATCTTTCAGGTTACATCAGGGGCTTATCTTCAGCATTTCAGAAAGCTCTAGATAAGCCCCTGATGGAGGTGGCCTCAGTTTAAAGTGCAAAACTGAAGTGACAGATTCCCTTTAAATCACATGCTGTCCATTTCCTTGTGACCCTCCTTCATTGGAGTCCAGCTGTGTTTAATTAAACTGATAGGACTTGATTTGGAAAGGCACACACCTGTCTATATACGACCTCACAGCTCACAGTGCATGTCAGACCAAATGAGAATCATGAGGTCAAAGGAACTGGCTAGGAGCTCAGAGACAGAATTGTGGCAATGCACAGATCTAGCCATGGTTACAACAGAATTTCTGCAGTATTCAAGGTTCCTAAGGGCACAGTGGCCTCCGTAATCCTTAAATTTCAGAAGTTTGAGACCACCAGAAGTCTTCCTAGACCTGGCCATCTAGCCAAACTGAGCAATCGTGGGAGAAGAGCCTTGGCAAGAGAAGTTTAGAAGAACCCAGAGATCACTGTGGCTGAGCTCCAGAGATGCAGTAGGGAGATGGGAGAAAGTTATACAAAGCCAACTATCACTGCTGCCCTCCACCAGTCAGGCCTTTATGCCAGAGTGGCCCGACAGAAGCCTTTACTCAGTGCAAGACATATGAAAGCCCACAGAGAGTTTGCTAAAAAAACACATGCAGGACTCCCAGATGATGAGAAATAAGATGCTCTGGTCTGATGAGATGAAGATAGGCCTTTTTGGTGGTAATTCTAATTGGTATGTGTGGAGAAAACCAGTCACTGCTCATCATCTGCCCAATACAATCCCAACAGTGAAACGTGGTTGCAGCATCATGCTATAGGGTGTTTTTCAGCTGCAGGAACAGGATGAGTGGTTGTCATTGAAGGAAACATGAATGCGGCCAAGTACAGAGATATCCTGGATGAAAATCTATTCCAGAGTGCTCTGGACCTCAGACTTGGACGAAGGTTCACCTTCCAACAAGACAATGACCCTAAGCACACAGCAAAAATATCAAAGGAGTGGCTTCAGAACAACTCTGTGACTATTCTGTACTAGTTCAAAAGGGTGCTTCTACTCAATACTGAGCAAAGGGTCTGAATACTTATGCCCCTGTGATATGTCAGTTTTTCTTTTTTAATTAAGTTGCATTAATTGCAATTGCAAATTACTACATTTCTGTTTTTTCAGTCAAGATGGGGTGCAGAGTGTACATTAATAAGAAAAAAATGAACTTTTTTGAATTTACCAAATGGCTGCAATGAAACAAAGAGTGAAAAATTTAAAGGGGTCTGAATACTTTCTGTACCCACTGTAAGTGCTGAGCCCAGAACGCAGAACAAATGTGATCCTAAATGTTATTTTAAATGTTCCCAATAAAAGCTTCAACTCAATAAACTAAAAACCCAAGTCCACATTACTGAAAGTACAAAGGTTCTGCAAATGCACAATGGCTCCTCGACCCCCAAAAGAAATCCAGCAAATTCTGCATTTACAAATCCAAAAGCCCCCCTCCCTTCTGAGCACAGTGTGCCTATACCACATTTAGTATATATATATATATAAATATACGGCACTCCTTTTCTCTGTAGTGGTGCCCAAGTAGGGTTCCAACCTGTAAGAAATGTAGAAAAATACTTGACACTCAGAAGAGTTGAGGTGAACGAAAAAGTTTATTTATATGGTAATCTTTATAGTTAACCTTTCGGTCAACTATTTGTACCTTCTTCAGAACTATACTGTTCTAATTAAAGTTCGAACATAGGACCGAAACGTTAACTATAAAGATTACCAATAAATAAACTTTTTCGTTCAGTGCAAGCCTACTGAGTAACAAGTATTTTTTTACATTAAGCCACATTTAGCATCCACATGTTTGGCATTTCTGTAGCGATGACAGTACACTTAATTTACGGGTGCGTGTCTGCAGAATCATGAACTGAGCTTAATGTACTGACCACTACAATAGCAGATTTTTGATTTTCACTCAGCAACATTCACTGATGCTTGTCTCTGGAAAACACCCATGGAGTCAAAATAATCACTACACTTGTAGATAAATTCCCGAAGGGGTTTGATTTCCAAAATGGGGTGACTTGAGGGGGTATTCTGCTCTTCTAGCACTTAGGAGCTCTGAATATGAAGTCTGCAATCTAGTGTAGACAAATCTGTGCTCCAGGAGGCAAATAGTGCTCCGTCCCTCCCGAATCTCAACATGTGGCTAAGCAGTATTGTACAGATACATTTGGGGTATTTCCACATTGAGCAGAAATTGTGTGACAAATTTTGGTGCCATTTTTAGCAATTTCCCCTAGTGAAAATGTAAAATTTGGGAGTAAAGCTACATTTTTGCATTTAAAAATGTAATTATTTTTTCTTCATTGCTCAATGGTATAAAATTATGTGACACACCTGTGGTGTCAATATGACTACTGCACTCTTAAATGAATTGAGAGGTGTAGTTTGTAAAATGGGGTTACTTATGGGGGGCTTGTCTTTTCTGGCATCTCAAAAGCAGTAACAACAGTAAAATCTGCACTAAAAAATAGCACTCCTTCCCATCTAAGTTTTGCTCTATGCCTCAAAAGTAGTTCTCAATTACATGTAGGGTGTTGGTGTACTCAGGAGAAAATTGCACAACAAATTGAGAGGTCCATTTTTTCCTATTAGCACTTATAAAAAGCTAAAATTTGGGGCTTATTCAACATTTTTGCAGTAAAAATGTAATTATTCTTTCTTAACCATCAAATGTTATAAATTTCTGTGAGGCACATACAGATCTGGCAAAAATTAAGAGACCACTTCAAAATGTTCAGTTTATCTGATTTTTCTCTTTATAGGTATATTTTTGAGTAAAATGTAGACTTTTAATTTATTCTATAAACTACTGACAACATGTCTCCGAATTTCCAAGCAATAAATTTTGTATTTTTTTTCTGAAAAGGAGAAGTGGTGAAATTTTAAAAAAACTGTGCTTTCAGACCTCAAATAATGCAAAGAAAACAAGTTCATAATCATTTAGAAACAACAATACTAATGCTTTAACTCAGGAAGAGTTCAGAAATCAACATTTTGTGGAATAACCATGATTTTTAATCACAGCTTTCATGCATCTTGGCATGCTTTCCCCCAGTCTTTCACACTCCTCCTCAAAAATTTAAGCAGTTCTTTGTTTGTTGGCTTGTGACTATCCATCATCCTCTTGATTACATTACAGAGGTTTTCAATGGGGTTTGGGTCTGGAGATTGGGCTGCCCATGACAGGGTTTTGATGTGGTGGTCTCTTACTTTTTGGCACAGCTGTATGGTGTCAACATGCTCACTGCACCCCTGGATGAATTAATTGAGAAGTGTAGTTTGTAAAATGATGTCACACATGGGGGGTTTCTGCTGTTCTGGAACCTCAGAAGCTCTGCAAAAGTGACATGGCACCTTCAAAACAATCCAGCAAAATGTGAACTCCAATATTTGTGCTTTTTCCCTTCAGAGCTTTGTACTGTGCCTCAAAAGTAGTTTTTGACCACATGTGGGGTATCGGTGTACTTAGGAGAAATTGTACAACAAATTTTGGGTTCCATTTTCTCTTGTTACCTTTGTGACAATGGTAAATTTGGGGCTAAAAAACACTTTTGTGGGAAAAATGTGATTTTTTTTTATTGTTAAGGCTCTACATTATTAACTTCTGTGAAGCACTTGGGGGTTTAAGGTGCTCGCCACACATCTAGACACATTCCCTGAAGAGATTTCCAAAATTTCAAAAATGGGGTGAGTCTTGGGGGCACATCAGGGGCTTCCAAAGGTGACATGGCATTCGCTAATTATTCCAGCAAATTTTTCATTCAAAAATTTAAATGGTGCACCTTCACTACCAAGCCTTGCCGTGCAGCCAAATAGTAGTGTATGGCGCAATTTATCTTGTTACCACTGTGAAAATAAAAAAATGGGGCTAAAAGAACATTTTTGTGGGAAAAATTAGATTTTTTATTTTCACAGCTCAACGTTATAAACTTCTGTGAAGCACCTTCTGGTTCAAGGTTGTCACTACACATCTATATACATTCCTTGAAAGGTTTAGTTTCCAAAATAGGGTTACTTGTTGGGGGTTTTCCACTGTTTAGACATCTCAGGGACTCTACAAATGACATCATCTAATGTTTCCCTCAAATTTTGTGTTCAGGAAGTCAAATGGCACTCCTTTCCTCTCAGACAGTAGTTTTCCCTCACATATGGGGTATCGGTGTACTCAGGAGAAATTGCACAACAATTTTTGGGGTCTATTATCTCCTTTTACCATCGTGAAAATAAAAAAATATTGGGGCTAAAAGAACATTTTTGTGGAAAAAGTGTGATTTTTTTTATCTTCACTGCTCAACATTACAACTTTCTGTTAAGCACCTTGAAGCTTAAGGTGCTCATCACACATCTCGATAAGTTAATTGAGGGATCTAATTTCCAAAATGGGGACAATTGTGGGAGGCTCAACTATATAGGCATATCAGGGTCTCTCCAAATACGACATGTCGTCCACTTTCGAATTCCGGATAATTTTGTGTTAAAAAATTCAAACGGTGCTCTGTCTCTACAGAGCCCTGCCATATGCCCAAACAGTAGTTTTCCCCAACATATAGGGTATCGGCGTGCTCAGAAGGAATTGCACCACAAATTTTGTAGCTCATTGTCAGGACTCTGAACATTGTTTACCTTTTGTGCATTACTGCCCTTTTCCAAGATGGCGTCTTTGGTCTCATGTGCATTGTGTCTTCCTGCTATAAAACTCCACCCCAGCCTTCAGTCTGTGCTAGAGTATTCTGCCTTGCATCCAGCTCCTGACCTCTGATTACTCCCTGGCTATATACCTGCTCCTGTGAACCTGTGTGGTTATCCTGCTACTCTGCTCTGAGTTCCTGCTGCATACACCAGTTCCAGTAATCCTCCTTCATCTGCTGCTCGTGTTTACTTCCATCTGCATTTGCTGGACATGTAAGCTGTTTCTGCTCTGCAAGAACCTGAGACTATTAACCAGGCCTCCCTGGTTGAGCTAAGATATGATTTGAACTGCCTTATAAGCTTATCTGTGTTTGGACTAAGACAAGGATTTATTTGTGTCAAGTATCCTCAAGAATAACTGTGCTTCATAGACTTTCTGCTTGATTGCATTTTCCTCTGAAGTTTCCTAAAGACTGCTAAGCTGCGTTTTATATTTACACCAAGTGTTGTGGACTTGAGTTTCTCTCTGCACCTGTTTGAATCACCGTGTGATAATATAGATTTTACCACTTATAAAACTGTGTCCTGTAGTTGTCTTGATCCACGCAAAGAGTCTCCTGAGTTATCCCCTATAAATATTACAGGATACTCTAGCCATAAAAAAAAGGAGACTGCTGGAACAATGACTGCAGAAAGCAGTTTAGAGCAGGTGTTTTCCATAATTAGATCACTGCAGAAAGATGTGGAAGGTCTTCAAAAGAAGTTTGGAAGCTTTGAACACAATCAACAAGTGTTTGGACAAACTTTGCAGGACTTAAGCAACCGCATGGCAGCCCAGGAAAACAAACTTGCTGGCATAGAGTCCCAGGATGGACAGGCTTTCCAGGACATAAGCACGCAAATAGCTGCACAAGTGACTTTACCCTCTGGGCAACCGCCACCAGCTAGCCCACCTAAGTTGCCCCCATTCAGATTTAATGGTGATCGTGACAAATTTCATGGCTTTGTGAATCAATGTATGCTATATTTTGATGTGCATGCTGACCATTTTCCTACTGATAGATCCAAAGTATTGTGTGTAATAATGCTATTGACCTCACGAGCGCTCGCCTGGGCGAATCTGATCATTGAGTCTCGTGACCCACGGTTAAATAACTTGGATGATTTCTTGGCCGCTATGGCATTAATGTTTGATGACCCTAATCGCCGTGCAACCGCTGAATCTGCTTTGTTGTCTTTATGCCAGGGTAAATGTTCTGTTATTGAGTATGCCACTGAATTAAGGAGATTAGCGGTAGATACCAATTGGGACAGTTATGCACAGTTGCCTATTTTTAAAAGGGGTTTGTCTAGTATTATAAAAGATGAAGTAGCCTGCTCTGAGTCACCACAAGAGCTAGAGACATTTATACAGCATTGTGTGCGCATTGACATTCGCCTTACTGAGCGTAGGCAGGAGAAATTTGCTGCATATAACCGTATTTCTAACTTTTCCCTTCCTTCCAAAGAGCCTGCAGGTAAAACCTCTCGGGAGGTGGAGGAGGTGCCCATGCAAATTGATTCCGTTCAGAGGCGCGAGATCAATGAGCGCCGGGAGCATCGCCTTCATGAAAGTCTATGTTTCTACTGCGGCCAGTCTGACCACTTCTTGATCAATTGTCCTAAGTGTCCTAGAAGGCCTAACAAGGTGCTAGCAGCAGTAGGGGAGTATGACAACTGTGATGATGAATCTGACATCTCTGAATGTAGCCTGCCTTTAAACGCTGTATTCCATTCACTTTCTATGACTTCACCCCCCAAGGAGCTTAAGGAAAAGAACTCTCACTGTTCTCTCCCTATTAAGATCCTGTGTTCAGGACAGTGGATTTCCAGTGCAGCTATGATTGACTCTGGTGCAGGTGGCAATTTCATGGATATCACATTTGCCAAGGAACATGGTATTGAAATTCAGCAAAGAGCCTCTTCAATTACCATGGAAACAGTGGATGGGTCACCTTTAATCTCTGGGTCTGTGGATCAGGAGACCGTACCCCTTGAAATTTTGTTGGAGCCTAATCATCAGGAGCAACTTTCTTTCTTGCTAATTTCTTCTCCTCATTTTCCTGTGATATTAGGCAATCTTTGGTTGCGTTCTCAGAACCCAATTATCAACTGGGAAACCAAGGAGATTATCTTTCCAACAAGGAGCAACTCAGCGTTAACAGAAGCAGTCCCTGAGTCCACGGCTACGGAACCACATGTACATGTATTTTCTTTACCTCCAGCATATAAAGAGTTCTCTGACATCTGTGACAAGAAGAATGCAGATCAGCTTCCTCCACACAGGCATTATGACTGACCCATTGAGCTGCTTCCTGGGGCAGCTATTCCTTTTGGTAGCGTATACCCTTTGGCGGCACCTGAGCTTCAAGACTTAAAGGAATATATTGATGAAAATCTGGCCAAAGGCTTCATACATCCTTCTTCCTCACCAGCAGGGGCACCTATATTTTTTGTAAAGAAGAAGGATGGGACCCTGAGACCCTGTGTTGACTATCGGGAACTCAATAAGGTAACCGTACGAAACCGTTACCCTTTGCCTCTGATTCCCAATTTACTGGAAAGAGTCCACCATGCTAAGGTGTTCTCTAAACTGGATCTACGTGGGGATTATAATTTGGTGTGTATTCGTCCAGGGGATGAGTGGAAGACAGCATTCAGATGCCGGTATGGACACTTTCAATCTCTTGTGATGCCCTTCGCGCTTTGTAATGCCCCTGCAATGTTTCAACACCTTGCTAATGACATTTTCAGAGATTTGTTGGACCAGTTTGTGGTGATCTATTTGGACGAAATACTAATCTTTTCTGACTCTTTACAGGAGCATGAAGAACATGTCAAAACTGTTTTAAGACGTCTGAAAGAGAACCATCTGTATATTAAGCCGGAGAAATACGAGTTCCATCGTTCTGATATACAGTTCTTAGGTTATATCATCTCTCCCCAGGAGCTGAACATGGAATCTCGTAAGATTCAGGCTATCCTTGACTGGCTGGTACCCAAGAACATTAAGGAGGTCCAACGTTTTATTGGTTTTGCAAATTTCTACAGACGCTTCATTCGAAATTTTTCTGATATTGTCCGTCCCATTACTTCCTTGACAAAGAAGGAAAAGCCCTTTAAGTGGTCATCACAGGCTCAAGAAGCTTTTGATCGGCTTAAGATCTGTTTCACATCAGTACTGCTGTTGATACACCCAGATCCAACACTTTCATTCATTGTGGAGGTGGAAGCTTCTGATAATGCTTTGGGGGCTATTCTCTCCCAAAGAACTGGAGAGAAGGGTCTGCTACATCCTTGTGCTTTCTTTTCCCGTAGACTAACCTCAGCAGAGAAGAATTACGACGTGGGAGAAAAGGAATTCCTGGCTATTATTGCGGCTTTCAAAGAATGGAGGCATCATCTGCAAGGAGCTGCACAACAGATCATAGTGCTAACTGACCATCGCAATTTAGAGTTCCTTAGATCCGCTAGATGTCTTTCTCCTCGTCAGGCTCGTTGGAACTTATTTTTACATCAATTTAACTTTGTTATCTTGTACCGTCCAGGTTCTCGTAATGGGAAAGCTGATGCTTTATCCCGAATCCATGCTGCGGATTCCGTACCTGGAGCCCCATCCAAGACCATTCTATCTGATGCCAATTTCATCGGAGTTATCCACTATCAGTACTTGTGGAAGGAGTGCAGTGAGGCCTATGACGGTGATGTATTTCTGGCCAACCCACCTGTGGATATTAATTTTGTCTTTAAGGGTGGCATGTGGTTCAGAGATCGACATATCTACGTCCCTGAGGTCGTCCGTCTGCAGATCCTCAAGTTGGTACATGACTCCAAGTTGGCTGGTCACAGGGGGGTACAGAAGACACAAGAGTTCCTGAGCCGATTCTTCTGGTGGCTAACTTGCCTGAAGGATACCAAGGACTATGTTCTCTCTTGCAAGGTATGTGCTCATTACAAGACTCCTCATGTGGCACCTACGGGTCTTCTACAACCATTACCTGTTCCGTCCCGCCCTTGGGGGTCTATATCAATGGACTTTATTGTGGAGCTACCTACATCGGGGGGCATGAATACAATCATGGTGATAGTTGATCGCCTGACTAAAGCTGCTCATTTTGTTCCATGCACCGGCCTCCCCTCAGCTAAAGATACAGTGAACTTGGTTATACAGAATGTCTTTCGGTTGCATGGGGTCCCGGATGAGATCATCTCTGACTGTGGAGTACAGTTCACTTCAAGATTCTGGAAGGGGTTTTGCTCTGCACTTAATATTAATGTCTGTCTCTCTTCCGCTTACCATCCCCAGACAAATGGTCAGACTGAGCGTACCAACCAGACGCTGGAACAATATCTAAGATGCTATGTCAGCCATCTCCAGGATGATTGGTTGGAATTGCTACCGTTAGCCGAATTTTCATATAATAATTCTCAGAGCGCCTCCACTAAATTTACACCTTTCTTTGCCAATCTGGGTCATCATCCGTGTATTTTACCTAGGTCTCCAATTAATTCTCCGGTTTTGGCAGTGGAGGAAAGGCTGACTGCGATGAGACAAAATCTGGAGGTTCTGAAGGAATCCCTGACCATAGCTCAAGAACGTTATAAGAGATCGGCTGATAGATTCCGTAAACCTGCACCCGTGTTCAAGGTAGGAGATTCCGTGTGGTTAGCAGCTAAGAATCTGGTTAAACGTTCCTTCACAAAAACTTGGACAGAAATTCATTGGCCCTTTCAAGATCAATGGTATTGTGAGCTCTGTGGCCTGCCGGCTGAAGCTGCCTAGGACTATGAAGGTACACCCAGTTTTTAAGGTATCTTTACTAAAGCCTGTATCTCCTAATACCTTTCAGGGACGTGTTATGCCACCTCCGCAGCCTGTGGTGATTGATGGGCAAGAACAATTTGTGGTGGAGGAAATTATTGATTCCAGGATTCACAGGAATCGGCTCCAATATCTGATAAGATGGCAGGGATATCCCCCTGAGGAAGACTCTTGGGAACCTGCTGAAAATATCAATGCCCAATAGAAAATTTCTCGTTTTCATCAGAGATTCCCTGAGAAACCAGGTCCAGGATCGTCCTGAGGCCGCTTCTAAGGAGGGAGTAATGTCAGGACTCTGAACATTTTTTACCTTTTGTGCATTACTGCCCTTTTCCAAGATGGCGTCTTTGGTCTCATGTGCATTGTGTCTTCCTGCTATGAAACTCCACCCCAGCCTTCAGTCTGTGCTAGAGTATTCTGCCTTGCATCCAGCTCCTGACCTCTGATTACTCCCTGGCTATATACCTGCTCCTGTGAACCTGTATGGTTATCCTTCTACTTTGCATACACCAGTTCCAGTAATCCTCCTTCATCTGCTGCTCGTATTTACTTCCATCTGCATTTGCTGGACATGTAAGCTGTTTCTGCTCTGCAAGAACCTGAGACTATTAACCAGGCCTCCCTGGTTGAGCTAAGATATGATTTGAACTGCCTTATAAGCTTATCTATCTGTGTTTGGACTAAGACAAGGATTTATTCATGTCAAGTATCCTCAAGAATAACTGTGCTTCATAGACTTTCTGCTTGATTGCATTTACCTCTGAAGTTTCCTAAAGACTGCTAAGCTGCGTTTTATATTTACACCAAGTGTTGTGGACTTGAGTTTCTCTCTGCACCTGTTTGAATAACCGTGTGATAATATAGACTTTACCACTTATAAAACTGTGTCCTGTAGTTGTCTTGTTCCACGCAAAGAGTCTCCTGAGTTATCCCCTATAATTATTACACTCATTTTCTCCTGTTACCCTTGTGAAAAGAAAAAATGTGGGTCTTAAGTAAACTTTTTGTGAAAAGTTAAATATTAATTTCTTCCTTCCACTTTCCATTAATTCCTGTGAAACATCTGAAGGGTTAACAAACTTCTTGAATGTGGTTTTGAGCATCTTGAGGGGTGTAGTTTTTAGAATGGTGTCAATTTTGGGTATTTTCTGTCATATAAGCCCCTTAAATGTGATGTGGTCCCTAAAAAAATAGTTTGGAAGTTTTGTTGGAAAAATAAGAAATCACCGGTCAACTTTTAACCCTTTAAACTTTCTAAAAAAAATATATATATGTTTAAAAATTGTGCTGAAAGTAAAGTAGACATGTGGGAAATCTTATTTAGTAACCATTTTGTGTGACACAACTCTCTGGGTTAAGGGCTTAAAAATTACAAGTTTGAAAATTGCAAAGTTTTCAAAATTTTGACCAAATTTCCAATTTTTACTAGTTAACTCAATTCATATCTAAAGAATTTTACCACTATCATGAAGTACCATGTGCCATTAAAAACATTCTCAGAATTTGTGGGATCCAATGAAGCTTACCAGTGTTATTACCACACTAGCTAGAATTGTAAAATTTGGCCTGATCATGCAGGTTAAAACAGGTTTTGGGGGTGAAAGGGTTAAGTCAATTGAATCTGATAGGTTGTATTATAGAGTGGGTTAATAATACCAATTCATTCTATCCATCATGCACCCTGTAGAAAAGAGAATGAGCAAAGTATTCACATGTGTTTTCTTCGGTTTCTGGGGGTTTTTTTTATATCCCATTGTTTGTTCTGGAGTTGAAAATTTGTGATTTCATGCTATCCTGTCTGTATACTTTTTTGCGTCTTCCCCTGCCCAGGAGATGTGGCATGATCAGACCATGTCCCTGTACGGTCAGACACAGCCATTACACAGTACACAGCAGGGGCACATTTATAAGATTATCTCAGCACAGGAACATTTTGTAACACATCCAATTGTGGAACTTATTTTTACTCCAAGATCTATTAATTAAAATGTACCTTGTTCGTAGGGAAAACTACTTTAATAAGTCAGATATACCCAATAATGACTCTGCTGGCAAATGTAACTCGTCTCATAAACAAGCTGCCATTCAATTACATGATTAAGAAATAAAAAAATATTAGGAATAAGGGAAAACAACAATGAAATCATGAAAAAATTGCTGTATTTTAAATACCCAAAAGGCCCAAATATGACCCTTAAAGGGTTAAATATCCTCTTTGTTTCCATCAATGGAAGGATTTTTTAATTGTATATTCTATGGCTCATTGTCCAGCTTACCCATTCTGCAGGCTTCGAGAGGTAAGGAGTGTATGCTACAAACAGGCTTTTTTTTAGATCCTGCTCATAGCACTCTGAAGCTGGCCAAGTCATTGAAGCTGGCCGAGTCATTGAACCTGAACAGCCTCAGTGTCCTTGCTCTTCTTCCTTTCTGTAGTGGCAAAAACTTTCTCGGCTAGTAACCTGGAAAAGTTCACAGTACAGGCCAACGACTCATCCATTCTACTGATTTGAACTGTTAATCTGCAGGAGCACACTGCCCCTTGCAAGGCAGGATGCAGCGGGGAACTCCTGAATAGTGTTGAGCATTCCGATACTGCAAATATCGGCTATCGGCCGATATTCGCTGTATCGGAGTTCTGATACTGAGTTCCGATACTTTTACAATATCGAATACTGGAATCGGAAGTTCTCATAATGCAATAAGCCAGTTGAGGATCCTAAGAAGTGTGGGCACATCCTGTTAGGCTTGTTAGCCATGTTAACTAATGGCATGGCTGTGATTGGCTGCTGAAATGATGTCATGATGCGCTATAATGGAGTGTGGGTGGTGCATAGGCAGAGACTGCGTGTCTGTGTGTGCGGGCGGGGTCTGTGCGTGACAGCGGGGGGTCTGTGCAGGCCTGCTGGGGGGTCTGTACGGGCCTGCCGGGGGTCTGTGCGGGCTGCCAGGGGTCTGTGTGGGCCTGCCAGGGGTCTGTATGGGCCTGCTAGGGGTCTGTGCAGGCTGCCGGGGGTCTGTGCGGGCCTGCCGGGGATCTGTGCGGGCTGCCAGGGGTCTGTGCGGGCCTCTCGGGGGTTGTGTGTGTTTGCAGGCATCGTCCGATGGGACTACAAGTCCCATCGGGCTATGCCTGCTACAATGACAGTGATTGACACATTAGCCAATGATGGGACAGTAGTAGTCCCATCATCCGGCTAATGTGTTGAATGTAAAAAAAACACACACATACATACTACATACAACATACAGTGGGGCAAAAAAGTATTTAGTCAGTCAGCAATAGTGCAAGTTCCACCACTTAAAAAGATGAGAGGCGTCTGTAATTTACATCATAGGTAGACCTCAACTATGGGAGACAAACTGAGACAAAAAAATCCAGAAAATCACATTGTGTGTTTTTTTATCATTTTATTTGCATATTATGGTGGAAAATAAGTATTTGGTCAGAAACAAAATTTCATCTCAATACTTTGTAATATATCCTTTGTTGGCAATGACAGAGGTCAAACGTTTTCTGTAAGTCTTCACAAGGTTGCCACACACTGTTGTTGGTATGTTGGCCCATTCCTCCATGCAGATGTCCTCTAGAGCAGTGATGTTTTTGGCTTTTCGCTTGGCAACACGGACTTTCAACTCCCTCCAAAGGTTTTCTCTAGGGTTGAGATCTGGAGACTGGCTAGGCCACTCCAGGACCTTGAAATGCTTCTTACGAAGCCACTCCTTCGTTGCCCTGGCGGTGTGCTTTGGATCATTGTCATGTTGAAAGACCCAGCCACGTTTCATCTTCAATGCCCTTGCTGATGGAAGGAGGTTTGCACTCAAAATCTCACGATACATGGCCCCATTCATTCTTTCATGTACCCGGATCAGTCGTCCTGGCCCCTTTGCAGAGAAACAGCCCCAAAGCATGATGTTTCCACCACCATGCTTTACAGTAGGTATGGTGTTTGATGGATGCAACTCAGTATTCTTTTTCCTCCAAACACGACAAGTTGTGTTTCTACCAAACAGTTCCAGTTTGGTTTCATCAGACCATAGGACTTTCTCCCAAAACTCCTCTGGATCATCCAAATGCTCTCTAGCAAACTTCAGACGGGCCCGGACATGTACTGGCTTAAGCAGTGGGACACGTCTGGCACTGCAGGATCTGAGTCCATGGTGGTGTAGTGTGTTACTTATGGTAGGCCTTGTTACATTGGTCCCAGCTCTCTGCAGTTCATTCACTAGGTCCCCCCGCGTGGTTCTGGGATTTTTGCTCACCGTTCTTGTGATCATTCTGACCCCACGGGGTGGGATTTTGTGTGGAGCCCCAGATCGAGGGAGATTATCAGTGGTCTTGAATGTCTTCCATTTTCTAATTATTGCTCCCACTGTTGATTTCTTCACTCCAAGCTGGTTGGCTATTGCAGATTCAGTCTTCCCAGCCTGGTGCAGGGCTACAATTTTGTTTCTGGTGTCCTTTGACAGCTCTTTGGTCTTCACCATAGTGGAGTTTGGAGTCAGACTGTTTGAGGGTGTGCACAGGTGTCTTTTTATACTGATAACAAGTTTAAACAGGTGCCATTACTACAGGTAATGAGTGGAGGAAAGAGGAGACTCTTAAAGAAGAAGTTACAGGTCTGTGAGAGCCAGAAATCTTGATTGTTTGTTTCTGACCAAATACTTATTTTCCACCATAATATGCAAATAAAATGATAAAAAAACAGACAATGTGATTTTCTGGATTTTTTTGTCTCAGTTTGTCTCCCATAGTTGAGGTCTACCTATGATGTAAATTACAGACGTCTCTCATCTTTTTAAGTGGTGGAACTTGCACTATTGCTGACTGACTAAATACTTTTTTGCCCCACTGTACATACTACATACATACAACATACTACATACATACTACATACATATAACATACATACTACATACATACAACATACTACATAAATACTACATACATATAACATACATACTACATACATACAACATACATACAAAATAGATACATACAACATACATACAACATACACACAACATACAGCATACAAACAACATACATACATACATGCATACAACATACTACATACTACATACATACTACATACATACATACAACATACATACTACATACATACTACATACATACATACTACATACAGTCATATGAAAAAGTTTGGGCACCCCTATTAATCTTAAGCTTAATGTTTTAGAAAAATTGTTTTTTTTGCAACAGCTATTTCAGTTTCATATATCTAATAACTGTTGGACACAGTAATGTTTCTGCCTTGAAATGAGGTTTATTGTACTAACAGAAAATGTGCAATCTGCATTCAAACAAAAGTTGACAGGTGCATAAGTATGGGCACCCTTATCATTTTCTTGTTTTAAATACTCCTAACTACTTTTTCCTGACTTACTAAAGCACTTTTTTTGGTTTTGTAACCTCATTGAGCTTTGAACTTCATAGCTAGGTGTATGCAATCATGAGAAAAGCTACTTAAAGTGGCCACTTGCAAGTTGTTCTCCTGTTTGAATCTCCTCCGAAGAGTGGCATCATGGGCTCCTCAAAACAACTGTCAAATGATCTGAAAACAAAGATTATTCAACATAGTTGTTCAGGGGAAGGATACAAAAAGCTGTCTCAGAGGTTTAACCTGTCAATTTCCACTGTGAGGAACATAGTAAGGAAATGGAAGAACACAGGTACAGTTCTTGTTAAGGCCAGAAGTGGCAGGCCAAGAAAAACATCAGAAAGGCAGAAAAGAAGAATGGTGAGATCAGTCAAGGACAATCCTCAGACCACCTCCAGAGAGCTGCAGCATCAACTTGCTGCAGATGGTGTCACTGTGCATTGGTCAACTATACAACGCACTTTGCAAAAGGAGAAGCTGTATGGGAGAGTGATGCGAAAGAAGCCGTTTCTGCAAGCACGCCAAAAACAGAGTCGGCTGAGGTATGCAAAAGCACATTTGGAGAAGCCAATTTCTTTTTGGAAGAAGGTCCTGTGGACTCATGAAACCAAGATTGAGTTGTTTGGTAATACAGGCGTTATGCATGGCGGCAAAAAAACACAGTGCGTTGTATAGTTGACCGATGCACAGTGACACCATCTGCAGCAAGTTGATGCTGCAGCTCTCTGGAGGTGGTCTGAGGATTGACATACAACATACTACATACATACTACATACATACAACATACATACATACAACATACATACATACATACAACATACATACAACATGCATGCAACATACAGCATACATACAACATACATACATACATGCATACAGCATACTACATACTACACACATACTACATACATACAACATACATACTACATACATACTACATACATACATACATACTACATAAATACATACATTCATACCACATACATACATACAACGTACATACTACATACATGTATACAACATACTACATACATACAACATACATACATACTACATACAACATACATACTACATACATACAACATACATATTACATACATACAACATACATACAACATACATACAACATACTACATACATACTACATACATGCAACATACATACATACAACATACGACATACATACTACATACATACTACATACATACTACATATATACTACATATATACTACATACATGCAACATACATACAACATACTACATACATACATACTACATACATGCTACATTCAATGCATTCACACATTACATACATTACATACATATAGACACAGTAAATATAACATACTCACCATCACTTGTCACTTTGATCCCCGAAGCCAGTGTCATCTGTAAAAAATATTAAAATAACAAACAATATACTCCCTGACCCACAGAAATCCACGAGTGTCCCACGATGATCTCCCGTGGAGAACAGCAGCATCAGCTGATGCGACTACTCTCTAGGGGCTCCAGGAATACAATGACAGGAGGAAGGTGTCCTTCCACACTGTAGTCCTCCGCCACTGTAAAAAAATAGTCCCTAGTCTCACTTTTGGCATTGCTGTGTGAGAAAGTTCCCATACAGCTTTTGCCATAAAGTGAGACCAGTGAACTATAGTAACCTCTCAGTGATGCACTGCAGGAGCCATTGTCTCCTGTCAGTGTGTCACTGAAGGTCCTATAGAGCAGTGACATCACCAGATGTCACTGTTCTATAGGGGAGATCGTCCTGGGACCCTTGTTATTAATTGGACTGCGTCGGACAGGGAGTATACGGTTTATTATTTTACTTTTTTGCTGGTGCTGAAGTATGGTAAGTATGGTTAAATTAAGAATATTAAAATACTTTTTCTGGCTGTGTCTTTATTTTGTTTTTAACTCTTTCACTACTCTAGGATTAATAATGATTAGGCGTCATATTGACGCCTCTCCATTATTAACCCGGCTTAATGTCACCTTACAATAGCAAGGTGACATTAACCCCTTATTACCCCAAATCCCACCGCTACACGGGAGTGGGAAGAGAGGGGCTAAGTGCCGGAATTGGCGCATCTTACAGATGCGCCATTTCTGGGGCGGCTGCGGACTGGTATTTGTAACCGGGGGGGACAATATCCATGGCCCCTGTCTAGGCTATGAATATCAGCTCGCAGCTGTCTGTATAGCCTTTCTGGCTATAAAATATATGGGGACCCCACGTCATTTTTTGCGGGGTCCTCCTATTTTAATAGCCAGTAAAGGCTACACACACAACTGCGGGCTGATATTCATAGCCTGGGAGGGGCCATGGGTATTACTCCCTTCCCAGGCTACAAATATTGGCCCCCGGCCGTCGGCTTTCCCCCTCTGGTGCAGAAAATTGCGCGGGAGCCCACGTCGTTTTTTTCCCCGTTTTTTTCTTTATGTTCATTTATCAACATCTGCCTATCTATGGATATATCTATCTATAGATATATCTATAGATGCATAGCTGTTTCTAGCCATATATCTATCTGGCTAATTTTACACATCAGGTTTTTGCCGTCAGGCACAATCTGGCGAGTTTTGAAAAAAAAGATCCGTTTTTTTCTGCTGAATCCGTTTTTTTTCATAGAGTTGTATTAGCGCCGGATTGTGCCTGATGGCCACACGTTTCATCCGCTTTTGCCGGATCCATCAAAAAAGCTGTTTCCGCTGGACGGAAAACACATACAGAGGAACGTTTTTTCTGCACTGCGAAAAAACGCACAGCGATGGATCCAGCTAAAAATGTATGAAACTGAGATGTGAAATGATGAATCCGTTCTCCAAATCCATTTTTTCATGCATGTTTTCATTCAAATCATGCACATTTTCCATTTATTTATTTATTTCCAAAAACTGCATCAAAACCGCGCAAAAACCGCTCCAAAAACTGTATCAAAACTGCACCAAAACTGCATCAAAACTGCATCAAAACTGTATCAAAAACTGCATCAAAACTGCACCAAAAACTGCATCAAAAACCGCACCAAAAACTGCACCAAAACTGCATAAAAACTGCTTCAAAACTGCTTCAAAAACTGCATCATAACTGCACCAAAAACTGCATCAAAATCCGCACCAAAAACTGCATCAAAACTGCACCAAAACTGCATCAAAAACGCATCAAAACAGCACCAAAAACTTCACCAAAAACTGCATCAAAACCTGCATCAAAAACTGGTGCAGTTTTGATGCAGTTTTTGGTGCTGTATTTGGTGCGGTTTTGGTGCAGTTTTTGATGCAGTTTTGGTCCAGTTTTTGGTGCAGTTATGATGCCGTTTTTGATGCAGTTTTGGTGCAGTTTTTGGTGCATTTTTTGTGCATTTTGATGCAGTTTTTGGAAATAAATAAACGAAAAATGTGCATGATTTTAATGGAAACATGCATGAAAAAATTGATTCGGAGGCCGGATTCATCATTTCACATCTCAGTTTCATACATTTTTCGCTGGATCCATCGCTGTGCGTTTTTTCGACGGACATAAAAACCGTTCCTCTGTATGTGTTTTCCATCCGGCGGAAACAGCTTTCTTGACAGATCCAGCAAAAAACGGATGAAACGTGTGGCCATCAGGTGCAATTCAGCGCTAATACAAGTCTATGAGAAAAAACGTATCCAGCAGAAAAAAAAACTGATGGCAAAAACCTGATGTGTGAAATTAACCAGATAGATATATGGATAGAAACATCTATGTATCTATAGATATATCTATAGATAGATATATCCATAGATAGGCCGATGTTTTTAAATGAACATAAAGAAAAAAACGGGGAAAAAAAAATGACGTGGGCTCCCGAGCAATTTTCTGCTCCAGAGGGTGAAAGCCGACGGCTGGGGGCCAATATTTGTAGCCTAGGAAGGGGATAATACCCATGGCCCCTCCCAGGCTATGAATAGCAGCCCGCATCTGTCTGCGTAGCCTTTACTGACTATTAAAATAGGGGGACCCCCCCCAAAAAATGATGTGGGGTCCCCCTATATTTTATAGCCAGAAAGGCTACGCAGACAGCTGCGGGCTTATCTTCATAGCCTACAGAGGGGCCATGGATATTGGCCCCCCATCTACAAATACCAGTCTGCAGCCGCCCCAGAAATGGCGCATCTGTAAGATGCGCCAATTCCGGCACTTAGCCCCTCTCTTCCCACTCCCGTGTAGCGGTTGTATTGTAAGGTGACATTAAGCCGGGTTAATAATGGAGAGGCGTCAATAAGACGCCTATCCAGTATTAATCCTAGAGTAGTGAAAGAGTTAAAAACAAAATAAAGACACAGCCAGAAAAAGTATTTTAATATTCTTAATTTAACCATACTTACCATACTTCAGCGCCTGCAAAAAAGTAAAATAATAAACCATATACTCCCTGTCCGACGCAGTCCAATTAATAACGAGGGTCCCAGGACGTTCTCCCCTATAGAACAGTGACATCGGGTGATGTCACTGCTCTATAGGACCTTCAGTGACACACTGACAGGAGTCAATGGCTCCTGCAGTGCATCACTGAGAGGTTACTATAGTTCACTGGTCTCACTTTATGGCAAAAGCTGCGTGGGAACTTTCTCACACAGCAATGCCAAAAGTGAGACTAGGGACTGTTTTTTTTACAGTGGCGGAGGACTACAGTGTGGAAGGATACCTTCCTCCTGTCATTGTATTCCTGGAGCCCCTAGAGAGCGGTCGCATCAGCTGATGCTGCTGTTCTCCACGGGAGATCGTCGTGGGACACTCGTGGATTTCTGCGGATCAGGGAGTATATTGTTTGTTTGTTATTTTAATATTATTTACAGATAACACTGGCTTCGGGGAACAAAGTGACAAGTGATGGTGAGTATGTACTCTATGTTATATGTACTGTATGTCTATATGTATTGTATGTAATGTATGAATGTATTGTATGTAGTATGTATGTAGTATGTATGTAGTATGTATGTAGCATGTATGTATGTAGTATGTATGTAGTATGTATGTTGTAGATATGTTGTATGTATGTGGGATGTTGTATGTATGCAGTATGTTGTATGTATGTTGTATGTATGTATATAGTATGTAGTATGTATGTAGTATGTAGTATGTATGTAGTATGTATGTAGTATGTTGTATGTATATAGTATGTTGTTTGTATGTAGTATGTATGTAGTATGTATGTATATATGTATGTTGTATGTATGTAGTATGCATGTTGTATGTATATGGTATGTATGTGGTATGTATGCATGTAGTATGTATGTAGTATGTTGTATGTATGTTGTATGTAGGTATGTAGTATGTATGCAGTATATAGTATCTTGTATCTATGCATGTATGTTGTATGTATGTAGTATGTATGTTTGTGTTTTTTTTTACATTCAACACATTAGCCAGATGATGGGACTACTACTGTCCCATCATTGGCTAATGTGTCAATCACTGTCATTGTAGCAGGCATAGCCCGATGGGACTTGTAGTCCCATCGGACGATGCCTGCACACAGACACAAAGACTCCCGAGAGGCCCGCACAGACCCCCGAGAGGCCCGTACAGACCCCCGGCAGGCCCGCACAGACCCCCGAGAGGCCCGTACCGACCCCCGGCAGCCCGCACAGACCCCCGAGAGGCCAGTACAGACCCCTGGCAGGCCCACACAGACCCCCGGCAGCCCGCACAGACCCCAAGAGGCCCGTTCAGACCCCCGGCAGGCTCGCACAGACCCCCGGCAGCCCGCACAGACCCCAGAGAGGCCCGTGCAGACCCCCCACCGTCCCGCACAGACCCCGCCCACACCCACAGACACAGAGCCTCTGCCCATGCACCGCCCACACTTTTCCCCCCTCCGGAACTGGATGTGCAAGGAAAGAAAGGGTTTATTTTCATTCCGATATTTGTGTCCCATTGACTTGCATTGGTTTCCGGTATCGGAATCGGTGATATCCGATATTTTTTGGGTATCGGTCTGATCCAATCTGATCCGATATTTCCCGATATCAGAAGGTATCGCTCAACATTACTCCTGAAGCAAAAAAAGATGAGACAAGCCCATTAAATAGACAATAAAAAATTATATCAAAGCAAGGAAAAGTAAGTTTGAGAAGAACACATGCCTTTTTGTTGACTAGATAATTATACAACAACAGTGATGTATCAAGCCTATTTTTGCATTTAGACAGACAGGAACTTTTCTGTATTTCAGTCTAAATAACCCAATGATTTATTGTATTCAGCTTTCTTATATAAGTATCATATTCCACAAGACTTTGCAGACATCAGCTTCGCTGTCCCCATTGGGAACATGCACAAACACGGGGAGAACATACAATGACCTATTATTTTCAGGATGAATTCTATGTTATGCATGACATTATTTTAATGTACATTTAATTTATTGATTAACTTTTAATAATTCTTTGGGAAAAAAATATATTTTTTATTTCACTGGATGCCAAGAGTTCATATTGTTTTATATTTTTCATCAATGTAAACACAGTTCTTTTTTGTGTGATCACTGTTACATTTTAAAATGACCATCTTAGCAAATTAACTAAAGGGAATCTGTCACAGGTTTTTGCTACCTCATCTGAAAGCATTGTGATGTAGGCAAAGAAAAGCTGAATCCAACCATGTGTCACTTAGTTTACCTGGTGCAGTAGTTCTAAAAGAATCAGAGCTTTTAGATTTACACACGTGGTCAAAATTATTGGTACCCCTTGTTTAATGATAGAAAAACCCACAATGGTCACAGAAATAACTTGAATCTGACAAAAGTAATAATAAATAAAAGATCTATGATAATTAACAAATGAAAGTCAGACATTAGTTTTTAACCATGCTTCCATAGAATTAAAAAATAAATAAAACACATGAAATAGGCCTGGACAGAAATGATGGTACCCCTGAAAATAATGTGACAAAGGGGACATGTTAAATCACGGTGTGTCCACTAACTAGCATCACAGGTGTCTACAATCTTGAAATCAGTGAGTGGGCCTGTATATAGGGCTACAGATACTCACTGTGCTGATTGGTGACATGATGTGCATCTGGAGCGCCCGCTAGGGCCATGGGGTACTGGGTTGGGCGATTCTTAAAGGGTTGGTCATGGCAGCGGTGACCCGGTCCGTTGCCCTGGGCGTGCAATAAAAGTAATGATGGAATGTTTGTAGGGGATTTCATGTGACGCCACCTGTAGTGTTTCGCAATAGGTAGCCGAGGCTGTTTAAGGGGACCGCTGGGCCAATGGTGTCGCAGCTGAGCTAGTCCTGCTCCCCACAGGTGGAGCAATGGCCTAGGGTTACGAGTACAGTCTATCAGGGATTGTGCTATAAACATAAGGATGAATGACCTCGGGGAGATCAAAACATCCAACACCGCGGAGACACCATCACGTGCTTCTCAACGCAGTGATCCAGAACTCTGCCCCCATCCCTTATGGGAAATATGCAAATGCATGTAGAAAAGCCGCGGAGACACCATCACGTGTTTCTCAACGCAAGCAATGAATAGCCAGGTCTTTCACCGGGAAGGAACAACCACGGGAAGGGCAGCATCCAATAAAGGAAAACTACCTATGCCAAAACATGGTATCCATCCACAGACAGCTGTTTCGGGGTATTTGCCCCTCATCAGTGTGGAGTAGGAAACTGGCTATTAGGAGCAGTGCCTAGTGAAAAGGCTATAAACATAAGGATGAATGACCTCGGGGAGATCAAAACATCCAACACCGCGGAGACACCATCACGTGTTTCTCAACGCAGTGATCCAGAACACTGCCCCCATCCCTTATGGGAAATATGCAAATGCATGTAGAAAAGCCGCGGAGACACCATCACGTGTTTCTCAATGCAAGCAATGAATAGCCAGGTCTTTCACCGGGAAGGAACAACCACGGGAAGGGCAGCATGCAATAAATCAGTGTTGGATGTTTTGATCTCCCCGAGGTCATTCATCCTTATGTTTACAGCCTTTTCACTAGGCACTGCTCCTAATAGCCAGTTTCCTACTCCACACTGATGAGGGACAAATACCCTGAAACAGCTGTCTGTGGATGGATACCATGTTTTGGCATAGGTGGTTTTCCTTTATTGGATGCTGCCCTTCCCGTGGTTGTTCCTTCCCGGTGAAAGACCTGGCTATTCATTGCTTGCGTTGAGAAACACGTGATGGTGTCTCCGCAGCTTTTCTACATGCATTTGCATATTTCCCATAAGGGATGGGGGCAGTGTTCTGGATCACTGCGTTGAGAAACACGTGATGGTGTCTCTGCGGTGTTGGATGTTTTGATCTCCCCGAGGTCATTCATCCTTATGTTTATAGCCTTTTCACTAGGCACTGCTCCTAATAGCCAGTTTCCTACTCCACACTGATGAGGGGCAAATACCCTGAAACAGCTGTCTGTGGATGGATACCATGTTTTGGCATAGGTGGTTTTCCTTTATTGGATGCTGCCCTTCCCGTGGTTGTTCCTTCCCGGTATCAGGGATTGTGGACGTTGGGGTGCAGGACTGAGGGTGCGGGAAAGGACTAGAGGACACAAGGGCTGCAGTTCCTTACCTTTAATTCCTGGTTGAAGGTGCAGTCCAGAGCACAGGTAACAGGTGGTATTGGAGATTCGGGCAGCCTGGAAGCAATTCAGAATCCACCTAGCTAGGGGGAGTTGGAGGCCTCCCTACTGCGCTGTTCTCTGGGTTCTTGATGCTTTGTGCTCTACTCAAGTCCCTCTCTCAGCCTGTCCATTAAATTTAACACTACCCGCATGGCAGACAGCTTGAGCCTGTTCCAGGTGTCACTCCCTCGTGGTGACTCCGGGCTCTCACATGCTGCTGCACCTCAGGGAGTCAGCTGGGGCCAGGAGACCTGCAATCTCCTGTCCTCCTGTTTTAGTTGCTGGGCCTGCAGTTCCCACACATCTGGCACACGCCACCAGTCAGCGTGCGCGGGATAGGCAAAAAATTTGTCGATGGTGGTCCAGGTTTCAACGTGGATAGGGCCTCATTACATGACGGGTTAATTGAAAGGCCTCATGTGCAACAAGGACAAAAGGCACAGGTTCCATATTGGAGCCTGGAAGCTGACGTGGTAGTGGTAGGTCCAACTGATTATTGCGCAGCCGCCGACCCATAATGGACGAATTGAAGACTCTGGAGTCCCCAGTTCGTCCATAGGCCCCAATATCTACAATTAGAAACCTGTAGTGACTGTCGACCGGGGCCAACAACACTACAGAAAAATATTGTTTATAATTATAGAATTGGGACCCTGAGTTCGGCGGCTTACGCACACAGATGTGCTTGCCAACCAGGGCTCCAATACAATTTAGAAACTGGCAGTGCTCCTCAAAGCCATGTACTATCCGCACCCAGCTTTCCATTTTTTGCTCAGGCTTGACCACTTGATGAAGTCGTTACCAGATTTTGGAACAGGTGGAGTGGACTATGCCTGATATTGTTGATTTTCCAATTAAAAATTAATGATGCAGTGCCGCATATGAAAGACCGGTTGTGAGGAAACTAAAAGGAAAATGAAAAAGGAAAAAATGAGATAACATTTTACATCTAGAAATAATTTAACATTTATGTAATTTTTAGTCTGCTCGGAACAAGCCATGCCATAACAACATTATATTTTTAACACTGACAATGTGTTTTTTAAATGAGCAAAACATTATGATTAACTAAAAATACAAAAAGGTATTATGTTCAGAACAAAACAAAAAATGTATAAACATCAGAAATACACTAGCGCATTCTGGTGTCCTTAAAGGATATTCCAGGGCATGCTTTTTCCAACAAAACATCAAAGGTGGCAAGTCTCATGCGACAATATTGATAAAACTTGTCGGGATGTGTCCACAGAGATGCATTGAGATGGTGGAAATGGCCTTTAGTGAGGCGTTGCCTCAAAAGCGGATGGACCCACATTCGTCTCCTCCTCCTCGGATCCACAATCACTGCTAAGGCTAGTTTCACATTTGCGTTTAAAAATGCAGCGTTTAAAACGCAAACGCAGGTGGTGAAAAAACGCATGTAAACGCGTGCAAACGCTGCGTTTTTTAGACGCATGCGTTTTCTCATGCGGTAAAAAAAACGCGGCGTTTTGACGCATTTACATGCGTTTTATCCTGTGTTTGCGTTTTTGAAACGCATGCTGAGAAGTGTGTGACAGCTGCCAATCATCAAAATTAGGGTTGAGCGAAACAGATCGGCCAATTTCAAAAGTCGCCGACTTTTGGCAAAGTCGGGTTTCGTTATATATATATATATATATATATATATATATCATTGAGACATATATATATATATATATTTATCCGAGAGATCAGAGCAAAACACGGCAACACTCACCGGTCCTGTGATGCAAAGCTTATCTTTATTAAAGCTCATGTAGACATAAATCTTCACGGCACGGGGGAGTGCGGTGGAGTGAGGAGTGAACAGACGAGGGAAAAAGTTCCCAGGCTCGAGGTCATATGAGGACATCCAGCAGAGGGTGCATCACCGCGACTGAAGGTAACTACAGGTCATTGACCTACATTACCTTCATTCCCCGGGGTTTACAGGCAGGAGCACAGCAGCATTATAGCAGAGCTCCTGCCTGTAAAATATTTTAACCCCTTCAGATGGATTTACATCGTGGGACGTTCCAGATCTACGGAAGGTATGCATATTGTTGGTTTATTATTTTTAATTTGTTACAGAACGAGGGTCTTCAGGTGGATTGAGAGAGCAATAAAATATTACAACAACCTGTGTGTTTATTTCATTAAAATACTTTGCAATATTGTGTGTGTGTTTTTTTTAACCATTTCATACAATTGGATTAATAATGGATAGGTGTCATAATTGACGCCTCTCCATTATTAATCTGGCTTAATGTCACCTTACAATAGCAAGGTGACATTAACCCTTCATTACCCCATATCCCACCTCTACACGGGAGTGGGAAGAGAGTGGCCAAGTGCCAGAATAGGCGCATCTTCCAGATGTGCCTTTTCTGGGGTGGCTGGGGGCAGATGTTTTTAGCCAGGGGGGGGCCAATAACCGTGGACCCTCTCCAGGCTATTAATATCTGCCCTCAGTCACTGGCTTTACCACTCTGGCGGAGAAAATTGTGCGGGAGCCCACGCCAATTTTTTCAGCGATTTAACCCTTAAATTTAATAGCTACAGCGCCGAAATTTTGCACATACACACTACTAACATTAGTAGTGTGGAATATGCAAAAAAAAGGGGGATATGACATGGTTTACTGTATGTAAACCATGTCTCATATCATGTCGGGTTTAAGCAGGAGAAATGAAAAGCCAGCAATTGAATTACCGGCTTTAGGGTTAGGGGTAGGGTTAGGGTTAGGGTTAGGGTTTGGATCCCTTTATCACCTTGATGGTGGGGGGTGGCTTATCAGTGTGTATTCTTGTTTTTTTCTATTGAAACGCATGCGTTTAAAACGCAACCAAAAGCATGTGCTTAAAAACGCATGCGTTTACATAGACAGCAATATGTTTTTTTGCCGCAAAAAAAACGCATGCGTTTTTTTGCGGCAAAAAAACGCCTCTAGAAATTACTACATGTTGCATTTCTGCAACAAAATGCAAGCATAGAAAAGACGCATGCGTCGTCAAACGCGGCAAAACGCATACAAAAAAAACGCATGCGTTTTTAATGTTAAATATAGGAAAAATATATATAATGTTAAATATAGGAAAAAAAACGCATGCATTTTTTTGCGCTAAAACGCAGCGGCAAAAAACGCAAATGTGAAACCAGCCTATGGCTGCCCAAAGCATCGCGACAAAACCCAGTTGTGAAGCACCCGTTGAATGGGGGTGAAATGAAGTCTGTCAGACACGTTTCAGAATAATCAGAAATCCACAAAGCAAACCACGGCCAGAAACTGCCCAGATTGGAGGCTGCCACCTAAATGTAGAGCCAATAAATAGGGTTGCTGATTATGTTTTAAATTAGTTTCAGGCCTAAAAACCGTTAAATGTCCACTTTGCAAGGGTGCGAGGAAAAAACGCTATACGAATGTCATACAGATGCCGTACGGATGACACACAGATACTTTTTTGAGAAAAACCCGCACCCTCGCATTGCATACAGATGACATATGGATCACTGTTCGGGAACATTTCTGCGTATCTCGGCTGTAAAAAACGGACCTTATTTTTATAAGTTAGGTATGACGCCGGCCTTATACAGAGCTCAGCAAACAGACAACTGGCATGTCTGCTGCAGACAAAACAGATATTATAAAAACAGCAGAAATCAAAGTAAATGATACTTTGCCAGAATCAGAGTCTCTGCCCCTATGTCATGCTGCTCTCAGATGGGGTAGTAAAGACCTAGTGGCAAATTCCCTTTAATAGAAACTTGTTTCATTCCTAGATATTATATAGCACAGTGATTATTATTATTATAGATTGCAATATCCAATGGATTACCAGGTACTATAGTTCCGTAATATTTTATAGACTGCCTTACCTTTATGAAGTCCCATATATGTTATTATAATATTTATTGCTATGCTCACCATTTATTATAATGCAGAATCTAGTTTCTGCTGATGTTGATGCAACTTCACTAAATGGTGTAAAGAGCAAATTTTGCTTTACTGAAATAGTGGACATATATTTGGCAATCTGTTCCATTCGTACAGTAAGTGAGGTGTGTCAGCTTCCGCCTGCTTGAGTGAATTACAAAGGGCGTATCATTTTTACATATAATATGAGGTTTTAGATTACATAAACATGGCATAGTTTTGTGCGTGATGTTTGCTTGTCGAAACTATCAAAATTGCCTGGGGTAGAATTACTGAGTCTCTCTGGAACAAGATTTGTGTATTATCTCTAGGAAAATGACTTTATCTCTGCCTACAGTAGTTTCTATTAAAGGCTAGATTGCTATAGTTATAGACAAGGCTAATAGGGAAGGAACCCCATTGAAAGAATTTAGGAATGATAGTATTGTTATTTCTTATCATTAAAACCAATGTGATCAAATGATGTCAAACATATTTACCTCTTTTCTGTGGAGCATACAATAAAAACAACTTGGAGAACTTCTTCTCATGTCCCACACTTGGCCCCAATAAAATAAAAAGCCCATACTCACCTCCCATGCAGCGCCGTCCCTGCAGTGTCAGCACTCCTTGAGGTCCTGGGATTGCTGTGCTGTTGTTGTGACATGTGACCCTGGTGCCCAATGAGAGCTGGCGTCACTGTCTCCGTCTTCTGTTGAATTGAACTTCCTCCTCATGTTTGATTTGTCCAAAGGTGGGGACAGTGACGCCAGCTCTCATTGGGTGCCAGGGTCACATGTTACAACAGCAGCACGGCAGCCCTAGGATCACGAGTGTCAACACTGCTGGAACAGCGCCAGCATGGGAGGGGAGTATGCATTTTTTTTATTTTAACAGGGACAAACATTTAGATCAAGAAGAGTTTGTCCATGTAGTGGGCAACCTCTTTAACCCCTTAACGACCGCTGATACGCCTTTTAATGGTGGCAGTTAAGGGTACTTGTTCCTCAATGCCACTGTTTAACGGCGCAGAGAAATAAGGTTATAGCGCCCCCCAGCATAGGAAATTCTCCAGGGTCTCGACTACTGGGGGTAGCTGAGACCCCAGAGAACATGATTCGGGTCAGTTTTTACCAACCCCAGTGTTGTGATCACCGCTATTCACAGAAGAATGGCAACTGCAAAAAAAAGTCTGATTTCCCATTTAATTTCTCTTCTCTGATATGATCTAGCACATCAGAGGAGAGAGAAATGGGGTCCCCCAAGCCCACCCCGGTACCTTAGGGGTCCCTGGACCCTTCTGCATCCCCCATTCCTGCCCCTGGCCATCGGTGTCTTCTTCCGGGAAGAAAATGGCAGGCCCATGCGCAGTGTGCCCGCCCAGATCTGCCAGCCGGCATCCGGCAACAATAGGAAATTTTTCCTATTGGTTAATTTTGATCACTGTGATAGACCCTATCACAGTGATCAAAGTAAAAAAAATTGTAAATCAAGCCCCCCCTTTATCACCCCCTTAGTTAGGCAAAAATAATGGAAAAAAAAGTATTTAATTCCATTTTTCCATTGGGGTTCGGGTTGGGCTAGGGTTAGGGCTAGGGTTAGGGTTGGGGCTAGGGTTAGGGTTAGGGTTGGGTTTAGGTTTGTGTTGTGATTAGGGTTGTGGTTATTGGAGGGTCTCCAAATGTGACATAGTGCCCACCATTGATTCCAGCCAATTTTGCATTCAAAAAGCCAAACGGTGCTCCCTCCCTTCTGAGCCCTGCCATGCACCCATTTGGTTCCAAAGTAAAGTTTTTGTGAAAAAGGTAAAATGTGTCACTTTTGGGTATTTTCTGTTATATTGACCCCCCAAACTCACTTCAAATATGAGGTGGTCCCTAAACAAAATGGTTTTGTAAATTTTGAAAAACAAAGTAAACACTGGCGCTCACCCAAACATGTACCAACTCCTTAAGCTGCGAGCTTCAAATCCGGGTAGTGCCCACCCGCATATACATAAAAAATAAACAAATAAATAAACTAGAAACCGCGCTTTAAGGAGGGGAGGGTTCACATGCAATATCGGATGCAGACGCGGCTGCTGCTGTACCTAAAAATATCTGTTACAATACTCTGCCCGTCTTTTGTTAGCTAAAGCACAGAATTCTCCAAAAGTAAAAAATATGGCTATTGCGCTTACCTCTAAAAATGTGTCAGTGAATCCCGGAGCTTCCAATTATATCCACGGTGCGTGACACGTATGACTATCTGTAATATCTGTCAAACGCTGTATCAGATGTGAAGGCACACTGCGGCACCAGGAGCGCCCCGGCCGGTAGCGCTTCCTGGACACCACGAGGAATGAAGGGAAAGCGAAAGTGGAATGGCTGGTAGGCCCCGCCTACTAGTGACGTCACTAACAGTACGGATCGCCGTAGCGCTCCTGTCTTTATGACTCAGAATACAATACACACTGGAGTTAACATCATGTCGATTCTGCACCTGCAGCAGCACTTGGAGCAGATGGCAGAGGTTTATTGAATGCTGCTGCAGGTGCAAGAGGAGTCGGCGTCGGTGGATGCCAGATGTGGTTTAGTGAACAAACCATTTCTTCAAAGGTTGGATTTATATGTGGATACTTCTTAAAACATGTCACCGCCATTGAAAGATACGTCATGCAGGAGTCCTGGACCTCGGGGGACATAGTACGCATTCTGGAAGCTAGAGTGGTTCCATATGCTGAGAATTGATCCTCTTCAGGTTGGCGATCAATTAGAGAAATTGCCCTTGCCAAGGCAGCCGTCTCCTCATCCTCCTTTGAAGAGCCTCTTTTCCTCTTCCTCTGTGTTGAGGCTGGAGGTGGAGGTGGTGTTGGTGGCGGTGGTGGCGATGCCAATGAACTAGTCTCGGAGAGGGGCAGATCATCATTTTGGGTAGAAGGGTCAGGCCTTGGCTCATTTGGAAGAGAGCTGGTAGCAGGCTGTGAAGCATGTTCATACACTGGAGTTGTTGCTGTGGCCGGGATTTCGGTCATTGGCTGGACATTGCCTATGGTTCTGTAAAGAGAAACATCAAAACAATAGTTTTAATACATTTTATTTTCTATTCAAAATTAAAGACGTTACTGATACTTACGGTCGGTAATGTAGACTGCCGTTTAAAAATTGGAGTTCCTGTTCAAAACGCCCTTGAGAAGCAGGTGCCGCAGAGCCACTTGGTGCTTCTGACCGTGACCGTGTAAATCTGTCCCTCACCGACCTCCAGCGGGTTTTCAAGGCTGAAACTAAAAAGTGAAAAATTGAACCTATTAATATACTATTCAACTACATACAGACAAGAAATTCAAAAATACTCCTCCAAAATGGAAAATATTTACAAGTTTCTTTTTGCCGCTCCTTTGTGTATGACTCGTACAGGGGATAGAGGGTGACACAGACCTTGTGCCAGGAAGCAGTTTTTGTATATTTGTTGGAAAACTCCCGGCACCCCTTATCCCAAAGACATGGGAAGTTTTGAACCTAAAAAAGGTAAAACATTAACTACTATTAGTTATACACACAAAATTTGACAAACTTGATAGAGGCAAAAAAAGTAACACAGGCTGCTGAGGAATGACAACCCCAACTGCTTGTTATTACCTTCACACGCATACGGGACACACACGCACAGGGGACACACACGCACAGGGGACAGAAATCCAGTGAAGAGCGTTTTTTTTAATAAATATTTTGCTAGGTTTAAAAACTAAATTGGAAATAAATAGGGATTCAACGCTTACGCCTTTTTATTACAAAAAAAACACCCAAAAAAAAACAAACAAATGGGCCTTCCCTGCAAGACTGCGGATTCCCCGCTTTCACTGTGTAATGAATACGAAAAAAAAAAATATTCAGAAAAGGGGGTATCCATGCAGGAGGTGGATTCCCTTCTTTCACAATTCACTGAATTTTTTTTTTTTTTTTTAAAGAACGGGGGTTTCCATGCAGGATGGGGTATTCCCCGCTTTCACAATTTTATAAAATTATTTTAATATATTTTACGTATTTAAGTGCCACATGCCACGTATTTAAGTGCCACGTATTTAAGTGCCACGTATGTAAGTGCCACGTGCCACGTATGTAAGTGCCACGTGCCACGTATGTAAGTGCCACGTGCCACGTATTTAAGTGCCACGTGCCACGTATTTAAGTGCCACGTATGTAAGTGCCACGTATGTAAGTGCCACGTGCCACGTATGTAAGTGCCACGTATGTAAGTGCCACGTATGTAAGTGCCACGTATGTAAGTGCCACGTATGTAAGTGCCACGTGCCACGTATGTAAGTGCCACGTATGTAAGTGCCACGTGCCACATATATAAGTGCCACGTATGTAAGTGCCACGTGCCACGTATTTAAGGACAATGGCTCCTGCAGTGCATCACTGAGGTTACTATAGTTCACTGGTCTCACTTTATGGCAAAAAGCTGCGTGGGAACTTTCTCATACAGCATGCCATAAAGTGAAACTAGGGACTATTTTCTCACAGGGGCGTAGGAATACATTGTGGGGAATACATTGTGGAAGGATACCTTCCTCCCCTCATTGTCTTCCTGGTGCCCCTGGAGAGTGGTTGCATCAGCAGATGCTCCTGTTCTCCACGGGAGATCGTCGTGGGACACTCGTTTTAATTGGATTTCTGCGGATCAGGGAGTATATTGGTTGTTTATTATTTTAATATTTTTTATGACACTGGCTTCGGGGATCAAAGTGACAAGTGATGGTGAGTATGTAATGTATGTTATATGTACTGTATGTCTGTATGTATGTACTGTATGTCTGTATGTATGTATGCGCATGTCGTCGCATGGCGCCGCATGGCGCATGTCGTCGTACATCGTCGCATGGCGCATGCAGTCGCATGGCGCATGCCGTTGCGTGGCGCATGTCGTCGCATGGCGCATGTCGTCGCATGG
This sequence comes from Ranitomeya variabilis, assembly GCF_051348905.1. NCBI lineage: Eukaryota > Metazoa > Chordata > Amphibia > Anura > Dendrobatidae > Ranitomeya > Ranitomeya variabilis. Next base: position 395,992,591 of record NC_135234.1, read on the forward strand.
CGCATGCCGTTGCGTGGCGCATGTCGTCGCATGGCGCATGTCGTCGCATGGCGCATGTCGTCGTACGCCATCGCATGGCGCATGCAGTCGCATGGCGCATGCCGTTGCGTGGCGCATGCCGTCACATGGCGCATGCCGTTGCGTGGCGCATGGCGGCGCATGGCGCATGTCGTCGTACGCCGTCGCATGGCGCATGCAGTCGCGTGGCGCATGCAGTCGCGTGGCGCATGTCGGCGCATGTTCTGTATGTGTGTATGTACTGTATATGTGTGTTTTTTTTTGTTTGTTTTTTTTTTTACATTCAACACATTAGCCGGATGATGGGACTATTACTGTCCCATCATTGGCTACTGTGTCACTGACTGTCACTGTAGCAGGCAGAGCCCGATGGGACTTGTAGTCCCATCGGACAATGCCTGCACACAGAGACACACACACACACACCAAAGACCACCCCACCCCCCGCAGCAGACCCAGCACAGACCCATACATACACACGGGGGGCGGGGGCGGGGGGGACACGGCACACACACAGGGCGCACACGGCACACACACAGGGGGGGCACACACGGGGGATACTTACCGTCTCGATCAGCAGCCCCACGTTTATGCCTGGTCATTCTGTTGAATGACTCCATGCTGCTTCACTGGGGGGCGGGGGCTTCCCTCTTCCTGTCCGACGTCACGTCCGGTCCTGGGTGTCAACCCCTCCGTACAAAGACGCCGACACCTAGGACAAAGGCGCTGTGTGTGCACGTTAATATGGGGCCCTAGGGGGATACGCAGACACGCCGCTGCGTAAAGAATTGACATGTCAATTCTTTTTACGCCGGCGTGTTTGCAGACAAAAGCGCCGCGTTTTTTTGCGGTGTGTCTGAACGGCAAAGTGAATTTCTCATTCACTTTGCCGGCAGACGAAAATGACATTGCGCATTTTTGAAAAGCGCCCGCAAAATAGCGCTCAAAAATGCGCTATGTCTGAAAGTAGCCATATAGCTCTTTCTCAAATATTTATAATTAGGATATCTACAACATTTTCTACAAACTGTATTTCAAAAGAATTAAAAATTACATTCAAAAAGTTGTTGATTTTCCTATCCGTTTCAGACTAAGACTCAGTTCTTATTCATGGAAAGCTTCATACCTCAGATCATCGTTTCACAAGTCTTATAAACTAAATTTTCTTCTTTAATATAGTCATAAAAGTTCCAGCCCTTAAAAAATATAGACTGAAGTCGGGCTCTCCAAGCTGAGTGCATGTAATCACAGGGGACATATATTCGGCTGTCTTCATACTGGATTTGGACATAGTGTAGTTTAGAAAAACTTGTCTGAACATGGATAAAAACCACTCCTGCACAATGTGGTGAAATGATGACCTCAAGAAAGAAACTTTCCATGAATAAGGTCTGAGTTTATGTCTGAAATCCATAGGAAAATTTTGGATGTACCGCGAATGTCCTTTTTTTATTCTGTTGGAATAAAGCTTATGTATATTATTATAATCTGGAATACAACTGGAAAGCTTCTTACTTAAAGGCAACCTGTCACCAGAAAAAACTATATTAACCTTTAGATATGGGGGTTAATCTGCAGGTTAATAGTGTTATTAACATACCTGGTGCCAAACACTGCGGGGAGAAAATGAACTTTATTCCCCCAGCAGAGTTCTGGATTCAGTCACAGGGGCGGAGCCAATGCAGGTTCAGTCACCGCTATGATTGTTCAGAGTGGCAGCTGTAAGTGCACCTCCGGTACTGACTGACTGGTCCCAATGCAGAGCTAGTGTCAGTCAGGGTCGGGCAGGTTAGTAACACTTATTCGACTAAGTGAAAGCGCCGGGCAGGTTAGTAACGCTATTAACCTGCAGATTAACCTCATATTTGCAGGCTAATAGAGTTTTTTTCTGGTGACAGGTTCCCTACAAGAAAATTTGGTATATTTCCTTCATAAATATTATTATATTATTTCCTACTATAAATATTTCAGAAAGGTTTACATACTGGTATATTGTGGTTTCCTTTATCTTCATGCTATTTCCAAGGAGGTAAAAGGTTTTCTTTAACTGTGCCCTTTCCTGCACTTTATCTTGATATAAAGGGAACACTAAAATCCCACATCCTAGATATCACTGAATGAAATATTCTAGTTGTAAATCTTTATTCATTGCATAGTGGAAAGTGTTGAGAACAATAAAACCTAAAAATTATCAACGCAAATCACAACTAATATCCCACGGAGGTCTGGAGTTGGAATGATGCTAGAAAACAAAGTGGAAAATGAAGTTACAGGCTGATCAAACTTCAGTGGAAATGCCTCAAGACAAGGAAATGATGCTCAGTAGTGTGTGTGGCCTGCACATGCCTGTATGACCTCCCTACAATACCTGGGCATGCTCCTGATGAGGCGGTAGATGGTTTCCTGAGGGTTCTCCTCCAAGGCCTGGACTAAAGCATCCGCCAACACCTGGATAGCCTGTGGTGCAATGTGACATTGTTGGATGGTGCGAGACATGATGTCCCAGATGTGTTCAATCGGATTCAGGTCTGGGGAATGGGCGAGCCAGTCCATAGCTTCAATGCCTTAATCTTGAAGGAACTGTTGACACACTCCAGCCACATGAGGTCTGGCATTGTCCCGCATTAGGAGGAACCCAGGGCCAACTGCACCAGCATATGGTCTCACAAGGGGTCTGAGGAGCTCATCTTGGTACCTAATGGCAGTCAGGCTACCTCTGGCAAGCACATGGATGGCTGTGTGGCCCTCCAAAGAAATGCCACCCCACACCATTACTAACCCACTGCCAAACCGATCATGCTGAAGGATGTTGCAGGCAGATCACTCTCAACGGCGTCTCCAGACTCTGTGACGTCTGTCACATGTGCTCAGTGTGAACCTGCTTTCATCTGTGAAGAGCACAGGGCGCCAGTGGTGAATTTTCCAATTTTGGTGATCTGTGAAAAATGCCAAGCATCCTGCACAGTGTTGGGCTGTGAGCACAACCCCCATTTGTGGACGTCGGGCACTCAGACAATCATCATGGAGTCTGTTTCTAACCGATTGTGCAGACACATGCATATTTGTGGCCTGCTGGAGGTCATTTTGCAGGGCTCTGGCAGTGCTCCTCCTGTTCCTCCTTGAACAAAGGTTGAGGTAGCGGTCCTGCTGCTGGGTTGTTGCCCTCCTACGGTCCAATCCACGTCTCCTGGTGAACTGACCTGTCTCCTGGTAGTGCCGCCAGCCTCTGGACAATATGCTGACAGACACAGCAAACCTTCTTTTGCCACAGCTCGCATTGATGTGCCATTCTGGATGAGCTGCACTACCTGAGCCACTTGTGTGGGTTGTAGAGTCCATCTCATGCTACCACGAGTGTGAAAGCGCAACCAACATTCAAAAGTGTCCAAAACATCAGCCAGAAAGCATTGGTACTGAGATGTGGTCTGTGTTCCCCACCTGCAGAACCACTCCTTTATTGAGTGTGTCTTGATCATTGCCAATAATTTCCATCTGTTGTCTATTCCATTTGCACAACAGTATGTGAAATTTATTGTCAAACAGTGTTGCTTCCTAAGTGGACAGTTTGATTTCACAGAAGTTTGATTTACTTGGAGTTATATTCTGTTGTTTAAGTGTTCCCTTTAATTTTTTTTGAGCAGTATATATATATATATATATATATATATATATATATATGTATATATATATATATATATATATACACACACACACACATACAGGTGTATCCCACAAAATTAAGTTAATTTATTTCAGTTCTTCAACACAAAAAGTGGAACTCATATTATATAGTCATTACAAACATAGTGATCTATTTCAAGTGTTTATTTCTGTTAATGTTGATGATTATAGCTTACAGCCAATGAAAACCCAAAAGTCATTATCTCAGTAAATTAGAATACTTTATAACACCAGCTTGAAAAATGATTTTAAAATCTGAAATGTTGACCTACTGAAATGTACAGTATGTTCAGTAAATGCACTCAATACTTGGTCTGGGCTCCTTTTGCCTCAATTACTGCATCATTGCGGCATGGCATGGAGGAGATCAGCCTGTGGCACTGCTGAGGTGTTATGGAAGCCCAGGTTCCTTTGATAGCAGCCTTCAGCTCGTCTGCATTGTTGGGTCTGGTGTCTCTCATCTTCTTCTTGACAATAACAGTGATACTGTTGTTTTTAATCCAGGAATTGGTACTATTGGCAGTTTGGACAGGTGCCAAGTCCTGCTGGAGAATGACATTTCCTTCTCCAATAAGCTTGTCGGCAGAGGGAAGCATGAAGTGCTCTAAAATTTCCTGGTAGACGGCTGCGCTGACTTTGGTCTTGATAAAACACAGTGGACCTACACCAGCAGATGACATGGCTCCCCAAACCATCACTGATTGTAGAAACTTCACACTAGACCTTGGAAATCAAGATTCCATAGTCTGGAGGAAGAGTGGAGAGGCCACAATCCAAGCTCTAAGAACAAGAATAGAAGTTTCACGTTAATGTTTTTTTTTCTGGCCATTTTGAGAGTTTAATGGAACCAACAAATGTAATGCTCCAGATTCTCAACTAGCTCAAAGGAAGGTCAGGTTTATAGGTTCTCTAATCAGCCAAACTGTTTTCAGCTGTGCTAACATACTTGCACAAGGGTTTTAAAGGGTATTCTAACCATCCATCCTTAGCCTGGCAGAGGGACGCAGAGAGGATTCCACGTGGCTGCACATCAGGTAGTGACACAACTTGTTATTTATTATCATGGTTTAAGCCCTTGTTATTGCATTACAGAGCACATATAGACACAGAGGGATTAACACAGACATATCCCTCCTTTTAGGGATGCCAAGAAGGTTTATTAGAGGTACTGTTACACACCCCATGTGAAAAAAAGTGATTTCCCTTGCTCTAGCAGACAGGGATTTGTTTGCCATTATGCCATTATGCATGCAGCTACTAATTAGGAATACCCTATGGCATTGAAGTCCCTCATCAAAGGACGAAGCACCCTTGTTTTAATGTAACCTCATGTTTTTTAAAGAATTATTAATAAATTAATAATTAATAAAAGTGTTTTTTTTTTACACATAAGTACTACTTGGGGATCTGCTTTATTTTTTATTGATCACCATAAGTGATAAAATGTTGAATACTTAGTAGTACATAACCCACGATGTGATGGGTAACATTATTTTGGGTATTTCTTTGTGAATATGCTTTAAGTATGTGCAGGAAGCGGGATGCGCCTCCTAAGAGCATTTCCAGGAGACCTGCCAAGGGAATGCAGGTTCCTAGCAGAGAAGGGAGCCACCGATCGTTTGGAGCAACGGACAGGGTGAGCAGTACCAGCGGAGACCGGACCTGCAGCTGAGGGCATGACAATTATGTTGCGCACTGTGGACAAAGGAATAGCAAAATCTCTGTAGATGGACTTGTAACCTTGAGATCGTTGATATTGTTCAATAATTTTGGTTCTCAAGTCCTCAGATAGTTTTCTTCTTTTCTACACTCTCTGTTATCCATGCTCAGTGTGGCACACACAAGCAAACAATGGAAAGATTGAGTCCACTTCTCCCCCTTTTTATCTGGTTTCAGGTGTGATTTTCATATTGCCCACACCTGTTAGTTGCAACTGATGAGTTTGAATGAGCATCACATGCTTGAAACAAAGTTTCTTACCCACAATTTGGAAGGGTGCAAACAATTTTGTCCTGCCCAATTTGGGGATTTGCGTGATTTATGTCCAATTTGCCTTTTTTTTTCTTTGTTTTTTTTTTTTTGCTCCAATACAAACAAAAGAAATAAACATGGGTATGGATGATAATATTTGTAAAGGGCTGAAAAATTTCGGCCATGACTGTATATATAATAGTTTTCAGCCTTTTTGTAATGACATTCAGTGAGATTGATACCTTGGAATTCATCTAGCAGGTGTCCATTGGTTGGTCATGTCAAACAAGAATGGGGCAGACTAAGAAGCTCCTAGTTATTCTAGTGTGTGGGAGTGTGGATATTTTGGAATATGTCTACTGTTTCACTGTGGGCTCTGTTGGTTTTGTATGTTATTCTTTTCCCTTTGACTATATTGGATCAATAAAGATGATGATGTGGTCTTGGAAACTGCCCACATTTCCTATTTTTGGGACACTGGACAAGGTACCAAGTGAATGTTCGTTCTTTTTGACTTTCTCTTTAATATCCCCATGTTCATTGTTTAAGGTATTGTCCATCTTCTGTAAACACACTGGTTCTGCCCACTATAGGAATGCAGCATTTCTTTTTACTTATAGTAGACACTGGAAAGCTAAAGAAAACAGTTCAATAAATCAAGAAGCAGAGCTTTGCAAAAATAACAAAATGTTGTGTGCACAGCAATCAGTGCAATGTTTGTTTTCATTTCTTTTTAGCCATGCTAGTCTCAAGCAACCATACAACCAAGATCTGATTCTCATTCAAGTGACACCTCTAATAAAAATACAACTTTGTTTTCATTAGACTTCAAGTCACCCAAGCTTCATTGCCTTAGAGCAAAAAAAGAGTGCACAATTGCATTTTAAAAATTAAAATTAAATTGGTTATCCAAACCTTTAAAATTTAATAGGCTATCAATATTATACTGGTGGGAGGTCAAGGGGGTAATTCAGCTGACATCTAACTCAAGGTTCCCTAAACGTCTTATATAGGGGTCTCTGGGTGTGCGTGTGGTTATGTATCTCCTGCAGACACCTTCAGGGTATGTTCTGTCACGATTTGTGTGACACCGGACCCCATTAACTTCCTGATGAAGAAATCAGATGGCTTTGCAAAAATAAAGTCTTGTTTACTGAACTTGTACACAAAGGGTAGTAGTAACACTGCTTGGCTTTTTATTCTGCATTGAATGATGGAGGTTTGTGTGTAATGGTGGCACATTACTTGTAATCGACGTCACAGATGCATAATAGGTTAATAGGAATTTATCACCACATTTGACCTATCTAAACTATTAATTTGAGTACACAGGTTACAGAACACTGAAAACATTCCTACCATGCAGCTTTACATGAACACCCGAGCCTTACACTATGGCTGGTCCAAATAACTAAAGCAATTGTTACCATCCACCTCTCGTGTCTCCCCTTTTCCTCATAGTTTGTAAGCTTGCGAGCAGGGCCCTCATTCCTCCTGGTATCTATTTTGAACTGTGATTTCTGTTATGCTGTAATGTCTATTGTCTGTACAAGTCCCCTCTATAATTTGTAAAGCACTGCGGAATATGTTGGCGCTATATAAATAAAATTATTATTATTATTATTACCTGTGTGTCTCATATCAGATGCCATGTTGTTTATAAATGATCCATTATCACTTTATGTAAGTGGCCTCTTTCAGTCTATGGGGCAGATGGTACTGGAAGATAACTCTGCCTCTAGAGCTTATTTTACATGAAGGGGGAGTTAACAGTGTGAGACAAGTAACTAACACAGGACAGGAAGAAAATAAATTAGTCTTCTTGCAAACACATTTTTTGCTGCTCTGAGCTCTGCTGTACTGTAACAATATTGCAGCTCTGTCTGCCTGTGAGCTGGAAGCTGAGAGGTACCTGCAGATGTGACAGGTATAATCTCACAGAGTTCTGCAGAAAGTGGCCATTACATATCGCACTGGTAACTCCCTCTTATATTTAAAATAATCTCTGGAGGCAGTTATCTTCTAGGCACCATCCGCCTCTGAGTCTGGAAGAGGTCATTATAAAAAGTGATAAAAGATGATTTCTCAGTAACAACACATCTGATATGAGGCACACAGGTAGGACTGTTTTCAGCTGTCTATAACCTGTATGCCCATATTACCAGTTTAGATAGGTTAAATATGGTGACAGATTCCCTTGGGCCTCCACCTTTCCAGTACTGGGACACACGAATCAATGTGGTATGCTGTTCCCACTATACCCTAGCTGCACACTTGTGAACAGTGTAAGGGAGGTCTCACTAGCTACCACCTTATGGACGTGCCTCAGCCTGGCTGATCTTGTATTCCTTCATGGCTGATCTTCTTGTCTACAACTTTCTTTAACTCTTCCAGCTTAAGTGCGCCAACTAGGCTGCTATGAGGAAACTGCAGCCACAGAAGAAATCTGGCTACATTACTTGTACCGTTTCCGTTCTGTTAATTACACACACACACACACACACACACACACACACACACACACACACACACACACACACACACACACACTCACACACATGCCTAGTGTTATAATCCTTCTCTGAAGGTGTCCTTCCTTGTCTCCAGCTCACTACTAACTATAAAGAAGGAATGCACACATTAGCTCCCATTGCTCCTCCCCAACTATGCGCTGGCCCTACAGTTAACCCTGTTACCTCTAACTAAGAGGAACTGAAACTAAACTCCTAGCTAGAGATGAGCGAAATTGTTCAGAAAATGTTTGCCAATATCATTCGGCTCGAACATAGCACATTCAGATTTGTGATTGGATTCACTAGCATTTCTACTGCTTTGGTGCTGTATGATGAGCAGAGGGGACATGGGGATGAGTTTGATGAGGGGTTATAGCAAGTTTTAGCAGCGGCGCACTCTTTTTTCCCCCTTAACTTTATGTATGCTGATTCTGGCAGCCAATCAGGGCGGAGAAACCATGCACAACGTTATGACACAAGGTCTATTGCAATTGGCTGCCAACGTCGCATGTCCCTGGTCAAATAAAAAGTGAACATGCTGTTTTGCTGGCGCCATTTTCTCAGTATCACAGTGCAGAGAAGCCACTGCTGCTAGCACTGCAAGTGAACTTGTCAGTTAGCTAGATAGAATCCTGTCCTGTGTGATATCATTCTTCCAGCATTGAACTAAATTGTGTAAAAACTGTGTTGCAGTCTTAAGAGGCTCCATTTGCTAATCCAAATTGTTTGTGATAAAACTATGTTTCAGTGAGATAGCAGAAGGCCAGAATTCCACTTAAGAATCATTAGGCCTAATATTGGGGTGCAGCCAGGAGGCCCAATTAGTTAATCTAAATAGTTTGTGATAAAACTGTGTTTCAGTAACATTTCAGAAGGCCAGATTTCCACTTCAAACTTGTTAAGCTTAAAATTGGGGTGTAGCCAGGAGGCCCAATTAGCTAATCCAAATTGTGATAAAACTGTTTCGGTGACAAGTCAGAAGGCCAGATTTCCACTTAAAAATTGTAATGTCTAATATTGGGGTGCAGCAAGGAGACCCGATTAGCTAAATCCAAATAGTATGTGATAAAACTGTCTTTCAGTGACAAATCAGAAGGCCAGATTTCCAATTAAAAATCGTTGGGTCTAATATTGGGGTGCAGCCAGGAGGCCCAATTAGCTAATCCAAATAGTTTGTGATAAAACTGTGCTTCAGTGTGAAATCAGAAGGCCAGTTTTCCACTTAAAATTTGTTAGGTATAGCAATGTTGTTCAGGCACACTATCTAAGAAAATAAATAGTGATTATTCATTTAGTGAAAGGTGACTGACTGCTATGGGCTGAAGGTTGTGAAACAGCAGGTTACAATAGGGGAAGGCTACTTACAACATGAGTGGGAAAAACGAGGAGGTGGTGGAAGGGGGAATAGGCTTGGTGTTCGACGTGTACAAAGGTTCGTGTTAATGAAAGCTCAACTGAACAAACACCATCTCGTCCTATCCAAAGACCACTGACAACATCTGGATGGGCTACTCGCCTTCTTTGTCAGCCGCACAGCGGTACACCTTTTAGATGAGGCTCAAAATAGCATGTGTTCCAGTGGATGGCAAGCACTGCATCAGGGGGTCTCTCCTTGTCTTCCTCCACCTAAACATCACACAAAGTACAATCCTCAGAAGTGGCACCCCAATCACCCTTGTTTTTCACGGCATCACAAACTTCCAAATGTCCAACTGACTTCGGGGAGTCACAGAAGGGCCATTCTGTAGATCTGTTTACACGTTCTATTACATGGGCATCACAGGTCTACTCTAAAGATTCACAGAATCCAGAGGATGAAATCATCTGCACTGATGCCGAAGTTTTTTTCATGTTGGATCAGGGGCCGGATGAACTACAGTCCGAGCAGAATCAAGACTTTCATCACCAGACATTAACCACCAAGGGTGGAGGAGATTCAGATTCCAGAGGTGCACGTGGACTGTACTATGGTGTCAGGGCAGGAAGAGGAGGAGGGTGACTCTCAGGGTGAGGAGTGTGAGAACAGAGAGGATGACGATCTCACTTGGTGTGAATCCTGAGGTATGCAGCTAAGCGGCTCAGCAGAGCAAGTAGAGGAGGAGGAAGATGAGGAGATTACTTTGCGGCTTCCCACACAGACTCGAATTGATGCAACAATGACAAGCACTGCATTCTCAACCCCAACTCTGGCTGTGGAAAGCATAGGTCACGAGTGTGCAGTTCGCAGGGGAGGCAAAGTTGCCTAGCCTGGGCCTTTCATGAGACTGCAAAAGAAAACCCAACTATTAGTGATTCATTTTAAGTCTTATTTCCATTTTAAATTGATTAATAAAAGTTATTTTTTAGGGTCCTCAGGATTTATTTGCCTTTGGCAATCTGTAAATTATTATATTACCCTATACTGTCCTGTGTAGACAGCATATGGTTGTTGCAAAGGAAAACCCAACACACGTTATCTGGCAAATTTGCAAAAAAATTCAGGAGTGGCAAAAATTGCAGTAATTTGACAACTACATTCATGAACTGGCACATGATCGATCAACATGCCTTAGTGTGGGAATCTCACTGTGCTAAAATGCATACTGGCATGTCTCGCCAACTACCGGATGTCCCACCAACCACATCTGCAACTTCTTCCTCCTCTGTCACCGTGACAAGTCTTCTCACACAGGTCTTCGGCTGCAGAAACTCCACTCATTTACCCTTACAGTTGGGGTGAATGAGAGCCCATTAGCTGTTGTGGAAGTGGATGTGACTGATGTTTTTCTGTCACCTAGCACAACACATCTTTCTCAATCCACCATGAAATCTTTGCCTGCACCTCACTCACAGTCCAGTAGTTTATCCTATTCTCTGTACTCCTCTCTCTCAGCACAGCAGCCAGCCTTCGGTCCCACAGTTGTGGTCATCTTAAAGAATGTCTACGTCTACATATGCCAAAGCTAAGAGCTTGAACTCCATAATTTCTAATGTTTTGACCACGGAAATGCTGCATTTCCGAATGGTGGATACAGACGGTTTCAGAAAGTTGATGACTGTCGAAGTTCCTCAGTACCAGTTGCCCAGTCTCCATTACTTCTCTAAGAAAGCTGTGCCTGCTCTACACCAGCATGTCGCGGACTACATCACCCATTCCCTGAAAAAAATCAATGTCTGCCAGGGTGATCAATGTCTGCAGATAGAATCCCCCACACCTCCGTACTGCTCAGCCATGGCTTACCACAATCAGGCAGTGTTCAAATTAATATGCCTTGGAGATCACAGTCACACAGCTCAAGAGTTGTGGACAGTTATCCAGGCCGAGTTAGAGTAATGGCTGTCTCCACTGAGATTGGAGACAAGGAAGGCCGTGTGCAATAACATTGCAAACCTGATGGCGGCCCTATAACGGAGCAACTTTACACATATGCCTTACATGGCTCACGTCCTCAACCTGATGGTACAGCAATTTCTACGCCACGATCCCGGCCTGGATGCGCTGCTGCAGAAAGCTCACTTCCAATGATTGTACCCTGCAGGTCATCGACTTGCATTGCTATAGAGGTCTTTCAGCATACTGGTTAAACATTTAATTTGCAATGTTCCAATATGGTGGTATTCCACTCTGCACATGTTGCAGCACCTGTGGCAGCAGCGATGAGCCCTGGTGCAGTATGTCCTTTTGCATAGCCTGGGCCAACGCAGTATGGACATGGTGCAATTCACACTTACAGCGTGGACACAAATGAAGGACCTCTTCACCCTTCTGCACAGTTTTGAAATGAAGAAGGTCCCCCTGTTGAAGGACCAGTTCCGAAACACGCGTCGGGGCGTGTGCCACACTTGGAGACCATCGGTACCCAGGTAATTAACTCCATAGTCCACAGAACTCTGCCTTCATCATACCCCTCACCTTAGTTACTTCCATTAAATGTTTTGTTATATCAAACCATTTAATTGTTGCACGCCATTCACTACTATGAAGTCTATTGTTACTATCCACATTGTTAGATGTTATTAGTCACTTATTTTTGCACATACTATTTGCACTGGCACCTAGTGTGCAGTCATTGGGATTGGCATTCTTTTCACATATTTTTTATAATTTTAGTTTTTTATCACTGATTGTTTAGTATAATATTCCTAGTCATTTTTTTTAGCTATGTATGCTGTTATATATATGATTTTTACTGTTATTAGTGGCATATGGTGGCCTCACTTGTAAAGCGCCATGGAATAAATGGCGCTATAACAATAAATAATAATAATAATAATAATAATATGGTCTCTGTGGCTTTGTTCTGACAATACATATTTTGTTGGTATAATCTCCTTAGCAATTTTACCTGGTGTTGTGGTCTGTAATTTAAATATATGGTGTTATATTTTACTATATTTTTTATCTATATAAATCATGTCTTACTATTTGTGCGGGAACCTCTTGTGCTTGTAGTTCTATGTACCGCTACTTTATTAAGGTATTTTAACCCCTTCATGACCCAGCCTATTTTGGCCTTAATGACCTTGCCGTTTTTTGCAATTCTGACCAGTGTCCCTTTATGAGGTAATAACTCAGGAACGCTTCAACGGATCCTAGCGATTCTGAGATAGTTTTTTCGTGACATATTGGGCTTCATGTTAGTGGTAAATTTAGGTCGATAATTTCTGAGTTTATTTGTGAAAAAAACGGAAATTTGGCGAAAATTTTGAAAATTTCGCAATTTTCACATTTTGAATTTTTATTCTGTTAAACCAGAGAGTTATGTGACACAAAATAGTTAATAAATAACGTTTCCCACATGTCTACTTTACATCAGCACAATTTTGGAAACAATTTTTTTTTTTGCTAGGAAGTTATAAGGGTTAAAATTTGACCAGTGATTTCTCATTTTTACAACAAAATTTACAAAACCATTTTTTTTAGGGACCACCTCACATTTGAAGTCATTTTGAGGGTTCTATATGGCTGAAAATACCCAAAAGTGACACCATTCTAAAAACTGCACCCCTCAAGGTGCTCAAAACCACATTTAAGAAGTTTATTAACCCTTCAGGTGTTTCACAGCAGCAGAAGCAACATGGAAGTAAAAAATGAACATTTAACTTTTTAGTCACAAAAATGATCTTTTAGCAACAATTTTTTTATTTTCCCAAGGGTAAAAGGAGAAACTGGACCACGGACGTTGTTGTCCAATTTGTCCTGAGTACACTGATACCTCATATGTGGGGGTAAACCACTGTTTGGACGCACGGCAGGGCTCGGAAGGGAAGGAGCACCATTTGACTTTTTGAATGAAAAATTGGCTCCAATCTTTAGCGGACACCATGTCGCGTTTGGAGAGCCCCCATGTGCCTAAACATTGGAGCTCCCCCACAAGTGACCCCATTTTGGAAACTAGACCCCCCAAGGAACTTATCTAGAAGCATAGTGAGCACTTTAAACCCCCAGGTGCTTCGCAAATTGATCCGTAAAAATGAAAAAGTACTTTTTTTTCACAAAAAAATTATTTTAGCCTCAATTTTTTCATTTTCACATGGGCAACAGGATAAAATGGATCCTAAATTTTGTTGGGCAATTTCTCCTGAGTACACCAATACCTCACATGTGGGGGGTAAACCACTGTTTGGGCACATGGTAAGGCTCGGAAGGGAAGGAGCGCCATTTGACTTTTTGAATGAAAAATTATCTCCATCGTTAGCGGACACCATGTCGCATTTGGAAAGCCCCTGTGTGCCTAAACATTGGAGCTCCTCCACAAGTGACCCCATTTTGGAAACTAGACCCCCCAAGGAACTCATCTAGAGGCATAGTGAGCACTTTAAACCCTCAGGTGCTTCACAAATTGATCCGCAAAAATGAAAAAGTACTTTTTTTTCACACAAAATTTCTTTTAGCCTCAATTCTTTCATTTTCACATGGGCAACAGGATAAAATGGATCCTAAAATTTGTTGGGCAATTTCTCCTGAGTACGCCGATACCTCATATGTGGGGGTAAACCACTGTTTGGGTGCACGGCAAGGCTCGGAAGGGGAGGCGTGCCATTTGACTTTTTGAATGGAAAATTAGCTCCAATCGTTAGCGAACACCATGTCGCGTTTGGAGAGCCCCTGTGTGCCTAAACATTGGAGCTCCCCTACAAGTGACCCCATTTTGGAAACTAGACCCCCCAAGGAATTTATCTAGATGCATAGTGAGCACTTATAACCCCCAGGTGCTTCACAGAAGTTTATAACGCAGAGCCGTGAAAATAAAAAAATAATTTTTCTTTCCTCAAAAATGATTTTTAGCCCATAATTTTTTATTTTCCCAAGGGTAATAGGAGAAATTGGACCCCAAATGTTGTTGTCCAGTTTGTCCTGAGTACGGTGATACCCCATATGTGGGGGTAAACCACTGTTTGGGCGCACGGCAGGGCTCGGAAGGGAAGGCACGCCATTTGGCTTTTTGAATGGAAAATTAGCTCCAATCATTAGCGGACACCATGTCGCGTTTGGAGAGCCCCTGTGTGCCTAAACATTGGAGCTCCCGCACAAGTGACCCCATTTTGGAAACTAGACCTCCCAAGGAACTAATCTAGATGTGTGGTGAGCACTTTGAACCCCCAAGTGCTTCATGGAAGTTTATAACGCAGAGCCATGAAAATAAAAAATAATTTTTCTTTTCTCAAAAATGATTTTTTAGCCCACAATTTTTTATTTTCCCAAGGGTAACAGGAGAAATTGGACCCCAAAAGTTGTTGTCCAGTTTCTCCTGAGTACGCTGATACCCCATATGTGGGGGTAAACGACTGTTTTGGCACACGTCGGGGTTCGGAAGGGAAGTAGTGACGTTTTGAAATGCAGACTTTGATGGAATGCTCTGCGGGCGTCAGGTTGCGTTTGCAGAGCCCCTGATGTGCCTAAACAGTAGGAACTCCCCACAAGTGACTCCATTTTGGAAATTAGACCCCCAAGGGAACTTATCTAGATGTGTGGTGAGCACTTTGAACCCCCAAGTGCTTCACAGAAATTTATAACGCAGAGCCGTGAAAATAATAAATGTGTTTCCTTTCCTCAAAAATATATTTTAGCCCAGAATTTTTTATTTTTGCAAGAGTAACAGGAGAAATTGGACCCCAAAAGTTGTTGTCCAGTTTCTCCTGAGTACGCTGATACCCCATATGTGGGGGTAAACCACTGTTTGGGCACATGCCGGGGCTCGGAAGGGAAGTAGTGACGTTTTGGAATGCAGACTTTGATGGAATGGTCTGCGGGCATCATGTTACGTTTGCAGAGCCCCTGATATGCCTAAACAGTAGAAACCCCCCACAAGTGACCCCATTTTGGAAACTAGACCCCCCAAGGAACTTATCTAGATGGTGGTGAGCACGTTCAACCCCCAAGTGCTTCACAGAAGTTTACAACGCAGAGCCGTGAAAATAAAAAATAATTGTTCTTTCCTCAAAAATTATGTTTTAGCAAGTAATTTTTTATTTTTGCAAGGGTAACAGGAGAAATTGGACCCCAAGAGTTGTTGCCCAGTTTGTCCTGAGTACGCTGGTACCCCAAATGTGGGGGTAAACCACTGTTTGGGCGCACGTTGGGGCTTGGAAGGGAGGGAGCACCATTTGACTTTTTGAACGCAAGATTGGCTGGAATCAATGGTGGCGCCATGTTGCGTTTGGAGACCCCTGATGTGCCTAAACAGTGGAAACCCCTCAATTCTAACTTCAACACTAACCCCAACACACCCCTAATCCTCATCCCAACTGTAGCCATAACCCTAATCACAACCCTAACCCCAACACACCCCTAACCACAACCCTAACCGCAACACACCCGTAACCCTAATTCCAACCCTAACCCTAATCCTAACCCTAATCCCAACTGTAACCCTAATCCCAAACCTAACCACAACTGTAACCCCAACACACCCCTAACCCTATCCGTAACCCTAACCACAAGCCTAATCTTAACCCTATTTCAAACCCTAGCCCTAATTCCAACCCTAACCCTAAGGCTATGTGCCCACGTTGCGGATTCGTGTGAGATTTTTCCACACGATTTTTGAAAAATCTGCAGGTAAAAGGCACTGTGTTTTACCTGTGGATTTACAGCAGATTTCCAGTGTTTTTTTGTGCGGATTTCACCTGCGGATTCCTATTGAGGAACAGGTGTAAAACGCTGCGGAATCCGCACAAAGAATTGACATGCTGCGGAAAATACAACGCAGCGTTTCTGCACGGAATTTTCCGCACCATGGGCACAGCGGATTTGGTTTTCCATAGGTGTACATGGTACTGTAAACCTGATGGAAAACTGCTTCGAATTCGCAGCGGCCAATCCGCTGCGGATCCGCGGCCAATCCGCTGCGGATCCGCGGCCAATCCGCTGCGGATCCGCTGCCAATCCGCTGCGGATCCGCGGCCAATCCGCTGCGGATCCGCAGCCAATCCGCTGCGGATCCGCTGCCAATCCGCTGCGGATCCGCGGCCAATCCGCTGCGGATCCGCGGCCAATCCGCTGCGGATCCGCGGCCAATCCGCTGCGGATCCGCTGCCAATCCGCTGCGGATCCGCTGCCAATCCGCTGCGGATCCGCGGCCAATCCGCTGCGGATCCGCGGCCAATCCGCTGCGGATCCGCTGCCAATCTGCTGCGGATCCGCAGCCAAATCCGCACTGTGTGCACATGCCATAACCCTACCCCTAACCCTAACCCTACCCGTAACCCTACCCCTAACCCTAACCCTACCCCTAGTTCTAACCCTAGTTCTAACCCTAACCCTATTGGAAAAAGAAAAAAATATATTTTCTTTATTTTATTATTGTCCCTACCTATGGGGGTGATAAAGGGGGGGGTTTATTTATTATTTTTTTATTTTGATCGCTGCGATAGAACCTACCACAGCGATCAAAATGTACTTGTAATGAATCTGCCGGCTGGCAGATTCGGCGGGCGCACTGCGCATGCGCCCGCCATTTTCCAAGATGGCGGCGCCCATGGAGAAGACGGCCAGACACCGGGAGGGACATCGAAGCTAGGTAAGTATGGGGGGGTGGGATCGGAACACGGGGGGGATCGGAGGACCGGGGGAGCGGACAAGAGGACCGGGGGAGCGGACAGGAGGGAGGAGGGGAGCGGACAGGAGATCGGGGCAGAAAGGACGACTGGGGGGGCGATCGGTGGCGGTGGGGGGGGGGGCAGATCGGGGTCTCCAGCCATGGCAGATGCTATTGCAGCATCGGCCATGGCTGGATTGTAATATTTCACCATTTTCATAGGTGAAATATTACAAATCGCTCTGATTGGCTGTTTCACTTTCAACAGCCAATCAGAGCGATCGTAGCCACGGGGGGGTGAAGCCACCCCCCCTGGGCTGAAGTACCACTCCCCCTGTCTCTGCAGATCGGGTGAAAATGGAGTTAGCCCTTTCACCCGATCTGCAGGGACGCGATCTTTCCATGACGCCACATAGGCGTCACAGGTCGGATTGGCACCGACTTTCATGACGCCTACGTGGCGTCAAAGGTCGGGAAGGGGTTAACCGTAATATCTTTTATTGTCCTATTTTATTTTACCTTTTTGTTCGGGTTTCTCTCTTTGGGTTTACAGTTTTGAAATGGCAGCTAAGATGGTTAGCGCTGACAATGCCGTCAGCAGCATCATTATTCTGGTCATCTACATGCAGGAGTACACTTTAAATAGTCTGTGTGAGGAGGTAGTGGCCCTAGAGGAAGAGAGGAGGATGGTAAAGGGATAACAATATCTCGAATTTCTGAACTGTCATCACACAGGCGGGTGACACAGAAGGGTGGCTTACAGTGATTGACGGGGGCTCAAATAAATAATAATAATAATAATAATAATAATAATAATGGTACCAGACAAACAATTATTGAGGTGCAGGAGCCAAGGAACCAAAGGAGGAGGATGAGGTGATGGACATGCAACAGTCAGGAGATGAAGAGGATAATGATCCCCTCTCTGTTGTCCATGGTTGGCGGGAAGGGACTTAAGTGTTTCCCTGCCACCATCACACCATGGACCTCATGGAAGCGCTCAACACATGAGCGCCTACTTGCTGCACTATCTTCAACATGATGTTCATATTCTTAGGGTTAGAAATTGTGCCGACTAATGGGTTGCCACTCTGATAGATCCAAGGAACAAGAGTAAATTTAGCCAGATGCTTTCCCCCCGGAAAGGAATGCGTGCATGCTGGAGTATCGAAATACGCTTGTAGACAATCTTAAGAGTGATTTTCCCCAAGACGGCAGTGAGGCACATAGTGTGCATCCCAGTTCTAGACATCCAACCCTGAGAATGTCAAGGCGTCACCGCAAAAACATTAGCAGCATCAGTAGTGTGAGTTGTTTCACACATTTTTTAGACCAGCCCGTGCACAAAGAGATCAGAGTACAAGTCTGACAAGTTGTGAGCTACTGGAGAGGATGGTGCAGGAGTATCTGGAGCTCAATATCAATGCCATCGGGGGGGTTTGTACCCTTTAGCATTTTGGTATTCAAAAATGGAAGAGTGGCCTAAGCTCACCTGTCACACCTTGGAGATTTTGTCATGATCGACAGCCAGCGTTCTCAGAACGTGTCTTCAGCGCTGCTGGTGGTGTCCTGATTAGTGTTGAGCATTCCGATACCGCAAGTATCGGGTATCGGCCGATATTTGCTGTATCGGAATTCCGATACCGAGATCCGATACTTTTGTGGTATCGGGTATCGGTATCCAAACAACATTAATGTGTAAAATAAAGAATTAAAATAAAAAATATTGCTATACTCACCTCTCCGACGCAGCCTGCACCTTACCGAGGTAACCGGCAGCGTTGTTTGCTTAAAATTCGCGCTTTAACATCCTTACGCGAAGTCCCGGCTGCCAATCACAAGCCGTGACGTCACGGGAGGCAGGAGACGCGCGCATTTTAAAAAGGCGCTCCTGCCTCCCGTGACGTCACGGCTTGTGATTGGCTGCGTTGCCCATGTGACCGCGACGCAACCAATCACAACGCCGGAACGTAATTTTAAAATCCTGAAGGACCTGAAATTACGTCACGGCTTGCTGTGATTGGTTGCGTCCCGGCCACATGGGCGGCGCGCGACCAATCACAAGCCGGGACTTCGCGTAAGGATGTTAAAGCGCGAATTTTAAGCAAACAACGCTGCCGGTTCCCTCGGTAAGGTGCAGGCTGCGTCGGAGAGGTGAGTATAGCAATATTTTTTATTTTAATTCTTTATTTTACACATTAATATGGTTCCCAGGGCCTGAAGGAGAGTTTCCTCTCCTTCAGACCCTGGGAACCATCAGGGATACCGTCCGATACATGAGTCCCATTGACTTGTATTGGTATCGGGTATCGGTATCGGATTAGATCCGATACTTTGCCGGTATCGGCCGATACTTTCCGATACCGATACTTTCAAGTATCGGACGGTATCGCTCAACACTAGTCCTGATGGATAAGCGCATTCGGCTGTCCCCTGAAAGTGTAGACTGCCTAATTTCAAAATGAACAAGTCATGGATGTCTAATGACTTATGCACCCCAGTGGCAGGCTGGGCAGATTAGGCGATTGTGTAGTTTTTAGTGTCATGCATTGATCTCACATTATTGCAGCTTGTGCCACCTTTGTGGTGGTTTCTGTACCTGCTGTTGTTAATGCTGCTGATGTTACAAACAATTTTTGGAAATGTGAAGACTCCAAGTTGGATCTCCATCTGTTGGTTTGCCTGTAGTAGAAGGTGTGTCAGAGGTCTATTATACTGTTTCTACTCTTTGGAAATTGATGCCACTTTAGTGGTGTGTGACAATAATTTTTTTAAATTATTCAAGTTGGGTCTCCATCTGATGGTTTGCCTGTGTAATTAGGGCTCCAAGACAAGCAGGCCTGCCCTTACTTTTAGTCAACTACCTGTGTTATTTTCCTTCCTACCAATATTACTCTCCGTAACTGATGTTTGTGCCATCTGAGTGTGGCTGAAGTAAGAATAAATAAAAATTGCAGGTGTTGCATGAGGTATCACGGCTCCCTGCTAAGACAGCTTACACCGCTCCGTTAACCACCAGGTCCTCAGTGAAACTTCAATTTCTGGGCCAGAACCTGATACCTCATGCATGGCCCACGGTTGACTGCTTCTGTGCCATTATAAAAGGTTCTACTGTGGGTTAAATGATCAGTCAAAAACCTGTGTTACTTTCCTTACATTTTTATACCAATAGTACTGTGTGAAACTGATGTCTGTGCCATGTGAGTGTGGCTGGAAAAAATAAATTGGAGGTGTTGCGTGTGATTCCCAGTTAAGAAGACTTACATAGCTCCCTTAACCACCAGGTCCTCATTGAAACTTCAATTCAAAGCTGTAAATGCTGGCTCAGAACCTGATGCTTCATGCATGGCCCATGGCTGACTACTGCTGTGCCCTTTGCAAATTTCTATTGTGGGTCAATTGATGCTACTTTTCATGGTGTCTGCCCCTAATATTAGCTGTTTGGAAAGCTTTTTGTCACCACTTAAGGTGTTGTGTCTACGGTTGGTTTGGCCTCCCATTGAACCTAATGGGGATTGTGTACTTTCGGCGAACTTCTACATGTTTGGCGAATCGAACTGAACCAAACCTTCAAAGGTTCTCTAATCTCTACTTCTATCCAGGAAGTTCCTCCCTTTTGTCAGCACTAGTGCCCACCCACTGGGCTAATTCTAGCCCAAACAATTTCCTATCTTACATGCTAACACCACCCTATAGTATTCACTTGGTGTGTCAGTAGTCTTCAGGGGAAGGAACAGGATAAGACTGCCCACATCCCTGCATTCGTCTAATAACCAAACCGTTGCACAACTCTCAGGGTAAATAGTAAATAGCAGCTAGAAGAGTTTTTCCCAATAATTAAAACATAACTTTTACTAGTTGAATATTAAAATGGACAAACCAAACACATACAATACCAAAACAAGTGCTCATGACGAAAACTGTGCTCTAATAAAAAACTGGTTTGATCTCACCAATTATGGATGAGAAGGAACCCCACACTGGTTATGCAAGGTCCAGGGAGGTTTCCGCAGTAGCAGGGTGGGGTAGAGGATATGGGGAACTTTTCCCTAAACCCCTGTCGTGCCCCAGCAATAACTCCTGTCCTCACAAGGACAGGCCCCAAGTGAGCCCTACTACAGACACCCCCAACAGGAATAGAAAATACAGACGCCTCCCTGCGTGTTTCCTCTCCAATCCCGGAGATTCATCAGGGGAGTTTTCATCGGCCAGAAGGCCTACTTATTTGCTCAAATGTCCATAGAAATCGGGTATTAGCAGTGGCTAAGTACCATATCCTCTACCCCACCCTGCTACTGCGGAACCTCCCTGGACCTTGCATAACTAGTGTGGGGATCCTTTCGTCCATAATTGGTGAGATCAAACCAGTTTTTTATTAGAGCACAGTTTTCGTCATGAGCACTTGTTTTGGTATTGTATGTGTTTGGTTTGTCCATTTTAATATTCAACTAGTAAAAGTTATGTTTTAATTATTGGGAAAAACTCTTCTAGCTGCTATTTACCTTTCCAAACATGGTCAACCATTCTTGGACCTGGAAGACAACACCCAGCACATAACAATCACATAAAACATCTAAACCGTTAGTCTCCTCTCTCTGGAGTATAGAGTGTCCGTTGCTGATGAGACATCATAGAGCACAAGTTCTTGGGCTTGTAGGCTAACATAACAACCACCCAACAGTTCTTGGATGCATACCATGTTCTTCTCCTACAAGAAACTTTAAGTAGGTTCTCTCTGTCAGAACCACAGACCAATGTCCATTCATGTTCCAGAAAAACAATGACCCTTAGGCCCACACATCAACAGTTGCCCAACAGTCCATGGGCATAATGCAGTTCCTTCATGGATTCGCATGACCCCGGTTTCGACAGCTTGGGGATCCTGACATCGCATGTCTAAGTTCCTTTTAATCACAAGTGCATTGGTCAACACATCAGTAGCTCCAGCAGTTCAGGAGCACAGTTCATACAGTCCTGACTCAGCTTGAACCTTTGGGTCGTCCATTTCCTTCCATCCCCTTTTTGTGAACAACAGTCCCTTCAAGTTACACAGTCCATAAGGCAGAAAGAGTTTGAGACCCTTAGGGGTTCACAGTCCTGCAAACCAGCAGGGGTTATGCAACATGCGTAAAACAAACTGGGAATGGGTAAAAAAAAACACCCAAAACTCTTCTGCCATCCTGGCCAACATCTGGAGGTTTTTACTTACTTTTAGGGTCTCCAGCCCTCTTGAACACAGAATAGTTCCTCTTTTTACTGCAATAGGCACAACTCAACCTACTTTTGAGCCAGATTTTCTCACAATTGCTTTAAACCAGGGTTCCTTTTCCCAAGCCTGCCCAAAATGGGTAATTGAGTGGGGACCCTGAGAGACAATCATGGTGGCAAGACTACTGGCCACGTCAGTCAAGTCCAGACCCCTGGTACTGATAATGGAGGAGAAGCTGCTGGACCCCAATTTCCCACTGTTCTTTTGCGTTCTGTCAGTGGTGCTGGAAAGTGCGAGGCTAGGAGTCATTGGAGCTCTGGTTGTGGGCTCTTCTGGGCACAGCAGAGCGGCTGCCTGGGGGCTCACTTTTTCAGGCCAAATCAGTTGGGGGGTCTCCCTCTTCTGGAGGGATTGCTGTAATCGCGACTTCATAGCACCCTTGTCGTATGTCCTCCTTGAGAGAACTGAGGCAGTCTCCTGGCCACAGCTTATAGGGCCAGCAAGGACTCTGTATTCACATAAACTGTTTTCCAGTGTCTGCCTCCTGAATGAATCCTTAGCCCTTCACAGCAATATGCACTTCCTTCCTCCTTAGTACAATCCTTCTCTGTTCAGCAAACCCGTTTGTCCTAGACTACTCCAAGCCCGCCGACTCCCTTAGTCTCAGGGGTTCGTTGTCCACTCCGGTAGTGTAAATTCTATCCTTAACCACTTCCTATCTTACATGCTAAACTTATCATCCTTATTATATATCTTATGCCATCCTGAGCTTATCCTATGCTATATTCACATTATGAATAGTGTTGAGCGATACCGTCCGATACTTGAAAGTATCGGTATCGGAAAGTATCGGCCGATACCGGCAAAGTATCGGATCTAATCCGATACCGATACCCGATACCAATACAAGTCAATGGGACTCAAGTATCGGACGGTATCCCTGATGGTTCCCAGGGTCTGAAGGAGAGGAAACTCTCCTCCAGGCCCTGGGATCCATATTAATGTGTAAAATAAAGAATTAAAATAAAAAATATTGCTATACTCACCTCTCCGACGCAGCCTGGACCTCACCGAGGGAACCGGCAGCGTTGTTTCCTTAAAATGCGCGCTTTTACTTCCTTCCGTGACGTCACGGCTTGTGATTGGTCGCGTGCCGCCCATGTGGCCGCGACGTGACCAATCACAGCAAGCCGTGACGTAATTTTCAGGTCCTCAATGCCTAATTCTAGGCATTCATGATTTTAAAATTACGTTCCGGCTTGTGATTGGTCGCGTCGCGGTCACATGGGCGACGCGACCAATCACAAGCCGTGACGTCACGGGAGGCAGGAGACGCTCGCATTTTTAAAATTACGTCACGGCTTGTGATTGGTTGCGTGCCGCCCATGTGACCGCGATGCGACCAATCACAGCAAGCCGTGACGTAATTTCAGGTCCTGATGTCACGGAAGGAAGTAAAAGCGCGCATTTTAAGGAAACAACGCTGCCGGTTCCCTCGGTGAGGTCCAGGCTGCGTCGGAGAGGTGAGTATAGCAATATTTTTTATTTTAATTCTTTCTTTTACACATTAATGTTGTTTCGATACCGATACCCGATACCACAAAAGTATCGGATCTCGGTATCGGAATTCCGATACCCGCAAGTATCGGCCGATGCCCGATACTTGCGGTATTGGAATGCTCAACACTAATTATGAATTAATGTCGTCTGTGGTATGATTCGGCCGTATCCATGTTTTTAAATGTGTATAAAAGAACTGTCAACCACAGTTTTGAACAGAGGCCAGACGGAGTCCAGAGTAGCTCTGCTGCCTCATTATAGTGAGTGCTTCCCTTGGAAATTTATCTGAATCACGTCATTTGGAAATTTAGATGACAACCCTGATGTAGGTGATCAGCTTAGAACACAGGATTACACAGAATAAACATGATCCAATATGTTATATACAGTATAATATTCCCAACAAAAGCTTCAACTACATCCACAAAAAAAGCCAGTCCCCACTCAGATCTGTCACCTGTCAGTAGAAATAAGGGGCTTCCACGTTTCCAGTAGCACAAATGCTCTGGAAATGCGCTATGGCTTCTCTCCCCCAAAAAGAAATCCAGAGAATTCTGAGCTCCCAAGTCAAAATGTCCCTCTTCCTTCTGATCCCCACAGTGTGCCTAAACCACATTTAAACATCCACATGTTAGGTATATCTGTAACGATGAGAACCTGCTCAATTTATAGGGTTAATGTCTCCAGAAGCTCGAGCTGGGCACAATGTGTGGGAATTAGAATGTACTAGGCACTACAACATACTAGACACTGCAATGTACGGTCACTACAATGGCAGATTTGCAATTTTCACTCGGCAACATCCACTACTGCTTGTTTCTGGAAAAGACATATAGAGTCAAAATCATCACTGCCCCTGGAGATAAATTCACAGGCAGGTGTAATTTCCAAAATGGGGATCACTTGAATGGGGAATCTGCTCGTCTGACATTTATACTATATATGACTATGGGGTGCATAATACTGCTATATATGAAGCTTTTCACGTCTCTGGGGCTAAGTCCTGGTTTTCCCTTTCTGAGCATGCCCAGGGTAAGACCTCTCATTGGAGGTCGGGGGTCACATGCTCAGATACTGCAGCAGCTCCCATTTGTCCTCTAGAAAGGTCCTGAAGTTGCTGCAGCTATAAAAGGTTCGCATGGCCGGTCTTATGTATGTGGTTTCAGGGTCTGGCTGAAATAAGCCCCTAGAATACTGGCACCTCCAGTGAGGAGTTTTGTGTGAGTGATTCAGCGTCTGGCTGAAATAAGCCCCTAGAATACCGGCACCTCCGGTGAGGAGTTTTGCGTGTGCTATTTTGACTGCATGACCACTGTTCGCTCTATTTGGTAGCTGTGTTCCTCTGTGAGGTTACAGGGCACAGCGTTCTCTTGTCTTAAGTGTCTCTGTGAAGTAACAGAGTTCACTTATACCGCCATATACTTATACCGCCATCACTTACTAGCAGCGGGTTTTACTCCTGCACTGTGGACCCTGGGTTGTGAACGCACCTATTGCTTTATAAATAAATATTTGGTGCGTTCCGCCAAACCCTAACAGTCTGCAACCTATTCTACTATTCTATAATGCTGGTCTACAAAAAAAAAATCAGGTGCCAAGGTTTTTCGAATGGTTTTATTGGTATTTTGAGAGTGCTGTCATAAAAAATGCCATTACTTTTTCTGAATTGGTTCTAGTTTTTGAGATAAATCATCCATGAAAATAATGCATTCCCCCAATGTGACTTGTGTGTGATAACAAATACAATAGATTTTGTTCTTTTGATTCTTTAACATTATCTTAGGCAATAAAAGTAATTTTTTTAAGCCAGAATTCTACCGTAATTAATTAGCTCTTAAATATCTCAGAAACTAGAGCTAATCTGGCAAAACCAAAGTCATATTCTTAATCAGTGTATACCAGTGTTATTTGTTTTCCAAGTGTCAACTAGCATTCCTTCCATCCTGAGTGTCGCCATGAAGCTAAGCAGTACTGTACAGCCACATATGGGGTATTGCCACATTCAGCAGAAGTTGTGTGACAAACTTTTCTGTCAGTTTTACTCATTTACCGATGTAAAAACGTAAAATCTGGGGCAAAAACAACATTTTTTGTGGTAAAAATGTAATCATTTTTTCTTCACAGCCCAATGGTATAAAATTCAGTGATCATCTTATGGTGTCAATATGGTCACTGCACATTTAGACAAAATAATTGGTGTAGTTTGTAAAACCTATGCCATCGCTTATGGGGGGTTCTGCTGTTCTGACACCTCAGGGGCTTTTCCTTTGGGTCATGGCACCTGCAAACCATTACAGCCACATCTGCACTATAATATGGCGCTCCTTCACTTCTGAGCATTACACTGTGCCTGAAAAGTAGTTCCCTTTTACATATCGGGTATTGGTGCGCTCAGCAGAAATTCCACAACAAGTTGAGACATCTATTTTTCCTATTAGCCCTTATAAAAATTAAAAACTTGTGGCTAAAAACATTTTATTGGTAAAAATGTTATTATTCTTTCATAACCATCTAATGGTATAAAATTCTGTGAAACGCATGTGTTGTCAATATGCTCAGTCCACCCCTAGATGAATTCATTGAGAGAAAATGGAGTAACTTATGGGGGCTCTGCTGTAATGGCACCTAAGAGTCTCTGACAATGACATTTCTATCTGTTTCCTAATAAAGCTGTGTCTATACTTATGCCATTTTCGTACTGTGGTGATCCCCATCCATAGGACCTAGTCTGCTTTTCTTTGTTACTGTCTACCTTAGTATAGGTCCTGGTGGTATCCCACTGCCTGTGGTGCCCCCTTACATCTTATTTGTAGTCTCTGACAATGTGACATGGCATCCTCAAACCATTCCAACACTCACTCCAACAAACACTCCAATATGGTGCTTCTTCCCTTCTGAGCTTTCCTCTGTGCCTCAAAAGTAGTTTTTAACCACATTTTGATATTAGTGTACTCAAAAGAGATTGCGGAACAAATTTTCTCATATTATCCCTGTAGTGAAATATGTATAGGTATGAATGTATGACTAGCAGTAATTTAACATTTGAACATCTGTCCTGAGACTGCAGGTCTCACAGGGGGTCACAGCATATGTTATCCTGAAAAGGCATTCTCCTGTCTCCAATCTCGCCAGGGGGTCTTGCGAAGAACCAGGAAGGGGAAACGTTTTCACACTTTCTGGCTCTTTTGAAGAGAGATGTCAATTACAGCCTGACACTATCTCTCTATGAGAAATGTTATACTAAGAGTTTCAGAGGAAATAATATATTTATTGGTGGAGTGGCCATGGTCCAGTCACAAACAAGCAATTATAATATTAACATGAGAGGCTGGTCTAGAAATTTGACCTCCAGGTTGACTCTATAAATTAGGCTGACACACAAAGAAAGATGTTGACAGACTGAGGGACAGCCAAGCTGAAGTGATCCATTCCATATTTGCCCTCTCCCCCAGGGAGCAGAAAGCAGACTACAAAGTTAGATATTTCTGTAAGTTTTTCTCCCGTTTATTTTTATAACTGTTTTGCATATTTGTTTGTAATTTTTTATTCCCATATTTCTATACCCTTTTTATTGTAAGCACTGTACCTTTTCTATTAAAGCTTAAAACTTTAATAAGTCTGAACCTTGCATGCTCTAAAGAATCCATAGCCTTAAAGTGTGTGATCCTTATGATTGGCAGACAGTAGTAGTAATCTTTCCGGGACTCATCGCCCGTGTGTTCGGTGAGTTGTGGCAGTGTGTATGATCGGGGTGTGTGGCCTGTGTCGGTGTGTGATTTATGCTCCCATTGCAGCATAGGACAGAGGTTGAAAGCTGGACTGAGTGAGAGGAGATAGATTAACCCTTGCAGGCAAACCCCCCAAGTCAAGTGCTGTGAAGCAGGTACATGACAATCCCTTTTGAAACTTACGGTAATAAGTTGGGGCTAAAGAAACATTTTAGAAAAAATATATGGTAATTTTCCATTGACAGCCAATTTATACAATTTTGTGAATGGCCCAAGGGATCAAAATTTTCACTGCACCTCTAGATTAATTCCTCAAGAGATATAATTTCCAAAATGGGGTAACTTATGGAGGTTTCTGCTGTTTTGGCATGTCAGGGGCTCTTCAAGTGACATGGCATCCGAATTCTATTCCAGCCAAAATTGCCTTCCAGAATTAATTTCTTCCGAGCCCTGCCGTAATTTTCTATCAAATGTAGGGTATCAGCATATTCAGGATAAATTATAAAAGATATTTTGGGGTCCATTTTTTTCAGTTACATTTGTGAAAAGGAAAAATCTGGGGCTAAAGCAAATGTGACATGGCGTCTGCTATCTATTCCTGCCAATTATGTGCTTCAAAAGTCAAATGGTGCATCTTCCCTTCTAAGCCCTGTCATGTACCCAAACAGTAGTTTTCCACCACATATGGGGTATCAGCGTACTCAGGAGAAGCTAAAAGATAAATCGTATAGTCCATTTTCTATTGTTACCCTTGTGAAAATGAATAATTTGGGGCAAAAGCAACATGTGGATTTTTATTTTCATAGCTCAACGTTATAAAATTTTTGAAAGTACCTGCAGATCAAGATGTTCACCACACCACTAAATAAGTTCCTTGAGTGGTGTAGTTTCCAAAATGGGGTCATTTGTGGGGGGGTTCCTCTGTTTAGGCCCATAAGGAGCTCTGCAAATGCGACATGGTATCCGCTATCTATTCCAGCCAATTTTTAACTACAAAAGTTGTAGGGTGGACCTTCCATTCCGAGCCCTTTCGTGTACCCATACAGTAGTGTTCCACAAAATATGGGGTATTGGCATACGTTTACTTAGTTACCATTTTGATAATGCAAAATTTGGGGTTAAATCAATATTTTGGTGGGAAAAAGTAACATTTTCATTTATCCATCCACATGACTTTAATTCTGGTGAAGCTCCTAAAGGGTTGATAAACTTCTTAAATGTGGTTTTGACCACTTTAAGGGGTATTGTTTTTTAAAATGGTGTCACTTTTGGGTATTTTTTGCAACTCCCACAGTCACTTCAAAAAGGATTTGGTCACTTAGAAAATTACAAAATTGCTGATAAATATTTAATCCAATGAAAGAAAAAATAGGAATGCACTCACTGGTCTGTTGAAGCAAAAAAATTCCTTAATTGGGACATGTGCAGGAGACGACAGGGAGAACGTGGACAAAAAAGGACGATGATAGTTTCGCGCTGCTGCGCTTCTATGGGTCCTAATAGCAATAGGAAATAGGGAGGAACCTTTCATGTGCTGGAAGCACACAGTCCTCCCACCTAGATGCATGATGGTGCAAGATATCCTCCCACCAGACTGTGAATAACTATTAAGTGCTAATAACATAAATATAATACATTAAAAACAAATGTACCAGAACACTAATACACAAAAAACACATCAGCTGAAAAACGACATAGGAGAAATATTTACAAAAATACCACCATATCGAGCTTCTCATTGAGACCTAATGGGCCCGTGGCGTCAGTGGGTAAGATCCACCTTCCTTTGCTCCTTAATAGTAATCTATGAAGATTCCCACCGCGTGGTGGCAGCACTACCCGCTCTAAGCCAGCAAACCGGAGTACGCCAGTATCGCCCGCATGGACATGCCTGACATGGTTAATCAATCGCGGAGCTCCCTTGCCAGTACGGATGGAGTTAAAATGCTCCCTTACTCTGATGAATAGCGGACGAATGGTCTTGCCTAAATAGAAAAAGCCGCACGGACAGGTAATCATATACACTACATGTGTGGTTCTACAGGAGATAAAGTGTCGTACCTCATGATGGACAGTTCCAATTTTTAATCTATTCCCTGTAATATGAAACGAGCAAAAATTACAATGCCCGCATTTATGATTCCCTGCCGGTGCGCTAGATTCTAGCCAATTCCTCTGTTCACCAGTATAGCAATTATGGACTAATAAATCTTTCACATTTTTACGGCGCCAACATGCAAACAGGGGACCCTTATCCGCCATCTCTTTCAGGTCCGCATCTTTTCCCAAAATGTACCAATTTTTCCTGACAATGGATCTAATATAACTGTCCATAGGGCCAAATTTAAAAGAGAAAACAAATTTTCTGTTCCTTCCCCCTTTTTTTTTAGAAAAACCATCATCCTTGGAAGCTTCTACTCTTTTCAATGCTTGATCTAATAAGGTACGGCGATACCCACGTTCTCCAAATCTATTAAACAATTCTTGAGATTGTGCTATAAAACCCCTAGAACTGCTATTCGTTCTCCTGACTCTTAAAAACTGACTGTATGGAAGAGCCCGTTTTGTGTAATGCGGGTGAGCGCTATTGTAATGTAGTAAGGAGTTTGACGCCGAGGGTTTACAAAACACTTCTGTGTGGATCTCACAGACATCCACAAATTCCAAGGTATCACCTCCAAATTGGGACGTGAATTTCATATTCATGGTGTTGGTGCGGTCCAGGAAATCCACAAATTGAACGAAGGCCTCCTGTGAACCGTCCCACACCACAAAGATGTCATCCACATACCTTAGAAAGAGTTTTATATGTTTGAGAAAAGGTTTACTCATAGAGTAAATGAACTTGTCCTCGAAAACTGCCAGAAAAAAGTTAGCCAGGGTACAAGCTACAGGCGTGCCCATGGCAGTACCCTCTATTTGTGCATACCAGGTGTTATCAAATTTAAAGGCATTATGCTTCAAAATGAAAGTGAGACTCTCAGAGATGAAGTCTATAGTGTTCATGTCGGTTGGAGTATTGGCAAGTATACCTCTAATAGCACCCACTCCCATGTCGTGTGGAATCCTCGTATATAAACTCTCTATGTCTATAGAGGTCAAATTAAAGCTGTCTTGCCACTCAAAACCTAAATAAATATTTAATTCTTCTAACTTTCTAACAAAAAAATATACGTATATTTCAAAAATTATGCTGATGTGAAATAGAAATGTGCTAAATGCTATTTATTATCTATTTTGTATGGCATAACTATCTGGTTTTAGTGCATTAAAGTTAAAGTTTGAAAATTGCTAAATTTTCTAAACATTTTTGGATATTTTCAGAAATAAGTGCATATCATATAGACCTAAATTTACCACTAATATGAAGTACAACAATTCACAAAAAGACAATCCCAGAATCACTGGGTTTAGCTTTTCCTGAAGGTCATTGAGTGACTTTCATTACATAAATGTTGAAGACTTTTTAATCTCCACTGAACATGCCTCTATTGTTGATATAATATAAGAATGTCTTAAAAAGGCAAATTGTTTTCCTAATAGGAAGCATCTTTGCATAATGATAATAAAATATATTTGAAATAATGTAGTAGATCTGTTAGTTGAAGAGACAATGAAAACTGTAAACATAACTAGAGGTCCTAGACAGAATGAGGTTGGTGTACACATTTTGAAAATTCATGCCAGAATTGCTGTATAATGTTGATATTAATATGATCATTTTATGTAACAAAAGGACAGAAAATGTAATTATCATTCTAGAATAAGATTATTGAAAACATTTTTTAGTAATCATTTATATTCATATATACAGAATTTCAGAACTCCATGTCTCCAATAGTTTTTCATTTTATTTATTCCAACAATGTGTTCCATGAAAAGATTATTGGAGCTACTCCCTTGTTATTGAAATCTATATTACTTAAGTGGATTTGTTATGAGTTGTACACACCCCACCCTCAAGCTTGATGGCTTAGAATTTTACATTATTTATGTAATTTAGATTTACTGGGAGGAATTCTATACAGATATGAAGGCACATGATTACCAAAAAGTTGGAACCAAAACCTAAAGTGTGTGTGTGCGTGTGTGTGTGTGCGTGTGTGTGTGTGTAAAAAGGCAATTTACCACCAGGTATGCTTTATAAAAAAAATTTAAAATTATTATTTTCCTCAATTAGCACTTTTTCAGACTGTTAAATGACAAATCAGCTTGGAACAGCTACTTGGGTAATGACAAAGTGGCAAGTGTGTTATGTTGTGGTTCAATAGAAGAGAGGGAAGTCCTAAACAAACTTTCAATTATCTTGTGTAAATGTATGTGTGTACAGAACAGTACTTTTAATGTGCTAAGCAATGTCTTGATGTGTACAATATATGCATACAGTTGTATGTCCATGAGGCAACAATATGGCCAGTAGCTAGCACTGCACTGGGGTCCTTGGTTCAAATCCCACCAAGGACAGCATATGTAAGGAGTTTCTATGTTCTCCCTGTGTTTGCGTGAAATTCCTCCAAGTACTCTTGTTTCTTCTGGTGAGCCTTAAGCCTCAGGGAGGTGGCTTACCAGCGCCTGCTCAGAGCAAGCGCTGGTAAGCCAGGAGCCCTGCATGTCATATCGCTGATCTGACACAGTGCACAGCAAAGTGTCAGATCAGCGATCTTACACTATAACATGATGTCCCCCCCTGGGGCAATGTTATAGTGTAAAAAAAAAGTATTCACATGTGTAAAAAAAAAAAAAAAATACTAATATATACATATATATATATATATATATATATATATATTGTTCCCATAAATGCATTTCTTTATCTAAATTTAAAAAAAACAATAAAAGCACACATATTTAGTATCGCCGCGTCCATAACGGCCCGACCTATAAAACTGTCTCACTAGTTAACCCCTTCAGTGAACACCGTAAAAAAAAAAAAAAAAACGAGGCAAAAAACAACGCTCTATTATCATACCGCCAAACAAAAAGTGGAATAACACGCAATCAAAAAGACGGATATAAATAACCATGGTGCCACTGAAAACGTCATCTTGTCCCGGAAAAAAGGAGCCGCAATACAGCATCATCAGCGAAAAAATAAAAAAGTTATAGTCCTCAGAATAAAGCGATGGAAAAAGAACTATTTTTTCTATAAAATAGTTTTTATCGTATAAAAGCGCCAAAACATAAAAAATGATATAAATGAAGTATCGCTGTAATCGTACTGACCCAAAGAATAAAACTGCTTTATCTATTTTACCAAACGCGGAACGGTATAAACGACCCCCCCAAAAGAAATTCATGAATAGCTGGTTTTTGGTAATTCTGCCTCACAAAAATTGGAATAAAAAGCGATCAAAAAATGTCACGTGCCCGAAAATGTTACCAATAAAAACGTCAACTCGTCCTGCAAAAAACAAGACCTCACATGACTCTGTGGACCAAAATATGGAAAAATTATAGCTCTCAAAATGTGGTAATGCAAAAAATATTTTTTGCAATAAAAAGCGTCTTTTAGTGTGTGATGGCTGCCAATCATAAAAATCTGCTAAAAAAACAGCTATAAAAGTAAATCTAACCCCCTTCATCACCCCCTTAGTAAGGGAAAAATTAAAAAAATGTATTTATTTCCATTTTCCCATTAGGGTTAGGGTTAGGGCTATGGTTTGGGCTAGGGTTAGGGCTAGGTTTAGGACTAGAGCTAGGGTTAGGGCTAGGGTTAGGGCTAGGGTTAGGGCTAGGGTTAGAGCTAGGGTTAGGGCTAGGGTTAGGGCTAGGGTTAGGGTTAGGGTTGGGGTTAGGGCTAGGGTTAGGGCTAGGGTTAGTGCTAGGGTTAGGGTTAGGGCTAGGGTTAGGGCTACAGTTAGGGTTGGGGCTAAAGTTAGGGTTAGGGTTGGGGCTAAAGTTAGGGTTAGGGTTTGGATTACATTTACAGTTGGGAATAGGGTTGGCATTAGGGTTAGAGGTGTTTCAAGGTTAGGGGTGTGGTTAGGGTTACCGTTGGGATTAGGGTTAGGGGTGTGTTTGGATTAGGATTTCAGTTATAATTGTGGGGTTTCCACTGTTTAGGCACATCAGGGGCTCTCCAAATGCAACATGGCGTCCGAACTCAATTCCAGCCATTTCTACGTTGAAAAAGTAAAACAGTGCTCCTTCCCTTCCAAGCTCTCCCGTGCACCCAAACAGGGGTTTACCCCAACATATGTGGTATCAGCATACTCAGGACACATTGGAAAACAACTTTTGGGGTCCAATTTCTCCTGTTATCCTTGGGAAAATACAAAACTGGGGGCTAAAAAATAATTTTTGTGGAAAAAAAAGATTTTTTATTTTCACGGCTCTGCGTTATAAACTGTAGTGAAACACTTGGGGGTTCAAAGTTCTCACCGCACATCTAGATAAGTTCCTTGGGGGGTCTACTTTCCAAAATGGTGTCACTTGTGGGGGGTTTCAATGTTTAGGCACATCAGTGGCTCTCTAAATGCAACATGGCGTCCCATCTCAATTCCAGTCAATTTTGCATTGAAAAGTCAAATGGCACTCCTTCCCTTCCAAGCTCTGCCATGCACCCAAACAGTGGTTTACCCCCACATATGGGGTATCAGCATACTCAGGACAAATTGTACAAAAACTTTTGGTGTCTAATTTCTTCTCTTTGCCCTTGGGAAAATAAAAAATTGGGGGCGAAAAGATCATTTTTGTGAAAAAATATGATTTTTTATTTTTACGGCTCTGCATTATAAACTTCCGTGAAGCACTTGGTGGGTGAAAGTGCTCACCACACATCTAGATAAGTTCCTTAGGGGGTCTACTTTCCAAAATGGTGTCACTTGTGGGGGGCTTCAATGTATAGGCACATCAGCGGCTCTCCAAACGCAACATGGCGTCCCATCTCAATTCCTGTCAATTTTGCATTGAAAAGTCAAACGGAACACCTTCCCTTCCGAGCTCTCCCATGCGCCCAAACAGTGGTTTACCCCCACATATGGGGTATTGGCTGTTGTGAATTCTGCTCTTGGGTTCCCTCCGGTGGTTGTTGGTGGTAATGCAGTTGTCTCTGGATTGCAATCCTGGGCAGGTGTCCCTGCTGATTGCAGTTCTGACTGGGGTATTTAAGGTTGCTGGATTCATTAGTCCTTGCCAGTTGTCCATTGTTCTTGGAGGTTATGGATCTCAGTCTGGTTCCCTCTGCCCTGCTGCCAAAATCAGCAAAGATAAGTGTCTGGGTTTTGTTTCTTCAGCACACTTGCTGTGTGCTTTACAATTCAGTGCTATTCATTGTTTTTTCTTGTCCAGCTTAGACTGATTTTTTCAGTCAAGTTGGATTCTCAGGAGATGCAGATATACGTTCCATGTCTTTAGTTAAATTGTGGAATTTTTGTATTATCTGCTGTGGATATTTTCAGGGTTTTAATACTGACCGCTTAGCATTCTGTCTTATCCGTTCCTATTTAGCTAGAGTGGCCTCTTTTGCTAAATCCTGTTTTCTGCCTGCGTGTGTCTTTCCTCTAATACTCACAGTCAATATTTGTGGGGGGCTGCCTATCCTTTGGGGTTCTGCTCTGAGGCAAGATAGGATTCCCATTTCCATCTATAGGGGTATTTAGTCCTCCGGCTGTGTCGAGGTGTCTAGGATGTGTTAGGTACATCCCACGGCTACTTCTAGTTGCGGTGTTAGTTCAGGATTTGCGGTCAGTACAGGTTCCACCTCTCCTGAGAAAGTCTCATGCGGCTCCAAGGTCACCGGATCATAACAATCGGCGTACTCAGGACAAATTGTACAACAACTTTTGGGGTCCATTTTCTCCTGTTACCCTTGGTAAAACAAAATAAATTGGAGCTGAAGTAAATTTTTTGTGAAAAAAAGTTAAAAGTTCATTTTTGTTTAAACATTCCAAAAATTCATGTGAAACACCTGAAGCGTTAATAAACTTCTTGAATGTGGTTTTGAGCACCTTGAGGGGTGCAGTTTTTAGAATGGTGTCACACTTGGTTATTTTCTATCATATAGACCCCTCAAAATGACTTCAAATGAGATGTGGTCCCTAAAAAAAAATGGTGTTGCAAAAATGAGAAATTGCTGGTCAAATCTTAACCCTTATAACTCCGTAACAAAAAAATATTTGGTTCCAAAATTGTGCTGATGTAAAGTAGACATGTGGGAAATGTTACTTATTAAGTATTTTGTGTGACATATCTCTGTGATTTAATTGCATAGAAATTCAAAGTTGGAAAATTGATAAATTTTCAAAATTTTCACCAAATTTCAGTTTTTTTCACAAATAAACGCAGGTAATATCAAAGAAATTTTACCGCTGTCATGAAGTACAATGTGTCACGAGAAAACAGTGTCAGAATCACTGGGATCAGTTGAAGCGTTCCAGAGTTATAACCTCATAAAAGGACAGTGGTCAGAATTGTAAAAATTGGCCTGGTTATTAACGTGCAAACCACCCTTGGGGTAAAGGGGTTAAACAAAAAAGAACCTAGACATATTTGGTGTCAGTGAACTTGTAATGACCTGGAGAATCATAAATGCAGGTCAGTTTTAGCATTTGGTGAATATGGTAAAAAAAATCTAAAAAAGTTGTTGAATTGCACTTTTTTGCAATTTCACCGCACTTGGAATTTTTTTTCCCATTTTTGAGTACATGATATGGTAAAACCAATGGTGATGTTCAAAAGTACAACTTGTTCTGCAAAAAACAGGCCCTAACATGACCATATTGGTGGAAAAATATAAAAGTTCTGGGAAGAAGGGGAGTGAAAAACAGAAATGCAAATAAGAAAAAGGGAAAGGTCATGAAGGGATTAAAGGCAACCTGTCAGCTGGTTTATGCTACTTCATCTGATTTCAGTCTGATGAAGGCTGAAGGCAAAGTGAAGCTGAATCCAACCATGTATCACTTAGATTACTGGGTGCAGCTGGTCTGACAGAATCAGAGCTTTTAGATTTAGAATGAAGCAGAGCTGAGAAAGCTAACCCTGCCCACACCAGGCTCTCCATGTACAAAATCCATAGACAGTGAGCTCCTTGGTTGCTGGACTAGTCTGGTAATGTTAATCTCTTAGTGATAACTCCTTCCCAGTTAGTAAACAACAGCATCCACTTTGACAGGTGACCCATCACTGAATTCTGTGTTTCAACCTCTATCTCCTGCTGTCTTCAAATTAAATGGTAAAAACCTGCTGACAGATTTCTTTAAAGTTGTTTTTTAAGGGGGGGATAAGCAGGGCAGACTCAAGGGTAAATAGTGCTTAAAACAAACGAAAAAAGTGACAAAATATGATTAGAACATTATTTCAGTATTGCTCTGCTTTGTTGCCTCCTTCTATAATCAGTTTTCTACCAATTTGGGCTCTAGCTGAAAGCCTGAGTTAAAGGGTTTTTCTGGTCCAAATCAATAAGTCTCCAGTCACTCTGTTTGACTGAAGACTTATGAATCCCCCCAGCGCATGTACTGAGCACTGCGGGGATTTGCCAGTTTTGAGCTGGGACCGGAGGTTATGTATGCATTATACATACTCCCGGCCAGAGCCTGGCCAGTGGATGTGGCCTTGCTCCATACACTTGCATGGAGTGAGGCCATGCCCTCTAGTCAACTATGCTTTCTAGTCGGCCATGCCCATTAGACAGCCGCATCACTAGTCGGCCTCGCTCAAAACAAGTGTATGAAGCAAGGCTGTGCCCAATAGTCGGCTTTGGCCGAGAGTATATATAACTCATACATACCCTCCGGTCTCAGCTCAGAAACCAGCAAATCCTTGGAATTCATAAGTCTGCAGTCACACAGAATGTGAGGGGGCATTTTGGAGAGCATCATGCTCTATGGCGACCACAATAGGGGAATCCTAGTGGGTGAGAATATTCAGCGGCAAAACTACTGTGTAAGTGCCGCACTATATGTCCCTCATCCTACCTTTTAAATATTGGGAGTGTTCTGCCCATCTTAATGTACAATAAGTTAATTGTCATGTTATTCAAGTTGTGGCCACTGGAGGTCATCAGTTGCCTACTTTTCATGTTGTTTACCAACTCTTTCCCCAGAAGAGCAGTGTCTTCTGGGTAAGTTCCGCCCTCATTCTTCTTGTGGAAGACAAGCTTCAGTAGCCATTTCTCCTCAGGACTGAAGGGAGGCACACGTGCTCCTGTCTCTCTTACTTTCCTACCCCTGTCCTAACGGATCTCGGTACGTATATAAAGGTTTAAATGCATCTTATGTTTGTGTTAGTATCTAGCCTTATGCAGCTCCTATAGTCTGATATAGTTAGGCAGATTGTGCTCTGCAGCTTGCAGTTAGGTTAATGTATGTTTACTCTGCATGTAGACAGATGCATCTTTGTATAGAATAGGGCAGTGCTGTTAGAATTACTGTGTAATGCACTCTGTACAATTCTTGCTGTAATGTCCCAGTTATTTATATGATTGCACCCTGTATGTGCATATACTGATATGCTGTTATGCTTTACAGTTTTTCACCAGTCAACCACTATGATTATTCACTGAACATCCACTTTGTACATCAACATCATTCACTATTCGATCATCTACTATGAATACTATCCACCATTGTTGTTCAATGTTATAGTTTATGTTATCATCACCCTAATAAATAAGACTTGAGCTTCAATACAGTCTGTTTAATGGGATGTGGATGAAGGTTTAGCCGTATGTTGGAATCCACACAGCATCCTACGTGGAGGAAGGCAGAACACTGAAAAACGAGACCGCCAGTCGCAGGCGGTGATTGTAAAGTAAGAACAGATTAGCTGCCTACAGTGAAACTGATAGCCGGTCGCAGGCTGTAGTTGATCAGACTGTACGGAACTGCTAACACCCACACTGCTCCGCATTCGGGTACCACAGCAGCCGCCATACAGCCACAGAACTATACTGCAGCCCGCCAAGAAGAGCTACATCGTTCCCGCCACGCGGAAGCCCACCGCACATAGACTCAGTTTCTTACCAAAACACTCAGCAGTACGCAGCTAAGCGCACAATGTCTCAAAACAGCACATCCTCTCTCAAGACGAGATCACGAGCAAGCTCTAGCAGGTCATCATTAGCAGAGCTGGCTGCTGTCGCCCGTGCTGAAGCCGAAGCAGCCAAAGCGAGGTCCTCCTTCGCCGAGAAAGAAATGCATCTAAAGCTGAGACAAGCAGAGCATGAAGCAGAAAATGCACGTCTGCAGGCAGAACAAACTGCACGCCTGCAAGCCGAAACCGCACGCCTGCAAACCGAAACGGCACGTCTGCGGGCAGAACAAGAGACAGAAAGTGCACGCCTGCAAGCTGAAACCGCACGTTTGCGGGCAGAGCAAGAGGCAGAAAGTGCGCGCCTGCAAGTGTCTCTAGAAAGACTTATGGCAGACAAAGAGACAGCAGCTGCAATTGCTAAGGCAGAGTACTTGGAAGCCATGAAGGATCCTGATTATGAGAGACGCAGCAACGTTCTTGGAACAGATCTAGAGCAGCAAGATCCAGCTCAGCGCGTTGCAGAGTACGTCCATCGACACTCCAGCATGGACAACACCCTCGACAGACTACATCGATCAGCCTACACCGATTATCATCGATCCAACCCCGAACTTCGCTACTACAAACAAGAAGACGTCCAGCACAGAGATGTCGACCACAGCTACCGTTCCACTGAGAAGAAGGTACAGCTCCCACCTCACCTTAAAGAGACATCTACTTCACCAGAAAGGTACTATGCAGACTGTCCGAAGCCAAGAGCGTCTCACAGGTATGGTGATGCACCACACACTAGACATGACTATAACATACCGGCTCGTACCAACACTGATCAAGCCACCATAGACTTGGCAAAGTTCTTTGCCCGCCGAGAACTGGTAACAAAAGGACTTGTAAAGTTCACTGACAAAGCCGAAAACTATAGCTCATGGCGAGCTTCGTTCCAGAACGCCATTCAGGGACTGGACCTTTCTAGTAGTGAGGAGTTAGATCTCCTGGTAAAGTGGCTTGGAACTGAATCGGTCGAGCATGCTAAAAGACTAAGAGACATTAACATAGAACACCCACACATAGGTCTACGTAAAGTGTGGGAAAGACTTGATGAATGCTATGGGTCCGTAGAAGTAATAGAGAATGCTTTATTCAAAAGAATTGATGATTTCCCTAAGATAGGGTCCAAAGGTTATCAAAGGCTTAGAGAATTGAGTGATTTATTGATAGAGTTACAGGTCGCTCAGAAGGAAGGTCACTTGCCCGGATTGACATTCTTAGACACTGCTAGGGGTGTCAATCCAATAGTACAAAAACTTCCTTACAATCTTCAAGAAAGGTGGGTTATACATGGTTCACGGTATAAACAGATTCATAATGTACCATTCCCTCCTTTTACTGTATTTGTTGAGTTTGTCACCCAGCAAGCCAGGATCAGAAATGACCCTAGTTTTGATTTCACTCTGTCATGTTCCACTACCCCTGGTGTCAAACCCAGTAAGACACCCGTGGCAGTCCATAAAACTAATATTGATTCCACAGGTCCTCCTCACAAGACAACTAAGCCCCCTATGGAAGAGAGCAAACCTCAGGATGTCAGTAAGCAGTGTCCTCTACACAGGAAACCACATCCTCTACTAAAGTGCAGAGCCTTCAGGGAGAAGACTTTAGAGGATCGCAAAGGTTTCCTCAAGGAAAACAACATCTGCTTCAAATGCTGTGCTACAACCTCTCACTTCGCCAGGAACTGTGAAGCTAGCGTGAAATGTGCAGAATGCAGCAGCATGGATCACAATACAGCCTTGCACCCTGGACCACCTCCACGAGTGTTGTCACAGGCAGAGGAGCACGATGAGAAGCAGAAGAACACCGACGAAGACACCCCTGCGGTTATCGCTCAATGTACGGAGATCTGTAAGGGACTCACGGGAGGAAGATCCTGTTCAAAAATCTGCCTTGTCCGAGTCTATCCAGCAGGCCACAGAGACAAAGCGCTCAAGATATATGCAATCCTGGATGACCAAAGTAATAGGTCTTTAGCCAGGTCCATCTTCTTTGACAACTTCAACATTGTAGGCCCCGGTTCTCCCTACTCCCTTAGGACATGTTCAGGTACCGTCGAGACGGCGGGGAGGAAAGCAACCGGATACAAAGTGGAGTCCATAGATGGCCAGACCTGCTTGTCACTACCGACCATCCTGGAGTGCAACCAGATTCCTGACAACAGGTCGGAGATACCTTCACCAGAGGTGGCAACATATCACCCCCACCTGAAGCGTATAGCCCACCTGATACCTGAGTTGGAACCAGAAGCCCCAATAGCTTTACTTCTGGGAAGAGATATACTACGAGTCCACAAGACTAGAGAATACATCAACGGCTCCCGGAATGCTCCATACGCCCAGAGGCAAGACCTTGGATGGGTCATTGTAGGAGATGTCTGCCTAGGAGGAGCACACAAGCCGGTCTCAGTCAACAGTATGCTTACCAGCACACTAGAAAATGGACGTCCATCTCTCTTCCAGCTGTGTCACAATAGTCTGCTGGTAAAGGAACTACCGAGCAGCATTCCCCTATCTTGCCCTTTCTCAGTTCCTATCAACGAAGACCACGCCTGTGAAGGTGAACAAGACCACATAGGATGTACAGTCTTCCACAGAACGAAAGAAGATGACAAGGTAGCGATGTCTATAGAAGACAAGATGTTCTTGGACATCATGGATGAACAAATAGTCAAGGATACGTCGAATAGTTGGGTCGCACCTCTACCATTTCGACCTCAGAGGAGACGCCTACCCAACAACAGGGAATTGGTCTACAGCAGATTAATCTCCCTAAGACACAAGGTTCAGAAGTCTCTTGAAGCCCTGACCAACCTTCGTGTGAAACGACCGTATGCTCCTGTGCCATCCACAGAGGTCAAAACGCAAAGACTTTGTATTTTCTGTGATGCATCAGTCAAAGCGATTGCAGCAGTAGCGTACCTCAAAACCATAGACGTAAGCGGACAATGCCATATCGGGTTCGTTATGAGCCGGACGAAATTGGCACCACTTCGTGAACACACGATACCCAGACTGGAACTCTGTGCTGCTGTCCTTGCAGTTGAGTTGGCCGAACTGATATCGGATGCGATGAGTCTGAAGATCAAGGATGCAGAGTTCTACACCGATAGCAAGGTGGTACTGGGGTACATCTGTAACGAGACATGACGCTTCTACGTCTACATCAGCAACCGGGTACTTCGGATAAGAAGATCCACCGGCCCTAATCAGTGGCACTACGTACCTACTTACCACAATCCTGCGGACCACGCGACTAGATCCGTTGCACCCAGTTATCTGAAGGACACTACATGGTTCACAGGTCCTCCCTCTTTGTACCGTTCGATGCCCCACATCAGCAGGCCTGATACTTTCGAACTAGTGGGTCCAGACACAGATGAAGAGATCCGACCTCAAGTGTCTGCTCTACATACAGAGCCTTCAAGCTGTCACCTCGAATCTCACCGGTTCAGCAGGTTCTCCACCTGGAAGTCACTTGTTCGAGCTATAGCTTGTCTATTTCATGTAACCCAGTCCTACAAGTCAACACTACCTGATAGCCCGAGACCTTGTAAAGGTTGGTATCACTGCAAGCTTGCGTTTACTGCTCCCGACCTGGAAAGAGCCAAGGTTATAATACTTCGTGTCGTACAAAGAGAAACCTATGGCAGAGAAATAGACAACCTCAACAAGGGACAACCCATTCCTGAAGTCAGTGGGCTGAGGAAGCTCGATCCGATTGTCGATCAGGATGGGCTGCTGAGAGTCGGTGGCCGTCTTCAAGAAGCTGAGGTAGAAGTTTCAGATAAGCACCCAGTAATAATTCCTGGACGTCATCACGTAACAACCCTGCTAATTCAACATCATCATGTCTTAGTGAGACACCAAGGCCGTTTGTTTACTGAAGGAAACCTACAGGCGACTGGACTATGGATAGTTGGAGCAAAGAGAAGAGTGAGCAAACTCATCTACGACTGTGTTACGTGTCGCAAACTCCGGGGCACATTCCAAAATCCGAAGATGGCCAATCTTCCACCCGACAGACTCAGTACTGAACCCCCTTCACCAACGTTGGACTAGATGTATTCGGTCCTTGGTCTGTGGCTACACGACGGACTAGGAAAATACTTACAGAAGCAAAGTGTTGGGCAGTTCTATTCACGTGTCTGTCCATCAGAGCCGTTCATATCGAGGTAATCGAATCGATGGATACATCAAGTTTTATAAACGCACTTCGACGCTTCATCGCAATCAGAGGCCCTGTGAAGCATATTCGTTCTGACCAAGGTACGAATTTCGTCGGAGCGGCAAGAGAACTCCAAATCCTTTCCAATCTGGACATCACTAATGTGGAAAGGTATCTAGGCGAGCAAGGATGTACCTGGACTTTCAATCTACCACACTCTTTGCACATGGGAGGTGCGTGGGAAAGGATGATAGGGATAGCACGCAAAATACTAGACTCTATCTTCTTGCAA
Organism: Ranitomeya variabilis; assembly: GCF_051348905.1. NCBI lineage: Eukaryota > Metazoa > Chordata > Amphibia > Anura > Dendrobatidae > Ranitomeya > Ranitomeya variabilis. The sequence continues at coordinate 396,035,772 of NC_135234.1, forward strand.
GCTAACACCAGACTTACACAAGAGAGTTTAACCACGTTCTTGGCAGAGGTCTCAGACATCATGAATGCCAGGCCACTGGCAGCACTTTCTAGTGATTCCGGAGATCCATCCATCCTTACTCCTGCGATGTTACTCACACAGAAAACCTGTGTCCCGAAAGCTCCACTCGGAGAATTCAATGACAAAGACCTCTACAGACGACAATGGAGGCAAGTACAAAGCGTATCCAACGTCTTCTGGGATAGATGGAGGAAACAGTATCTCTCCACTCTTCAAACCAGGACAAAGTGGCAGAAAGACCACCCAAATATTCAATCTGGCGATGTTGTACTCGTCAAAGACAGTCAGTCACTGTTGTGAATTTGCTTTTTGCTCCCTCTAGTGGTTACTAGTTTTTTGACTCTGGTTTTTCTGTCATTCCTTTTATCCGCACCTGGGTCGTTAGTTAGGGGTGTTGCTATATAAGCTCCCTGGACCTTCAGTTCAATGCCTGGCAACGTAGTTATCAGAGCTAGTCTGCTGTGCTCTTGTCTACTGATCCTGGTTCCAGTTATATCAGCTAAGTCTGCCTTTTGCTTTTTGCTATTTGTTTTGGTTTTGTATTTTTGTCCAGCTTGTTCCAAATCTATATCCTGACCTTTGCTGGAAGCTCTAGGGGGCTGGTGTTTTCCCCCCGGACCGTTAGACGGTTCGGGGGTTCTTGAATTTCCAGTGTGGATTTTGATAGGGTTTTTGTTGACCATATAAGTTACCTTTCTTTATTCTGCTATCAGTAAGCGGGCCTCTCTGTGCTAAACCTGGTTCATTTCTGTGTTTGTCATTTCCTCTTACCTCACCGTCATTATTTGTGGGGGGCTTCTATCCAGCTTTGGGGTCCCCTTCTCTGGAGGCAAGAAAGGTCTTTGTTTTCCTCTACTAGGGGTAGCTAGATTCTCCGGCTGGCGCGTGTTATCTAGAATCAACGTAGGAATGATCCCCGGCTACTTCTAGTGTTGGCGTTAGGAGTAGATATATGGTCAACCCAGTTACCACTGCCCTATGAGCTGGATTTTTGTATTCTGCAGACTTCCACATTCCTCTGAGACCCTCGCCATTGGGGTCATAACAGTTTGCCAGGCCAGTATTAAATGTTTAATGCATTGCAGAAGAGGGATTATAAGAAAGAAGATTCTGAGTTTTTTTTTTTTTTTTTTTTCTCCTTCCCCTTTACCTCAGAGTGGCTATGCTTGCTGCAGACATGAATGTCCAGACCTTGATTACAAGTGTGGACCAGCTGGCTACTCGTGTGCAGGGCATACAAGACTATGTTATCAGAAATCCTAGGTCAGAACCTAAAATACCGATTCCTGAACTGTTTTCCGGAGACAGGTTTAAGTTTAGGAATTTCGTGAATAATTGTAAATTGTTTTTGTCCCTGAGACCCTGTTCATCAGGAGATTCTGCTCAGCAAGTAAAAATTGTTATTTCGTTCTTACGGGGCGACCCTCAGGATTGGGCTTTTTCGCTGGCGCCAGGAGATCCGGCATTGGCTGATCTTGATGCGTTTTTTCTGGCGCTCGGTTTACTTTATGAGGAACCCAATCTTGAGATTCAGGCAGAAAAGGCCTTGCTGTCTATGTCTCAGGGGCAGGACGAGGCTGAAGTGTATTGCCAAAAATTTCGGAAATGGTCCGTGCTGACACATTGGAATGAGTGTGCACTGGCCGCTAATTTTAGAAATGGCCTTTCTGAAGCCATTAAGAATGTTATGGTGGGTTTTCCCATTCCCACAGGTCTGAATGATACTATGGCACTGGCTATTCAAATTGACCGGCGGTTGCGGGAGCGCAAAACCGCAAATTCTCTCATTGTGTTGTCTGAACAGACACCTAATTCGGTGCAATGTGATAGAAAAACCGCAAATTCCCTCATGGTGTTGTCTGAACAGACACCTGATTTAATGCAATGTGATAGAATCCTGACTAGAAATGAGCGGAAAATTCATAGACGCCGGAATGGCTTGTGCTACTACTGTGGTGATTCTACACATGTTATCTCAGCATGCTCTAAACGTATAGCTAAGGTTGTTAGTCCTGTCACCGTTGGTAATTTGCAACCTAAATTTATTCTGTCTGTAACTTTGATTTGCTCACTGTCATCTTATCCTGTCATGGCGTTTGTAGATTCAGGTGCTGCCCTGAGTCTCATGGATCTCTCATTTGCTAAGCGCTGTGGATTTACTCTTGAACCATTAGAAAATCCTATTCCTCTTAGGGGTATTGATGCTACACCATTGGCAGCAAATAAACCGCAGTATTGGACTCAGGTTACCATGTGCATGACTCCTGAACACCGCGAGGTGATACGTTTCCTGGTTTTACATAAAATGCATGATTTGGTCGTTTTAGGGCTGCCATGGTTACAGACCCATAATCCAGTCCTGGACTGGAAGGCTATGTCAGTCTCAAGTTGGGGCTGTCGTGGTATTCATGAGGATTCCCTGCCTGTGTCTATTGCTTCTTCTACGCCTTCGGAAGTTCCGGAGTATTTGTCTGATTATCAGGATGTCTTCAGTGAGTCTGAGTCCAGTGCACTGCCTCCTCATAGGGACTGTGACTGTGCTATAGATTTGATCCCAGGCAGTAAATTTCCTAAGGGAAGACTGTTTAATCTGTCGGTACCTGAACATACCGCTATGCGTTCATATATCAAGGAGTCTCTGGAAAAAGGACATATTCGTCCGTCTTCTTCCCCTCTTGGTGCGGGATTCTTTTTTGTGGCAAAAAAGGACGGATCTTTGAGACCTTGTATTGATTATCGGCTTTTAAATAAGATCACTGTCAAATTTCAGTATCCTTTACCGCTGTTGTCTGACTTGTTTGCCCGGATTAAGGGTGCCAAGTGGTTCACCAAGATAGACCTTCGTGGTGCGTACAACCTTGTGCGCATTAAGCAAGGTGATGAATGGAAAACCGCATTCAATACGCCCGAAGGTCATTTTGAGTACTTGGTGATGCCTTTTGGGCTCTCCAATGCGCCTTCAGTTTTTCAGTCCTTTATGCATGACATTTTCCGGAAGTATCTGGATAAATTTTTGATTGTTTATCTGGATGATATTTTGGTTTTTTCTGATAATTGGGATTCGCATGTGGAGCAGGTCAGGTTGGTCTTTAAAATTTTGCGTGAAAATTCTTTGTTTGTCAAGGGCTCAAAGTGTCTCTTTGGTGTACAGAAGGTTCCCTTTTTGGGGTTCATTTTTTCCCCTTCTGCTGTGGAGATGGACCCAGTCAAGGTCCGAGCTATTCTTGATTGGACTCAGCCCTCGTCAGTTAAGAGTCTTCAGAAGTTCTTGGGCTTCGCTAACTTCTACCGTCGTTTTATCGCTAATTTTTCTAGCATTGTGAAACCTTTGACGGATATGACCAAGAAGGGCTCCGATGTAGCTAACTGGGCTCCTGCTGCCGTGGAGGCTTTCCAGGAGTTGAAACGCCGGTTTACTTCGGCGCCTGTTTTGTGCCAGCCTGACGTCTCACTTCCCTTTCAGGTTGAGGTGGATGCTTCGGAGATTGGGGCAGGGGCCGTTTTGTCGCAGAGAGGCCCTGGTTGCTCTGTTATGAAACCTTGTGCCTTTTTCTCTAGGAAGTTTTCGCCTGCCGAGCGAAATTATGATGTGGGCAATCGGGAGTTGTTGGCCATGAAATGGGCATTTGAGGAGTGGCGTCATTGGCTCGAGGGTGCTAAGCATCGTGTGGTGGTCTTGACTGATCACAAAAATCTGATGTATCTCGAGTCTGCTAAACGCCTTAATCCGAGACAGGCCCGCTGGTCATTGTTTTTCTCCCGCTTTGATTTTGTTGTCTCGTATTTACCAGGTTCAAAGAATGTGAAGGCCGATGCTCTTTCTAGGAGCTTTGTGCCTGATGCTCCTGGAGTCGCTGATCCTGTTGGTATTCTTAAAGATGGAGTTATCTTGTCAGCTATTTCTCCGGATCTGCGACGTGTGTTGCAGAGATTTCAGGCTGATAGGCCTGAGTCTTGTCCACCTGACAGACTGTTTGTCCCGGATAAGTGGACCAGCAGAGTCATTTCCGAGGTTCATTCCTCGGTGTTAGCAGGTCACCCGGGAATTTTTGGCACCAGAGATCTGGTGGCCAGGTCCTTTTGGTGGCCTTCCTTGTCAAGGGATGTGCGGTCATTTGTGCAGTCCTGTGGGACTTGTGCTCGAGCTAAGCCTTGCTGTTCTCGTGCCAGCGGTTTGCTCTTGCCCTTGCCTGTCCCGAAGAGACCTTGGACACATATCTCCATGGATTTCATTTCTGATCTTCCGCTATCTCAGGGCATGTCCGTTATCTGGGTGATATGTGATCGCTTCTCCAAGATGGTCCATTTGGTTCCTTTGCCTAAGCTGCCTTCCTCTTCCGATCTGGTTCCTGTGTTTTTCCAGAACGTGGTTCGTTTGCACGGCACCCCTGAGAATATTGTGTCAGACAGAGGATCCCAGTTCGTTTCCAGGTTCTGGCGATCCTTTTGTAGTAGGATGGGCATTGATTTGTCGTTTTCGTCTGCTTTCCATCCTCAGACTAATGGACAGACGGAGCGAACCAATCAGACTTTGGAGGCTTATTTGAGGTGTTTTGTCTCTGCTGATCAGGACGATTGGGTGACATTCTTGCCGTTGGCTGAGTTTGCCCTTAATAATCGGGCTAGTTCCGCCACCTTGGTTTCGCCTTTTTTCTGCAACTCTGGTTTCCATCCTCGCTTTTCTTCGGGTCATGTGGAGCCTTCTGACTGTCCTGGGGTGGATTCTGTGGTGGATAGGTTGCAGCAGATCTGGAATCATGTGGTGGACAACTTGAAGTTGTCACAGGAGAAGGCTCAGCGCTTTGCCAACCGCCGCCGCGGTGTGGGTCCCCGACTACGCGTTGGGGATTTGGTGTGGCTTTCTTCCCGCTTTGTTCCTATGAAGGTCTCCTCTCCCAAATTTAAACCTCGTTTTATTGGGCCTTACAAGATATTGGAAATCCTTAATCCTGTATCTTTTCGTCTGGATCTTCCTGTGTCGTTTGCTATTCACAATGTATTTCATAGGTCCTTGTTGCGGCGGTACATTGTGCCTGTAGTTCCTTCTGCTGAGCCTCCTGCTCCGGTGTTGGTTGAGGGCGAGTTGGAGTACGTGGTGGAGAAGATCTTGGATTCTCGCCTCTCCAGGCGGAGGCTTCAGTACCTGGTCAAGTGGAAGGGCTATGGTCAGGAGGATAATTCCTGGGTGGTCGCCTCTGATGTTCATGCGGCCGATTTAGTTCGTGCCTTTCATGCCGCTCATCCTGATCGCCCTGGTGGTCGTGGTGAGGGTTCGGTGACCCCTCACTAAGGGGGGGGTACTGTTGTGAATTTGCTTTTTGCTCCCTCTAGTGGTTACTAGTTTTTTGACTCTGGTTTTTCTGTCATTCCTTTTATCCGCACCTGGGTCGTTAGTTAGGGGTGTTGCTATATAAGCTCCCTGGACCTTCAGTTCAATGCCTGGCAACGTAGTTATCAGAGCTAGTCTGCTGTGCTCTTGTCTACTGATCCTGGTTCCAGTTATATCAGCTAAGTCTGCCTTTTGCTTTTTGCTATTTGTTTTGGTTTTGTATTTTTGTCCAGCTTGTTCCAAATCTATATCCTGACCTTTGCTGGAAGCTCTAGGGGGCTGGTGTTCTCCCCCCGGACCGTTAGACGGTTCGGGGGTTCTTGAATTTCCAGTGTGGATTTTGATAGGGTTTTTGTTGACCATATAAGTTACCTTTCTTTATTCTGCTATCAGTAAGCGGGCCTCTCTGTGCTAAACCTGGTTCATTTCTGTGTTTGTCATTTCCTCTTACCTCACCGTCATTATTTGTGGGGGGCTTCTATCCAGCTTTGGGGTCCCCTTCTCTGGAGGCAAGAAAGGTCTTTGTTTTCCTCTACTAGGGGTAGCTAGATTCTCCGGCTGGCGCGTGTCATCTAGAATCAACGTAGGAATGATCCCCGGCTACTTCTAGTGTTGGCGTTAGGAGTAGATATATGGTCAACCCAGTTACCACTGCCCTATGAGCTGGATTTTTGTATTCTGCAGACTTCCACATTCCTCTGAGACCCTCGCCATTGGGGTCATAACAGTCACATCGGAACGAGTGGCCACTCGGCCTAGTCATCAAGACCCTTCCCAGCAAAGATGGGAAAGTGCAGAAAGTAGGGGTCAGAGTGTGCAAGCTTGGGGAGAACAAACTGTTCCTCAGGCCCATTACCGAGCTTGTATTATTATTTTCCCCAAAGGAACCTAATTGTGGCATCTGTTGACGACAAGCGGGGAGTGTTCTGCCCATCTTAATGTACAATAAGTTAATCGTCATGTTATTCAAGTTGTGGCCACTGGAGGTCATCAGTTGCCTACTTTTCATGTTGTTTACCAACTCTTTCCCCAGAAGAGCAGTGTCTTCTGGGTAAGTTCCGCCCTCATTCTTCTTGTGGAAGACAAGCTTCAGTAGCCATTTCTCCTCAGGACTGAAGGGAGGCACACGTGCTCCTGTCTCTCTTACTTTCCTACCCCTGTCCTAACGGATCTCGGTACGTTTATAAAGGTTTAAATGCATCTTATATTTGTGTTAGTATCTAGCCTTATGCAGCTCCTATAGTCTGATATAGTTAGGCAGATTGTGCTCTGCAGCTTGCAGTTAGGTTAATGTATGTTTACTCTGCATGTAGACAGATGCATATTTGTATAGAATAGGGCAGTGCTGTTAGAATTACTGTGTAATGCACTCTGTACAATTCTTGCTGTAATGTCCCAGTTATTTATATGATTGCACCCTGTATGTGCATATACTGATATGCTGTTATTCTTTACAGTTTTTCACCAGTCATCCACTATGATTATTCACTGAACATCCACTTTGTACATCAACATCATTCACTATTCGATCATCTACTATGAATACTATCCACCATTGTTGTTCAACGTTATAGTTTATGTTATCATCACCCTAATAAATAAGACTTGAGCTTCAATACAGTCTGTTTAATGGGATGTGGATGAAGGTTTAGCCGTATGTTGGAATCCACACAGCATCCTACGTGGAGGAAGGCAGAGCAGGGAGGTATTCCCTTCTGTAACTGTGTCTATGCACTGTGACTCCCTCTATACCACCAATATTTTTTTCTCGGGTATTGGGGGGAGTCAATTAGGACTTTTGATATGGGGCCCATTAATTTCCATACAGTGGGGGAAATAGGTATTTGATCCCTTGCTGGTTTTGTAAGTTTGCGAACTGACAAAGATATGAATAGTCTATAATTTTAAGGGTAGGTTAATTTTAACATTGAGAGATGGAATATCAAAAATAAAATCCAGAAAATCATTGTATAAATTATATATGCAAATTGCTACTTCCGAGGAAAAGAGGACTTAACTCTATAGTGCCACCTGTTGGAAGTAGCGATCCTACAAGTCACAATCAACCCTTTAACGAGTCGTGCAATATGACTTAGTATAAAAGCCAAATCAGTATCTCAATTCGCAGACACGGTGTTTCGGGCTGTTGGCCCTCGTCAGTGCAAAGCATAAGAACTGATTTGGCTAGGTGAGAGGCTCTGGACTGGGGTCTAAGGGGTAATGTTTCTCCTTATGGAGAGTGACATACCAGCTGGCTTGTCAAGGTAAGGAGGCTTATTCGCCATGCAATGCTCCTCTGGGAAATTAAATATGCAAATTGCCTCTTCCGAGAAAAAGAGGACTTAACTCTATAGCGCCACCTGTTTGAAGTAGCGATCCTACAAGTCACAATCAACCCTTTAACGAGTCGTGCAATATGACTTAGGATAAAAGCCAAATCAGTATCTCAATTCGCAGACACGGTGTTTCGGGCTGTTGGCCCTCGTCAGTGCGAAGCATAAGAACTGATTTGGCTAGGTGAGAGGCTCTGGACTGGGGTCTAGACCCCAGTATAAATTATATAAATTTATGTGTATTTTGCAGTGAGAAATAAGTATTTGATTCCACTGGCAAACAAGACATAATAGTGGCAAAACCCTTGTTGGCAAGCACAACAGTCAGACATTTTTTGTAGTTTATGATGAGGTTTGCACACATGTCAGGAGGAATTTTGGTCCAGTGCAGATCATCTCTAAATCATTAAGATTTTGAGGCTGTCGCTTGGCAACTCGGAGATTCAACTCCCTCCATAAGTTTTCTATGGGATTAAGGTCTAGGGATTCGCTAGGCCACTCCATGACCTTAATGTGCTTTTTTTGAGCCACTCCTTTTTTTTCTTAGCTGCATGTTTTGGGTCATTGTCTTGCTGGAAGACCCAGCCACAGTCCATTTTTAATGTCCTGGTGGAGGTAAGAAAGTTGTCACTCAGAATTTTACGGTACATGGCTCCATCCATTCTTCCATTGATGCAGCGAAGCAGTCCTGTGCCCTTAGCAGAGAAACACCCCCAAAACATAATGTTTCCACCTCCATGCTTGACAGTGGGGACAGTGTTCTTTGAGTCATAGGCAGCATTTCTCGTCCTCCAAACACGGCGAGTTGAGTTAATGCCAAAGACCTCAATTTTTGTCTCATCTGACCACAATACCTTCTCCCAATCACTCACAGAATCATCCAGGTGTTCATTGGCAACCTTCAGATGGGCCTGCACATGTGCCTTCTTTAGCAGGGGGACCTTGCGGGCACTGCAGGATTTTAAACCTTTACGGCGTAATTTGTTACCAATGGTTTTCTTGGTGACTGTGGTCCCAGCTGCCTTGAGATCATTAACAAGTTCCCCCGTGTAGTTTTAAGCTGATCTCTGACCTTCCTCATGATCAAGGATACCCCACGAGGTGAGATTTTGCATGGTGCCCCAGATCGATGTCGATTGACAGTCATTTTGTATTTCTTCCATTTTCTTACTATTGCACCAACAGTTGTCTCCTTCTCACCCAGCGTCTTACTTGTGGTTTTGTAGCCCATTCCAGCTTTATGCATGTCTATGATCTTGTCCCTGACACCTTTATAAAGCTCTTTGGTCTTGCTCATGTTTTAGAGGTTAGAGTTTGACTGATTAGTTGAGTCTGTGGACAGGAATCTTTCATAAAGGTGACTATGTAAGACAGCTGTCTTTAATGCAGGTAACGAGTTGATTAGGAGCCAGTCTGTAGGAGCCAGAATTCTTAATGGTTGGTAGGGGATCAAATAGTTATTTCTCACTGAAAAATGCAAATAAATTTATATAATTTATACAATGTGATTTATGGATTTTATTTTTGATATTCTATCTCTCAATGTTAAAATTAACCTACCCTTAAAATTATAGATTGTTCAGGTCTTTGTCAGTGGGCAAAATTACAAAATCAGCAAGGGATCAAATACTTATTTCCCCCACTATATATGCTGCTTCTGAGTGGTATTATGGCACTCAGGGTACCTTATTTTTTGAACTGGTGCATTATTAGCTTTAATTGGGGTTTGTAGAGAGCATTGTTACTTTTTAAGGGGGCACTTAGGGAGTTATTACTTTTTTCAGGGGCATTTTTACTTTAAGTGAACACTCTGTTGTTATTACTTGAAGGGGGCACTTGGGGCATTATAAACATCAAAGGAGTGCATAGAGCATCATTACTGTCCTGGGGGAAAAAGAGGGCATTATTAGTTCCAATGAGGCATTATTATTTTTAGAGTTATATTCTGTCTGGTATATTAACTGTCGCAGTTTTTTTGTGGGAGGGGTAATTATAGCAGGAACGAGTGTACTTGATAATTATACATGTATAAACTATTAATTAAATTGTAACTTAATTGATCCATACTTGCAATTATTAATACAGAGATCATAAAGTCAAGAATTGTCTTCGCTTTCAGAAGTGATCTTGTGCACGTTGAGAAGTGTATGGTGACTTCATGGCTGCAGGTAGTGTTGAAATGTTTCCTCATGGGCATTTAGTTACTCACGAAAATGACAATAAATCACAGCAGCTACCAGGCACAGAGACAGACATCTGCTTTCTGGATACTAACCGCTCAGTCTCCATTTAGACCTTGTCTGAATCAGCAGCCTCCAGCATTTTGAATAGTTTGTGGCAGGACCTGGGAGGGTTAATATTTTAGTTCTCTGTAGGTAAAACATTTATGGGGCACTCTAATTATAGGCCCTGAAATAACAAAATAGTGAACACCTCTCTTCCTGAATGACATCACATTAGACACGTCCCTTGACTTTCTATAAAAATAACTCCAAAAAATATACTGGTCATTTATGAAATACACTGTCAGGCTCTGTTCACACTAGAATCAAACTTGACATTTTAATCACAGAAAAGGCAAATCCCATAGACCTACAATGTGAGTAAGGCTGGTGCACCAGACTATGGTACTCTGGAAGTTAGGTAAACCTTGAGAAAGAAATAGAATGGGCTATTATGTTAGCATAAACAGCCACATCATTAAAATATTACTTCTGTTGTTTCAGTATAGACATCTCTGACGCGTTTCCGGTGATAACCATGCCCTTATCCCTACAGATCATCTCTATGACTAAGGGCATGATTAACACTGAAAACACGTCAGCGATGTCTATAGTGAAACAACAGAAGTAACGTTTCAATGGATGAACAATAAAGACAATTGCTTTCATTCTACAATGGGATGTACCAATTTTCCGTATGTTCTTTATGGCACACTGCAGGTCGGAACCCACAGAGAGATATGGAGCTTTTACAGCAATTTTACCCTTCATGACATCCGCCGTACATGTACGGCACAAGTTGGAAGCACATGTATGGAGCCGTGTATTACAGCTAGGACCTGCCCCTAACAGTTGTGGGTGGAGCAGTGATCCATCTACGATTGTTAACTTGTTAAATACTACTGTCAATCTCTGACAATGGCATTTAACATGCACTAATGTGCACGCATGTCATTTTCTCCACCTATCAGCACGCCTGTGACGTGATCGCATTCGCCGATGGTTGTCATGACAGCCGGGGGTCAGCTGATGACCCCTGTGCTTGTCATTACGGAGCTCCTTTGAATCCCTGCCTGTAAACGCAAAAATCGGATTTGGCCTCGGCATGAAGGGGTTAATGTGGTGAAGTCAATCTGTCTTTCCCTTTTACCGTACTATTTATAACATGGTATAACTATGTCACCTTTAAGCCATTCTATAGACTTTGTAGATAAAGCATATGTTTTTGTATATAGTGTTTCAGCTTTCAAACTCAAATGAAGTTCATGCAAGCCTTCTGCCATACAGTGATAAAATGGAGAAGGATACCACCAAGTTCAGAAATATGTTCACCTATATATAGAGCAAGGCTTAATCAGTGGCACTTCCCACAACATAAATATACACCAATTAGAGAAAGATGGAAGCAAACGCCATATAAAATCTAAATTCTTTATTTATTACCATTTTATCATCAATACAAAAAATAAATTAAAATATGGAGATACTAGTGCACAATATATCAGCCCTACTGGGTAATACACCCCTAAAAAATCCTACATATCCCCGTTAGTTAACGCCCACTTGGCTAGATACCATATATTTATTTTAGAGGCAAAAAAAGGGGGAGGAAACTATTGTCCCTATATAAGGTGGCTTATACAAGCCTACATAGCCTTAAGGGAACACAAATTGGTCTCAGTACAAAGTCAAATAAATATGTAAATATTGCTGATGCTTCCTTATAAAGTGCTCAGTGCAACTGCATAGATTAATCAAATATTATATAAAAGAGGGTACATAACTACCTCAACAGAGCTTAAAGTGCAGTAATCTCAATATAGTAAGCACATTTGTGAGGAGCATGGCTTCACTTCAAGGAGGTAGATGAAAACAATAAATAGTCAAAAGCAACAACAAGAGTGGACGATAGGAGATTAGCCAAAATAGATAAAGGAAAAGAGGGTATACGACCTAGGTGAGCTGTATGAGTCCCCTGGGGACTCATACAGCTCACCTAGGTCGTATACCCTCTTTTCCTTTATCTATTTTGGCTAATCTCCTATCGTCCACTCTTGTTGTTGCTTTTGACTATTTATTGTTTTCATCTACCTCCTTGAAGTGAAGCCATGCTCCTCACAAATGTGCTTATTATATTGAGATTACTGCACTTTAAGCTCTGTTGAGGTAGTTATGTACCCTCTTTTATATAATATTTGATTAATCTATGCAGTTGCACTGAGCACTTTATAAGGAAGCATCAGCAATATTTACATATTTATTTGACTTTGTACTGAGACCAATTTGTGTTCCCTTAAGGCTATGTAGGCTTGTATAAGCCACCTTATATAGGGACAATAGTTTCCTCCCCCTTTCTTTGCCTCTAAAATAAATATATGGTATCTAGCCAAGTGGGCGTTAACTAACGGGGATATGTAGGATTTTTTAGGGGTGTATTACCCAGTAGGGCTGATATATTGTGCACTAGTATCTCCATATTTTAATTTATTTTTTGTATTGATGATAAAATGGTAATAAATAAAGAATTTAGATTTTATATGGCGTTTGCTTCCATCTTTCTCTAATTGGTGTACAAGTTCAGAAATAGTCCACATATGCCTAAGGTTTTACATATTTTGACTAATACTGTATCTTTATGAGCTATGGGTTGGCTGCATAAAAAGTTTAATATGATTACTTATCAAGCTTTTAATAATGGCTTTATCAGTATTACACAATTATTTTGTTTTGGGAAGGTCAAGTTAATATGGAGATATAGATTTGCAGCACTGCCAACCACATTTATACATAAAAGTTTTCTGCTAATCAAGATCTACTTTTAGTCTCCATATTTCTACATTCATTTGTGTCAATATTTCATTTTTTTGTAGTCTCATGTAGTTTAGAATTAAAAAATAAAAACGCAACAAGAGGACAATGTGGAAGAATTGCTGTTTTTGAGCAGTTTTTTATTTGTCAGTTAAGAGTTATGAAAGGGAGATCTTAATATTTCACATACTTTCCTGTCCGTTAGCTGATCCTTCCTGTGAAGACCATGCATGCGATGGTGAGCAAGATCATATAGGGTGCACAGTTTTCCACAGGACAAGAAAAGACAACCAGGTAGCAACGTCCATAGAGGACAGACTGTTCTTGGACATCATGGAGCGAGAGATAGTAAGAGATGAATCAAAGAGTTGGGTCGCACCTTTACCATTCAAACCACAGAGGCAACGCTTACCCAACAACAGAGAACTTGTTTACAGTCGATTTGTCTCCCTTACATGCAAACTGCAGAAGGCACCAGAAACAAGAGAACACTTCTTTACCTTCATGGAGAGAATATTCCAGAGTGGCCACGCGGAAATTGCACCTGTACTTCAAGATTCCGAGGAATGTTGGTACTTACCTATTTTCGGCGTGTATCATCCGAAGAAACCAGGTCAGATAAGAGTGGTATTTGACTCAAGTGCCAGATACGAAGGTGTTTCTTTAAACGACATCTTCCTGTCTTATCCAGACCTCAACAACAGACTTCTGGGAGTACTTCTTCATTTCCGCAAAGATGCAGTAGCATTTATGGCCGACATACAACAGATGTTTCACTGCTTCCTTGTTAAAGAAGAACACAGAAACTACTTGAGGTTCTTCTGGTACCACGATAATGACCCCTACAAGGACATCGTGGAATATCGTATGAAGGTACACATCTTAGGGAACAGCCCTTCCCCTGCTGTCGCTATCTATGGCCTTAGACATTCAGCCAGAGAGGGTGAAGCAAAGTATGGATCGGATGTAAGATCGTTTGTGGAAAAGGATTTCTACGTAGATGACTGCCTGAAATCCACACCCACAGATGAGTCGGCAGTCAGTCTCCTGAAAGGGCACAAGAAATGCTCGCTTCATCCAATTTGAGGTTGCACAAAATTGCTTCCAACAGCCAAAAACTAATGGCAGCCTTTCCCTCTCAAGATTACTCAACCGATTTAAAAGAATTGGATTTAAGCATGGACTCCCTTCCCATGCAGTGGAGCCTGGGTTTACTCTGGGATTTGAAAAAGGATGCATTCACCTTCCAGATCAGTGAAGAAGAGAAACCCTTCACACGTAGAGGCGTCCTGTTCGTGGTAAACAGCTTGTACGATCCTTTGGGATTTGTAACCCCTGTAACTATCCAAGGTAAAATGATGTTGAGATACTTCACCCAAGAGACGTCCGATTGGGATGATCCACTTCCCAGCGAGAAAAGAGACTTGTGGGTGAGATGGAAGAACTCTTTAGAAGCCCTGTCAAGTCTCTACGTGGCACGACCATATGCTTCTGTGCCATCAACAGAAATCAAGATGCAAAGGCTTTGTATCTTCTGCGATGCCTCAACCAAAGCAATTGCAGCAGTGGCGTATTTGAAAACTACTGACATCAGCGAACAGTGCCACGTAAGGCTTGTTATGAGCCGGACAAAACTGGCCCCACTCCGTGAACACACAGTACCCAGACTGGAACTCTGTGCAGCTGTGCTAGCAGTAGAGTTAGCTGAGCTTATCTCGAGAGAGATGGACCTGGAGGTCAAGGAAGTCGAGTTCTACACAGACAGCAAGGTAGTGTTGGGGTACATTGGCAATGAAGCTCGTCGCTTCTACGTCTATGTCAGCAATCGGGTGCTAAGGATCAGGAGATCCACCGAACCTAAACAGTGGCACTATGTGTCCACAAACCACAATCCTGCGGACCACGCAACCAGATCTGTTGAAGCAAGACACCTTAAGGACACTACCTAGTTTACTGGCCCTACATTCTTATACCGTTCGACGCCATACATTGACGAGTCAAACATCTTTGAACTGGTAGATCCAGAGGCAGATGAGGAAATCCGCCCTCAGGTATCCATTCTACGTACGGTGACTAAAGACAATCACCTCAAATCCCACCATTTCAACAAGTTCTCAACTTGGAACTCGCTTGTTCGTGCCCTCATTTGTTTGATTCATGTGGCCCGGTCCTATAAGTCAACATCACCCACCATTCAGAAACCTTGCAAGGGTTGGCATCACTGCAAGCTTGCCTTTACCGTTCCAAACATGGAAAATGCCAAGAATGTTATAATTCGCACCATACAACGTGAATGTTATGCCAAAGAATTAGATAACCTCAATAAAGGCCAACCTGTTTCTAGAGATAGTGTCTTGAAGAAGCTTGATCCAATCATTGACCAGGATGGGCTGTTAAGAATTGGAGGTCGTCTTCAAGAAGCTGAAGTGGAATTTGGGGAGAAACACCCTATAATAATTCCTGGACATCATCATGTCATGACCCTGCTTGTGCAACACCACCACGTTTTGGTGAAACATCAGGGCCGACTGTTTACCGAAGGAAATCTACGAACTGCTGGACTATGGATAGTCGGAGCAAAGCGATGCATGAGTAAACTCATTTACAATTGCGTGATTTGTCGCAAACTCCGTGGCGGGACTCAAAAGCCGAAGATGGCCAATCTTCCACCAGACAGACTTAGTACAGAACCTCCCTTTACCAACGTCGGACTGGACGTATTCGGGCCATGGTCTGTGGTTTCATGGAACACTAGAAGAGTCCAGGCCTACGCCAAACGCTGGGCGGTTATGTTCACCTGTATGTCCATCAGAGCAGTCCACATCGAAGTAATTGATTCCATGGACACTTCAGGGTTTATAAATGCACTCCGACGTTTCATCGCCATCAGAGGCTCCGTGAAGCACATACGCTCCGATAGAGGTACCAACTTTGTAGGAGCAGTGAAAGAACTTCAAATTCCTTCTAACCTAGACACCACCAGTGTGGAAAGATACTTGAGTGAGCAGGGATGTACCTGGACTTTCAATCTACCACACTCTTCTCACATGGGAGGTGCTTGGGAGAGGATGATAGGAATAGCACGCAGAATCCTTGACTCCATTTTCTTGCAAGCAGGTAGTGCAAGACTCACACATGAAAGTTTGACCACATTCTTGGCAGAAGTTTTGGCCATCATTAATGCTAGACCATTGACTTCACTTTCTAGTGACTCTGGAGATCCGACCATTCTCACTCCTGCCATGTTGCTTACTCCACCTTGCTCCACCTGGAGATTTCAGCAACAAGGACCTTTACAGACGACAATGGAGACAAGTCCAAAGTCTCTCCAATACCTTTTGGGACAGATGGAGGAAGCAGTAGCTCTCCACCTTACAACCAAGGAAGAAGTGGCAGACCGACAGACCAAACATCAAAACCGGTGATGTCGTTCTCATGAAAGACAGCCAGTCTCACCGTTATGAGTGGCCACTAGGCCTCATCACTAAAATATTCCCAAGCAAAGATGGGAAGGTGCGTAAGGTCGAGGTCAAAGTAGGCAAGTCCGGGGAGAGTAAACTATGCCTCAGACCAGTTGCGGAACTTGTCCTACTGTTCTCGCCAAAAGAGCCTGTAGGTGGGATCGGTTGATGCCAAGCGAGGAGTGTTCTGTCCAATTCTAAAGAAGGACAGTATGGTTCATATTTTCCATTAAAAGGTTAACTACTATTAGTGTTTTGGTTTTTGCTGTGTTATAGCACCACCCAGTGGTGGTTAAATTTATTACCTGTGTTTTTCAGTAATAATTAGAGTGTTGCATTCTGGGATTGCACCAAGGTATCATGGGATAGGGAAATTCCCCATTTTCTCTCTGTGTATTTTCCTGGACACTCGTGTTAATATGCTGTGTTGGAACTACCTCACTTACTTGCCACCCTGGTTAAGTTTATCCGGTAAGATTGTTATCCCTGTTCTTGCAATATAGTGTTCTACAGAATGTGATTACTGTATAGCAACTAGTACCTGGGAAATCTATTATCTGTGAGTTACTGTATGTAGTTACATGTAGAAGTTGCATCATCCTGTATGCTTTCACTGCCAGTTATAAGTATCAGTTGTGCTGTTATTTGCCCAATACTTACCCAAATCATTTGTATTCTTATAGTTTTACCGCGCTCATGTTTACCAATAAACAAGTTAGACTACAGAAAACAGTCTGCTTATTTGGGAGACAGAAGTGGTTTATGCCGTATGTTGGATCACACACCGTATCAACGTGTATGAAGACAGAACATTTCCTATGATAACATGGTTATAAATAAGTGCATTTTTCTTGTTTTTTTTTTTGTAACAGTTATATGTCAGGAGATGCCATAGTTTATGGATTTTTTGAACTCCTTACACAACGACTCTGCAAAGAAGCGTATGAGAAAGTGTCCGAGTTTCATCTAAAGAACCTTGACATTTTTCTTCTAATTTTCATGGTGGAAAAAATGAAAAATAGACATCAGTTTGCTTACTTTGTACATCCATGTGACGTCTGCGTGTGATCCATTTTCATACATCTACACTAAAAAAATGTACAATATCAAATACAGTTTCCAAGGTTTATAATAGAAATGTGTTGGTAAAAAAACAGATTCCAATTGGATGGTCCGTTTGAGACCTAATTTGTTTGCACACCCTTAGGCTGCCGTCACACTAGCAGTATTTGGTCAGTATTTTACATCAGTATTTGTAAGGCCGGCATCACACTAGCGAGTTTTATGGACGTATGAGAGGTGCAGAAAATACGGATTGCATACGGTACAATGATTCTCTATGGCCCAGCTCCTATCTGCCGTATTTTACTGATCCGTATTATACGGTCTTGTACGGCCGTAGAAAATCGCAGCATGCTGCATTTGTCACCGTATTGCGCAAAAAAAATCGTCAATGAAAGTCTATGGGGGCGAGAAAAATACGGATTACACACGGACCATGCGTGTGACTTGCGAGAAATACGCACCGGTGTTATAGAGAAAAGCCGGCAATTCAGTGCGGTGTACAGTAAAATCACACTGACAGAATAGAATAGGTAGAATAAATGTCTACACATAGAATAGGTATATATATATATATATCTATAATATAACGCTGGGAGCGTCACTCTGTCCGAAGCCTTTATAGACTGCGCAAGCGCAAGCGCCGGCGCAGTCTGGATCCCACAGAGCGACGCTCCCAGGAGATCACGGTGTACGTAAGCACTGAACGCACACCGCGATCTCCAACGGAGAAGCAGGGACGAGCCAGGAGGGTGAGTATGCAATATTTACCTGTCCTCCGTTCCACCGATGCGTGCTACTCCGTCTTCCACCTCCTCCTCTGCCGGCGACGTTCAGTTCAGAGGGCGCGATGACGTGCTTAATGCGCGCCGCCCTCTGACTGAACAGTCACAGGCAGAGGACCCCGGAAGACAGAGAGGAGCGCAGCAGTGGAATGGAACGGGGGACAGGTAAATATAGCAAGTGCCGAGGGCCTGAGCTAGCGGCGACTCCGGCACCTGACCCCCACAGCGCGCCGGTGTCCCCGCTTGCTCAGGCCCCCAGCACTCGGCGCCCAGCACAGCCACGCACAGCCGCCCACACTCACCGCCGCCACGCACAGCCACCCGCACTCACCGCCGCCACGCACAGCCGCCCGCACTCACAGCCGCCACGCACAGCCGCCCGCACTCACTGCCACCACGCACAGCCGCCCGCAGTCACCGCCGCCACGCACAGCCGCCTGCACTCACCGCCACCACACACAGCCGCCCGCACTCAGCACCGCCACGCACAGCCGCCCGCACTCAGCACCGCCACGCACAGCCGCCCGCACTCAGCACCGGCACGCACAGCCGCCCGCACTCAGCACCGCCACGCACAGCCGCTTGCACTCAGCACCGCCACGCACAGCCGCTTGCACTCAGCACCGCCACGCACAGCCGCCCGCACTCAGCACAGCCACGCACAGCCGCCGGCACTCAGCACAGCCACCCGCACTCAGCACAGCCGCCCGCACTCAGCACAGCCACGCACTCAGCACAGCCGCCCGCACTCAGCACAGCCACGCACAGCCGCCGGCACTCAGCACAGCCACGCACAGCCGCCGGCACTCAGCACAGCCACGCACAGCCGCCCGCACTCAGCACAGCCACGCACAGCCGCCCGCACTCAGCACAGCCGCCCGCACTCAGCACAGCCACGCACAGCCGCCCGCACTCAGCACCGCCACACACAGCCGCCCGCACTCAGCACAGCCACGCACAGCCGCCCGCACTCAGCACAGCCACGCACAGCCGCCCGCACTCAGCACAGCCGCACTCGGGCAGTAGAGCTGGAGAGAGAAAGATGAGAGCAACATATGGCAGAATGGAAACAGGAACAGGCAGAATGGGTGCAGCACACTACAACAGAATGGGGGCACAGGATGGGAGCAGCACATGACAGAATGGGGGCGCAGGATGGGAGCAGCACATGACAGAATGATTGCGCACGATGGCAGCAGCACATGACAGAATGGGGGCGCACACATGACAGGATGGGGGTTGTTGTGAACTCTGTTTCCGGGCTCCCTCCTGTGGTCGTGAGTGGTACTCTGTGAGTTCTCTCTTTGGGCTCCCCCTGGTGGCTCTTTTTGTTATTTTGCAGGTTTCTGGCAGGATCAGCTGTCTCGTCATCTGCTAGTTAGGTTTCCTATTTAATCCACCTGGTCCTTCATTCCTTGCCTGTTGTCGTTGTATTCAGTGCTATTCTGATTGCTCCTGTCTACATCTGTTATCAGTCTCTCCAAGTGAAGCTAAGTTTTGTTTGCTTATTTTTGCTCATCTGTGTTCAAGATGTTTCCTAGTATATGATGAGTTTTGTCCAGCTTGCTAATATGTGATTTCCCTGCTTACTGGTGCTCTGGGGTGCTCAGTTGGTCCCCCCACATCGTTAGTTGGTGTGGGGGTTCTCGCATTCTCTGCGTGGATATTTTTGCATAGGGTTTTTTACTGACCGCACAGATCCCTTGCTATTTTCTGCTATCTAGCGTTAGCAGGCCTCATTTGCTTAACCTGTTTAATCTCTGCGTTTGTCTTTTCCTCTTAACTCACCGTTATTATTTGTGGGGGGCTTCTATATCTCTGGGGTTATTTCTCTGAGGCAAGTGAGGTCTTTACCTTCTCTTTAGGGGTAGTTAGTTTCTCAGGCCGTGAAGAGACGTCTAGGATTTCAGGAAACGTTCCACGGCTGCCTATAGTGTGTGCGGTTAGGATCAGGTTTGCGGTTAGTCCAGTTACCACATCCCCAGAGCTCGTCCTATTTTCTTCTACTTAGCTGGTTAGATTTGTGATCCTAAGCCACTAGGATCATAACAGTACAACAGGCCCAAGTGTTAAATGCATCGCAAAAGTGGGATAAGAGAAATCCTGAGTTCAATTTTTTTTTTTCTGCTCTGCAGTGTGTCCTGCTTCTCTCCTCCCCTTAATCTCTGGGTGGCTTTGAGTTCAGCTGCAGACATGGTTATTCAGAGTCTGACTTCTAGTGTGGATCATCTTGCTGCAAGGGTGCAAAGCATTCAGGATTTTGTTGTTCACAGTCCTATGTCTGAGCCAAAAGTACCTATTCCTGAGGTTTCTAGATCTAGGTTTCTGAGTTTTAAGAATAATTGTAAATTGTTTCTTTCTTTGAGACCTCGTTCCTCTGGTGATTCCGCTCAGCAAGTTAGAATTGTTATCTCTCTGTTGCGTGGCGACCCTCAAGATTGGGCTTTCTCCCTGGCGCCAGGAGATCCTGCATTGCTGAATGTGGATGCGTTTTTTCTGGCGCTTGGATTGCTTAATGAGGAACCAAATATGGAGAACCAGGCAGAAAAGGCCTTGCTGGCTCTCTCTCAGGGTCAGGATGAAGCTGAGGTGTATTGTCAAAAATTTCGGAAATAGTCGGCCAAGCGGTTGAATCCTAGACAGGCTCGTTGGTCGTTGTTTTTCTCACGTTTCAATTTCGTGGTCTCGTACCTTCCTGGTTCGAAGAACGTGAAGGCTGATGCTCTTTCTAGGAGTTTTGTGCCTGACTCCCCTGGAGTTTCTGAGCCGGTTGGTATCCTCAAAGAGGGGGTAATTTTGTTTGCCATTTCCCCAGATTTGCGACGGGTGTTACAGGAATTTCAGGTGGATAGACCTGACCGTTGTCCATCAGAGAGACTGTTTGTCCCAGATAGATGGACCAGCAGAGTTATTTCCGAGGTCCATTCTTCAGTGTTGGCGGGTCATCCTGGGATTTTTGGTACCAGAGATTTGGTGGCTAGATCCTTCTGGTGGCCTTCCTTGTCACGGGATGTGCGTTCCTTTGTGCAGTCCTGTGGGATTTGTGCTCGTGCTAAGCCTTGCTGTTCTCGTGCCAGTGGTTTGCTTTTGCCTTTGCCGGTTCCTAAGAGGCCTTGGACGCATATTTCCATGGATTTTATTTCGGATCTTCCGGTCTCTCAGAGAATGTCTGTCATCTGGGTGGTTTGTGATCGTTTTTCTAAAATGGTCCATTTGGTGCCCTTGCCTAAGTTGCCTTCTTCCTCCGATTTGGTTCCGTTATTTTTTCAGAATGTGGTTCGTCTGCACAGCATCCCTGAAAACATTGTGTCTGACAGAGGATCCCAGTTTGTGACCAGATTTTGGCGGTCCTTTTGTGCTAAGATGGGCATTGATTTGTCTTTTTCGTCAGCCTTCCATCCTCAGACGAATGGCCAAACCGAGCGAACTAACCAGACCTTGGAAACTTATTTGAGATGTTTTGTTTCTGCTGACCAGGATGATTGGGTGACTTTTTTGCCATTGGCCGAGTTTGTCCTTGATAATCGGGCTAGTTCGGCTACTTTGGTTTCGCCTTTTTTTTGTAATTCTGGTTTTCATCCTCATTTTTCCTCGGGTCAGGTTGAGTCTTCTGACTGTCCTGGGGTGGATTCTGTGGTGGATAGGTTGCAGCAGATTTGGAACCATGTAGTGGACAATTTGATGTTGTCACAAGAGAAGGCTCAGCGCTTTGCTAACCGTCGTCTCTGTGTGGGTCCCCGACTTCGTGTGGGGGATTTGGTGTGGTTGTCTTCTCATTATGTTCCTATGAAGGTTTCTTCTCCTAAGTTTAAACCTCGTTTTATCGGTCCTTATAAAATTTTGGAAATCCTCAACCCTGTGTCATTTCGTTTGGGCCTCCCGGCATCGTTTACCATCCATAATGTGTTCCATAGGTCTTTGTTGCGGAGGTATGTGGTGCCTGTGGTTCCTTCTGTTGAGCCTCCTGCTCCGGTACTGGTTGAGGGAGAATTGGAATACGTGGTGGAGAAGATCTTGGATTCTCGTATTTCCAGACGGAGGCTTCAGTATTTGGTTAAGTGGAAGGGCTATGGTCAGGAGGATAATTCCTGGGTTGTCGCCTCTGATGTTCATGCGGCTGATTTGGTTCGTGCCTTCCATGTGGCTCACCCTGATCGCCCTGGGGGTTCTGGTGAGGGTTCGGTGACCCCTCCTCAAGGGGGGGGTACTGTTGTGAACTCTGTTTCCGGGCTCCCTCCTGTGGTCGTGAGTGGTACTGTGTGAGTTCTCTCTTTGGGTTCCCCCTGGTGGCTCTTTTTGTTATTTTGCAGGTTTCTGGCAGGATCAGCTGTCTCGTCATCTGCTAGTTAGGTTTCCTATTTAATCCACCTGGTCCTTCATTCCTTGCCTGTTGTCGTTGTATTCAGTGCTATTCTGATTGCTCCTGTCTACATCCATTATCAGTCTCTCCAAGTGAAGCTAAGTTTGGTTTGCTTATTTTTGCTCATCTGTGTTCAAGATGTTTCCTAGTATATGATGAGTTTTGTCGAGCTTGCTAATATGTGATTTCCCTGCTTGCTGGTGCTCTGGGGTGCTGAGTTGCTCCCCCCACATCGTTAGTTGGTGTGGGGGTTCTCGCATTCTCTGCGTGGATATTTTTGCATAGGGTTTTTTACTGACCGCACAGATCCCTTGCTATTTTCTGCTATCTAGCGTTAGCGGGCTGTTATGATCCCAGTGGCTGGGGATCACAGGAAATACTAGCTAAGTAACTAAACATAGACACGAGCTCTAGGGAGGTGGTAACTGGACTGACCGCAAAACCTGATCCTATCCAAACACACTAAAGGTAGCCGGTGAACGTGCCTAAAATCCTGGACGTCTCGACGCAGCCTGAGAAACTGACTACCCCTAAAGAGAAAGCAAGACCTCACTTGCCTCAAGAGAAATAATCCCAAAGATATAGCAAGCCCCCAACAAATAATAACGGTGAGGTAAGGAGAAAAGACACACGTAGGAATGAAAACAGATTCAGCAAATGAGGCCCGCTAATTCTAGATAGCAGAAGACAGATAGCGAACTGTGCGGTCAGTAAAAAAAACCCTACCAAAATATCCACGCTGAGAATTCAAGAACCCCCACACCAACTAACGGTGTGGGGGGAGAAACTCAGCCCCCCAGAGCTACCAGCAAGCTGGGAAATCACATATTAGCAAGCTGGACAAGAAAAATATAGAACACTGATGATCAAAAAATGAACAAAATGGAAACTTAGCTTCTCTTGAAGAGACTGGGAGCAAGGTAGTCAGAAGGAATCAGAATAGCACTGAATACATTGACAGCAGGCATAGACTGAGAGTCCAAGTGAGCTTAAATAGAAAACCAGCCCACAGATAACGAGACAGCTGATGCCAGTCACAAACCTGCAGAAAGACAGCACTCACACAGTACCACTTGTGACCACAAGAGGGAGCCCAGAAATAGAGTTCACAACAGCGGGCCTCATTTGCTTAACCTGTTTCATCTCTGCGTTTGTCTTTTCCTCTTAACTCACCGTTATTATTTGTGGGGGGCTTCTATATCTCTGGGGTTATTTCTCTGAGGCAAGTGAGGTCTTTACCTTCTCTTTAGGGGTAGTCAGTTTCTCAGGCCGTGAAGAGACGTCTAGGATTTCAGGAAACGTTCCACGGCTGCCTATAGTGTGTGCGGTTAGGATCAGGTTTGCGGTTAGTCCAGTTACCACATCCCCAGAGCTCGTCCTATTTTCTTCTACTTAGCTGGTTAGATTTGTGATCCTAAGCCACTAGGATCATAACAGGGGGTGCAGGATGGGAGCACATGACAGAATGGGAGCAGCACATGACAGAATGGGGGCACAGGATGGGAGCAGCACATTACAGAATGGGGGCACAGGATGGGAGCAGCACATGACAGAATGGGGGCGCACACACATGACAGGATGGGGGTGTAGGATGGAGCAGCATATCACAGGATGGGGGCGCAGGATGGGAGCACATGACAGGATGGAGACGCAGAATGGAGCAGCACATGATAGGATGGGGCGCAGGATGGAACAGCACATGACAGGATGGGGGCGCAGGATGGAACAGCACATGACAGGATTGGGGCGCAGGATGGAACAGCACATGACAGGATGGGGGCGCAGGATGGAACAGCACATGACAGGATGGGGGCGCAGGATGGGAGCACATGACAGGATGGGGATGCAGGATGGAGCAGCACATGACAGGATGGGGGCGCAGGATGGAGCAGCACATGACAGGATGGGAGAGCAAGATGGGAGCAGCTCATACCAGGATGGAGACCATATCTATATATATAATTGTCTAAGGGTTTTTCTGTCTGTCTGTCTGTCTGTCTGTCCTGGAAATCCCGCATCTCTGATTTGTCGAGGCCGCCTGGGCCTCGACCAATCAGCGACGGGCACAGCATGGCGACGATGATGTCATAATGGAAATCCCGCGTCTCTGATTGGTCGAGGCCGCCAGGCCTTGACCAATCAGAGACGGGCACAGCATGGCGACAATGATGTCATAAAGGTTGCCTCGACCAATCAGCGACGGGCACAGTCTGCCGCGAATTCGCCTCGACCAATCAGCGACGGGCACAGTATCGACGTAGATGTCATAATGGTTGCCATGGTGATGATGATGTCATAAAGGTTGCCTCGTCCTCGTCCAATCAGCGACGGGCACAGTCTGCCGCGAATTCTGCAATCATCATTGTCCATATACTACGGGGACATGCATATTCTAGAATACCCGATGCATTAGAATCGGGCCACAGTCTAGTACCAATATAAATGCTCGCCACCCGGGCGTAGAACGGGTTCAATAGCTAGTATATATATATACATATATATATATATATATATTTGTCAGTGAGACACATATATATATATATATATTTATATTTCATACAGCGCTAGATATCATAAAAGCCGGTAATTCAATTGCCGACTTTTGCTCTCTCCTTTCCAAACCCGACATGATATGAGACATGGTTTACATACAGTAAACCATCTCATATCCCTTTTTTTGCATATTCCACACTACTAATGTTAGTAGTGTGTATGTGCAAAATTTGGGCCCTCTAGCTATTAAATTAAAAGGTTAAATCGCAGAAAAAATTGGCGTGGGCTCCCGCGCAATTTTCTCCGCCAGAGTGGTAAAGCCAGTGACTAAGGGCAGATATTAATAGTCTAGGGAGGTACCATGGTTATTGGCCCCCCTGGCTAAAAACATCTGCCCCCAGCCACCCCAGCCACCCCAGAAAAACACACACATCTTATTACTTTGTAATAATGTGTGTGTGTTTTTTTTAACCATTTCGTACTATTGGATTAATAATGGATAGGTGTCATAATTGACGCCTCTCCATTATTAATCTGGCTTAATGTCACCTTACAATAGCAAGGTGACATTAACCCTTCATTACCCCATATCCCACCGCTACACGGGAGTGGGAAGAGAGTGGCCAAGTGCCAGAATAGGCGTATCTTCCAGATGTGCCTTTTCTGGGGTGGCTGGGGGCAGATGTTTTTAGCCAGGGGGGCCAATAACCATGGACCCTCTCTAGGCTATTAATATCTGCCCTCAGTCACTGGCTTTACCACTCTGGCAGAGAAAATTGCGCGGGAGCCCACGCCAATGTTTTCCGCGATTTAACCCTTTAATTTAATAGCTAGAGGGCCCAAATTTTGCACATACACACTACTAACATCGCGCACCCGCAGTGTCAGCGGCAGGCAGAGCGGGGAATGATGGGAGAGGGGGCGTCAGCAGACGCTCTCTCCTCCATCATTGCATTCAACTGTACCGGCGTCTATGACGCCGGTATAGTTGAATGCGGGGCCGGGAGTGCGCCGACAGCGGGGGGAGTGTGCCGACAGCGGCACATTCGAGCGGCCCACTACTGCCATCGGCCCTTCTGGCATTTGCCAGAACTGCCCTATGGCCAGTCCGGCCCTGTATATATATATATATATATATATATATATATATATATGTGTCTCAATGACATATATATATATATAGATATATATATATATATATATATATAGATATATATATAGATATATATAGATAGATACTGTATATATGTTTTAACGAACATTTGAGCACATAAATCCATTAGATGTCGGTTTTGCAAGCCTGCGAGAAAATATCGCAGTACGGATGCCATACGGACATTACGGCTGAAAGAAACATTGTACATCTGAACAGCCCTATTGAATATCATGTGTGCTGCCCATGTGCCGTCCGATCAAAAATCGATTTATACTCTCGTCAGCATGAGTCCTTGATCAAAGGTGGTACAACACTCTTTCTCTGTAATTCTTAGATTTTAATTGAGCAGTATTGCAATTAATATATATAAGGTTCTAAAAAAAAGCAGGTTAGAAGATACATACTTACACCATGTGATACATCAGTTTTCATGAGCCCATTTACTATTTTAGAAACAAAGCTTTCCTATTAATCCTGATAGACAGCACACAAATGTAAGCAAGCATTCCACTATCATTATATCTGATTGACTCTTCTCAGTAAAACTGGCTATAATTAAATCATATTGTTCACATTTTATGGGACAGTAATCTGCAACAAGATTCTGTGGGAGGTGGATTAAGCATTGACACGCTGGAATGGTATTTTTTTTCAGATTTCAGATTTAAAACATTTAAAAAATGTTTTCAATGGAAATAAACCATGTCTGAGCTACAATATCTCTCATGTGCCCCTTTTTTTTTAAATAGTTTGCATAGTCAGCAGAATCCAAAAGTTCAAATGATAATTATCACATGTATGTAGTTGCATTAAAGGCTATGCACACTTTTTTGCAACTGAATTTTTTCATAACTCCGTTGCCACTAAAATTAAAAATTAAGAAAATTTGTGTTACGGAGATCTCTCAGCTCTTAATGTGATTTTCACACACAAAGACTGTAACGCCGGCGTCTTTGCATCCCCCTCCCTGGCAGAAACGCCGACGCTCTCACCGCCGCAGCCTTGTACCTCTACCTCCTTGTCCTGCTGTCCCTGTCATGGATCCAGCGTCTCTGCATTCTGCCTCCCTCCCCCCATCAGAGACGCCAACATACTAACCTCTGCGGTCCCGCACCCTGTCCTCATTGCAGATCCCCGGGGACTGTGCTTAGGGCTGGGGAGCACTTATTACTTAAGGCATCTCCACCTGGTGGTAAGTGCCTGAGCAACATTATAAGTTTGCTCCTAATACTCTTGCTAGTCCTCAGCTCCCATTGCTCATATTCCTGTATACCTGCTTGTCTATCAGCCGTTCCCACCAGCCTGTCTATCAGCTGTGCCCGCATGCCTGTCTATCAGCCATGCCCACCTGCCTGTCTGCCTATCAGCCTTGCCCGACTGCCTATCTATCAGCCGGTCCAGCCTGCACCTGCCAGAGCTCATCTTTACGTCAGCTGGTCCAGCTGCTCCTGTTAGCGCTCTTCTCTAATTCAGCCGATCAAGGTGCACCTGCTGTTAGAATCAGGCTGCACTCAGATGTCTTCTGAGTGCAGTCTGTTACACCGAAGGCGACGGAAACAAAGAGTGGACCCACTGGACCGTGGCACCGAACCTCCCCTGAGCGAGCACTCCAGAGTGGAACCAACCCCTATACAGGGACTGTTAGAAGGCAGGCTCAGGGAAAACTAGTACCACGGAGGCCAGGACCAGGGATCGGCTCCAGGAAAGGAAACAGGGAGAAAAACGGGGAAAAACAGAAAGGGAAGAAGGTGAACGAGGAGAACCTGGGTGAGAAGGAGCTGAGTTTCGGACAGAGGAAAGGGAAAACACAGGAACTGCGGAACACGGGAGCAGGAACTGAAAGAGAAAAAAGGAGAACAAGACGGGTAAAGCACAGAAAACTATGCGGCCTAACTAAAGCAGGAAAACACAATAATCAGGCGCCTTAACAAAGGGAGGAGGGCCAGAAATACCTGAGGCCAGACACTGATTGGCAGGAAGTACTTCCGGGTCAGGTCATGGAGGGATAGAAGAGCAGAGGGAGCGCGCGCAGTCAGAACCTACTGCACCTGCGCAACCCACAGGTGCGCGCAGCTGAGTGCAGGGAGGACGCACGCCGGGATGCAAGCACCGAGCCCCGGAGTGAGGAGGACGCAGCAAGGACATCAGCTGACCTGGACTCGGCAGCTGCAGGGGGAGCGCCAGGAACAGGAGCCGAGGTAACAGTACCCCCTCTCTTACACCCCCTCCTACTACTCTTAGACAAAAACTTCTTAAGAATGCGAGGAGCATTAATGTTCTCCCTAGGTTCCCAAGACGTCTCCTCAGGACCAAAACCCTTCCAATCAACCAAAAAGAATGTCTTGCCCCTGACTCTTTTGGAAGCTAAGATATCCTCCACCTCAAAAACGTTATCTGCAGAGATTGGAGGAGGAGAAGGACTAGGAGCGGAATGAAAACGATTAAGAATGACCGGTTTTAGGAGAGAGACGTGGAAGACATTAGGAATACAGAGTGAGACAGGTAACCTGAGCTTGTAGGCAACATTGTTAATGCGCCGGAGGTAGTGTTGAGCATTCCGATACCGCAAGTATCGGCCGACATTTGCTGTATCGGAATTCCGATACCGAGATCCGATACTTTTGTGATATCGGGAATCGGTATCGGGATCGATATTAATGTGTAAAATAAAGAATAAAAATAAAAAATATTGATATACTCACCTCTCCGACGCAGCCTGGACCTTACCGATGTAACCGGCATCTTCCGTTCCTAAGAATGAGCGCTTGAAAGACCTTAGATAACATCTCGGCTTCTGATTGGTCGCGTGAGCGGTCACGTGACCGCCACGCGACCAATCACAAGCCGCGATGTCATCTAAGGTCTTTCAAGAGCTTGAAGTATATCAATATTTTTTATTTTTATTCTTTATTTTACACATTAATATGGATCCCAGGGCCTGAAGGAGAGTTTCCTCTCCTTCAGACCCTGGGAACCATACAGGATACCTTCCGATACTTGGTGTCCCATTGACTTGTATTGGTATCGGGTATCGGTATCGGCGATATCCGATACTTTCCGGGTATCGGCCGATACTATCCGATACCGATACTTTCAAGTATCGGACGGTATCGCTCAACACTAGCCGGAGGACTTTAAAAGGACCGATATAACGAGGTCCAAGCTTGTAAGAAGGAATCTTCAATCTAATATATTTTGAAGACAGCCAAACCTTTTCGCCAGGAAGAAAAGATGGAGCCTCCAGACGCCTCTTGTCAGCATGTCTCTTCATGCGTTCACCTGACCTCTTCAGGGCTTCCTTAGCCTCCAGCCAGATCTTGGAGAAATCCACAGTCACGGAGTCAGCTGCTGGAACCCCGGCGGAGGCAGAGATGGGCAATGGAACCCTGGGATGCATGCCATAGACCACAAAGAAAGGAGACTTGCCTGAAGACTCGCCAGGGTGGTTATTGTAGGCAAACTCAGCCCATGGAAGAAGACTTGACCAATTATCGTGATGTGCATAAGAGAAATGGCGAAGATAGGTCGCCAACACCTGATTGACACGTTCCACTTGCCCGTTGGTTTGAGGGTGATACGCGGAAGAGAAATCCAATTTAACCTCCAGGAGACCGCAGAGAGCCCTCCAAAATCGAAAAGTAAACTGCACACCTCGATCTGACACCATGTGTGATGGGAAACCATGAAGTCGGAAAATATGCTGGACAAAAACTTTTGCCAGTTCATGAGCTGAAGGTAGTTGCTGTAACGGAACAAAGTGTGCCATCTTGGAGAAACGGTCTACTACTACCAGGATGGTAGTGAAACCGGAAGAGCAGGATAGATCCGTGATGAAATCCAAGGCAATGTGTTGCCAAGGAGTAGAAGGAACAGGTAACAGAAGCAAAAATCCAGAAGGTAATCTCCTGGGAACTTTAACCTTGGCGCAAGAGGAGCAAGAAGCAGAGAAGTCAATCACATCTTGGCGGAGAGAGGGCCACCAGTAAAACCGAGAGATGAGCTCCAAAGTCTTTTTAACCCCGACATGACCAGAGATTTTGGAGGAGTGGCCCCACCGCAACACTTGAGTTCTCTTGGTCTCAGGAACAAAGGTCTTGACAGGCGGTGGAGTAATCAACCTCACGGGAGCCACAGAGATGACCTTGAGAGGATTAATGATGTGAGAGAGATCCTCCTCCACATCTTGAGGTTAAAAAGACCGGGATAAGGCATCTGCTTTGACATTCTTCAGACCAGGACGAAAATGCAATTCGAAATCAAAGCGAGCGAAGAACAAGGACCACCTGGCCTGTCGGAGATGGAGCCTCCGGGCTGACTGGATGTAGGCCAGATTCTTGTGGTCAGTGAAGATGATAAATGGATGAACATCTCCCTCCAGCAAATGGCGCCACTCCTCAAGGGCCATCTTGATGGCTAGCAACTCTCTATCCCCAATAGAATAGTTGCACTCCGCAGGAGAGAAGGCTTTAGAAAAGAATCCGCAGGAAACCAATTGACCGGAAGAAGACTTTTGAGATAACACTGCGCCAGCTCCAGTGGAAGAGGCGTCCACTTCCAGGATGAACGGCTTATTAGCCTCAGGCCGATGCAAAACTGGTGCAGTAGAGAAAGCCTGTTTAAGACTAGAGAAAGCCTCTTCGGCCTCTGGAGACCAAACAATAGAACTGGATCCCTTCCGAGTGAGGTTGGAGATAAGCTTGATGATGGACGAGAAATGCGGAATAAATTGTCGGTAGTAGTTAGCAAAACCGAGGAAGCGTTGGATAGCTTTCACCCCAACCGGACGAGGCCACTGAAGGATAGCGGACAACTTCTCTGGATCCATCTCCAATCCATTCTCAGAGACAATATACCCCAAAAAGGGCAAAGTAGATCGTTCGAAGAGACACTTTTCCATCTTAGCATAAAGGCGATTCTCCCGGAGGCGCTGCAGGACCAGACGAATGCTTCTTCTGTGGGAAGACAGATCCGGTGAGAAGATGAGGATATCATCAAGGTAGACCACAACGCAGGAGTAAAGCAGATCCCGAAAGATGTCGTTTACAAATTCTTGAAAGACTGCGGGAGCGTTACACAAACCAAAGGGCATGACAAAATACTCGTAATGTCCATCCCGGGTGTTGAAGGCAGTCTTCCACTCATCCCCTGGGCGAATACGAACGAGATTGTAGGCTCCACGTAGGTCCAACTTCGAGAAGATCCGCGCCCCTCTGAAGCGATCAAAGAGCTCTGGAATTAACGGCAGAGGGTATTTATTTTTTACCGTGATGTCATTCAAACCTCGATAGTCAATGCAGGGACGTAAAGAGCCGTCCTTCTTTTTCACAAAGAAAAAGCCGGCACCAGCAGGCGAGGAGGATTTCCTTATAAAACCCTTTGCGAGATTTTCTTGGATGTACTCAGACATGGCAGACGTCTCAGCAGGGGATAAAGGATACATCCGACCTCTGGGCGGTGTGGTTCCGGGACGTAACTCGACAGGACAATCATAGGGCCGATTAGGCGGAAGAGTCTCGGCTTCTTTCTTGTCGAAAACGTCAGAAAAGGACCAATAGGCAGGAGGCAAGCCCACGGGGCCAGACGAGGATTGAGAGACCGTAACTGGTCCGACAGAAGCCAAGCACCTCTCTTGACACGGATGTCCCCACCGAAGAATCTCACCAGAATGCCAATCCAGGACAGGTTCATGAGTCCGAAGCCAAGGAAGACCGAGCAAAAGGGGATGAGGCAAATTGGGCAAAACGTAGAGAGCAATCTTCTCTTGGTGCAGAGCTCCCACTTGCAGAGTTACCTCCTCGGTAACCATAGAGATGGTCTCCTGCAGAGGCTTGCCATCAACGGAAGTAATCATTCGTGGACATCTCAGGGCGACCACCGGAATCTGGTATTTCTTCACCTCCTTAAGCCGGATAAAGTTACCTGCTGCACCCGAATCCAAATATGCTAGTTCCGAGCCACGTCTCTGACCCTGAATTCTAAGAACAGAAAGAGTAAGAGGTGGAGAGGATTCAAACACACTTAGGGAGGCCTCTCTTACCTGTCCTACGTGGAGGCGTTTCCCGGCCTCTCAGGACATGAACGCAGGAAATGAGATGCTCCCCCACAGTACAAGCAAAGACCTTGTGCCAGCCTCTCTCTTCTGCGTTGGTCCGCCATCTTGACCCGAACAACCTGCATGGGTTCAGGAGCAGGACTACCGGAAGAAACCGAAGGCCGAAGAGTGAGAGGACACTGAACAAATGAAGAGGAAGGGCGCATAGGCCTCCTCTCCCTAGCAGCCTCTCTAGAGCGCTCTTGGAAGTGCAAATCAATGCGTGTAGCAAGTGAAATGAGCTCCTCCAAGGAAGTAGGAGTATCCCGTCCTGCGAGCTCATCTTTAATATTTCCCGACAAACCACGCCAAAAGGTTCCTACCAACGCCTCGTTGTTCCACCCTAGTTCAGAAGATAGGGTACGAAAGCGTATGGCATACTGCCCCACAGAGAGGGTACCCTGATGAAGATTAAAAAGAGCCTCAGTGGTGGAAGCGAGCCTTCCGGGCTCATCAAAAACCCTTCTGAAAGTGTCCAAAAAGGTGACTATACTGGTCACAATAGGGTCGTCTCGTTCCCAGAGGGGATTCACCCAGGAAAGGGCCTCACCCTCCAAATGAGACACGATAAAGGCGACCTTAGCTCGGTCGGTAGGGTACTGTTGGGGCAACAACTCGAAGTGTAAATGACACTGGTTGAGGAAACCCCGACACAGTTTGGGATCGCCGCTGTAGCGAGGTGGTTTACCCAAACGAGGAGTAGGCGCTGTGGCAGTATCAGGAGGTCGGGAAGAACTTTGCGAAGAAGCCGATTGCAAGGAATGTAAGCGATCATCCACGGACGCCATATAAGACAGGATGTGCGCCTGGGCATCACGCTGCTGTACCAGCTCTTGCTGGAGGCTGGCCAACTCAGTAGCATTCTCAGGATCCGCGGCTTGTAAAGCAGACAAGCGGGAATCCATTGTTTTCATAAAAGACATGATGCGAGTCTGGTTTTCACGCAAGAAAACTAACTCCTTCTGGGCTGAGGCCCCAGCGGTGTCCATGGCCTGATTATTCTGTTAGAATCAGGCTGCACTCAGATGTCGTCCGAGTGCAGTCTGTTACGCCGAAGGCGACGGAAACAAAGAGTGGACCCACTGGACCGTGGCACCGAACCTCCCCTGAGCGAGCAGAGTGGAACCAACCCCTATACAGGGACTGTTAGAAGGCACAGGGAAAACTAGTACCACGGAGGCCAGGACCAGGGATCGGCTCCAGGAAAGGAAACGGAGAAAAACGGGGAAAAACAGAAAGGGAAGAAGGTGAACAAGGAGAACCTGGGTGAGAAGGAGCTGAGGATCGGACAGAGGAAAGGGAAAACACAGGAACTGTGGAACACGGGAGCAGGAACTGAAAGAGAAAAAAGGAGAACAAGAGGTTAAACAACACAGGGCTGGCAAGGCACAAGACTGGGAATGCACAGGACTGGTAAAGCACAGAAAACTATGCGGCCTAACTAAAGTAGGAAAACACAATAATCAGGCCCTCCACAAAGGGAGGAGGGCCAGAAATACCTGAGGCCAGACACTGATTGGCAGGAAGTACTTCCGGGTCAGGTCATGGAGGGATAGAAGAGCAGAGGGAGCGCGCGCAGTCAGAACCTACTGCACCTGCGCAACCCACAGGTGCGCACAGCTGAGTGCAGGGAGGACGCGCGCCGGGATGCAAGCACCGAGCCCCGGAGTGAGGAGGACGCAGCAAGGACATCAGCTGACCTGGACTCGGCAGCTGCAGGGGGAGCGCCTGCTTTCTCATCTATACATCACACCGTCTGCATCCATGGTTCCCATTTTCTTACAGCACCTGCCTGCATCTACTGTACCTTCCTTTGGGCCTTCCCAGCTACCTGTTCCTAGGGGTTCAGCTGCCTTCTACCCAAGGTCAGTCCTGGTGTAGCACCTGGTCCACCTCCTTTTTCTCACTTTGGATCGCAGTATCGTATGCCGCTGTGTATCTGAGGTTGGATTAGGTGAGGCTCCTAGCTATGCCCCTACAGGCATTTCCTTGGACTCTGGCGCAGTGGTTCCACCACCCATCCCGTTACAGTTTGCACAGGCCATGGAATCCACTGGCTCCCAGATCTCCCTCTTTTCAGACCTGTACCTGTAGGTCTCCTGCCAGAAGGAGCAGCAGGATAAAATGCTCTAGTAGCCACAGACTGCAACCACCCGCCTGGATGCATTGACAACTATGGTAGCACCTGCACCTACTCAATCTGCGACCACCTCGGTTGTGCTCCAACAGCCTGCCAGCTATGTGCCAGGTTCTGGACTTTGTCTGTCTGCACCCCACGCTATGGGGGAGACCCTGCCATATGTCGAGCTTTATTAATCAGTGCACACTGCACTTCAAACTCTTGCCTAATCAGTTAATCTCCGATTGGGCCAAAGTAGCTTTCATCATGTCCCATCTCTCAGGTGAAGCTTTGGCTTCTCTCAATCCCCTTAATACCCTATGGGAGAAAGGGGATCCCCATGTGTCGAATCTCCAGTCCTTCCTAGATGCCAACAAGAAGGTTTTTGATGAGCCAGGATATGCTTCCTCAGTGGCATCTTCTCTCCTCTGTCTGCGTCAGGGAAAATCATGTGAAAGATTACTCTTACGCCTGGCACCTACCTTTCAAAGCCAGTCTTACAGCAAGCCTCAGCCTGCTCCCCAGAACCTATGCAAGTGGACCAAGTGATGATGGCCAAGCATCGCCAAAAGGTCCGTCGTACCGAGAGTAGGTGCTTCTATTGCAGCTGTACAACAATGTCATCCTCTCTTGTCCTGAGAAACTTGGAAACTCCAGCACCTAGCGTGTGTTGGAGAGGCTACTCTTGACAAGAATTACCCATCACTAATATGGCACATTCGGATTCGGGATGGGAAACACGAGCAAAATTTTATAAAATCAGAAACATTCAGTAAAAAGTGCGTGAAAATATTTGCGTGGTGACTAAAGTATTTTGAGCACTTTGGCTATGATAATGGTGATGTATGATGAGCATGGGGCATGTGTTTAATCAAGGTAGGAGGTGGGGAAAGCACAGAGGAGCAGCGTGGTCTTAAACAGAGATGTGCGAATATTTCAATGTTCGGTTCGGATTACGATTGCCAAATTTTCAATATTCGCCTATAAATTCATCGAATATTTGCCGAACATAACCGAATGCCATTCATGTCAATGGGAGGCAAAAACAAATGCATGCCCAACACCTATAACGGCATCAAATGCTGCCAAAACACATCAAATGAGGGGCAGACACCAGGAATGTGGCCTCAATTCACCCACAGTACAAATTGTAGCATGGCACTGCAGCAATCAGCCAGGCATGAGGTATCGGTGTCTGGGACAGCATTTACAGCTTTCAATTGAATGTCACAGTAAAACAAGGTGGGCGGGTGAGGTTCTGGGACAGCATTTACAGCTTTTAATTGAACTACAAATTAAGATGAGGTGGGTGAGGCATTAGTGTAGACCTCGTTTGCTGTGAGCCCTGATACCACATTCAACACCTCGACCTGCTTTCATGCTGAGCCACAATCAGGTGGCACAAATATCAATTTTGTAGACTACCATTGTCAGAAAAATGTAAGGATAATTTCATGGGTTTTTGAGTCAAAGGAAGTGGAGGCCTGACGATCTCGGAGGAGGCCTACTGCTACAGACAAAACGCATGAAGGAGACCCAATCAGGAGTCTACACATTTTCAAAAATTAGTGGCCGACACTACCAAAGTGGCATCAATTTTACCACAGTAAAAATATTAGAAAAGGGACCGACAGGTCTTCCACTACACCCAATCCAGCAGAATGGCACTCAACCAGGAGTGTTCACGTTTCCAAAGATATTGGCAGACACCACCAAAGAGGAATCAATTTCTCCACAGTATAGATAGTATAATATGGACTGACAGGTCTTCCACTACGCTCAGTCTAGCAGATTGACACCCAACCAGGAGTGTTCACATTTCCAAAAATTATTGGCAGATAATAACAAAATGGCATCAATTTCACCACAGTAGAAATAGTATAATAGGGACCAACAGATCTTCCACCCCGCCCAATCCAGCAGATGGACACCCAACCCGGAGTTTTCACATTTCCAAAAATTATTGGCAGATAATACAAAATGGCATCAATTTCACCACAGTGGAAATAGTATAATAGGGACCGACAGGTCTTCCACTGCAACCAGATGGAAATCTAACCTGGAGATTTCTCATTTTTAAAAATGAGGGCCTGACACCACCAAAGAGGAATACATGTCACAAGAATAGAAATAGTATAATTGGGACCGACTGTCAGGACTCTGAACATTTTTATTACCTTTTGTGCATTACTGCCCTTTTCCAAGATGGCGTCTTTGGTCTCATGTGCACTGTGTCTTCCAGCTATAAAACTCCACCCCAGCCTTCAGTCTGTGCTAGAGTATTCTGCCTTGCATCCAGCTCCAGACTCTGGTGACTCCCTGGATATATACCTGCTCCTGTGAACCTGTGTGGTTATCCTGCTACTCTGCTCTGAGTTCCTGCTGCATACACCAGTCTCCAGTAATCCTCCTTCATCTGCTGCTCGTGTTTACTTCCATCTGCATTTGCTGGACATGTAAGCTGTTGCTGCTCTGCTTAAACCTGAGATTATCGCCTATAATTATTACAGGATACTCTAGCCAGAAAAGAGGAGACTGCTGGAACAATGACTGCAGAAAGCAGATTAGAGCAGGTGTTTTCCATAATTAGATCACTGCAGAAAGATGTGGAAGGTCTGCAAAAGAAGTTTGGAAGCATTGAGCACAATCAACAAGTGTTTGGACAAACTTTGCAGGACTTAAACACCCGCATGGCAGCCCAGGAAAACAAACTTGCTGGCATAGAGTCCCAGTATGGATGGGCTTTTCAGGACATAAGCACGCAAATAGCTGCACAAGCGACTTTATCCTCTGGGCAACCGCCACCAGCTAGCCCACCTAAGTTGCCCCCATTCAGATTTAATGGTGATCGCGACAAATTTCGTGGCTTTGTGAATCAATGTATGCTATATTTTGATGTGCATGCTGACCGTTTTCCTACTGATAGATCCAAAGTATTGTGTGTAATAATGCTGCTGACCTCTCGAACGCTCGCCTGGGCGAATCCGATGATTGAGTCTCGTGACCCACGGTTAAATAACTTGGATGATTTCTTAGCTGCTATGGCATTAATGTTTGATGATCCTAATCGCCGTGCAACCGCTGAATCTGCTTTATTGTCTTTACGCCAGGCTAAACGTTCTGTTTTTGAGTATGCCACTAAATTCAGGAGATTAGCGGTAGATACCAATTGGGACAGTTATGCACAATTGCCTATCTTTAAAAGGGGTCTGTTTAGTATTATAAAAGATGAACTAGCTCGCTCTGAGTCACCACAAGAGCTAGAGACATTTATATAGCATTGTGTGCGCATAGACATTCGACTTACTGAGCGTATGCAGGAGAAGTTTGCTGCATATAACCGTATTTCTAACTTTTCCCTTCCTTCCAAAGAGCCTGCAGGTAAAACCTCTCGGGAGGTGGAGGAGGTGCCCATGCAAATTGATTCCGGAGTATCGCCTTCGTGAAAGTCTATGTTTCTACTGCAGTCAGTCTGACCACTTTTTAATCAACTGTCCCAAGTGTCCCAAGGGGCCTAACAAGGTGCTAGCAGCGGTAGGAGAATATGACAACTGTAATGATGAATCTGACATCTCTGAATGTAGCCTGCCTTTAAACGCTGTATTCCATTCACTTTCTATGACTTCACCCCCCAAGGAGCTGAAGGAGAAGAACTCTCACTGTTCTCTCCCTATTAAGATCCTGTGTTCAGGACAGTGGATTTCCAGTGCAGCTATGATTGACTCTGGTGCAGGTGGCAATTTCATTGATATTGCATTTGCCAAGGAACATGGTATTGAAATTCAGCAAAGAGCCTCTCCAATTACCATGGAAACAGTGGATGGGTCACCTTTAATCTCTGGGCCTGTGGATCAGGAGACCGTACCCCTTGAAATTTTGTTGGAGCCTAATCATCAGGAGCAATTGTCTTTCTTGCTAATTTCTTCTCATTTTCCTGTGATTTTAGGCATTCCTTGGTTGTGTTCTCAGAACCCAATTATCAACTGGGAGACCAAGGAGATTATCTTTCCAACAAGGAGCAACTCAGCGTTAACAGAAGCTGTCCCTGAGTCCACGGCTACGGAACCACATGTACAGGTATTTACTTTACCTTCAGCATATAAAGAGTTCTCTGACATCTGTGACAAGAAGAATGCAGATCAGCTTCCTCCACACAGGCATTATGACTGTCCCATTGAGCTGCTTCCTGGGGCAGCTATTCCTTCTGGTAATGTATACCCTTTGGCGGCACCTGAGCTTCAAGCCTTAAAGGAGTATATTGATGAAAATCTGGCCAAAGGCTTCATATGTCCTTCTTCTTCACCAGCAGGGGCACCCATATTTTTTGTAAAAAAGAAGGATGGGACCCTGAGACCCTGTGTTGACTATCGGGAACTTAATAAGGTAACCATATGAAACCGTTACCCTTTGCCTCTGATTCCTGAATTACTGGAAAGAGTCCACCATGCTAAGGTGTTCTCTAAACTGGATCTTCGTGGGGCTTATAATTTGGTGCATATTTGTCCAGGGGATGAGTGGAAGACAGCATTCAGATGCCGGTATGGACACTTTCAATCTCTTGTGACGCCCTTCGGGCTTTGTAACGCCCCTGCAATGTTTCAACACCTTGCTAATGACATTTTCAGAGATTTGTTGGACCAGTTTGTGGTGATCTATTTGGACGATATACTAATCTTTTCTGACTCTCTACAGGAACATGAAGAACATGTCAAAACTGTTTTAAGATGTCTGAAAGAGAACCATCTGTATATTAAGCCGGAGAAATGTGAGTTCCATCGTTCTGAGATACAGTTCTTAGGTTATATCATCTCTCCCCAGGGGCTGAACATGGAATCTGGTAAGATTCAGGCTATCCTTGACTGGCCAGTACCCAAGAACATTAAGGAGGTCCAACGTTTTATTGGTTTTGCAAATTTCTACAGACGCTTCATTCGAAATTTTTCTGATGTTGTCCGTCCCATTACTTCCTTGACAAAGAAGGAAAAGCCCTTTAAGTGGTCATCACAGGCTCAAGAAGCTTTTGATCGGCTTAAGATCTGCTTCACCTCAGCACCGCTGTTGATACACCCAGATCCAACACTTTCTTTCATTGTGGAGGTGGACGCTTCTGATAATGCTTTGGGGGCTATTCTCTCCCAAAGAACTGGAGAGAAGGGTCTGCTACATCCTTGTGCTTTCTTTTCCCGTAGACTAACCTCAGCAGAGAAGAATTACGACGTGGGAGACAAGGAATTGCTGGCTATTATTGCGGCTTTCAAAGAATGGAGGCATCATCTGCAAGGAGCTGCACAACAGATCATAGTGCTAACTGACCATCGCAATTTAGAGTTCCTTAGATCCACTAGATGTCTTTCTCCTCGTTAGGCTCATTGGAACTTATTTTTAAATCAATTTAACTTTGTTATCTCGTACCGTCCAGGTTCTCGTAATGGAAAGGCTGATGCTTTATCCCGAATCCATGCTGCGGATTCCGTACCTGGAGCCTTGTCCAAGACCATTCTATTTGATGCCAATTTCATCAGAGTTATCCACGATCAGGACTTGTGGAAGGAGTGCAGGGAGGCTTATGACGATGATGTACTTCTGGCCAACCCACCTGTGGATATTAATCTTGTCTTTAAGGGTGGCATGTGGTTCAGAGATCGACGTATCTACGTCCCTGAGGTCACCCGTCTGCAGATCCTCAAGTTGGTACATGACTCCAAGTTGGCTGGTCACAGGGGGGTACAGAAGACACAAGAGTTCCTGAGCCGATTCTTCTGGTGGCCAACTTGCCTGAAGGATACCAAGGACTATGTTCTCTCTTGCGAGGTATGTGCTCGTTACAAGACTCCTCATGTGGCACCTACGGGTCTTCTACAACCATTACCTGTTCCGTCCCGCCCTTGGGGGTCTACATCAATGGACTTTATTGTGGAGCTGCCTACATCGGGGGGCATGAATACAATCATGGTGGTAGTTGATCGCCTGACTAAAGCTGCTTATTTTGTTCCGTGCATCGGCCTCCCTTCAGCTAAAGATACAGTGAACTTGGTTATACAGAATGTCTTTCGGTTGCATGGGGTCCCGGATGAGATCATCTCTGACCGTGGAGTACAGTTCACTTCAAGATTCTGGAAGGGGTTTTTTCTGCACTTAATATTAATGTCTGTCTCTCTTCCGCTTACCATCCCCAGACAAATGGTCAGACTGTGCGTACCAACCAGACGCTGGAACAATATCTAAGATGCTATGGCAGCCATCTCCAGGATGATTGGTTGGAGTTGCTGCCGTTAGCTGAATTTTTGTATAACAATTCTCAGAGCGCCTCCACTTAATTTACACCTTTCTTTGCCAATCTGGGTTATCATTTGTGTATCTTACCAAGGTCTCCAATTAATTCTCCGGTTCCGGCAGTGGAGGAAAGGCTGACTGCAATGAGGCAAAATCTGGAGGTTCTGAAGGAATCCCTGACCACAGCTAAAGAACGTTATAAGAGATCGGCTGATAGATTCCGTAAACCTGCACCCATGTTCAAGGTAGGAGATTCCGTGTGGTTAGCAACTAAGAATCTGAAGTTAAACGTTCTTTCACAAAAACTTGGACAGAAATTCATTGGCCCTTTCAAGATCAACGGTATTGTGAGATCTGTGGCCTGCCGGCTGAAGCTGCCTAGGACTATGAAGGTACACCCAGTTTTTCATGTATCTTTACTAAAGCCTGTATCTCCTAATACCTTCCAGGGACATGTTGTGCCACCTCCGCAGCCTGTGGTGATTGATGGGCAAGAACAATTTGTGGTGGAGGAAATTATTGATTCCAGGATTTGCAGGAATCGGCTCCAATATCTGATAAGATGGCAGGGATATCCCCCTGAGGAAGACTCTTGAGAACCTGTGGAAAACATCAATGCCCAACAGAAGATTTCTCGTTTTCATCAGAGATTCCCTGAGAAACCAGGTCCAGGATCGTCCTGAGGCCGCTTCTAAGGAGGGAGTAATGTCAGGACTCTGAACATTTTTATTACCTTTTGTGCATTACTGCCCTTTTCCAAGATGGCGTCTTTGGTCTCATGTGCACTGTGTCTTCCTGCTATAAAACTCCACCCCAGCCTTCAGTCTGTGCTAGAGTATTCTGCCTTGGATCCAGCTCCTGACTCTGGTGACTCCCTGGCTATATACCTGCTCCTGTGAACCTGTGTGGTTATCCTGCTACTCTGCTCTGAGTTCCTGCTGCATACACCAGTTTCCAGTAATCCTCCTTCATCTGCTGCTCGTGTTTACTTCCATCTGCATTTGCTGGACATGTAATCTGTTGCTGCTCTGCTTAAACCTGAGATTATCGCCCAGGCCTTCCTGGTTGAGATAAGACATTGCTTGAACTGCCTTATCAGCATATCTATCTGTGTTTGGACTAAAACAAGGACTTATTCATGTCAAGTATCCTAAAGAATAACTGTGCTTCATAGACTTTCTGCGTGATTGCATTTTCCTCTGAAGTTCCATATAGACTGCTAAGCTGCGTTTAATATCTACACCAAGTGTTGTGGACTTGAGTTTCTCTCTGCACCTGTTTGAATCACCGTGTGATAATATAGACTTTACCACTTATAAAACTGTGTCCTGTAGTTGTCTTGTTCCACGCAAAGAGTCTCCTGAGTTATCCCCTATAACTATTACACCGACACGTCTTCTACTACAGC
The DNA here is from genome assembly GCF_051348905.1 of Ranitomeya variabilis. NCBI lineage: Eukaryota > Metazoa > Chordata > Amphibia > Anura > Dendrobatidae > Ranitomeya > Ranitomeya variabilis. The sequence goes on from NC_135234.1 coordinate 396,077,732, forward strand.
CAACCCAGCAGATGTAGGCAATCTATTACTGTTCACATTTCCACAAATTTGTGTTAACATCAGTAGAAGAAGCCACAGAAGGCACAGAAGTCACACTGAAGATATCACAGAGTTCAGTTACAAGACATTAATGCAGCACACTAAAAACTGCAATATCTCCTAGTCTGTACAGTCTGCAATAGGGTGCAAAAGTCCTTGGAGACCCATAACTTGTTAATCTTTATGAAAGTTAGGCAGTCTACACGTTCAGGGGAGTGCCAGCTGTGCTTTTCCATCAGGATACCACCAGCAGCACTGAAGACACGTTCTGAGAGAATGCTGGCTGCTGCGCACTATAAAACTTCCAAAGCATGTGAGGCAAGCTCAGGACACTCCTCCATTTTGAAAGACCAAAATGTGAAAGGGTCCAAACCCTCCCTGATGGTATTGATATTCAGTTCTAGATACTCCTGCACATCCTCCCCATTCATTCACCACGTGTAAGACTTGGACTCTGTTGTGCTGGTGAAAAGCTAGTCTAAAAAAAATATCAAAGGACTCACAGAAATTGCTTCTTCCACTTACACTACTCCTGCTGCTGCTGCTAATGTTTTGGCGTTGACGAATTGAGGTGCCAGAGGTTGGAAATCTAGAGCTGCGATGCGAACTGTGTGTTTCACTGCTGTCGTGGAAAAAAGCTCTCTTCAGGTTGTGTAAAAAGCATGTTTTGATACTCCAGCATTCAGGGGCCCTTTCCAGGGTGGGAAGCATTGGCAAAATTTGGTTTTATAACATGGACCTAACAGAGTGGCAACCCAGTAGTCAGTAGTATTCCTAATCATAATTATACGGGGATCATGTTGCAGATAGTGCAGCAAGAAGGCACTCATATGTCGGGCTCTACCATGAGGTCCAAGCCCATGTTGTGTTGGTGGCTGGGTAACAATGATGCTTGTTTCCTCCCACCAACCGCAAACAACAAAGAGGGGAGGATTATACTCTTCATCTGACAGTAGCTCGCCCATCACCTCTTCCACCTCTATTTTTTTCCTCGTATCTTGCACCAGTTTTTCTGTTATCGCCAGGTACCCCTTGATCGCAGTAATCCACCCTCTCTTGGCACCCGCCTGCATGAAAACAGTCTGGAACTTAGAGACAATGTCATCCCTTCCGTGCCCTCCTCTGCTTCCTCCTCTTCATCTTGGACCACCATCTCCTCTCACAGGTTATTCAAAGTTTGCTCCAGCATATAGATGACCGGAATAGTGATGCAGATAATGGCGTCGTCAGAGCTAACCATCTTAATAGCCATTTCAAAACTGTGCAGAAGGGTGCAGAGGTCCTTAATCTGTGCCCACTCCGTACAAGTAATATGCGCCACGTCCGTACTGCGTTGGCCCAGGCTATCCGACATGAGATACGGCTCATTGGTGCTGCCACAGTTGCTGCAATATGTGCAGAGAGGAATTCCACCGTGTCAGCACATCACGTATTAACCTGTTAACTGGCATTTACAAAGACCTCTGTATCGATGCAAGTCGATGACCTGAGGGGTGTGAACGGTGGACATGAGCACACAGCTTACGTGCTTTCTGAAGCAGCTCACCCAGGCCAGGATAGTGGCAGAGAAAACGCTATACCACCAGGTTGAGGGCGTGAGCCATGAAAGGCACATGTGTGAGCTTGCCTCGCAGTAGGGCCGCCATCAGGTTCGCACCATTATTGGACATGGCTTTCCCTGGATGCAGGTTCAGCAGAGACAGTCATTGATCAAACTCAGCCTGGAGAGCTGTCCACAACTCGTCAGCTGTATGACTGCAATCTCTAAGGCATATCAATTTTAACACTGCCTGATTGCGGTGAGCCCTGGCTAAATGTAGAGGTTTGTCCTGCAAGCCTTGGTGATTCCAAGACTTGTTGAGCAGCGCTTGCCCCCACAACCACCAGAGTCACCCAGTTTCCAGTCATGCTTACTTGTCCAAGTGTCTGTGGTGAAATGCACCCTGGCAGACATAGATTTAGTCAAGGAATGAGTGATGTTGTCTGTGACATGCTATTGTAGTGCAGGCACAGCTTTCGTAGAAAAGTAATGGCAATTGGTTACGGGAGACTGCGACGGCCATCAGCTTTCAGAAACTGTCTGTATCTACAGGGCAGAAAGGCAGTTTTTCTGTGGCCAACAGATTGCTCTTAGCCTCAACCTCTTAGCTTTGTCATGCGTAGGAGGAAACAATCTTTTATGTGACCATAACTGTGGTACCATGGGTTGCTGCAGTTCTGAGAGAGGGAGGAGTACGGTGAACTGGACAAACTGCTGGACTGTGTGAAAGGTGCAGGCGGAGATGTTATGGTGGATTGAGAAAGATGTGGTGTGCTCGTTCTCTGAGATCGGGGGGGCGTCGCCCGAAGAAGCACTATAGTGAAACGCGCGTTGGGGTTCTTCTCCCACATCCATCTAAGGTTGGTTCATCTCTATGACATTCTATTGTAGTTTCATCCATCTGATTTCTCAGCATTCAGCATTTAGGATCAATGTCCTTTAGAACAGTTTGTGGTATATTCTATCTGTGTTATGGCAGTGACTCTTTCTATATAGGGACTTCATCATTATTAGTATTATGCACTTGGCACTTTATATGATATAACTGGAGTCCCCTTTATTTGCATTTTTGTTCTGCTATATGCTATATGTACTTTACGCTATGGATGCATTCCATCCCTCAATATAGACAATATTATCTACTACCTTAGTCTGCCTACACTGGTTTGATTTATTTAAACCTTCCATTTTGGACGTGGCACCTAAAGGTGTCACTATCTTCCCCTTTTTCATACTTACATGTATATGTATGTATTATTTTTAATACAATTTTAATGCATTTTTCTAAATAAAAACTTGTTGTGACTTACATTATACATTGCTCTGTGGTCCATATTTTTTTGTTTGGTTTCCTTTATTAAGATCTGTAGTAGAGGGGTTACAAGGACACTAAACGTCAGGAAGGCAAATTTCCAATGGATGAGAGATGATCTTGGTGCAATTAACTGGGATGATATCCTATGACATAAAAATACACAAAGAAAATGGGATATGTTTATTAGCATCATGAGTAGGACCTGTGCACAATATATACCGTATGGGAATAAACATGCTAGAAATAGGAGGAAACCACTATGGCTAAATAGAGCTGTAAGGGGCGCAATAAGTGACAAAAAGAAAGCATTTAGAGAATTAAAGCAAGTACCGTATTTTTCGGACTATAAGACGCACCTGATTATAAGACGCACCCCCAAATTTGGTGAAGAAAAAGAGAAAAAAAAATATTTTTTATGTTAAATGGGGGTCTGTCTTATAATGCCAGTGTCCGTCTTACAAATCATATGTCCCTCATCCTGGTATCTATATAACCCCCATCCTTGTGCTGGCACATGCCCCCCTGTGCTGCTGTCAGGCACATGCCCCCCTGGTCACTATATGCCCCCCTGTACTGCTGGCAGACACATGCCCCCCTGGGTCACTATATGCCCCCTTTGCTGCTGGCAGGCACATGCCCCCCTGGGTCACTATATGCCCCCCTGTGCTGGCAGGCACATGCCCCCCTGGTCACAATATGCCCGCTTGTGCTGGCAGGGACATGCCCCCCTGTGCTGCTGGCAGGCACATGCCACCCCAGTCACAATATGCCCCCCTGTGCTGCTGACAGGTACAGCCCCCCGGTCACTATATGCCCCACAGTGCTGCTGGCAGGTACAGGCCCCCCCGGTCACTATATGCCCCCTGTGCTGCTGGCAGACACATGCCCCCCCTGTGCTGCTGGCAGACACATGCCCCCTGTGCTGCTGGCAGACACATGCCCCCTGTGCTGCTGGCAGACACATGCCCCCCTGTGCTGCTGGCAGACACATGCCCCCCTGTGCTGCTGGCAGACACATGCCCTCCCCTGTGCTGCTGGCAGACACATGCCCCCTGTGCAGCTGGCAGACACATGCCCCCCCTGTGCTGCTGGCAGACACATGCCCCCCTGTGCTGCTGGCAGGCACATGCCACCCCCCTGCTGCTGGCACACACATGCCACCCCCCTCTGCTGCTGGCAGGCACATGCCACCCCCCTGCTGCTGGCAGACACATGCTCCCCCCTCTGCTGCTGGCAGGCACATGCCTGTTGTGATTCGGTTCGTGGGCTCCCCTGGTGGTCTCTTGTGGTACTGGTGTCCTGCAAGCTTTGCCTTCTCAGTTCACCTGTTCCTATCAGGATGTGGGAGTATCCTATTTAACCTTGCTCCTCAGTCATTCTAATGCTGGCCATCAATGTATCCAGAGTGATTCTGTTGCATGTTCCTGCTCCCAGTTTTCTGCACAGCTAAGTTGGACACTTTAGTCCTTAAGTCTATTTTTGTATGTTTTGTCCAGTTTGCACTTATATGAATCTCTGCAGCTGGAAGCTCTTGTTGGGCTGAAATTACCACTCCAGTGGCATGAGTTGTCACATGAGTTAAGGTAATTTCAGGATGGTGTTTTGAAGGGTTTTGCAGCTGACCGCGAAGTCCTCTGTTGTATCTTTCTGCTATTTAGTTAGCGGGCCTCTCTGTGCTAAATCTGCTTTCATACTACGTGTGTCTTTTCATCTGCTCTCACCGTTATTATATGTGGGGGGCTGCTATCTCCTGTGGGGACATTCTCTGGAGGCAAGCCAGGACTGTGTTTTCTTCTACCAGGGGTAGTTAGTTCTCCGGCTGGCGCGCGGCATCTAGAGACAACGCAGGAATGCCCCCTGGCTACTTCTAGTGTGGTGTGTAGGTTTAGCATCGCGGTCAGCTCTAGTTTCCATCACCCGAGAGCTTGTCCGTTTATTCTATGCTTCTGATGTTTCCTTGCCATTGGAAACCATAACAGTATGGCCAGCCAAAATGTTTAATCTATAGGCTGAAGCAGGAGAGAAAAGGAAATGTGTGAAACCTTTTTTTTTTTTTTTTTCCTTCCTCTGAAGTTGCACTCCAGCTCTAATTGCAGTCTCCTGTTTTCCTCTCCTCTTAACCCCTGAATGGCTCAGACTTTATCTGTTGAAATATGGATCCCCAGAGTCTGGCTACCAATTTGTATAATCTTGCCTCTAAAGTTCAGAATATACAAGATTTTTTGTTACATGCTCCTCGGTCTGAACCTAAAATTCCTATACCGGAGTTTTTTTCTGGAGATCGATCTTGTTTTCTAAATTTTAAATACAATTGTAAATTGTTTCTTTCGCTGAGATCTCATTCTGCTGGAGATCCTGCCCAGCAAGTAAAAATTGTTATTTATTTACTGCGGGGTGACCCCCAAAATTGGGCATTTTCATTGGCACCAGGGGATCCTGCGTTGCTCAATGTGGATGCGTTTTTTCTGGCTTTGGGGTTGCTTTATGAGGAACCAAATTTGGAGATTCAGGCTGAGAAAGCCCTAATAGCCCTCTCTCAGGGGCAAGATGAAGCCGAAATATATTGCCAAAAATTTCGAAAATGGTCTGTGCTTACTCAGTGGAATGAGTGCGCTCTGGCGGCAATTTTCAGAGAAGGTCTCTCTGATGCTGTAAAAGACGTCATGGTGGGGTTTCCTGCGCCTACTGGTCTGAATGAGTCCATGACAATGGCAATTCAGATTGATCGGCGTTTACGAGAACGCAAACCTGTGCACCAGTTGGCGGTGTCTTCTGAAGAGGCACCACAGAGTATGCAATGTGATAGCTTTCTGTCCAGAAGCGAACGACAGATTTATAGGCGCAAAAATCATTTGTGCTTCTATTGAGGAAATTCTACTCATGTTATATCAGCATGCTCTAAACGAACAAAGAAAGTTGATAAATCCTCTGCTATTGGCACTTTGCAGTCCAAGTTTATTTTGTCTGTAACTCTAATTTGTTCGTTATCTTCTATTGTTGCGGATGCGTATGTGGATTCTGGCGCCGCTTTGAGTCTTATGGATTGGTCCTTTGCCAGGCGCTGTGGGTTTGATCTAGAGCCTCTGGAAGTTCCTATACCTTTAAAGGGTATTGATTCTACACCATTGGCTAGTAATAAACCACAATACTGGACACAAGTGACTATGCGTATGACTCCAGACCATCAAGAGGTGATTCGCTTCCTTGTATTGTATAATCTACATGATGTGTTGGTGCTGGGATTGCCATGGTTGCAAACTCATAACCCAGTCCTTGACTGGAAAACAATGTCTGTACTAAGCTGGGGATGTCAGGGAAATCATGGGGACACATCTTTGGTCTCCATTGCTTCATCTATTCCCTCTGAAATTCCTGAGTTTTTGTCTGATTATCGTGAGGTTTTTGAGGAATCTACTCTTAATTCTCTTCCTCCTCACAGAGATTGCGATTGCGCCATAGATTTGATCCCTGGCAGTAAATTTCCTAAGGGTCGTCTATTCAATCTGTCTGTACCTGAACATGCTGCCATGCGAGAGTATATTAGGGAGTCCTTGGAAAAGGGACATATTCGTCCTTCTTCGTCTCCTCTTGGAGCGGGGTTCTTTTTCGTAGCTAAAAGCGATGGTTCTTTGAGACCTTGTATTGATTATAGACTCTTGAATAAGATCACAGTCAAGTATCAGTATCCTTTGCCATTGCTGACAGATTTATTTGCTCGCATTGAGGGGGCGAAGTGGTTCTCTAAGATTGATCTTCGCGGTGCGTATAATTTGGTGCGAATTAAGCAGGGGGATGAGTGGAAAACCGCATTTAATACGCCCGAGGGCCATTTTGAGTATTTGGTGATGCCTTTTGGTCTGTCAAATGCCCCTTTGGTCTTTCAGTCTTTTATGCACAATATTTTCCGTGAATATCTGGATAAATTTATGATTGTGTATTTGGACGATATCTTGATTTTTTTCGGATGACTGGGAATCTCATGTTCAACAAGTTAGGAGGGTTTTTCAGGTTTTGCGGACCAATTCTCTGTTTGTTAAAGGTTCAAAGTGTGTTTTTGGGGTTCAGAAGATTTCTTTTTGGGGGTACATTTTTTCCCCCTCTTCTATTGAGATGGATCCTGTGAAGGTTCGGGCTATTTGTGACTGGACGCAACCGACTTCTCTTAAGGGCCTTCAGAAATTTTTGGGCTTTGCTAACTTTTATCGTCGATTCATAACTGGTTTTTCTAGCGTTGTCAGGCCTTTGACTGATTTGACTAAAGAGGGTGCTGATGTTGCAGATTGGTCTCCTACTGCTGTGGAGGCCTTTCGGGAGCTTAAGCGCCGTTTTTCTTCTGCTCCGGTGTTGTGCCAGCCTGATGTTTCTCTTCCTTTTCAGGTGGAAGTTGATGCTTCCGAGATCGGAGCGGGGGCGGTTTTGTCGCAGAAAAGTTCAGATTGTTCAGTGATGAGACCTTGTGCGTTCTTTTCTCGAAAATTTTCGCCCGCCGAGCGAAATTATGACGTCGGTAATCGGGAGCTTTTGGCGATGAAGTGGGCATTCGAGGAGTGGCGTCATTGGCTTGAGGGTGCTAAATATCAGGTGGTGGTCTTGACTGATCACAAAAATTTGATTTATCTTGAGTCGGCCAGACGTCTGAATCCTAGACAGGCGCGCTGGTCGTTGTCTTTCTCCCGGTTTAATTTTGTGGTTTCGTATCTGCCAGGTACTAAGAATGTGAAGGCGGATGCCCTTTCTAGGAGTTTTGAACCTGATTCCCCTGGTGATTCTAAACCTACGGGTATACTTAAGGATGGGGTGATATTGTCTGCTGTCTTCCCAGACCTGCGACGTGCTTTACAAGAGTTTCAGGCGGATCGGCCTGATCGTTGTCCGCCTGGTAGATTGTTTGTGCCGGATGAGTGGACCAATAGAGTCATCTCGGAGGTTCATTCTTCTGCGTTGGCAGGTCATCCGGGAATTTTTGGTACCAGAGATTTGGTGGCTAGGTCCTTCTGGTGGCCTTCCCTGTCTCGGGACGTGCGTACTTTTGTGCAGTCTTGCGATGTTTGTGCTCGGGCCAAGCCTTGTTGTTCTCGGGCTAGTGGGTTGTTGTTGCCCTTGCCTGTTCCTAAGAGGCCTTGGACACACATCTCTATGGATTTTATTTCTGATCTCCCTGTTTCTCAGAAGATGTCCGTCATTTGGGTGGTGTGTGACCGCTTTTCTAAGATGGTTCATTTGGTGCCCTTGCCCAAGCTGCCTTCCTCATCTGAGTTGGTGCCCCTGTTTTTTCAGAATGTGGTTCGGCTGCATGGTATTCCAGAGAATATCGTTTCCGACAGGGGATCCCAGTTTGTGTCCAGATTTTGGCGGGCGTTTTGTGCCAGGATGGGCATTGATTTGTCTTTTTCGTCTGCATTTCATCCCCAGACAAATGGCCAGACGGAACGTACTAATCAGACCTTGGAGACTTATTTGAGGTGTTTCGTGTCTGCTGATCAGGATGACTGGGTCTCCTTTTTGCCGTTGGCTGAGTTTGCCCTTAATAATCGGGCCAGTTCTGCCACTTTGGTCTCCCCTTTCTTTTGCAATTCAGGGTTCCATCCTCGTTTTTCATCTGGTCAGGTGGAGTCTTCGGATTGTCCTGGAGTGGATACCATGGTGGATAGGTTGCATCGTATTTGGGGGCAGGTGGTGGACAATTTGGAGTTGTCCCAGGAGAGGACTCAACGTTTTGCTAATCGCCATCATCGTGTTGGTCCTCGTCTTCGTGTTGGGGACTTGGTGTGGTTGTCCTCCCGTTTTGTCCCTATGAGGGTCTCTTCTCCTAAGTTTAAGCCTCGGTTCATCGGTCCTTATAAGATTTTGGAAATTCTTAACCCTGTGTCTTTTCGTTTGGACCTCCCAGCATCCTTTGCTATCCATAATGTCTTCCATCGGTCATTATTGCGGAGGTATGAGGTACCACTTGTGCCTTCTGTTGAGCCTCCTGCTCCTGTGCTGGTTGAGGGTGAATTGGAGTACGTGGTGGAGAAAATCTTGGACTCCCGTGTTTCCAGACGGAGACTTCAATATCTGGTGAAATGGAAGGGCTACGGTCAAGAGGATAATTCTTGGGTTACAGCTTCTGATGTTCATGCTTCTGATTTGGTCCGTGCCTTTCATAGGGCTCATCCAGATCGCCCTGGTGGTTCTTGTGAGGGTTCGGTGCCCCCTCCTTAAGGGGGGGGTACTGTTGTGATTTGGTTCGTGGGCTCCCCCGGTGGTCTCTTGTGGTACTGGTGTCCTGCAAGCTTTGCCTTCTCAGTTCACCTGTTCCTATCAGGATGTGGGAGTATCCTATTTAACCTTGCTCCTCAGTCATTCTAATGCTGGCCATCAATGTATCCAGAGTGATTCTGTTGCATGTTCCTGCTCCCAGTTTTCTGCTCAGCTAAGTTGGACACTTTAGTCCTTAAGTCTATTTTTGTATGTTTTGTCCAGTTTGCACTTATGTGAATCTCTGCAGCTGGAAGCTCTTGTTGGGCTGAAATTACCACTCCAGTGGCATGAGTTGTCACATGAGTTAAGGTAATTTCAGGATGGTGTTTTGAAGGGTTTTGCAGCTGACCGCGAAGTCCTCTGTTGTATCTTTCTGCTATTTAGTTAGCGGGCCTCTCTGTGCTAAATCTGCTTTCATACTACGTGTGTCTTTTCATCTGCTCTCACCGTTATTATATGTGGGGGGCTGCTATCTCCTGTGGGGACATTCTCTGGAGGCAAGCCAGGACTGTGTTTTCTTCTACCAGGGGTAGTTAGTTCTCCGGCTGGCGCGCGGCATCTAGAGACAACGCAGGAATGCCCCCTGGCTACTTCTAGTGTGGTGTGTAGGTTTAGCATCGCGGTCAGCTCTAGTTTCCATCACCCGAGAGCTTGTCCGTTTATTCTATGCTTCTGATGTTTCCTTGCCATTGGAAACCATAACACATGCCATCCCCCTGCTGCTGGCAGGCACATGCCACCCCCCCTGCTGCTGGCAGACACATGCCCCCCCCTCTGCTGCTGGCAGACACATGCTTCCCCCCCTCTGCTGCTGGCAGGCACATGCCACCCCCCCTGCTGCTGGCAGACACATGCCCCTCCCTGTGCTGCTGGCAGGCACATGCTCCCCCCTGTGCTGCTGGCAGGCACATGATAAAATAACAAACACTTATCTCAGCTTTCCCTGGTGGCTCCGTGCTCACAGCTCCTCGGTTGCGCTTCCTGTTTCCCACGCATCGGATCATGTGACCTGGGCACACAGTGATGTCATCACTGTGCTGTGCCGATCACATGATCGGATGTCAGCACACACACAGGAAGCAACCGAGAAGCAACCGAGGAGCTGTGAGCAGGGAGCCATCAGGGAAAGGTGAGTTAAGTGTTTGTTATTTTATCCTGTGCCTGCCAGCAGCACAGAGGGGCATATAAGAGTGATCGGTGGCCATATCCTTGATGGGAGGGGGGAGATGCAGGCACATGTAATATTCGCTGCTTCTCTGTGAAACAACTCGGCACAGGTTCAGCACCGGAGTGATGGACAGCAGGTGCAGTGAATATTACATGAGGCTAATGAGAGGGAGCACAGGACCTCCTGCTGTCTCAGCAGCTGGCAGGCAGCCCACCCCAGCCCCCTGACACCACTCCAGAGCCGCCCCCCTCATCTACAGCACAGCACAGCACACAGATTCGGATTATAAAACGCACCCCCCACTTTCACCCAAAATTTTGGGGAATAAAAGTGCGTCTTATAGTCCGAAAAATACGGTAGGTAGTGATGAGGCATTAAATAAATACAGAAAACTAAATAAATTCTGTAAAAAGCAAATCAAGGCAGCAAAGATTGAGACAGAGAGACTCATTGCCAGAGAGAGTAAAAACAATCCCAAAATATTCTTTACGTACATAAATAGTAAGAAACTAAAAAATGATAATGTTGGCCATCTTAAAAATAGTCTGGGTGAAATGGTGGATGAGGATGAGGAAACAGCCAATATGCTAAATGACTTTTTTTCAACAGTATTTACACAAGAAAATCCCATGGCAGACAATATGATCAGTGATAACAAAAATTCCCCATTAAGTGTCACCTGCTTAACCCAGCAGGAAGTACGGCGGTGTCTAAAAATCAGTAAAATTGACAAATCTCTGGGACCAGATGGGATACACCGCAGAGTACTGCAGGAACTAAGTACAGTCATTGATAGACCAGTATTTTTAATCTTCAAAGATTCCATAATAACAGGGTCTGTACCACAGGACTGGCGTATAGCAAATGTGGTGCCAATATTCAAAAAGGGGGCAAAAACTGAACTAGGAAATTATAGGCCAGTAAGCTTAACCTCTAGTGTGGGTAAAATCCTGGAGGGCATTCTAAGAGATGCTATGCTGGAGTATCTGAAGAGGAATAACCTCATGACCCAATATCAGCACGGGTTTACTAGGGACCATTCCTGTCAGACAAATCTGATCAATTTCTATGAAGAGGTAAGTTCCAGACTGGACCAAGGGAGCGCAGTGGACGTAGTGTATATGGACTTTTCAAAAGCTTTTCATACAGTGCCACACAAAAGGTTGATACATAAAATGAGAATAATGGGGATAGGGGAAAATATGTGTAAGAGGGTTAAGAGCTGGCTCAGGGATAGGAAACAAAGGGTGGTTATTAATGGAGCACACTCGGACTGGGTCACAGTTAGCAGTGGGGTCAGTACTTTTTCTTTTAGTCTACGTTCACATTTGCGGTCTGTGCAGCAGCATCGGGCGCCGCAGCGTCGCCGCATGCGTCATGCGCCCCTATATTTAACATGGGGGCGCATGGACATGCGTCGCACTTGCGTTTTGCGCCGCATGCGTCCCTGCGGCACCCGCGTCCGGGCGCAGAGGACGCAGCAAGTTGCATTTTTGCTGCGTCCAAAATCAATCAAAAAAAGGATGCATGCGGCGCAAAACGCAGCGTTGTGCATGCGTTTTGCTGCGTTTTTGTTTGCGTTGTGCGTTGCGGCGCCGACGCTGCGGCGCACAACGCAAATGTGAACGTAGCCTAATTTAGTTTGGAAAAATGAAAGCTAAGGGGTGATCTTATTTTAATGTATAAATATATGAGGGGACTGTCATGATCCGTTCCAGGGTTTAGTCCTGTCTGCTCTTTTTCTGTGCGGATAATGTCAAGGGTTAACTTTGCTCTGCCTCATTCTGGGCTCAGGTTTGCTATTTAGCTCCCAGGCATCCTGTTGGTGGCGTCAGCTATAGATCTGCCTTCGGCATGTGAACCTGACTCTGGTAACTCTTGATTTGTCCTGCTGTGATCCCTGACTTGTCCCGTGTCTGTTGACTCCCTCTGTCTGCCCTTTTCCCAGCGTTTCTCTGTTTGTCTGTTTGATTCTCTGATTCCTGACTTGGCTCGTATTCAGACTCGCTTCTGCTTTCTGACTTTGCCTTATCCGTGTCTGACCACTGCTGAACCTCCTGGCTTGTTTTCTGACCACGTTTACTACTTGCCCCTTTTTGGTACTTCTGCCTCTGATTGTATTTTGACTCGGCTTGTCTGACCACTCTCTCGCCATTTGGTGGCGCCTGTGCTGCTGCTCTGTGGTGCTTCTCTGTGTACGCAGTCTCACTTCCCTCTCAAGCTCCCTCTGGTGGAGGTTGCGTAATACTGCACTGCAGCAGCATGACAGGGACAGTACAAAGTCCGTTCTAATGACCTTTAAACTCATAGACCTGAGACAGGGACAAGGGGGCATCCTCTACGTCTGGAGGAAAGAAGGTTTAAGCATAATCACAGAATCTGATTCTTTGCTGTAAGAGCAGTGAGACTATGGAACTCTCTGCATTATGATGTTGTAGTGAGTGATTCCATGCTAAAATTTAAGAGGGGACTGGATACCTTTCTTGAAGAGTATAATGTTACAGGTTATATACACCAGTTTCCTTGATATTGCGTTGATCCAGGGAACTAGTCTGATTGCTGATGTGGAGTCGGGAATGAATTTTTTTCCCCAATATGAAGCTTACTGTTTGCCACATGGGGTTTTTTTTTTGCCTTCCTCTGGATCAACATGTTAGGGCATGTTAGGTTAGGCTATGGGTTGAACTAGATGGACTTAAAGTCTTCTTTCAACCTTAGTAACTATGTTACTATGTTACTATGTGTTTACGCCTACTGGAATCTACCACCTCATCATCATCTTCTGTGTTATCACATTCCTCACCTATGGAGTCGCCCTCCTCTTCTTCCTGCCATGACAGCACAGGAGTTAACATTTGATGATGAGGGTCAGGACTTTGTTCTGCCCTGGATCCAAGATAAACAAATTTGGGGCATTGGTGCAGATTTCCTCCTCTTGATTCTGTGAAGCTTTTAAGTACACATCTGATGACCATGGCATAGAATTTATGAACAACTCTTCAAACTCACCCATCTGTGCTTCTGTACAATCAGTTGTTCGGTTGGAGAGTTGGGACGAAGGGGAAAGCAAGGGGAATTTGGGTGCCACCTCTGTGGACTTTACTGGGTGTGATGTTGAGGTGGAGGAAGAGGAGAGGCCACTTGAAGCTGCTCTTGCCATCCACTCGAGCACATGCTTTTTCTGGACCTCATCAACAAGGCGTACCGCTGTGCGTCTGCCAAAGAAAAGTAGTGGAGTAGCCTGTCCAGTAACAGAAGATGTCAGATGTCTCTGCATAGGATGTGACGCTGTTGGTTCACTAGTGCTTTCACTAACCTTACCACATACCCCACGTACATCTTGAACATCAAGCCTAATTCCCCTTCCACCACAGCCTGGCTTTTTCCCAGGCATGTTGGTCAGATAGTGTGGTAGGAGCACAGTATTAGCAACAAAAAAATTAGATTTTAAACTCTGCACCACCTCTGCAAACAACTGAATTTCAGCGGCAGTAAATTCCAAGGTGAAATATGGCGTGCTGTATCTCGTTAGTCACAGAAGAAAGAATTGTTTGAGTGTGGATGAGGCCTGTATGACAAAGAAGATATGTTACAATTTGAAAGTCAGATGTCCCCTACTGTATGACGTTAGGAACACAATCTTTTTTTGTGTCCTCTTGATCAGGCCTCTGTAACACACTAGATGCTACAAACTATGATATTTTAAAGTCAGGTCCCCTACTGTACGACATCAGGAACACAAGAATTTTTTTTGGCCTCTGGATCAGGCATCTATAACACACTAGAAGCTACAAACTATTTTAAAGTCAGGTCCCCTACTGTATTACACTAGGAACAGAAGAATTTTTGTGCCCTCTGGATCAGGCCTCTATAACACACTAGATGCTACAAACTATTTTAAAGTCAGGTCCCCTACTGTATGACGTTTAGCAACAGAAAATATTTTTGGTTATGTGTGTGAGATCTGCAGACAGCTTAATTTCAACCCAACAAAATGACAAACTGTGATACGACGGGCTATCTAACTTTTTGCAACTGAAAATTATAAAAAAAAATGTATGTGCGTTAGGTCTGCAGACAGTTTCATATCACCACAGCACTAAATGACAAGGTTGGAAGCAGCAGGCTGTTTCACATTTAGCTAGTGAAAAAATATTTATTTGTGCATAGAGCACAATTAAAGCAATGCACAACACACTTGTAGGACATGTGCCCTGCTGGCTTTGTCTTCAGTAATGGGCAAAAAAAAAATGCTGGAAAGTATATTTTACAGCCCCACTGGACACTAGCTAGCTACACTATCTGACTGATATACAACCGCCTAGCTAACTAGATAAAATCTTGCTGCTAAGAGTGCCAGCATCAGGAGCAGCCTCTCTCCGCTGTACCAGCGTCAAAGTGGCACTAAAACAAGATGTACGCTCTTTATATGGAGAGCCAATGACACAAGCCATGGTGTCAGGACATTGTGGATGTTTCCTGCGCCCTGATTGGCTAGCCACAATGTGCACACATAAAGTTTGTTTGTCTGCTACAAATTTTTGTAAATGTGAACACTTCTGGTTGGGTGTTCATCTAATGGGTTGGCTATAGTGGAAGAGATGTCGCTTCCCATTATATTATTTCTACTGTGGTGAAATTGATGCCACTTTATTGGTATCTGCCACTAATGTTTGGAAATGTGTACACTCCTGGTTGTGTGTGCATCTGCTTTGTTGGATGTAGTGGAAGAATTGTCGTTCCCTATTATACTATTTCTACTGTGGTGAAATTGATGCCACTTTGGTGGTGTCTGCCACTAATTGTTTGAAAAGTGAATACTCTTGATTGGGTCTCTCCATCGGCTGGGTTGGCTGTAGTGTAAGAAGTGTCGGTCCCTATTGTACTATTTCAACTGTGGTGATATTGATTCCACTTTGTTGGTGTCAGCCACTAATTTTTGGAAATGTGTAGACTCCTGGTTGGGTCTCTTTCATGTGTGTTGACTGCAGCAGTAGGCCTCCGAGACCGGCATGCCTCCACCAGCTTTGAGTCAACTACCCGTGTTACTATCCTTAGATTTTTCTGACAATAGTAGTCTAGGAAACTGATATTTGTGCCACCTGAGTGTAGCTGGGCATTAAAGCAGTTTGAGCTGTTGCATGTGGTATCAGGGCTCCCAGCACAGCAGGCCTACACTGATCCCTCACCCACCTCATCTTAATTTGAAGTTCAATTCACAGCTGTAAATGGTGGCCCAGACCCTGATACCTCATGCATACCTGATTGCTGCCATACCATTCTAAAATTTGTTCTGTGGGTGAATTGAGGCCACTTTCCTGGTGTTTGGCCCTAATTTGATGTTTTGGGAGGTTTGGGGCTTGTTTTAAGGTGTTGTGTATGCATTTGTTTTTGCCTCTTATTAACTTCAATTGTGTTCGGCTATATTCAGGCAAATATTCAACGAATAAATCATTGAATATTGCAAATTCGGCAATAGTAATCTGAACCTAATATTAAAATATTCCCTCATCTCTATCCATCACTGTCTCTGACAGCAGCTGTTTCCTGTGGTGACATCCGTTTTGTTGAATCAGCCTATCTGGACTCTGGGTCTACAGGTAATTTCATCCAACAGGTCCTCATGAAGCAATATATGATCCCGGTCGAACGTTTACAGGATCTGTTCATAGTTTCATTGGTGGATGGAAGACCCCTCTCCAAGGCCATCCTTTCCATCACTGAACCAGGGTAACTTCGAGTAGGAATGTTACACTCTGAAAAGATTCCTCTTGTGATGTCCGGTCTGTCTCACCCTCTTCTTCTAGGTCTGCCATGGTTGCACAGATACAAGCCTGTCTTGGATTGGAAGTGCGGTGAAGAACTTAGCTGGGGTCATGAAGGTTGCCTTGTAGAGATGAGCGAATATGTTCGGAAAACGATCGCCAAACATAAATTTGGCATGGATATGGTACATTCAGATTCATGATTGGTAACACAAGCATTTTCTTAAAATCGAAAAAAGTCGGTAACATTCAGTGAAAGATAGAATAAAAGCCCGCAATTCATGTGCTGCATTCAGTAAAATCACAGTGTGACAGGTTATTATTATTAGTATTTATTTATATAGCACCATTGATTTCATGGTGCTGTACATGAGAAGGGGTTACATACCAATTACAGATATCACTTACAGTAAGCAAACTAACAATTACAGACTGATACAGAGGGGCGATGACCCTGCCCTTGCGAGCTTATATTCTACAGGATGGCGGGGAAGGAGACAATAGGTTGAGGGTTGCAGTAGCTCTGATGTTGGTGAGGCGGTAGCTCCGATAGTGGTGAGGAGGCAGCGGGGTCAGTGCAGGCTGTAAGCTTTCATGAAGGGGTGGGGTTTCAGGTTCCGTCAGAAGGATCCGAATGTGGTTGATAGTCGGACGTTTTGGGGCAAAGAATTCCAGAGGATGGGGATATTCAGGAGAAGTCTTGGAGGCGGTTGGGTGAGGAGTGAATAAGTGTGGAGGAGAGGAGGTCTTGGGAGGACCGGAGATTACGTGAGGGAAGATATCGGGAGATTAGTTCAGAGATATATGGAGGAGACAGGTTATGAATGGCTTTGTAGGTCAGTACAAGTAGTTTGAACTGGATACGCTGAGGGAATGGGAGCCAGTGAAGAGATTTGCAGAGGGGGGAAATGGAGGAGTTGCGAGGAGAGAGATGAATTAGTCGGGCAGCGTTAAGGATGGACTGGAGAGGTGCAACGTGTTAGCAGGGAGGCCACAGAAAAGGATGTTGCAGTAGTCGAGGTGGGAGATGATGAGGACATGCACAAGCATTTTAGTAGATTGAAGGTTGAGGAAAGGACAGATTCTGGAGAAATTTTTGAGCTGGAGGCGACAGGAGGTGGAAAGAGCTTGGATGTGCAGCTTGAAGGACAGGGCAGAGTCAAGGGTTACTCCAAGGCAGTGGACTTCCGGTACGGGGGAAAGCGTGATGTCTTTAATTGTGATAGAAAGGTCAGGTAAGGAAGATCTATGAGAGGGAGGAAAATGATGAGTTCAGATTTGTCCACATTGAGTTTGAGGAAGTGACAGGAGAAGAAGGAGGATATGGCTGATAGACACTCCGTGATTCTGGACAGCAGAGAGGTGACGTCTGGGCCAGAGAGGTAGATATGAGTGTCATCAGCATAAAGGTGCTACTGGAATCCATGGGATATTATGAGTTGTCCCAGGCCAAGTGTATACAATGAGAAGAGTAAGGGTCCTAGAACAGAGCCTTGGGGGGACTTCAACAGAGAGAGGGTGGGATGAGGAGGTAGTGTGGGAGTGGGAGACGCTGAATGTGCAGTTGGAAAGGTATGAGGAGATCCAGGATAGGGCGAGGTCTTTGATGCCAAAGGAGGAGAGGATCTGTAGTAGGAGGCAGTGGTCAACTGTGTCGAAAGCAGAGGACAGGTCTAGGAGGAGGAGTATAGAGTATTGTCCGTTAGCTTTGGCTGTTTGTGGCTCGTTAGTAATTTTGGTAAGGGCTGTCTCAGTTGAGTGATGGGGCGGAAACCAGATTGTAGATTGTCAAAGAGAAGTTAGATGAGTGGTGGGAGGAAAGCTCAGCGTGGACGTGCTGCTCCAGGAGTTTGGAAGCGAATGGGAGCAGCGATATTGGGCGATAGCTGGACATAGCAGTTGGATCGAGGGCTGGCTTTTTAAGGATAGGTGTGACATGTTTGAAAGCAGAAGGGAAGGTACCAGTAGTTAGTGATAGGTTGAAGAGATGGGTTAGGGATGGGATAAGAGTGGCGGTGAGGTTGGGGAGGAGGTGGGATGGGATGGTGGTGAGGTGGGATTTGGAGAGGAGGCAATTAAAGGGAAAGTGCCATAAAAAATTTTTCCAGCAATTGAAAAAATTTAAAGAATTAATGTTTACATTTTCTTAAAAAATATTATCATTTGTTTATAATTTAGTAAAATATGAAAAATAATTTTAAAAGGTTTGGCATTTCCACTTTTAAACACTAGGGGGAACAGCTACTGAAATTTGTCAAAAACCTAGTGTACAACTAGCTCACATTACCGCACTGCAGTAATTATGGGCTGAGTCTGCTGACATGGGTGTGATTCCTCCTCTCCTCCCCTCCTGGGTGTTTGCTAAGGGATAAGAGAGGATGAGATTTAGGAACACATTGAGCAGCCATTTTGTTGGTGACTGCAAAGTTATACTGACAAGTAGACAGTCACCGAGGATGGCAGGCACCAAGGATTCTGGGAGATATATGGTGGAGGGAGCAGGGTGACAGCAGCACAGAGTATTTCAGGAGAGCAGTGTGCTGGTCTATGGGGGGCACCCTGTTCAGTGCGCGGAGCAGCCAGGGATTGTAGATACAGCGCTGTCTTTTATACACATGGATGGACCGTCTGCTTGTCTGCTCCACAGAAATCCAGGAAACATTTCTGCTGATTGATGGCCTGTTCTGAGCCAGACATTGCATGCAAAGACCCCGTTGCCCTCCTGAGATTCTGTCCTGGCGATGTGTGAAAGCGAGGCGACAGGCACAGTATCGGGTGATGCTGGGAAGCAGGCTGGGGGGGAAATGTAGCCATGTAGTAAAGATAAAAATTAGACCCTTCTATTCAGCTGCCTCACCAGCCCTCCCCTGACTGCACCTAACTGGAGGTCATGCTGCCCCCTCTATTACCCCAGACCCGTGTGCAGGTGCTCAGCCAGAACCACCCTAGATTGGGTCTCCTTTCTGAAATAATACCGCCATATAGATCACACATAATACCGCCATATACTTCTCACATACCATCATATGGATCTCACATAATACCGCCATATAGATCACACATAATACCGCCAAATAGATCACACATAATACTGTCATAATTCTCACATAATACCACCATATAGATCACACATAATGCCGCCATAATGTTCTCACCTACCACCATATGGTTCTCACATAAAACCGCCATATAAATCTCACATAGTCATAAAGTTCTCACATAATACCGCCATATATATTACACAATACCGCCATATACTTCTCACATAATACCGCCATATTCATCACACATAATGCCGCCATATAGATCTCACATAATACCATCATAGTTTTCACTTAATACCGCCATATACTTCTCACATAATACCACCATATACATCACACATAATACCGCAATATACTGACATACTGTCATATAGATCACACACAATACCACCATGTAGATCACACATAATACTGCCATATAGATCACCCATAATGCCGCCATATAGATCACCCAAAATGAAGCCATATACTTCTCACCTAATACCACCATATACTTCTCACATAATACCGCCATACACATCACACATAATACCGCCATATACTTCTCACATACCATCATATAGATCACACACAATAGCGCCATGTAGATCACCCATAATGCCGCCATATAGATCACACACAATACCACCATTGTGTATCTAATCCTGTCCTGTGTGATACTGACTGCTGAGTTGTGTATCTAATCCTGTCCTGTGTATCTAATCCTGTCCTGTGTGATATTGACTACTGAGCTGTCTATCTAATCCTGTCCTGTGTGATACTGACTGGTGAGCTATGTATCTAATCCTGTCCTGAGTATCTAATCCTGTCCTGAATATCTAATCCTGTCCTGTGTATCTAATCATGTCCTGTGTGATACTGACTGCTGAGCCGTGTATCTAATCCTGTCCTGTGTGATACTGACTGCTTAGCAGTGTATCTAATCCTATCCTGTGTGATACTGTGCTGATGTTGTGAATTTGCTTTTTGCTCCCTCTAGTGGTTACTAGTTTTTTGACTCTGGTTTTTCTGTCATTCCTTTTATCCGCACCTGGGTCGTTAGTTAGGGGTGTTGCTATATAAGCTCCCTGGACCTTCAGTTCAATGCCTGGCAACGTAGTTATCAGAGCTAGTCTGCTGTGCTCTTGTCTACTGATCCTGGTTCCAGTTATATCAGCTAAGTCTGCCTTTTGCTTTTTGCTATTTGTTTTGGTTTTGTATTTTTGTCCAGCTTGTTCCAAAACTATATCCTGACCTTTGCTGGAAGCTCTAGGGGGGCTGGTGTTCTCCCCCCGGACCGTTAGACGGTTCGGGGGTTCTTGAATTTCCAGTGTGGATTTTGATAGGGTTTTTGTTGACCATATAAGTTACCTTTCTTTATTCTGCTATCAGTAAGCGGGCCTCTCTGTGCTAAACCTGGTTCATTTCTGTGTTTGTCATTTCCTCTTACCTCACCGTCATTATTTGTGGGGGGCTTCTATCCAGCTTTGGGGTCCCCTTCTCTGGAGGCAAGAAAGGTCTTTGTTTTCCTCTACTAGGGGTAGCTAGATTCTCCGGCTGGCGCGTGTCATCTAGAATCAACGTAGGAATGATCCCCGGCTACTTCTAGTGTTGGCGTTAGGAGTAGATATTTGGTCACCCCAGTTACCACTGCCCTATGAGCTGGATTTTTGTATTCTGCAGACTTCCACGTTCCTCTGAGACCCTCGCCATTGGGGTCATAACAGTTTGCCAGGCCGGTATTAAATGTTTAATGCATTGCAGAAGAGGGATTATAAGAAAGAAGATTCTGAGTTTTTTTTTTTTTTCTTCTTCCCCTTTACCTCAGAGTGGCTATGCTTGCTGCAGACATGAATGTCCAGACCTTGATTACAAGTGTGGACCAGCTGGCTACTCGTGTGCAGGGCATACAAGACTATGTTATCAGAAATCCTAGGTCAGAACCTAAAATACCGATTCCTGAACTGTTTTCCGGAGACAGGTTTAAGTTTAGGAATTTCGTGAATAATTGTAAATTGTTTTTGTCCCTGAGACCCTGTTCATCTGGAGATTCTGCTCAGCAAGTAAAAATTGTTATTTCGTTCTTACGGGGCGACCCTCAGGATTGGGCTTTTTCGCTGGCGCCAGGAGATCCGGCATTGGCTGATCTTGATGCGTTTTTTCTGGCGCTCGGTTTACTTTATGAGGAACCCAATCTTGAGATTCAGGCAGAAAAGGCCTTGCTGGCTATGTCTCAGGGGCAGGACGAGGCTGAAGTGTATTGCCAAAAATTTCGGAAATGGTCCGTGCTGACACATTGGAACGAGTGTGCACTGGCCGCTAATTTTAGAAATGGCCTTTCTGAAGCCATTAAGAATGTTATGGTGGGTTTTCCCATTCCCACAGGTCTGAATGATACTATGGCACTGGCTATTCAAATTGACCGGCGGTTGCGGGAGCGCAAAACCGCAAATTCCCTCATGGTGTTGTCTGAACAGACACCTAATTCGGTGCAATGTGATAGAAAAACCGCAAATTCCCTCATGGTGTTGTCTGAACAGACACCTGATTTAATGCAATGTGATAGAATCCTGACTAGAAATGAGCGGAAAATTCATAGACGCCGGAATGGCTTGTGCTACTACTGTGGTGATTCTACACATGTTATCTCAGCATGCTCTAAACGTATAGCTAAGGTTGTTAGTCCTGTCGCCGTTGGTAATTTGCAACCTAAATTTATTCTGTCTGTAACTTTGATTTGCTCACTGTCATCTTATCCTGTCATGGCGTTTGTAGATTCAGGTGCTGCCCTGAGTCTCATGGATCTCTCATTTGCTAAGCGCTGTGGTTTTACTCTTGAACCATTAGAAAATCCTATTCCTCTTAGGGGTATTGATGCTACACCATTGGCTGCAAATAAACCGCAGTATTGGACACAGGTTACCATGTGCATGACTCCTGAACACCGCGAGGTGATACGTTTCCTGGTTTTACATAAAATGCATGATTTGGTTGTTTTAGGGCTGCCATGGTTACAGACCCATAATCCAGTCCTGGACTGGAAGGCTATGTCAGTCTCAAGTTGGGGCTGTCGTGGTATTCATGGGGATTCCCTGCCTGTGTCTATTGCTTCTTCTACGCCTTCGGAAGTTCCGGAGTATTTGTCTGATTATCAGGACGTCTTCAGTGAGTCTGAGTCCAGTGCACTGCCTCCTCATAGGGACTGTGACTGTGCTATAGATTTGATCCCAGGCAGTAAATTTCCTAAGGGAAGACTGTTTAATCTGTCGGTACCTGAACATACCGCTATGCGTTCATATATCAAGGAGTCTCTGGAGAAAGGACATATTCGTCCGTCTTCTTCCCCTCTTGGTGCGGGATTCTTTTTTGTGGCAAAAAAGGACGGATCTTTGAGACCTTGTATTGATTATCGGCTTTTAAATAAGATCACTGTCAAATTTCAGTATCCTTTACCGCTGTTGTCTGACTTGTTTGCCCGGATTAAGGGTGCCAAGTGGTTCACCAAGATAGACCTTCGTGGTGCGTACAACCTTGTGCGCATTAAGCAAGGTGATGAATGGAAAACCGCATTCAATACGCCCGAAGGTCATTTTGAGTACTTGGTGATGCCTTTTGGTCTCTCCAATGCGCCTTCAGTTTTTCAGTCCTTTATGCATGACATTTTCCGGAAGTATCTGGATAAATTTTTGATTGTTTATCTGGATGATATTTTGGTTTTTTCTGATAATTGGGATTCGCATGTGGAGCAGGTCAGGTTGGTCTTTAAAATTTTGCGTGAAAATTCTTTGTTTGTCAAGGGCTCAAAGTGTCTCTTTGGTGTACAGAAGGTTCCCTTTTTGGGGTTCATTTTTTCCCCTTCTGCTGTGGAGATGGACCCAGTCAAGGTCCGAGCTATTCTTGATTGGACTCAGCCCTCGTCAGTTAAGAGTCTTCAGAAGTTCTTGGGCTTCGCTAACTTCTACCGTCGTTTTATCGCTAATTTTTCTAGCATTGTGAAACCTTTGACGGATATGACCAAGAAGGGCTCCGATGTAGCTAACTGGGCTCCTGCTGCCGTGGAGGCTTTCCAGGAGTTGAAACGCCGGTTTACTTCGGCGCCTGTTTTGTGCCAGCCTGACGTCTCACTTCCCTTTCAGGTTGAGGTGGATGCTTCGGAGATTGGGGCAGGGGCCGTTTTGTCGCAGAGAGGCCCTGGTTGCTCTGTTATGAAACCTTGTGCCTTTTTCTCTAGGAAGTTTTCGCCTGCCGAGCGAAATTATGATGTGGGCAATCGGGAGTTGTTGGCCATGAAATGGGCATTTGAGGAGTGGCGTCATTGGCTCGAGGGTGCTAAGCATCGTGTGGTGGTCTTGACTGATCACAAAAATCTGATGTATCTCGAGTCTGCTAAACGCCTTAATCCGAGACAGGCCCGCTGGTCATTGTTTTTCTCCCGCTTTGATTTTGTTGTCTCGTATTTACCTGGTTCAAAGAATGTGAAGGCCGATGCTCTTTCTAGGAGCTTTGTGCCTGATGCTCCTGGAGTCGCTGATCCTGTTGGTATTCTTAAAGATGGAGTTATCTTGTCAGCTATTTCTCCGGATCTGCGACGTGTGTTGCAGAGATTTCAGGCTGATAGGCCTGAGTCTTGTCCACCTGACAGACTGTTTGTCCCGGATAAGTGGACCAGCAGAGTCATTTCCGAGGTTCATTCCTCGGTGTTGGCAGGTCACCCGGGAATTTTTGGCACCAGAGATCTGGTGGCCAGGTCCTTTTGGTGGCCTTCCTTGTCAAGGGATGTGCGGTCATTTGTGCAGTCCTGTGGGACTTGTGCTCGAGCTAAGCCTTGCTGTTCTCGTGCCAGCGGTTTGCTCTTGCCCTTGCCTGTCCCGAAGAGACCTTGGACACATATCTCCATGGATTTCATTTCTGATCTTCCGCTATCTCAGGGCATGTCCGTTATCTGGGTGATATGTGATCGCTTCTCCAAGATGGTCCATTTGGTTCCTTTGCCTAAGCTGCCTTCCTCTTCCGATCTGGTTCCTGTGTTTTTCCAGAACGTGGTTCGTTTGCACGGCATCCCTGAGAATATTGTGTCTGACAGAGGATCCCAGTTCGTTTCCAGGTTCTGGCG
This sequence comes from Ranitomeya variabilis, assembly GCF_051348905.1. Taxonomy (NCBI): domain Eukaryota; kingdom Metazoa; phylum Chordata; class Amphibia; order Anura; family Dendrobatidae; genus Ranitomeya; species Ranitomeya variabilis. The sequence continues at coordinate 396,101,938 of NC_135234.1, forward strand.
ATCCTTTTGTAGTAGGATGGGCATTGATTTGTCGTTTTCGTCTGCTTTCCATCCTCAGACTAATGGACAGACGGAGCGAACCAATCAGACTTTGGAGGCTTATTTGAGGTGTTTTGTCTCTGCTGATCAGGACGATTGGGTGACATTCTTGCCGTTGGCTGAGTTTGCCCTTAATAATCGGGCTAGCTCCGCCACCTTGGTTTCACCTTTTTTCTGCAACTCTGGTTTCCATCCTCGCTTTTCTTCGGGTCATGTGGAGCCTTCTGACTGTCCTGGGGTGGATTCTGTGGTGGATAGGTTGCAGCAGATCTGGAATCATGTGGTGGACAACTTGAAGTTGTCACAGGAGAAGGCTCAGCGCTTTGCCAACCGCCGCCGCGGTGTGGGTCCCCGACTACGCGTTGGGGATTTGGTATGGCTTTCTTCCCGCTTTGTTCCTATGAAGGTCTCCTCTCCCAAACTTAAACCTCGTTTTATTGGGCCTTACAAGATATTGGAAATCCTTAATCCTGTATCTTTTCGTCTGGATCTTCCTGTGTCGTTTGCTATTCACAATGTATTTCATAGGTCCTTGTTGCGGCGGTACATTGTGCCTGTAGTTCCTTCTGCTGAGCCTCCTGCTCCGGTGTTGGTTGAGGGCGAGTTGGAGTACGTGGTGGAGAAGATCTTGGATTCTCGCCTCTCCAGGCGGAGGCTTCAGTACCTGGTCAAGTGGAAGGGCTATGGTCAGGAGGATAATTCCGGGGTGGTCGCCTCTGATGTTCATGCGGCCGATTTAGTTCGTGCCTTTCATGCCGCTCATCCTGATCGCCCTGGTGGTCGTGGTGAGGGTTCGGTGACCCCTCACTAAGGGGGGGGTACTGTTGTGAATTTGCTTTTTGCTCCCTCTAGTGGTTACTAGTTTTTTGACTCTGGTTTTTCTGTCATTCCTTTTATCCGCACCTGGGTCGTTAGTTAGGGGTGTTGCTATATAAGCTCCCTGGACCTTCAGTTCAATGCCTGGCAACGTAGTTATCAGAGCTAGTCTGCTGTGCTCTTGTCTACTGATCCTGGTTCCAGTTATATCAGCTAAGTCTGCCTTTTGCTTTTTGCTATTTGTTTTGGTTTTGTATTTTTGTCCAGCTTGTTCCAAAACTATATCCTGACCTTTGCTGGAAGCTCTAGGGGGGCTGGTGTTCTCCCCCCGGACCGTTAGACGGTTCGGGGGTTCTTGAATTTCCAGTGTGGATTTTGATAGGGTTTTTGTTGACCATATAAGTTACCTTTCTTTATTCTGCTATCAGTAAGCGGGCCTCTCTGTGCTAAACCTGGTTCATTTCTGTGTTTGTCATTTCCTCTTACCTCACCGTCATTATTTGTGGGGGGCTTCTATCCAGCTTTGGGGTCCCCTTCTCTGGAGGCAAGAAAGGTCTTTGTTTTCCTCTACTAGGGGTAGCTAGATTCTCCGGCTGGCGCGTGTCATCTAGAATCAACGTAGGAATGATCCCCGGCTACTTCTAGTATTGGCGTTAGGAGTAGATATATGGTCAACCCAGTTACCACTGCCCTATGAGCTGGATTTTTGTATTCTGCAGACTTCCACGTTCCTCTGAGACCCTCGCCATTGGGGTCATAACAGCTGAGCCGTGTATCTAATACTATGCTATGTTCTACTGTCTGCTGTATAGGACAGGATTAGATACACAGCTCAGCAGTCAGTATCGCACAGGACAGGATTAGCTATATAGGATAGGATTAGCTACACAGGACAGGATTAGATACACAGGACAGAGGTAGCAGTGGTTGGTGGTATATATAGAGGCAGGTAGCAGTGGTAGGTGATGTAGAGGCAGGTAGCATTCGTAGGTGGTATATAGATGAGCAGGTAGCAGTGGTAGAAGGTATATAGAGGCAGGTAGCAGTGGTAGGTGGTATATGGAGGCAGCTAGCAGTGGTAGGTGGTATATAGAGGCAGGTAGCAGTGGTAGGTTGTATATAGAGGCCGGTAGCAGTGGCAGGTTGTATATAGAGGAACAGGCAGCAGTGGTAAGTGGTATATAGAGGCAGGTAGCAGTGGTAAGTGGTATATAGAGGCAGGTAGCAGTGGTAGGTGGTATATAGATGCAGGTAGCAGTGGTAGGTGGTATATAAAAGAGCAGGTAGCAGTGGTAGGTGGTATATAGAATAGCAGGTAGCGGTGGTAGGTGGTATATAGAGGCAGGTAGCAGTGGTAGGTCATATATAGAGGCAGGGAGCAGTGGTAGGTGGTATATATAGAGGCAGGTAGCAGTAGTAGGTGGTATATAGAGGAAAGTAGCCATGGTAGGTGGTATATAGAGGCAGGTAGCAGTGGTAGGTGGTATATAGAGGAGCAGGTAGCAGTGGTAGGTGGTATATAGAGGCAGGTAGCAGTGGTAGGTGGTATATAGAGGAGCAGGTAGTAGTGGTACGTGGTATATAGAGGCAGGTAGCAGTGGTACGTGGTATATATAGAGGCAGGTAGCAGTGGTAGGTGGGATATAGAGGCAAGTAGCAGTGATAGGTGGTATATATAAGGGCAGGTAGCAGTGGTAGGTGGTATATATAGGGGCAGGTAGCAGTGGTAGGTGGTATATAGAGGCAGGTAGCAGTGGTAGGTGGTATATAGAGGCAAGTAGCAGTGGTAGGTAGTATATACAGGAGCAGGTAGCAGTGGTAGGTGGTATATAGAGGCAGGTAGCAGTGGTATGTGGTATATAGAGGCAGGTAGCAGTGGTAGGTGGTATATAGAGGAGGAGGGAGCATTGGTAGGTGGTATATAGAGGAGCAGGTAGCAGTGGTAGGTAGTATATAGAGGCAGGTAGCAGTGGTAGGTAGTATATAGAGGCAGTAATATTACAAATCCCAGAATCATATTCATAGTCTGGGACAAACACATGTGTGTTATATGCGACCAGACACATCAATTCGCTCCATAACATCTGAATAAAGATAGGAGAACCCGGAGCATGATATATAAAAAAACATTTTTATTGATACAAAAGTTTAAAAAGACATTAATCAGTAATACTTTAAGGTGCAAAATAATCCCATGACTAGCATAGACAGAGGGAGAACCCACCCCTCAAAATCCCCATGCTGCATAGTAACCCTGGGAGGGGAATAAGCAAAAAAACCCCTTCCATGCAGTGTAACCTAATACAACGGTAAGCTAATCAATAATAAGGTGCCAAGCCTGAAAATCAATATATTAAAGTAACAAATCAACCTAGATCAGCTTACCAAGTCAGAGGGGAGATAAAGGAGAGGGATCCCACCAGAATAACGTCCCGACGCGCGTTTCGCGGCTAGAACACGCCGCTTCTTCAAGGAAGTATATAGAGGCAGGTAGCAGTGGTAGGTGGTATATAGAAGAGCAGGTAGCAGTGGTAGGTAGTATATAGAGGCAGGTAGCAGTGGTAGGTAGTATATAGAGGCAGGTAGCAGTGGTATATAGAAGCAGGTAGCAGTGGTAGGTGGTATATAGAGGCAAGTAGCAGTGGTAGGTGGTATATAGAGGCAGGTTCAGTGGTAGGTGGTATATAGAAGCAGGTAGCAGTGGTAATTGGTATATAGAGGCAAGTAGCAGTGGTAGGTGGTATATATAAAGGCAGGTAGCAGTGGTAGGTGGTATATAGAGGCAGGTAGCAGTGGTAGGTGGTATATAGAGGCAGGTAGCAATTGTAGGTGGTATATAGAGGAGCAGGTAGCAGTGGTAGGTGGTATATAGAGGCAGGTAGCAGTGGTAGGTAGTATATAGAGGCAGGTAGCAGTGGTCGGTGGTATATAGAGGCAGGTAACAGTGGTAGGTGGTATATAGAAGCAGGTAGCAGTGGTAGGTGGCATATAGAGGCAGGTAGCAGTGGTAAGTGGTATATAGAGGCATGCAGCAGTGGTAGGTGGTATATAGAGGCAGGTAGCAGTGGTAGGTGGTATATAGAAGAGCAGGTAGCAGTGGTAGGTAGTATATAGAGGCAGGTAGCAGTGGTAGGTGGTATATAGAGGCAAGTAGCAGAGGTAGGTGGTATATAGAGGCAGGTTCAGTGGTAGGTGGTATATAGAAGCAGGTAGCAGTGGTAGGTGGTATATAGAGGCAAGTAGCAGTGGTAGGTGGTATATATAGAGGCAGGTAGCAGTGGTAGGTGGTATATAGAGGCAGGTAGCAGTGGTAGGTGGTATATAGAAGCAAGTAGCAGTGATAGGTGGTATATAGAGGCAAGTAGCAGTGGTAGGTGGTATATATAGAGGCAGGTAGTAGTGGTAGGTGGTATATAGAGGCAGGTAGCAGTGGTAGGTGGTATATAGAGGCAGGCAGCAGTGGTAGGTGGTATATAGAAGCAGGTAGCAGTGGTAGGTGGTATATAGAGGCAAGTAGCAGTGGTAGGTGGTATATATAGGGGCAGGTAGCAGTGGTAGGTGGTATATAGAGGCAGGTAGCAGTGGTAGGTGGTATATAGAAGCAAGTAGCAGTGGTAGGTGGTATATAGAGGCAAGTAGCAGTGGTAGGTGGTATATATAGAGGCAGGTAGCAGTGGTAGGTGGTATATAGAGGCAGGTAGCAGTGGTAGGTGGTATATAGAGGCAAGTAGCAGTGGTAGGTGGTATATATAAGGGCAGGTAGCAGTGGTAGGTGGTATATATAGGGGCAGATAGCAGTGGTAGGTGGTATATAGAGGCAGGTAGCAGTGGTAGGTGGTATATAGAAGCAAGTAGCAGTGGTAGGTGGTATATAGAGGCAAGTAGCAGTGGTAGGTGGTATATATAGAGGCAGGTAGCAGTGGTAGGTGGTATATAGAGGCAGGTAGCAGTGGTAGGTGGTATATAGAGGCAAGTAGCAGTGGTAGGTGGTATATATAAGGGCAGGTAGCAGTGGTAGGTGGTATATATAGGGGCAGGTAGCAGTGGTAGGTGGTATATAGAGGCAGGTAGCAGTGGCAGGTGGTATATAGAGGCAAGTAGCAGTGGTAGGTAGTATATACAGGAGCAGGTAGCAGTGATAGGTGGTATATAGAGGCAGGTAGCAGTGGTAGGTGGTATATATAGAGGCAGGTAGCAGTGGTAGGTGGTATATAGAAGCAAGTAGCAGTGGTAGGTGGTACATAGAGGCAAGTAGCAGTGGTAGGTGGTATATATAGAGGCAGGTAGCAGTGGTAGGTTAGGTGGTATATAGAGGCAGGTAGCAGTGGTAGGTGGTATATAGAGGCAGGCAGCAGTGATAGGTGGTATATAGAGGCAGGTAGCAGTGGTAGGTGGTATATAGAGGCAGGTAGCAGTGGTAGGTGGTATATAGAAGCAAGTAGCAGTGGTAGGTGGTATATAGAGGCAAGTAGCAGTGGTAGGTGGTATATATAGAGGCAGGTAGCAGAGGTAGGTGGTATATAGAGGCAGGTAGCAGTGGTAGGTGGTATATAGAGGCAAGTAGCAGTGGTAGGTGGTATATATAAGGGCAGGTAGCAGTGGTAGGTGGTATATATAGGGGCAGGTAGCAGTGGTAGGTGGTATATAGAGGCAGGTAGCAGTGGTAGGTGGTATATAGAGGCAAGTAGCAGTGGTAGGTAGTATATACAGGAGCAGGTAGCAGTGATAGGTGGTATATAGAGGCAGGTAGCAGTGGTAGGTGGTATATATAGAGGCAGGTAGCAGTGGTAGGTGGTATATAGAGGCAAGTAGCAGTGGTAGGTGGTATATAGAGGAGGAGGTAGCAATGGTAGGTGGTATATAGAGGAGCAGGTAAGAGTGGTAGGTGGTATATAGTGGCATGTAGCAGTGGTAGTTGGTATATAGAGGCAGGTAGCAGTGGTAGGTGGTATATAGAGGTAGGTAGCAGTGGTAGGTGGTATATAGAGGCAGGTAGCAGTGGTAGGTGGTATATAGAGGCAGGTAGCAGTGGTAGGTGGTATATAGAGGTAGGTAGCAGTGGTAGGTGGTATATAGAGGCAGGTAGCAGTGGTAGGTGGTATATAGAGGCAGGTAGCAGTGGTAGGTGGTATATAGAGGCAGGTAACAGTGGTAGGTGGTATATAGAGGCAGGTAGCAGTGGTAGGTGGTATATGGAGGCAGGTAGCAGTGGTAGGTGGTATATGGAGGCAGGTAGCAGTGGTAGGTGGTATATAGAGGCAGGTAACAGTGGTAGGTGGTATATGGAGGCAGGTAGCAGTGGTAGGTGGTATATAGAGGAGAAGGTAGCAGTGGTAGGTGGTATATAGAGGTACGTAGCAGTGGTAGGTGGTATATAGAGGCAGGTAACAGTGGTAGGTGGTATATAGAGGCAGGTAGAAGTGGTAGGTGGTATATAGAGGCAGGTAGCAGTGGTAGGTGGTATATGGAGGCAGGTAGCAGTGGTAGGTGGTATATAGAGGCAGGTAACAGTGGTAGGTGGTATATGGAGGCAGGTAGCAGTGGTAGGTGGTATATAGAGGAGAAGGTAGCAGTGGTAGGTGGTATATAGAGGTACGTAGCAGTGGTAGGTGGTTTATAGAGGAGAAGGTAGCAGTGGTAGGTGGTATATAGAGGTACGTAGCAGTGGTAGGTGGTATATAGAGGCAGGTAGCAGTGGTAGGTGGTTCAGTGATGTTGGATAGGGAGGTTATGGGGTTTGGGCATTGGTCTGATATACAAAGGGGTTGTGGTGGTTGAACAATGAAGACTTGCCTTGTCTGGTCAATCTTATTTTTAAAGTGTGTGGCAAAGTCCTCAGCAGAGATGAGGGAGGTTGGAGGGGGCAGTGGGGGGCGGAGGAGGGAGTTAAAATTTTTAATAACTGTCTGGGGTGGTAGGATAAGGAAGGGTTGTGAAGTAGGCCTGCTTAGCCGAGGTGAGAGCAGATTTTAAAGCGACTGTTGCTTGTTTGAATGCAGTGAAGTCGTCTTGCGAATGTGTTAGAATAGAATAGAATAGATGGAATAGATATACACATAGAATACATAGATATACAGCTCTGGCAAAAATTAAGAGACCACTGCACAGTTTTATAAAAATCAGCTTCTCTACATGTCTGACAGCCAATCCATTCCAGGGTCAGTTGAATTCCAGCCAGAGTACACCTCATTCTACTTAATGTGCTTCTCATTAGGTGATCACCTGAACCAAATCTTATTTAATGAAGGAAAGTATAAAAACTCTGCTGTGGTTTTCACAAACCTCTTGCAATAGGACAAGCTGGATGGCAAAACAAGTGCTAGTAATATCCCAAAAGTAATAGGAATGAAAAAATAACTTTTAACCATGCCAAAGGAGTTGAAAAGAAAAGTCTTGAGTGAGGGAAAGAAGGGCTCAATTCTGGCTTTACTAGCAGAGGGACACAGTGAGCAAGCATCATGTTGCCTCCATCCTTAAAATTTCTAAGACGGCAATCCATTACAACAAGGTCAAGCAGCAAACATTGGGGACAACAAAGCTGCAGACCAGGAGAGAATGATTTTTATCACAAACGCCACCCCTCTGGCATCCAATATACTTATGTGGACACGCTATATTGATGATGTCTTTGCAATATGGCAGGGTAATGAGAGTGATCTCCTGAAATTTGTGGAACAACTCAATAGAAATGACTGTAATATTAATACCTGTCATTACAGCCACGTCTGTGTTGACTTCCTTGGTGTTTGGATTCGGAGGGGAGATGATGGATTCCTGCAGAGTGACCTGTATAGGAAGGAGACATCAGTTAATAGTTTACTTCATGCCTCCTCGTTTCACCCAAGACATCTTAAAAATAACATCCCTTATGGGCAGTTTTTACAAGCAAAACGTATATGTTCTGAGAAAACATCGTATCAGAGGCATGCTCAGGAAATTTATGACCGATTCAAGGACCGTGGCTATTCCAAGAGAACATTTAAGAAGTGTATGAAAATAGCATCTTTTGTTGAACGGAATGACCTATTGAAAAACAAAGAAAAAACAGTCTCCAATCATCAGGTGAGATTTATTTCTACTTTCTCCAGTAACTCTGCTAAGTGTAGAGAGATACTGGGCAAATATTTGTCAAGATGCTGTATTGGCTAAATGTTTAACACAATCCCCCTCAATTACTTATCGAAGAAGCAAAAATCTACATGACATGCTTACTCACAGCTACCATAAAGGCCAAGAACGACAGTGTGCTTTTGGCTCAAAAGGTCCTAGTTGGGTTTTTTTCCTTGCAAAAATTGTGCCACTTGTGCCAATTTGGAACGTTGTTTCAATTTTGTATCTAGCGACGGTTCCAAGGAATTTCGGATCACACAACATATCACATGTGGTACGGAGGGCGTTATATACTATGCAACCTGCCCTTGTGGTCTAAAATATGTTGGCCTGACTTCACGACAGTTACGTGTGAGAGTTAGAGAACACGTCCGTGATATAAAGGGTGCCCTTAATTCATCGGCTGACGAACCATTGAAACCTATCCCTAGGCATTTCAAAGAGGCACATGGATGCAATAGTAATTTTCTTCAAGTACGTGGGATTGACCGTATTCTTCCAGACAAACATGGAGGTGATATTAAGAAGAAACTCGCCCAGCTTGAGACTCAATGGATTATCTAAATTGATTGCATTCGTCCTAAGGGACTCAATGAAGTCCTCAGTTTTGTTCCATTTTTATAATTATTGAAATTTCTTGATTTTAACGTGTTGTGTCTGTGGTTTTATTTTATGTATATGTTTTGTTGTCTTTGATATAAATTCTCAATTTTTATTATTCATTCAGTGTAGGTTCAGCCGTGTATAGTTTTTTCATCTATCTAGCCGTATGGATCTATTCGCCGGATTAGATTTGGAAGAAATTTGGAACATGGATATCAACAAGATTAATTAGGCTAACATCATTTGTGTATTTTCTTTTTTCTTGATTTTTTTTATTATTTCCACTTTCATTTCTATTTTTACTTTTTGTATTTAGCTTATTACATTACATGTGAGTATGTGGAATTATTCTACAGGTATATTCTTGTTATACCTTTAATATTAGTATGCATATACACTTTTGTCAAATATATTGGGGTTATATATTCTTCATATCCGGTACATTGTGGTCTTTTTTCTTTCCTTCTTATATTTCCTTTTTTCCTTTTCCCTCACAGCTATTTGAGCTCACCGCTTTGTCACTGTGTCGGTGTTTATCACTATTTTGTCAGGTATGTGCACCGTAATTTAGTAACTTAGTACACTCCTGTGGCTGCGGGCCCCACTGCCATGGATACGCATCCATTCAGAGTCGCGCTTTCATGCCCGCTCCACTGGCGCGTCGGTGGTGGGTATGGATCTGTGACGTTGGACGCCGACTCCATGGTTTCCGGTCTTTGACGTGCTGCAGGAAGTGCCATATTTGCCGCTCTATCTGTCATCATGTTGGGGTATAAAAACCTACACAGTAGCCATCTGACAACACACCTCCCGTGGAAGCCGAGTGCGAAACGCGCGTCGGGGTCTCCATCCTTCCACGTCCTTTACAGGTTGGTTAGTTTTAGCTGTATCTTTGCAGCTATATCTCTGCCTTATTTTTTTCATATACAGTATATTCTACTTTGGCAGAATGCTCTTAGAGTATACCCATATTAATATGTCACTAGGCACTATTGTAGGTTATTTCTCTATCACACTTGTGATTATATGTTTATATATGTATCCTATACTGGTATGGTGACTTTTGGCATGCATATACACCTTGAGCACTGCAGCATTACGCACTTTATTACCAATTATTAAATGCAATTTTGCTATTTAAAATCTGGCTATCTTTTGAATATACATATATATATGTATATATATATATATATATATATATATATATATATATATATATATATATATGGTTCAGGTGCATGATTTCAGTTTTCACTGAGCACTAGGCACTTTATTGCAAAGTACTGTTACTCTATTTATCTAATGATTTTTTTCATGAATTATATTATCTGATTGGCTGGCACCGAGATTGTGTACTGGAGTTTGATTATGTTACCAACAGGTATACGGTGTGGAATAGTTTTAAATATGGTGTCTATTTAGTATTTATAGCTTGCTTGTTGTTGGCTGCGTTGTGCAGTTTAACTGACCCCTATTTCAATCTGTACTCTAATCCTGTATAGGACGTGGCACTATTGGTGTCGCTCCTGTTTTTTAATTGTTTCTTACTGTATTTGTTTATTTATGGAAATAATATTGTACCAATAAAATATAATATATTTTTATTTAGCTCAGTTGTCCATTTTTGTTTGGTTTTTCATAAAGCTACAGACCAACAAAGGTCAAAAACGACACTCCACTGACTCTCCATCTTATTCAAATGTCACTCAGCAACTGCAGGATGACATAAAGTGACTTAAAAAAGGAATGGCAAATGGCAGCTGGGGTGAAGTGCATGGCAAGAACAGTTCGTAACAGGCTCCTAGAGGCAGGATTCAAGTCATGTAAAGCTAGAAAAAAGCCTTTCATCAATGAGAAGCAATGGAGAGTCAAGCTAAAGAACTGCCAAAGACCATAAGGATTGGACCATAGAGGACTGAAGTAAGGTAATCTTCTCTGATGAGTCTAATTTTCAGCTTTGCCCAACATCCATTCGTCTAGTGGTTAGACGTAGACCTGGAGAGGCGTACAAGCCACAGTGTCTTGCACCCACTGTGAAATTTGGTGGAGGATCGGTGATGATCTGGGGATGCTTCAGCAAGACTGGAATTGGGCAGGTTAATCTTTGCGAGGGACATATGAATCAAGCCGCATATAAGGTTATCGTGGAAAAACAGTTGATTCCTTCTGCTCAGGCAATGTTCCCCAACTCTGAGGACTGTTTTTTTCCAGCAGGATAATGCACCATGCCACACAGCTAGGTCAATCAAGGTGTGGATGAAGGACCACCACATCAAATCCCTGTCATGGCCAGCCCAATCTCCAGACCTGGAGAACCCCATTGAAAACCTCTGGAATGTAATCAAGAGGAAGATGGATAGTCACAAGCCATCAAACAAAGAAGAAATTTTTGTACCATGAGTGGCATAAGGTCACCCAAAAGCAGTGTGAAAGACTGGTGGAAAGCATTACTCAAAAATATACATATAGAGAGAAAAATCAGACAAACTGAAAATTTTGCAGTGGTCTCTTAATTTTTGCCAGAGCTGTATACACTGTATGTCAGTGACACACACATATATATGTATATACAGTATATTATATACATAGATAGATAGAAGAAAAGCTGGAAATTCAGCAGCCGCAGTACTGTAATCACAGCAGGAGCCAACAGGATAGAAGAGATGGATTACATACAGTAAATACAAATAGAATAGGTAGAAATATAGATGTCAATGACAAATACAGTTAGTACAGTGTATGTGCAGCTTACTGTACATGTATTTAATTAATAATAGATTATTTTTCTGAAAAAAATGGAGTGGGATCCAGCGTAATTTTCACAACAAGCAGAGATAAAGCCGATGCCTGGGGGCTGATGTTTATAGCCTGGGAAGGGGGTAATACCCATGGAGCTTCCCAGGCTATTAATATCAGCTCACAGCTGTATACTTAGCCTTTACTGGCTATTACAATGGAGGATCCTAAAAAAAATGGCAAAGGGTCCCCCTATAATTAATAACCAGCAAATGCTATGCAGACAACTGCAGGCTGATATTAATAGCCTAGGAAGGGGCCATGCATCCTGAACCCCCCAGGCTAAAAATATCAGCTCTCAGCCACCCCAGAAAAAGCACACCAATTCTGGCACTTAGCCTTGCTCTTCCCACTTTCCCTGTAGCAGTGGCAAGTGGAGTGATAGTTGGGGAGGTTATTGTCACCTTTGTACTGTCAGGTGACTTCAAGCCCCAAGGTTAGTAATGGAGAGGTATAAATAGGACATCCCCATTACTAACCCCATAGTCACATTGTATAAAAACACAGACACCCAGAACAAAAGGCTGCTTTCCCAGTGGGCTGAACTGCGGTGACCTCGGTGAGATCCTCGCTAGCACCGTGAGAATGTCACACGGTGCAGAGGCGAGTTCACTGGGAGAATTTCACTGCGGTGAATTTCAACTGCGGTGAACTCGCCTCTGCACCGTGCGACTTTCTCACGGTGCTAGTGGGGATCTCACCGAAGTCACTGCAGTTCAGCCCTGCTGGGAACACAGCCTCAGTGATGTCATCGCTAGTCACTGAGGCTGCGCTCGCAGCAGCTCATTCACCAGTGGTTCTCAGCCTTAATGGTCGCATCTTGGCACCGTCCAGATTAAGACCTGCCTGGGTCGAAACATGTTGGTCTCTATGCCTTTTTTAAAATCATGAGTGTATCCAAACTGCCTGACCTTTTTTGTTACCTGTTTTTAATATGAAGAAATAAATAGATGTTTTAAGAAATTTGGATGTCCTTTGATCATTCATCCAAATAGGCGCTGGATGTTAACTATTTGATCTTTAAAAACCAACACCTTTACAATGCCAATGCAGCGTTCTTTAGTGGGCGTAGCAGCTCCCTGAGTCACAGAAAGCTTTACATCATTAGATCAGCTTGTATCTCCGTGACAGATTCTCTTTAAACAGTACACCCTTTCTCATGTTTCTCTAATTGTCTACATTGGTAGATTTAGTGCCAATGCTATGCAGGTCTCCACCTGCCAGCTTCAGTGTTCTGCATAATGGGTAAATGGATATTGGCATGTCTGGGAAAATAGACTACCTCATGTTAAATATAGCAAACCTCTAGACCAGGGATGTCAACCTCAAATACACAGAGGGCCAAATTTAAAATCTTGGACAAACTTGTGGGCCAATCTTCATATTTATAAAAAAAAGTCTACAATTGAGGAAGTTTTCCTTATCATCAAATATAACGATTAGCTTTTTCATATGGAAACAATCTTAAAGGGTCCATTTGTAGAAGCCATCCTTTTTTCAACTTCAGTTTTTTTACAGATGGTGTTATATTTGCATTAAGAACTTGTTGAAATTTGATTGAATCCATTATTCCCTCTACCCTTGAAATGTTCCACCTGACATCTGCTGCAAAACAATCCCAAAGCATGACTGATCCACCCCCATGCTTAATGGTTGGCGAGATGTTCTTTTCCTCAAATTCTCTGCCCTTTTTGCTGCACAAATACCTTAGGTCATTGTGGCCAACCTCATTGATCCACAGGACTTGTTTCAAAAATGCATCAGGCTTGTTTAGATGTTCTTTTGTATACTTTTGACGCTAAATTTTATGGTGAGGATGCAGGAGAGGTTTTCTTCTGATGACTTTTCCATGAAGGCCATATTTGTCCAGGTGACTCTGAACAGTAAAACCACAACTCCAGAGTCTGCTAAATCGTTTTGAAGGTCTTTTGCAGTCAAGCGGAGGTTCTGATTTGCCTCTCTAGCAATTCTATGAGCAGCTCTCACTAAAATTTTGCTTGGTCTTCCAGACCTTATCTTGACCCCCACTGTTCCTGTTGACTGACATTTATTAACCCCTTCCCGACCTTTGATGCCACGTAGGCGTCATGAAATTCGGTTCCAATCCGACCTGTCACGCCTATGTGGCGTCATGGAGGGATCACATCCCTACAGATCGGGTGAAAGGGTTAACTCCAATTTCACCCGATCTGCAGGGACAGGGGGAGTGGTACTTCAGCCCTGGGGGGGTGGCTTCACCCCCCTGTGGCTACGATCGCTCTGATTGGCTGTTGAAAGTGAAACAGCCAATTAGAGCGATTTGCAATATTTCACCTATGAAAACTGGTGAAATATTACAATCCAGCCATGGCCGATGCTGCAATATCATTGGCCATGGCTGGAAACCCTGATCTGCCCCCACCACCACCGATCGCCTCCCCAGTCCTCCGTCCTGTGCTCCGCTTCCCTCCGTCCGCCTGTCCGCTCCCCTGTCCTCCTTTCCGCTCCCCCCGTTCTCCGATCCCACCCCCCGTGCTCCAATCCCCTGTGCTCTGATCCCCCCCCCCTCATACTTACCGAGCCTCCCGGTGTCCGTCCGTCTGCTCCATGGGCGCCGCAATCTTCCAAAATGGCGGGCGCATGCACAGTGCACCCTCCGAATCTGCCGGCCAGCAGATTCGTTACAGGTACATTTCGATCACTGTGATAAAACCTATCACAGTGATCAAAATAAAAAAAATAGTAAATGAACCCCCCCTTATCACCCCCATAGGTAGGGAGAATAATAAAAATGAAGAAAATATATTTACTTTTATTTTTCCGTGAGGGTTAGGGTTAGGGCTAGGGTTAGGGTCAGAGTTAGGGCTAGGGTTAGGGTTAGAATTAGGCTATGTGCACACGGTGCGGATTTGGCTGTGGATCTGCGGCGGATTGGCCGCTGCAGAATCGTAGCAGTTTTCCATCAGGTTTACAGTACCATGTAAACCTATGGAAAACCAAATCCGCTGTGCCCATGGTGTGGAAAATACCACGCGGAAACGCTGCATTGTATTTTCCACAGCATGTCAATTCTTTGTGCGGATTCCGCAGCGTTTTACACCTGTTCCTCAATAGGAATCTGCAGGTGAAATCCGCACAAAAAACACTGGAAATCTGCGGTAAACGCAGTGCATTTTACCTGCGGATTTTTCAAAAATGGTGCAGAAAAATCTCACCCGAATCCGCAATGTGGGCACATAGCCTTTGGGTTAGGGTTGAAATTAGGGCTAGGGTTGGAAATAGGGTTAAGATTAGGCTTGTGGTTAGGGTTATGGTTAGGGTTAGGGGTGTGTTGGGGTTAGGGTTGTGGTTAGGATTAAGGTTGGGATTAGAGCTAGGGGTGTGTTGGGGTTAGGGTTGTGATTAGGGTTATGGCTAGAGTTGGGATTAAGGTTAGGGGTGTGTTGGGGTTAGTGCTGGCATTAGAATTGAGGGGTTTCCACTGTTTAGGCAAATCAGGGGTCTCCAAACGCAACATGGCGCCACCATTGATTCCAGCCAATCTTGCGTTCAAAAAGTTAAATGGTGCTCCCTCCCTTCCGAGCCCTGACGTGAGCCCAAACAGTGGCTTACCCCCACATATGGTGTACCAGGATACTCGGGACAAACTGGGCAACAACTATTGGGGTCCAATTTCTCCTGTTACCCTTGCGAAAATAAAAAATTGCTTGCTAAAACAATTTTTGAGGAAAGAAAAATGATTTTTTATTTTCACAGCTCTGCGTTGTAAACTTCTGTGAAGCACTTGGGGGTTCAAAGTGCTCACCACATGTCTAGATAAGTTCCTTGGGGGTCTAGTTTCCAAAATGGGGTCACTTGTGGGGGGTTTCTACTGTTTAGACACATCAGGGGCTCTGCAAACGTAACATGATGCCCGCAGACCATTCCATTAAAGTCTGCATTCCAAAACGTCACTACTTCCCTTCTGAGCCCCGACGTGTGCCCAAACATTGGTTCCCCCCCCATATGGGGTATCAGCGTACTCAGGACAAACTGGACAACAACTTTTGGGGTCCAATTTCTCCTGATACTCTTGTGAAAATAAAAAATTGAGGGCTACTAAATAATTTTTGAGGAAAGAAAAATGATTTTTTATTTTCACGGCTCTGCGTTATAAACTTCTGTGAAGCACTTGGGGGTTTAAAGTGGTCACCGCACATCTAGATTAGTTCCATGGGAAGTCTAGTTTCGAAAATGGGGTCACATGTGGGGGAACTCCAATGTTAAGGCACACAGGGGCTCTCCAAACACGAAATGGTGTCCGCTAATGATTGGAGTTAATTTTTCATTCAAAAAGTCAAATGGCGCTCCTTCCCTTCCGAGCCTTGCCGTGTGCCGAAACAGTGGTTTAGCCCCACATGTGAGGTATCAGTGTACTCAGGAGAAATTGCCTAATACATTTTAGGATCCATTTTATCCTGTTGCCCATGTGGAAATGAACAACTTGAGGCCAAAAGAAATTTTTTGTGAAAAAAAAGTACTTTTTCATTTTTACGGATCAATTTGTGAAGCACCTGGGCGTTCAAAGTGCTCACTATGCATCTAGATAAGTTCCTTGAGGGGTCTAGTTTCCAAAATGGGGTTACTTGTGGGGGAGCTCCAATCTTTAGGTACACAGGGGCTCTCCAAACACGACATTGTGTCTGCTAATGATTGGAGCAAATTTTTCATTCAAAAGTCAAATGGCGCTCCTTCCCTTCCGAGCCTTGCCGTGTGCACAAACAATGGTTTGTGACCACATATGAGGTATCGTTGTACTCAGAAGAAATTGCCCAACACATTTTAGGATCCATTTTATCCTGTTGCCCATGTGAAAATGAAAAAATTGAGGCTAAAAGAATTTTTTTGTGAAAAAAAGTACTTTTTCATTTTTACGGATCAATTTGTGAAGCACCTGGAGATTCTAAGTGCTCACTATGCATCTAGATAAGCTCCTTGGGGGGTCTAGTTTCCAAAATGGGGTCACTTGTGGGGGAGCTCCAATGTTTAGGCACACAGGGGCTCTCCAAAGGCGACATAGTGTCCGCTAAAGATTGGAGCCAATTTTTCATTGAAAAAGTCAAATGGCGCTCCTTCCCTTCTGAGCCCTGTCATGCGCCCAAACAGTGGTCCCCCCCCCATATGGGGTATCGGCGTACCCAGAACAAATTGTACAATAACTTTTGGGGTCCAGTTTCTCTTTTTACCCTTGGGAAAATAAAAAAATTGTTGCTAAAAGATCATTTTTGTGACTAAAAGTTAAATGTTCATTTTTTCCTTCCATGTTGCTTCTGCTGCTGTGAAGCACCTGAAGGGTTAATAAACTTTTTGAATGTGGTTTTGAGCACCTTGAGGGGTGCAGTTTTTAGAATGGTGTCACTTTTGGGTATTTTCAGCCATATAGACCCCTCAAACTGACTTCAAATGTGAGGTGGTCCCTAAAAAAATGGTTTTGTAAATTTTGTTGTAAAAATGAGAAATCGCTGGTCAAATTTGAACCCTTATAACTTCCTAGCTAAAAAAAATGTTGTTTCCAAAATTGTGCTGATGTAAAGTAGACATGTGGGTAATGTTATTTATTAACTATTTTGTGTCACATACTGTAACTCTCGTTTAACAGAATAAAATTTGAAAATTGCGAAATTTTCAAAATTTTCACCAAATTTCCATTTTTTTCACAAATAAACGCAAAAATTATCGACCTAAATTTACCACTAACATGAAGCCCAATATGTCAAGAAAAAACAATCTCAGAACCGCTAGGATCCGTTGAAGCGTTCCTGAGTTATTACCTCATAAAGGGACACTGTTCAGAATTGCAAAAAATGGCCAGGTCATTAAGGTCAAAATAGGCTGGGTCATGAAGGGGTTAATTACATTTCAAATTGAGGAAAAGGCAACTTGAAAATGATTTGCTATTTTCTTATAGCCTTCTCCTGCTTTGTGCACCACCATTTTATTGCATTTTGTGCAAGCCTTTCCTGAGATGGTAATTACAGTACATTTAAAAGCTTCCCCAGACTGATGTCCATGGACTGGGACCCTGGACCTTTCATCTGCCCTTATTCACACCCTGAGGTCAACTCTGACACATGGTAAGGTTTTCAATATTAGTGTAGGTTCTGTCCCAATCAGGGGCACATTGATGATGGTGGGATGGCTATTATGCTATTTTTGAACCCAAGTAGTAAAACAAACTTCCTGGTGAAGTCTGTGTTCAGTGTTCATGCTCAAACAGTAGGTGTTCGGTACTGTCACGATATGGTATGAAATATCATAAGTTAGTTTTCTTGCTAGCATGCGGGGGCTAAACCCCCCCTCTCTCTGGTTCTCTTTCCTTCCCTGTGTTTCTAGCTGTCTGTGTAGAAGAGCTTGCCTTGTGGGGGAGTTTTATTGACGAAAGGTATTTACGACTGGCATAGCTGCAAGGGAAATTTGTGTTAGCAGGAACTGTTAGAGAAACTTCTAGAACGCATGGAAGTTCTTTGTTCTGTTTTTGGAAGATATTATGCAAACCGTTTAAGTTATGGACACGAAAATATATATTCTTATTCTTCCTCGATGGATCTACCCCTTACTCTAAGCATCAGTTTCTAGCTCCATCTGGTACAGAGGTAGGGATTTCTCTGTCAGTGTGCGTGACAAATAGGACATATTTGATCTCATCGGAATGCCCACGATACTACGAGATGAATGATGGGTATGGTGCGATTATTTTATGTTCTGTAGCGAAGTTACGGGCATCAGATATATTTAATGCCCAGTGAGTAATACTGAAGAAGTAGGAGGGGTTGGAAAAACCAGCCCTTTCTGTGAGGTCACTGGCTGTAGGTTATAAAGTTGCTGGCAGGCTTCCAGGGGGGGAGTTGTGAGTTTTTACCTGAAGCGACCAGACTGCGAGTGCAAATGCACTGGGATAGATGGAAAGCTCTCATAGCCTGTTGCCTGCAATGCACTGATCTGAGAATATGTGAGTGTTACCTTTTCTTCGTTTAATCCTTTTATTTTTATAATTACCTTGTACATATTTGCAATTGTCTCATTTGTAACATCTCTGTAAAATATTTTATAAACACTGCCTAAAAATCATTTATGGGGTATAATATTTAATACTAGTTCGTTCTTCCTGCCCTAAACCGTACCCTGTCTCTGAAGGGAATTACGCTACTGTTTTGGGGTTAGCTCCAGACCCGTTCAATTGGAGCTGGTGGCAGCGACCGTGTGCCGGCTTTTGGGGGTCACTGTAGCGACTGCGGCTTGATAATTATTGTTCCTGCCTGAGTGGGAGTAGTTATCGCGTCGCTGCAGTGCACCCAATAGCCAGTACATAGCAGGCAGCGTTTCTGGCGACTAATCACCCTAGGTGCAGTACCTAATCTGACCTGACAGTAAGGGGGCGCCAGAGAACTGCAAGGTTTAAGTGGAACTGTAAGCGGGATATACACAAATCCCTGCAGTTCCTGGTATACTGAAGAGCAGTGGGATACCTAAAATAAGCCCCTGCTGTAAACAAGAGGTCAATAGCCTCGTGTGTGTTTCTTTTCATCACATTGTGGCAGTGGAGGGATAACTAGGATAAGCCCCCTGCACATGTGATGGCCGTCTGCTGGTCTAAAGTCACCCCGATCCGTGACATATTGTGGGCAGCGGCTAAGGGATCTTGACAGTCACGGGGTGAATCGTGACATATTGGTGGCAAGGCGGTGGGATATTAGAGCATTAGTGATTTGGTTTGAGCAATCATTCCTCTCACTAAAAACTTGCAGAAAGTTCTTGCGAGAACTCTGCGCAAATAAGTTTGGAGAACGAACTCAGTGTTTATTAGTTGTGAGACAATTGTGTACTGGTAATTATCCCCTCCCTTTCTCTTCGTTTTTCTATTCTCTCTTTTATTTGGCAACCATGGTTGGGCTGGGAGAAGCCTTTTATGAACAGCAGACCAGAGACACCCTTGTTGCCTTATGCAAGTCACAGCACATTGACGATGCAAGCAAAAGCAAAAGCGAACTGGTCGCAGCCCTGATGCAATGGGAAGCCGCTCTAGACCACTCACAGAGCCCAGAGGCCGCAGAAGCCGGCACAAGCGAACATGGTGCTGCAGCAGAGGTCCAACCACTGAATACGGGCCCTACTGGCAACCAGGGAGGCGCAGACCTCCTCCTGCAGCTGGCTCTGCAACAATGCTCCGCAGATGACCTAGAGAGACGCCTGCAGCTGATCCAGCAATACCAGGAGCGAGCTGAGCGAGAGGCAGAGAGAGCCGAGCGAGAGGCCCAGGCCCAGCGAGCCGAGCGAGAGGCCCAGCGAGCCGAGCGAGAGGCCCAAGCGCAGCGGGAGTACCACCTGCAGATGGCCCAAATGCAGGGGTCGTCCCAGTCCAGTCGTGAGCCCAGCAGCGCTCAGATACCGAAGCCCCGGCCTGACCACTTTCCTGTTATGGAAAAGGATGGGGACTTGGACACTTTTCTGCGGGCCTTTGAGAAAGCCTGCAGACAGTACCAGCTGCCTACACAAGAATGGGCACGGTACCTGACACCAGGGCTGAGAGGAAAAGCTCTGGAGGCGTTTGCTGCCCTCCCTCAAGAACAAGATGGTGACTATGAGGCCATCAAGCAGGCTCTCATAGCCAAGTACCAGCTTACACCCGAGGTGTACCGTAAAAAGTTTCGGACCCTCCAACGCGGCCCACACGACAGTTACAGTGATGTGGTGCATGGACTGGGGACCCACTTTGACCAGTGGACCCAAGGACTGTCAGTGACCACCTTTGCACAGCTGCGAGACCTGATGATCAAAGACCAGTTCTTCCGTCTTTGCCCAACTGAGGTGCGACAGTTCGTGATGGACAGAGAACCCAAAGACGTGACGAAAGCAGCGCAGATTGCCGATGCCTATGAGGCCAACCGTAGATCGGAAGTGCGGAAGCCAGTCACCTCCAGCTGGAGAGGGGGTAAGCCTGCATCCAACGCCAGTACCCCTGCCAGCCAACCTACCAGAGGTCCTGTCCCTGTGGCCAACAGCACCAGACCCACCACCGAACTTCGCCAGTGTTACCACTGCAGGCAGACTGGACACCTCAGTCACCGATGTCCAGCCAGGCAGAAGAACCCCTCATCCCAGGCCCCAGGGCCTAATGCAGCAGTTCTTTTGGTGGGTGGTGTGGCTGGGAGGGGGTGTGATAACGTACAGCATGTCATTGTGGGAGGTCATGTTGCTACAGGCCTCAAAGACACCGGGGCTGAACGAACCCTCATCCGACCCGAACTGGCGGCCCCTGAAGAAATCATTCCGGGGAAAACCCTAACTGTCACTGGGATTGGGGGCATCAGCTGTCCCTTACCGATGGCCCGGGTTTTTATTGATTGGGGTGCCGGGAGAGGGGTGAAGGAAGTGGGGCTGTCTGATAATTTGCCCACTGATGTTTTGTTGGGGACGGATTTGGGGAGGTTGGTTGCATACTTCGTGGATGACCCTCCTCCCCAATCTACTAATGAGGGTAAAGTTAACCCTAATGATGATGATGATGATGGGAAATCGCATGTGTTACCTGACCATGCTTTATCTTGTAATGATGCATCTGTTAACCATTTTTTCCCTAGGATTGATGGTGAAAAGGTTGTACCTGTGCCAACTGTACCTGATAATGATGTTTCTGTGAAAGTTGATGTGTCCATAGGTACAGGAGTGCTCAGCCACGGCGCTCTGCGGAGTGAGACGGCTGAGGAACCCCTAGCAGGGGCAAGTGTCGGTGCTACAAGAAATGGGGAGATACATGGGAACCGTGAGGAAGGTGATGCCATGCAATTGACCAGTGCCACCGAGGAAGGTAACTGGCCCATAAGTAGCAATGCTCCTGAGGTAATGGGGGTGGATGGGGAGGTAGAGCCCATAGCAGCATCGGCTGATGGGTCTGTAGAAACCCCCGGGGAGACAGCCTACGTAGCTGCTGTCACCCGCAGTCAGAGTGCCCGGAACGCAGATAACTGTCTGCCTTCCGGACCCTCCTCAGTCATCAGTGTGACTGAACCAGAGGTGGACCCAGAGCAGGTCCCAGAGGGCTCCCGTGGGGAAGGGACCCTGACATCGCTTCTGGCTTCCCCTAGCCAAGAGTTTCAGGCCGCTCTGCACACAGATGCGAGCCTAGAGAGTTTGAGACAACTCGCCGGGTCGTCATTCTCCGAGACTGATAAGGAGAAGGTGTTCTGGGAAGGAGGAAGGTTGTACCGGGAGACAGTACCCGGAGAATCACAAAAGGAGTGGTTGAGGGAAAGACAGCTGGTCGTCCCACAGCAATTCCGGGGTGAGTTGTTGCGGATTGCCCATGAGATCCCGCTAGCTGGACACTTGGGGATCAGCAAAACTAAGGCCCGGCTGTCTCAACACTTCTATTGGCCTAAGATGGGGACAGATGTGTCAAACTACTGCCGCTCCTGTGTCGCCTGTCAAAGAGTGGGGAAGGCGGGGCCTGCTCTTAAGGCTCCCCTGATCCCTTTGCCAGTGATAGAGGAGCCTTTCCAGAGGATTGCGGTGGACATTGTGGGCCCGTTGGCCGTCTCCAGCGGCTCTGGAAAGCGATATATTCTTACTGTGGTAGACTACGCTACCCGGTACCCAGAGGCAGTAGCTCTGTCGTCAACTAGGGCAGATAAGGTGGCGGATGCCCTGTTGGCCATCTTTTCACGGGTAGGATTTCCCAGGGAAATGCTTACTGATCGAGGGACCCAATTTATGTCTCACCTAATGGAGGCTCTCTGTAAGAAAATGCAGGTGAAGCACCTGGTATCGAGTGCGTATCACCCACAGACCAATGGCTTGTGTGAACGCTTCAATGGTACCCTCAAACAGATGCTACACATGCTGGTTGAGACACAAGGGCGCGACTGGGAGCGGTACCTCCCACACCTGCTATTCGCTTACCGAGAGGTTCCGCAGGCCTCGACGGGGTTCCCCCCCTTCGAGCTCCTGTACGGCAGGCGAGTCCGGGGACCCCTTGGGTTGGTAAGAGAATCCTGGGAAGAGGAGCCGAACCCTTCTGAAGTGTCCGTAGTAGAGTATGTCATGCGCTTCCGTGACAAGATGCAGACCTTGACACAGTTGGTGCATGACAACATGACGCAGGCTCAGGCTGATCAGAAGCACTGGTACGACCAGAACGCCCGGGAGCGGACCTACCACGTGGGTCAAAAGGTGTGGGTGCTGGTTCCTGTACCAACGGATAAGCTTCAGGCAGCCTGGGAGGGCCCGTACGTCGTCCACCAACAGCTCAACCCGGTCACCTATGTGGTCACGCTTGACCACACTCGGGGTAGGCGAAAGGCCTTTCACGTCAACATGATGAAGGCTCATCACGAACGTGAACCTTTCGTCCTACTGGTCTGCAACGCACCCGAAGAAGGGGAGGAAGACACCCTCCTGGACATGCTGGCCCAAGCCAAGGCCCATGGGTCCATTGAGGACGGGGAGGTAAGCGCCTCGCTAGATGAACCACAGCGGTTGCAGTTGCAAACCATGCTGGAACCCTTCCGGGTCGTGTTCTCCAACCGGCCTGGAAGGACTGAGTTAGCCGTCCACGAGGTGGACACCGGGAATCACGCCCCACTACGGCGAACACCCTATCGAATCTCTGACCAGGTGCAGCAGATTATGCGCCAGGAGATCGATGAGATGTTACAGCTGGGGGTGATTCAACGGTCAAAGAGCGCGTGGGCCTCACCTGTAGTTCTCGTGCCAAAGAAGGACCGGACCACCCGGTTCTGCATGGACTACAGGGGGCTCAACGCCATTACCGCCTCTGACGCGCACCCAATGCCGCGCATCGTGGAGCTGCTTGAGAAGTTAGCTGGCGCAAAATACCTGACAATCATGGATCTGAGTCGCGGATACTGGCAGATTCCCCTGAGCCCCGAGTCGCAGGAGAAGTCCGCCTTTATCACACCCTTTGGACTGTACGAGTCCACGGTCATGCCCTTCGGCATGAAGAATGCCCCTGCCACTTTCCAGCGGATGGTCAATCTCCTGCTTCAGGGACTGGAGAAGTACGCCGTGGCGTACTTAGATGACATTGCCATCTTCAGTCCCTCCTGGGAGGAACACCTGCAGCATCTCAAGGAGGTGCTCGGGCGAATTCACCGAGCAGGACTGACTATCAAGCCGGGAAAGTGCCAGATGGGCATGAGGGAGGTTCACTACCTGGGGCACCGGGTAGGCGGAAACACCCTAAAACCAGAGCCTGACAAAGTGGGCATGATCGTGAACTGGCCCACTCCCAGGACCAAGAAACATGTGATGTCCTTCCTGGGCACTGCAGGGTACTATAGGCGCTTCGTGCAGCACTATAGTAGCCTGGCAAAACCTTTGACGGACCTCACCAGGAAGAAGCTACCCCACATCGTCAACTGGACAGATGGCTGTGAGGGGGCCTTCCAGGCGTTGAAAACAGCACTGTGCAACGCCCCTGTGTTGAAAGCAGTCGACAGCAGTCGACCGTTCTTGGTACAGACCGACGCCAGTGAGTTTGGCCTTGGTGCTGTGCTCAGCCAGGTTGACTCGGAGGACCAAGAGCACCCCGTGTTGTACCTGAGCCGGAAACTTTTGCCGAAGTAAGTGGCCTACTCCACCATTGAGAAGGAGTGCCTGGCCATAGTCTGGGCCCTGCAGCGCTTGCAGCCCTACTTGTACGGTCGCACCTTCACCGTGGTGACCGACCACAACCCTCTGCGCTGGCTAAGCACCATGTGTGGAACCAATGGCAGGTTGCTACGCTGGAGCCTTACCCTTCAGCAATTCGACTTCACCATTAAACACAAAGCGGGCAAAGAGCATGGGAATGCGGATGGACTCTCCCGCCAGGGTGAGCCCACGGAGGTGCGCATGGAGGCATACCGAGAGGTTCTGCGGCCGTAGCGCACGCAAAAAGGGGGAGGTGTCACGATATGGTATGAAATATCATAAGTTAGTTTTCTTGCTAGCATGCGGGGGCTAAACCCCCCCTCTCTCTGGTTCTCTTTCCTTCCCTGTGTTTCTAGCTGTCTGTGTAGAAGAGCTTGCCTTGTGGGGGAGTTTTATTGACGAAAGGTATTTACGACTGGCATAGCTGCAAGGGAAATTTGTGTTAGCAGGAACTGTTAGAGAAACTTCTAGAACGCATGGAAGTTCTTTGTTCTGTTTTTGGAAGATATTATGCAAACCGTTTAAGTTATGGACACGAAAATATATATTCTTATTCTTCCTCGATGGATCTACCCCTCACTCTAAGCATCAGTTTCTAGCTCCATCTGGTACAGAGGTAGGGATTTCTCTGTCAGTGTGCGTGACAAATAGGACATATTTGATCTCATCGGAATGCCCACGATACTACGAGATGAATGATGGGTATGGTGCGATTATTTTATGTTCTGTAGCGAAGTTACGGGCATCAGATATATTTAATGCCCAGTGAGTAATACTGAAGAAGTAGGAGGGGTTGGAAAAACCAGCCCTTTCTGTGAGGTCACAGGCTGTAGGTTATAAAGTTGCTGGCAGGCTTCCAGGGGGGGAGTTGTGAGTTTTTACCTGAAGCGACCAGACTGCGAGTGCAAATGCACTGGGATAGATGGAAAGCTCTCATAGCCTGTTGCCTGCAATGCACTGATCTGAGAATATGTGAGTGTTACCTTTTCTTCGTTTAATCCTTTTATTTTTATAATTACCTTGTACATATTTGCAATTGTCTCATTTGTAACATCTCTGTAAAATATTTTATAAACACTGCCTAAAAATCATTTATGGGGTATAATATTTAATACTAGTTCGTTCTTCCTGCCCTAAACCGTACCCTGTCTCTGAAGGGAATTACGCTACTGTTTTGGGGTTAGCTCCAGACCCGTTCAATTGGAGCTGGTGGCAGCGACCGTGTGCCGGCTTTTGGGGGTCACTGTAGCGACTGCGGCTTGATAATTATTGTTCCTGCCTGAGTGGGAGTAGTTATCGCGTCGCTGCAGTGCACCCAATAGCCAGTACATAGCAGGCAGCGTTTCTGGCGACTAATCACCCTAGGTGCAGTACCTAATCTGACCTGACAGTAAGGGGGCGCCAGAGAACTGCAAGGTTTAAGTGGAACTGTAAGCGGGATATACACAAATCCCTGCAGTTCCTGGTATACTGAAGAGCAGTGGGATACCTAAAATAAGCCCCTGCTGTAAACAAGAGGTCAATAGCCTCGTGTGTGTTTCTTTTCATCACATTGTGGCAGTGGAGGGATAACTAGGATAAGCCCCCTGCACATGTGATGGCCGTCTGCTGGTCTAAAGTCACCCCGATCCGTGACATATTGTGGGCAGCGGCTAAGGGATCTTGACAGTCACGGTGTGAATCGTGACAGGTACAGATGCCGAACTTTACTGTTTGGGTTTGCCCGTGTCGAGTCATCAGCATCACTATTACTGTCATCTACATGCTGGAGCACACTTTGAATAGTCTGTAGGAGGAAGATGTGGTGGTCCCGGGCGAAGAGGTGGAAGCAGAAGAGGATGCAGAAGGGTTAACAATATCTCTAAGTTCAGGTCTGTTGTTTCAACAGGCAGTTGCCATGGGAGGAACAATTGGGGAAGGATAAGGAGAAGGATGGTGGAAGAGGTGGTGGACGCGCAACAGTTAGGAGACTGTCCATGGTTGCCACGGGGAGATGGAGGAAGGAAGCTTGAGTGTTATCCTGCCACCAAAACACTATGGACTTGGACCTCATGAAAGAGCTTGAGCTATGAGCACCTTCTTGCAGCACTATCAGCAACACCATTGTTGCCCGTATTGTTAAGATTCAAAATAGTGCTGACTACTGCGTTACCAGTCTGTTCGATCCACGATACAAAAGTTAATTTTGCTAGCTGCTTCCACCCCTGGAAAGGGATGTGCCCATGCTGCAGTATCAAAACATGCTTGAAGACAATCTTGACGGGAACTTTGAGTCGTCAATGCAAAAAATATAGCAGCCTTGCAGTCCTCGTTTCCAACCCCACCAAGGACAGTATCTGCAAAGAGTTTGTATGTTCTACTTGTGTTTGCAAGGGTTTCCTCCTAGCACTCAGATTTCTTCCCACACTCCAAAGACATACTGATAGGAAATTTAGATTGCGAGTCCCAATGGGGACAGTGCCACTAATGTTTGTAAATGTCTGTAAAGTGATGTGGAATTATTGGTGTATATAAGTGATAAAAAAAAAATAAATAGAAATTGATGCCACTTTTTTGTGGTATCTGCTCAAAATTTGTGGATATATTTGCCCTTCAAGTTGGGTCTGCTTTATTTGTGTTACCTCAATTTGGCACAGCTCTCAGAGCACCAGGCCTACACATGTCACCCATCCACCAGTCACTGATCAAACTTTCAGCAAGAAATATTGCTCCAAGCCCTGTCCAATGCTTAAATGTGGCATGGTTTAAGGCCCATGCTATTAGAACTAAGAATGTATATTGTGAAATGTGGACTCCTGGATGGAGCAGCACAATATACCTCAATAGGGCAGCATGGTGGTTCAGTGGTTAGCATTACAGCTCTGGGGTCCTGGGTTCAAATCCCACCAAGGACAACATCTGCCAGGAATTTATACAGTGGGGAAAAAAGTATTTAGTTGGTCACCAATTGTGCAAGGTCTCCCACTTAAAAAGATGAGCGAGGCCTGTAATTAACATCATAGGTAGAACACAACTATGAGAGTCAAAATGAGAAAACAAATCCAGAAAATCACCTTGTCTGATTTGGCAATGACGGAGTAAAATAAAGTGATGTAAGAGGACTGATACTCACAGAGAGAAATTTTCCTTTACAGAAAGTGTGCCATATTTGGAGTGTCTCTACGGTCAAATTATTTAAGCAACCCAGCCTGGAAACCTCTGTCCACGGAATACACGGCAAGTGCTTCAAAGGTATTTGGGGGAAACATGCCTATCTATGAACCGATCTATGGTAGAGGCTTGGAAGTATGTTTTAACGTTAGGAAGCCCTGCACCTCCCAATACTTTAGGGCGTGTTAAAGTTTGCACACTAATTCTAGGCCTAGATCTTCCCACACGCAAATCTTATCATAGCAGAACGAAGCTTATGAAAAAAACTGCGGGGAGGAGATACAGGCGTGTTCTGAAAAATACATAGAAATCGATGTAGCATATCCATTTTAATGGCATTCATCCTTCCAAACCATGATAATTTCAGTTTGCTATATGACCCAAAGTCTTTAAGGGTTGGTATAAAAGCTTTTGACAGTTAAGGCTACTTTCACACTAGCGTTTTTTTCAATACGTCGCAATGCGTCGTTTTGGCAAAAAAACGCATCCTGCAAAAGTGCTTGCAGGATGCATTTTTTTCCCATTGACTAACATTAGCGACGCATTGACACACGTCGCAACCGTCGTGCGACGGTTGCGCCGTGTTGGGGCGGACCGTCGGCTACAAAAAACGCTACATGTAATGTTTTTTGCTGCCGACGGTCCGCTTTTTCCGACTGCGCATGCGCGGCCGGAACTCCTCCCCCACCTCCCCGCACTTCCCCGCACTTCCCCACACCTCACAATGGGGCAGCGGATGCGCTGGAAAAATGCATCCGCTGCCCCCGTTGTGCGGCGCAGAGAACGCTAACATCGGTAACCTCGGCCCGACGCACTGCGACGGGCTGGGCCCGACGCTAGTGTGAAAGTAGCCTAAGGCTACTTTCACACATCAGGTGTTTTGTTTCAGGCAGAATCCGGCTAATGTTCCAAAAAAATGGATCCATTGTAAATATTGAAAAAACGGATGCAACGGATCCGTTTTTCTGCTGGATCCGGTTTCTATTTTTTTTTCTTTTTTTTTTTTATATTGACTTCCTGGAAAAGAGAGAGAGAGAGAGAGACCCCAGAATGGAAAAGCAGCATGATTTCAATGGAAAATGCTTTGAAAATTGGATCTGGATGGCTGGATTCATTGTTTCACATCTCCGTTTCATGCGTTTTTGGCCGGTTCCGTCACTGTGCGCTTTTTTCGCCGGACAAAAAAAACGTTCCTCTGGACGTTTTCTCCGTCCGCCAGAAACGACTATTTGGACGGTTCTGGCAAAAAACGGATGAAATGTCTGGCCATCAGGCACAATCTGGCGCTAATACAACTCTATGAGAAAAAAACGGATCCGCTGTAAAAAAAAAAACGGATCCGTTTTTTTCAAAACTTGCCAGATTGTGCCTGAAACAAAAAACCTGATGTGTGAAAGTAGCCAAGAGAGAAAAGTTTGGATGGGTAAGAAGGAATGAAGACTCCCAAATATTTTATGACATCTTCACGCCATTTGAAAGGAAAGTTTGATGTTGCTAAGTAAACGTCTTCATTGGAAAGTGAAATATTCAACGCTTCTGACTTTGAATAGTTCACTTTGAAGTGCTCAGGAAACTAAATCTATCAAACTCTTTCATTACAGAGGGTAAGCCCCCAGTAGATTTTATCAAAGGCCTTTTCTGCTTCGATTGATAAGAGACCAAGGGGTACAGATTTAGTTTTAGCCTTGGAGATAATAAGCATTGTCTTACTGGTATTGTGCCTTGCCTCTCAGCCCTGCGCAAATTCCACCTGGTCTGCGTTTACTATTGCTGGTAGAAAAGGGGCTAACCTATCTGCCAATATCTTCGAAAGTATTTTTGATGTCCACATTTATGAGTGATAGGCCGGGGACACACACAACGTATAAAAAAACGGTCCGTCTTTTACCGCCGTAATACGCAGAAATGTTCAAAAAATAGTGATCCGTATGTCATCCGTAGGCAGGGTGTGGCAGCGTATTTTGCGCATGGCATCCTCCGTATGTAATCCGTATGGCATCCGTACTGCGATATTTTCTCGCAGGCTTGCAAAACCGACATCCAGGGCCGGACTGGCCATAGGGCACTTCTGGCAAATGCCAGAAGGGCCGGTGCCAGTGGTGGGCCGCTCAATCCGCCGCCCCCGCCGTCGCATTCAACTATACCGGCGTATAGACGCCGGTACAGTTGAATGCAATGATGGAGGAGAGAGCGTCTACAGACGCTCCTCTCCCATCATTCCCCGCTCTGCCTCTGACACTGCGGGTGCGCGATGACGTCATATCATCGCGCACCTGCTGTGTCCCGGGCAGACTGCAGCTGCTGAGACAGGAGCAGGAACCAGGAAGCAACGCTGGGCACGAGGAGAGGTGAGGAGAGTTTTTTTTTTTTCTGGACTGTGGGGCCATTCTCGGAGGAGGTGAGGGGAGGAAGAGAAGAGATGTGGGCTGTATATAGTTCTCTGTGGGCTGTGCTCTGTGCTGTATACTGCTGTGGGCTGTATATAGTTCTCTGTGGGCTGTGCTCTGTGCTGTATACTGCTGTGGGCTGTATATAGTTCTCTGTGGGCTGTGCTCTGTGCTGTATACTGCTGTGGGCTGTATATAGTTCTCTGTGGGCTGTGCTCTGTGCTGTATACTACTGTGGGCTGTATATAGTTCTCTGTGGGCTGTGCTCTGTGCTATATATAGTACTCTGTGGGCTGTGCTCTGTGCTGTATACTGCTGTGGGCTGTATATAGCTCTCTGTGGGCTGTGCTCTGTGCTGTATACTACTGTGTGCTCTGTGCTATATATAGTTCTCTGTGGGCTGTGCTCTGTGCTGTATACTGCTGTGGGCTATATATAGTTCTCTGTGGGCTGTGCTCTGTGCTGTATACTACTGTGGGCTGTATATAGTTCTCTGTGGGCTGTGCTCTGTGCTGTATACTGCTGTGGGCTGTATATAGTTCTCTGTGGGCTGTGCTCTGTGCTGTATACTACTGTGGGCTATATATAGTACTCTGTGGGCTGTGCTCTGTGCTGTATACTACTGTGGGCTGTATATAGTACTCTGTGGGCTGTGCTCTGTGCTGTATACTACTGTGGGCTGTATATAGTACTCTGTGGGCTGTTCTCTGTGCTGTATACTGCTGTGGGCTGTATATAGTTCTCTGTGGGCTGTGCTCTGTGCTGTATACTACTGTGGGCTATATATAGTACTCTGTGAGCTGTGCTCTGTGCTGTATACTACTGTGGGCTGTATATAGTACTCTGTGGGCTGTGCTCTGTGCTGTATACTGCTGTGGGCTGTATATAGTTCTCTGTGGGCTGTGCTCTGTGCTGTATACTGCTGTGGGCTGTATATAGTTCTCTGTGGGCTGTGCTCTGTGCTGTATACCACTGTGGGCTGTATATAGTTCTCTGTGGGCTGTGCTCTGTGCTGTATACTGCTGTGGGCTGTATATAGTTCTCTGTGAGCTGTGCTCTGTGCTGTATACTACTGTGGGCTGTATATAGTACTCTGTGGGCTGTGCTCTGTGCTGTATACTACTGTGGGCTGTATATAGTTCTCTGTGAGCTGTGCTCTGTGCTGTATACTACTGTGGGCTGTATATAGTACTCTGTGGGCTGTGCTCTGTGCTGTATACTACTGTGGGCTGTATATAGTACTCTGTGGGCTGTGCTCTGTGCTGTATACTGCTGTTGGCTGTATATAGCTCTCTGTGGGCTGTGCTCTGTGCTGTATACTGCTGTGGGCTGTATATAGTTCTCTGTGAGCTGTGCTCTGTGCTGTATACTACTGTGGGCTGTATATAGTACTCTGTGGGCTGTGCTCTGTGCTGTATACTACTGTGGGCTGTATATAGTACTCTGTGGGCTGTGCTCTGTGCTGTATACTACTGTGGGCTGTATATAGTACTCTGTGGGCTGTGCTCTGTGCTGTATACTACTGTGGGCTGTATATAGTACTCTGTGGGCTGTGCTCTGTGCTGTATACTGCTGTTGGCTGTATATAGCTCTCTGTGGGCTGTGCTCTGTGCTGTATACTACTGTGGGCTGTATATAGCTCTCTGTGGGCTGTGCTCTGTGCTGTATACTACTGTGTGCTCTGTGCTATATATAGTACTCTGTGGGCTGTGCTCTGTGCTGTATACTACTGTGTGCTATATATAGTTCTCTGGGCTGTGCTCTGTGCTGTATACTACTGTGGGCTGTATATAGTACTCTGTGGGCTGTGCTCTGTGCTGTATACTACTGTGGGCTGTATATAGTTATCTGTGGGCTGTGCTCTGTGCTGTATGCTACTGTGGGCTGTATATAGTTCTCTGTGGGCTGTGCTCTGTGCTGTATATAGTTCTCTGTGGGCTGTGCTCTGTGCTGTATACTACTGTGGGCTGTATATAGTTCTCTGTGGGCTGTGCTCTGTGCTGTATACCACTGTGGGCTGTATATAGTTCTCTGTGGGCTGTGCTGTATACTACTGTGTGCTGTATATAGTTCTCTGTGGGCTGTGCTGTATATAGTACTCTGTGGGCTGTGCTGTATATAGTACTCTGTGGGCTGTGCTGTATATAGTACTCTGTGGGCTGTGCTGTATATAGTACTCTGTGGGCTGTGCTGTGTATAGTACTCTGTGGGCTGTGCTGTATATAGTACTCTGTGGGCTGTGCTGTATATAGTACTCTCTGGGCTGTGCTGTATATAGTACTCTCTGGGCTGTGCTGTATATAGTACTCTCTGGGCTGTGCTTTATATAGTACTCTGGGCTGTGCTGTATATAGTACTCTGGGCTGTGCTTTATATAGTTCTCTGTGGGCTGTGCTGTATATAGTTCTCTGTGGGCTGTGCTGTATATAGTTCTCTGTGGGCTGTGCTGTATATATTACTTTGTGGGCTGTGCTGTATATAGTACTCTCTGGGCTGTGCTGTATATAGTACTCTGTGGGCTGTGCTGTATATAGTATTCTGTGGGCTGTGCTGTGTATAGTACTCTGTGGGCTGTGCTGTATATAGTACTCTGTGGGCTGTGCTGTATATAGTACTCTCTGGGCTGTGCTGTATATAGTACTCTCTGGGCTGTGCTGTATATAGTACTCTCTGGGCTGTGCTTTATATAGTACTCTGGGCTGTGCTGTATATAGTACTCTGGGCTGTGCTTTATATAGTTCTCTGTGGGCTGTGCTGTATATAGTTCTCTGTGGGCTGTGCTGTATATAGTTCTCTGTGGGCTGTGCTGTATATATTACTTTGTGGGCTGTGCTGTATATATTACTCTGTGGGCTGTGCTGTATACTACTGTGTGGACTGTGCTGTATACTTCTACGTGGGCTGTGCTGTATACTACTGTGTGGTCTGTGCTGTATACTACTGTGTGGTCTGTGCTGAATACTGCTGTGTGGGCTGTGTTATCTACTACGCGAGCTGTGCTATAGTATGCAGGCTGTGCTGTATACTATGCGGTTTGTGCTATATAATATGCGGGCTTTGCTATATACTATGGGGAGTATATTATATTCTATGGGGGAGGCCATGTTATGTACTATGTGGCTGTGTTATATACTATTGTGGGGGTATATTATATTCTATGGGGGAGGCCATGTTATGTACTATGTGGCTGTGTTATATACTATTGTGGGGGTATATTATATTCTATGGGGGAGGCTGCGTTATATACTATGGGGGGCTGCATTATATTCTATGGGGGGCTACATTATATATTATGGGGAGGTGGGCTGTATTATATTCTATGGGGGTTACATACTCTGGGGTGGCTGCATTATACTCTGTGGGGTGGCTGCATTATACTCTGGGGTGGCTGCATTATACTCTGGGGTGGCTGCATTATACTCTGGGGTGGCTGCATTATACTCTGGGGTGGCTGCATTATACTATATGTGGGCTGCATTATACTGTATCGAGGACTATGGGGAATACGTTATACTATATGAAGAACTATGGGGTGCATTATACTATGGGAAGTGAATTGTACTACATGGATGACTGTGGCGGTGCATTATACTATATGGAGCACTATGAGGATTGTATTATGCTATATGGAGGACTATGAGGATTGTA
Organism: Ranitomeya variabilis; assembly: GCF_051348905.1. Lineage (NCBI taxonomy): Eukaryota > Metazoa > Chordata > Amphibia > Anura > Dendrobatidae > Ranitomeya > Ranitomeya variabilis. The sequence continues at coordinate 396,135,153 of NC_135234.1, forward strand.
TTATGCTATATGGAGGACTATGAGGAGTGTATTATACTATGTGGAGGACTGAGCAGTGTATTTTAATATATGGAGGACTATAGGGAGTGTATTATACTATATGGAGGACTATGGAGCACATTATAATATATGGAGGACTATGGGGTGTATTTTACTAAACAAGTAAAATGCTGCATATTCGGATTGTTTTTGCTGGAACAAAAAGCCTTGTTGTCAGCAGCACATTGCCAGTGTAAACTGTAGATGTGCTGCTGAAAACATGATACTGTATGGTGATCTGTTAGTGATCTATTAGTGATCGTTCTGTCTCATCATTATTCCTCAGCTGGTGGAAAGAGGCCGGGAAACAAGCGTTGAACAACTTCAGTATTGTCGATCAAACTCGTTTAGCGGCCTGAACTCAGCGCACGTAAATACAACAGAAAGGCTTCTGTGTGATGTGCAGTATGTTAGCATTTGGGGACCCATTTTAAACTTTGCCTAGGGCCCCACTTTGCCTAAAACCGGCCCTGCCTACAAGTGTACAAAGATATTATACAGTCACCATGTGACAAGTGGGCCTGTGTCACTTCAAATGCCAGGGCTGAATTTTAGTCCCAGTCCGGCCCTGCCGACATCTAATGGATTTATGTGCTCAAATGTTCGTTAAAACATATATACAGTATATATATATATATCATTGAGACATATATATATATATATATATATATATATATATATATATATATTCTGTATTTAGATTTAATTCAGCGCGAGATATGTGAATAGCCGGTAATTCAATTGCCGGCTTTTCATTTCTCCTTCACAAACCCGACAGGATATGAGACATGGTTTACATACAGAGAACCATCTCATATCCCTTTTTTTTTTTTTGCATATTCCTCACTACTAATGTTAGTAGTGTGTATGTGCAAAATTTGGGCGCTGTAGCTTGTAAAATAAAGGGTTAAATCGCGGAAAAAATTGGCGTGGGCTCCCGCACAATTTTCTCCGCCAGAGTGGTAAAGCCAGTGACTGAGGGCAGATATTAATAGCCTAGAGAGGGTCCATGGTTATTGGCCCCCCCTGGATACAAACATCTGCCCCCAGCCACCCCAGAAATGGCACATCTGGAAGATGCGCCTATTCTGGCACTTGGCCACTCTCTTCCCACTCCCGAGTAGCAGTGGGATATGGGGTAATGAAGGGTTAATGTCACCTTGCTATTGTAAGGTGACATTAAGCCAGATTAATAATGGAGAGGCGTCAATTATGACACCTATCCATTATTAACCCCTTCCCGACATCTGACGTACTATCCCGTCGAGGTGGGGTGGGCCCCCATGACCGCCGACGGGATAGTACGTCATACGCGATCGGCCGCGCTCACGGGGGGAGCGCGGCCGATCGCGGCCGGGTGTCGGCTGCATATCGCAGCTGACATCCGGCACTATGTGCCAGGAGCGGTCACGGACCGCCCCCGGCACATTAACCCCCGGCACACCGCGATCAAACATGATCGCGATGTGCCGGCGGTGCAGGGAAGCATCGCGCAGGGAGGGGGCTCCCTGCGGGCTTCCCTGAGACGATCGGTACAAGGTGATGTACTCACCTCGTACCGAACGTCTTCTCCCTGCAGGCCCCGGATCCAAAATGGCCGAGGGGCTGTATCCGGGTCCTGCAGGGAGCACTTCCGGGTCGGAGCAGGCTGCAGATGAAAGCTGCAGCCTGCACGGCTGTAAGTGAGATCGGAGATCTCACAGAGTGCTGTGCACACTGTGAGATCAGCGATCTGTAATGTCCCCCCCTGGGACAAAGTAAAAAAGTAAAAAAAAAAATTCCCACATGTGTAAAAAAAATAAAAAAAAATTCCTAAATAAATAATAATAAAAAAAAAAATATTATTCCCATAAATACATTTCTTTATCTAAAAAAAACAAACAAAAACAATAAAAGTACACATATTTAGTATCGCCGCGTCCGTACCGACCCAACCTATAAAACTGCCCCACTAGTTAACCCCTTCAGTAAACGCCGTAAGAAAAAAAAAAAAAAAACGAGGCAAAAAACAACGCTTTATTACCATACCGCCGAACAAAAAGTGGAATAACACGCGATCAAAAAGACGGATATAAATATCCATGGTACCGCTGAAAACGTCATCTTGTCCCGCAAAAAACGAGCCGCCATACAGCATCATCAGCAAAAAAATAAAAAAGTTATAGTCCTCAGAATAAAGCGATGCCAAAATAATTATTTTTTCTATAAAATAGTTTTTATCGTATAAAAGCGTCAAAACATAAAAAAATGATATAAATGAGGTATCGCTGTAATCGTACTGACCCGACGAATAAAACTGCTTTATCAATTTTACCAAGCGCAGAACGGTATAAACGCCTCTCCCAAAAGAAATTCATGAATAGCTGGTTTTTGGTTATTCTGCCTCACAAAAATCGGAATAAAAAGTGATAAAAAATGGTCACGTGTCCGAAAATGTTACCAATAAAAACGTCAACTCGTCCCGCAAAAAACAAGACCTCACATGACTCTGTGGACCAAAATGTGGAAAAATTCTAGGTCTCAAAATGTGGAGACGCAAAAACTTTTTTGCTATAAAAAGCGTCTTTTAGTCTGGTTTCACACTTGCGTTTTTATCTGCATGCGTTTTTTTAAAAAACCACGTGTGAAAAAATGCATGTAAACGCGGTAAAACGCATGCGTTTTTATAGAAAAACACAAGAAAACAAGAAAAAAACAAAAAACCCTAACCCTACCCCTAACCCTACCCCTAACCTGAAATACGTGGCACTGAAATACGTGGCACTGAAATATACGTTTATATACGTATATAAGTGCCACGATATTTCAGAGGCCACGTATTTAAGTGCCACGTATTTAAGTGCCACGTATTTAAGTGCCACGTATTTAAGTGCCACGTATTTAAGTGCCACGTATTTCAGTGCCACGTATTTCAGTGCCACGTATTTCAGTGCCACGTATTTCAGTGCCACGTATTTACGTGCCACGTATTTACGTGCCACGTATTTACGTGCCACGTATTTACGTGCCACGTATTTTTCAGTGCCTGAAATACGTGGCACTGAAATACGTGGCACTGAAATATCGTGGCACTTAAATACGTGGCACTTAAATACGTGGCACTGAAATATCGTGGCACTGAAATACGTGGCACTTAAATACGTGGCACTGAAATACGTGGCACTGAAATACGTGGCACTTAAATACGTGGCACTTAAATACGTGGCACTTAAATACGTGGCACTTAAATACGTGGCACTTAAATACATGGCACTTAAATACGTGGCACTTAAATACGTGGCACTTAAATACGTGGCACTTAAATACGTGGCACTTAAATACGTGGCACTTAAATACGTGGCACTGAAATACGTGGCACTGAAATACGTGGCACTGAAATACGTGGCACTGAAATACGTGGCACTTAAATACGTGGCACTTATATACGTGGCACTTATGACTGTCAGAAAATGTTCAGTAAACGGTTAGGGGTGAGGTTAGGGGTAGGGTTTCAGGTAGAATTGGGGAGTTTCCACTGTTCAGGCACATCAGGGGCTCTCCAAACGCGACATGGCGTCCAATCTCAATTCCAGCCAATTCTGCGTTGAAAAAGTAAAACGGTGCTCCTTCCCTTCCGAGCTCTCCCGTGCGTCCAAAAAGGGGTTTACCCCAACATATGGGGTATCAGCGTACTAGGGACAAATTGAACAACAACTTCTGGGGTCCAAGTTCTCTTGTTATCCTTGGGAAAATAAAAATTTGGGGGGCTAAAAATCATTTTTGTGGGAAAAAAAATATGTTTTATTTTCACGGCTCTGCGTTGTAAACTGTAGTGAAACACTTGGGGGTTCAAAGTTCTCACAACACATCTAGATAAGTTCCTTGGGAGGTCTAGTTTCCAATATGGGGTCACTTGTGGGGGGTTTGTACTATTTGGGTACATCAGGGGCTCTGCAAATGCAACGTGACGCCTGCAGACCAGTCCATTTAAGTCTGCATTCCAAATGGCGCTCCTTCCCTTCCGAGCTCTGTCATGCGCCCAAACAGTGGTTCCCCCCCACATAGGGGGTATCAGCGTACTCAGGACAAATTGGACAACAACTTTTAGGGTCCAATTTATCCTGATACCCTTGTGAAAATACAAAACTGGGGGCTAAAAAATCATTTTTGTGAAAAAAACATAATTTTTATTTTCACGGCTCTGCGTTATAAACTGTAGTAAAACACTTGGGGGTTCAAAGTTCTCACAACACATCTAGATAAGTTCCTTGGGGGGTCTAGTTTCCAATATGGGGTCACTTGTGGGGGGTTTGTACTGTTTGGGTACATCAGGGGCTCTGCAAATGCAACGTGACGCCTGCAGACCAATCCATTTAAGTCTGCATTCCAAATGGCGCTCCTTCCCTTCCGAGCTCTGTCATGCGCCCAAACAGTGGTTCCCCCCCACATAGGGGGTATCAGCGTACTCAGGACAAATTGGACAACAACTTTTAGGGTCCAATTTATCCTGATACCCTTGTGAAAATACAAAACTAGGGGCTAAATTTCATTTTTGTGAAAAAAAAAAAAAAAAAATTATTTTCACGGCTCTGCGTTATAAACTGTAGTGAAACACTTGGGGGTTCAAAGTTCTCACAACACATCTAGATAAGTTCCTTGGGGGGTCTAGTTTCCAATATGGGGTCACTTGTGGGGGGTTTGTACTGTTTGGGTACATCAGGGGCTCTGCAAATGCAACGTGACGCCTGCAGACCAATCCATTTAAGTCTGCATTCCAAATGGCGCTCCTTCCCTTCCGAGCTCTGTCATGCGCCCAAACAGTGGTCCCCCCCCACAAATGGGGTATCAGCGTACTCCAGACAAATTGGACAACAACTTTTGGGGTCCAATTTATCCTGATACCCTTGTGAAAATACAAAACTGGGGGCTAAAAAATCATTTTTGTGAAAAAAAAAAAAAAATTTATTTTCACGGCTCTGCGTTATAAACTGTAGTGAAACACTTGGGGGTTCAAAGCTCTCAAAACACATCTAGATAAGTTCCTTAGGGGGTCTACTTTCCAAAATGGTGTCACTTGTGGGGGGGTTTAATGTTTAGGCACATCAGGGGCTCTCCAAACGCAACATGGCATCCCATCTTAATTCCAGTCAATTTTGCATTGAAAAGTAAAATAGCGCTTCTTCCCTTCTGAGCTCTGCTATGCGCCCAAACAATGGTTTACACCCACATATGGGGTATCGTCGTACTCAGGACAAATTGCACAACAACTTTTGTGGTCTAATTTCTTCTCTTACCCTTGGGGAAATAAAAAAATGGGGGTGAAAAGATCATTTTTGTGAAAAAATATGATTTTTTATTTTTACGGCTCTGCATTATAAACTTCTGTGAAGCACTTGTTGGGTCAAAGTGCTCACCACACATCTAGATAAGTTCCTTAGGGGGTCTACTTTCCAAAATGGTGTCATTCGTGGGGGGTTTCAATGTTTAGGCACATTAGGGGCTCTCCAAACGCAACATGGCGTCCCATCTCAATTCCAGTCAATTTTGCATTGAAAAGTCAAATGGCGCTCCTTCCCTTCTGAGCTCTGCCCTGCGCCCAAACAATGGTTTACACCCACATATGGGGTATCAGTGTACTCAGGACAAATTGCACAACAATTTTTGGGGTCCAATTTCTTCTCTTACCCTTGGGAAAATAAAAAATTGGGGGTGAAAAGATCATTTTTTGTGAAAAAATATGATTTTTTATTTTTACGGCTCTGCATTATAAACTTCTGTAAAGCACTTGTTGGGTCAAAGTGCTCACCACACATCTAGATAAGTTCCTTAGGGGGTCTACTTTCCAAAATGGTGTCACTTGTTAGGGGTTTCAATGTTTAGGCACATCAAGGGCTCTCGAAATGCAACATGGCGTCCCATCTCAATTCCAGTCAATTTTGCATTGAAAAGTCAAATGGCGCTCCTTCCCTTCCGAGCTCTGCCCTGCGCCCAAACAATGGTTTACACCCACATATGGGGTATCAGCGTACTCAGGACAAATTGCACAACAATTTTTGGGGTCCAAATTCTTCTCTCACCCTTGGGAAAATAAAAAATTGGGGGTGAAAAGATCATTTTTGTGAAAAAATATGATTTTTTATTTTTACGGCTCTGCATTATAAACTTCTGTAAAGCACTTGTTGGGTCAAAGTGCTCACCACACATCTAGATAAGTTCCTTAGGGGGTCTACTTTCCAAAATGGTGTCACTTGTTAGGGGTTTCAATGTTTAGGCACATCAGGGGCTCTCCAAATGCAACATGGCGTCCCATCTCAATTCCAGTCAATTTTGCATTGAAAAGTCAAATGGCGCTCCTTTGCTTCCAAGCTCTGCCATGCGCCCAAACTGTGGTTTACCCCCACATATGGGGTATCAGCGTACTCAGGACAAATTGTACAACAACTTTTGGGGTCTATTTTCTCCTGTTACCCTTGGTAAAATAAAACAAATTGGAGCTGAAATAAATTTTGTGTGAAAAAAAGTTAAATGTTCATTTTTATTTAAACATTCCAAAAATTCCTGTGAAACACCTGAAGGGTTAATAAACTTCTTGAAAGTGGTTTTGAGTACCTTGAGGGGTGCAGTTTTTAGAATGGTGTCACACTTGGGTATTTTCTATCATATAGACCCGTCAAAATGACTTCAAATGAGATGTGGTCCCTAAAAAAAAATGGTGTTGTAAAAATGAGAAATTGCTGGTCAACTTTTAACCCTTATAACTCCGTCACAAAAAAAAATTTTGGTTCCAAAATTGTGCTGATGTAAAGTAGACATGTGGGAAATGTTATTTATTAAGTATTTTGTGTGACATATGTCTGTGATTTAAGGGCATAAAAATTCAAAGTTGGAAAATTGCGAAATTTTCAAAATTTTCGCCAAATATTCGTTTTTTTCACAAATAAACGCAAGTTATATCGAAGAAATTTTACGACTAACATGAAGTACAATATGTCACGAGAAAACAATGTCAGAATCGCCAAGATCCGTTGAAGCGTTCCAGAGTTATAACCTCATAAAGGGACAGTGGTCAGAATTGTAAAAATTGGCCCGGTCATTAACGTGGAAACCACCCTTGGGGGTGAAGGGGTTAATCCAATAGTACGAAATGGTTAATAAAACACACACACATTTTTAAAAAGTATTTTAATGAAATAAAGACACAGGTTGTTGTAATATTTTATTATACTGGTAATCCACCTGAAGACCCTCGTTCTGTAACAAAGGAAAAATAAAAAAAACAACAATATCTCATACCTTCTGACGCTCAGGTAAAGTCCCACGAAGTAAATCCATCTGAAGGGGTTAAATCATTTTACAGCCAGGAGCTGTGCTAAAGCAGTGCTCATGGCTGTAAAACCCCCGGGGACTGAATGGAAAGCGGGGTGACCTGGAGTTACCTTGAGTTGCGGTGAGGCGCCCTCTGCTGAATGTCCTCATATGAACTCGAGTGTGGGAACTTTTACCAGGCTCCAGTTCATGAGGAAATCCAGCAGAGGGCGCGTCACCGCAACTCAAGGTAACTACAGGTCACCCTGCTTTCCATTCAGTCCCCGGGGGTTTTACAGCCACGAGCACTGCTTTAGCACAGCTCCTGGCTGTAAAATGATTTAACCTTTAACCCCTTCAGATGGATTTACTTCGTGGGACTTTACCTGAGCATTGGAAGGTATGAGATATTGTTTTTTTATTTTTCCTTTGTTACAGAACGAGGGTCTTCAGCTGGATTACCAGTATAATAAAATATTACAACAACCTGTGTCTTTATTTCATTAAAATACTTTTTAAAAATGTGTGTGTGTTTTATTAACCCCTTCCCGACCTGTGACACAGCGTATGCGTCATGAAAGTCGGTGCCAATCCGACCTGTGACGCATATGCTGTGTCACAGAATGATCGCGTCCCTGCAGATCGGGTGAAAGGGTTAACTCCCATTTCACCCGACATGCAGGGACAGGGGGAGTGGTACTTCAGCCCGGGGGGGTGGCTTCACCCCCCCGTGGCTACGATCGCTCTGATTGGCTGTTGAAAGTGAAACTGCCAATCAGAGCGATTTGTAATATTTCACCTAAAAAACTGGTGAAATATTACAATCCAGCCATGGCCGATGCTGCAATATCATCGGCCATGGCTGGAAACACTGATGTACCCCCCCCCACCGCCACCTATCTCCTCCCCGGTCCTCCGTCCGGTGCCCGCTCCCCTCCGTCGTCCTGTCTGCTCCCCCGTCCTCCTGCCCGGTCCCCCGTGCTCCGATGCCACCCCCCATCCTCCGATCCACCCCCCATGCTCAGATCTCCCCCCCCTCATACTTACCGGGCCTCCCGGTGTCCGTCCGTCTTCTCCATGGGCGCCGCCATCTTCCAAAATGGCGGGCACATGCGCAGTGCGCCCGCCGAATCTGCCGGCAGATTCGTTCCAGGTATAGTTTGATCACTGTGATAGGTTATATCACAGTGATCAAAATAAAAAAAAGTAAATGACCCCCCCTTTATCACCCCCATAGGTAGGGACAATAATAAAAAAAACAAAATATTTTTTTTTCTTTTTCCACTAGGGTTAGGGTTAGAACTAGGGTTAGAACTAGGGTTAGGGTTAGGGGTAGGGTTAGGGTTAGGGCATGTGCACACAGTGCGGATTTGGCTGTGGATCCACAGCGGATTGGCCGCGGATCCACAGCGGATTGGCTGCGGATCTGCAGCGGATTGGCCGCGGATCCGCATGGGCTTGGCCGTTGCGAATTCGTAGCAGTTTTCCATCAGGTTTACAGTACCATGTACACCTATGGAAAACCAAATCCGCTGTGCCCATGGTGCGGAAAATTCCGTGCGGAAACGCTGCATTGTATTTTCCGCAGCATGTCAATTGTTTGTACGGATTCCGCAGCGTTTTACACCTGTTCCTCAATAGGAATCCGCAGGTGAAATCCGCACAAAAAAACACTGGAAATCCGCTGTAAATCAGCAGGTAAAACGCAGTGCCTTTTACCTGCAGATTTTTCAAAAATGGCACATAGCCTTAGGGTTAGGGTTGGAATTAGAGTTAGGGTTGGAATTAGGGCTAGGGTTGGAAATAGGGTTAAGATTAGGCTTGTGGTTAGGGTTACGGATAGGGTTAGGAGTGTGTTGGGGTTACAGTTGTGGTTAGGGTTGGGATTAGGGTTAGGGTTGGGATTAGGGTTAGGATTAGGGTTGGGATTAGGGTTACGGGTGTGTTGGGGTTAGGGTTGTGGTTAGGGTTGTGTTGGGGTTAGGGTTGTGATTAGGGTTATGGCTACAGTTGGGATTAGGGTTAGGGGTGTGTTGGGGTTAGTGTTGAAGTTAGAATTGAGGGGTTTCCACTGTTTAGGCACATCAGGGGTCTCCAAACGCAACATGGCGCCGCCATTGATTCCAGCCAATCTTGCGTTCAAAAAGTCAAATGGTGCTCCCTCCCTTCCAAGCCCCAACGTGCGCCCAAACAGTGGCTTACCCCCACATATGGGGTACCAGCATACTCAGGACAAACTGGGCAACAACTCTTGGGGTCCGATTTCTCCTGTTACCCTTGTGAAAATAAAAAATTGCTTGCTAAAACATCTTTTTTGAGGAAAGAAAAATGATTTTTTATTTTCACGGCTCTGCGTTGTAAACGTCTGTGAAGCATTTGGGGGTTGAACGTGCTCACCACACATCTAGATAAGTTCCTTGGGGGGTCTAGTTTCCAAAATTGGGTCACTTGTGGGGGGTTTCTACTGTTTAGGCACATCAGGGGCTCTGCAAATGCAATGTGCCGCCCGCAGACCATTCCATCAAAGTCTGCATTTCAAATGTCACTACTTCCCTTCCGAGCCCTGACGTGCGCCCAAACAGTGGTTTACCCCCCACATATGGGGTACCAGCATACTGACAACAAACTGGGCAACAAATATTGGGGTCTGATTTCTCCTGTTACCCTTGTGAAAATAAAAAATTGCTTGCTAAAACATCTTTTTTGAGGAAAGAAAAATGATTTTTTATTTTCACGGCTCTGCGTTGTAAACTTCTGTGAAGCACTTGGGGGTTGAACGTGCTCACCACACATCTAGATAAGTTCCTTGGGGGTCTAGTTTCCAAAATGGGGTCACTTGTGGGGGGTTTCTACTGTTTAGGCACATCAGGGGCTCTGCAAATGCAACGTGACGCACGCAGACCATTCCATCAAAGTCTGCATTTCAAATGTCACTACTTCCCTTCCGAGCCCTGACGTGCACCCAAACAGTGGTTTACCCCCACATATGGGGTACCAGCATACTCACAACAAACTGGGCAACAAATATTGGGGTCCGATTTCTCCTGTTACCCTTGTGAAAATAAAAAATTGCTTGCTAAAACATCTTTTTTGAGGAAAGAAAAATGATTTTTTATTTTCACGGCTCTGTGTTGTAAACTTCTGTGAAGCACTTGGGGGTTTAACGTGCTCACCACACATCTAGATAAGTTCCTTGGGGGGTCTAGTTTCCAAAATGGGGTCACTTGTGGGGGGTTTCTACTGTTTAGGCACATCAGGGGCTCTGCAAATGCAACGTGACGCCCGCAGACCATTCCATCAAAGTCTGCATTTCAAATGTCACTACTTCCCTTCCGAGCCCTGACGTGCGCCCAAACAGTGGTTTACCCCCACATATGGGGTATCAGCGTACTCAGGAGAAACTGGACAACAACTGTTGGGGTCAAATTTCTCCTGTTACCCTTGGGAAAATTAAAAAATTCTGGGCTAAAAAAATATTTTTGAGGAAAGGAAACACCTTTATTATTTTCACGGCTCTGCATTATAAACTTCTGTGAAGCACTTGGGGGTTCAAAGTGCTCACCACACATCTAGATAAGTTCCCTTGGGGGTCTAGTTTCCAAAATGGGGTCACTTGTGGGGAGTTCCTACTGTTTAGGCACATCAGGGGCTCTGCAAACTCAACCTGATGCCCCAGAGCATTCCATCAAAGTCTTCATTTCAAAACGTCACTACTTCCCTTCCGAACCCCGACGTGTGCCAAAACAGTGGTTTACCCCCACATGTGGGGTATCATCGTACTCAGGAGAAACTGGGAAACAACTTTTGGGGTCCAATTTCTCCTGTTACCCTTGGGAAAATAAAAAATTGTGGGCTAAAAAATCATTTTTGAGAAAAGAAAAATTATTTTTTATTTTCATGGCTCTGCGTTATAAACTTCTGTGAAGCACTTGGGGGTTCAAAGTGCTTACCACACATCTAGATTAGTTCCTTGGGAGGTCTAGTTTCCAAAATGGGGTCACTTGTGGGGGAGCTCCAATGTTTAGGCACACAGGGGCTCTCCAAACGCGACATGGTGTCCGCTAATGATTGGAGCTAATTTTCCATTCAAAAAGCCAAATGGCATGCCTTCCCTTCCGAGCCCTGCCGTGCGCCCAAACAGTGGTTTACCCCAACATATGGGGTATTATCGTACTCAGGACAAACTGGACAACAACATTTGGGGTCCAATTTCTCCTATTACCCTTGGGAAAATAAAATATTCCGGGCTAAAAATAATTTTTGAGGAAAGAAAAATTATTTTTTATTTTCGCGGCTCTGCATTATAAACTTCTGTGAAGCACCTGGGGTTTTTAAGTGCTCACTATGCATCTAGATAAGTTCCTTGGGGGGTCTAGTTTACAAAATGGGGTCACTTGTAGGGGAGCTCCAATGTTTAGGCACACAGGGGCTCTCCAAACGTGACATGGTGTCCGCTAACGATTGGAGCTAATTTTCCATTCAAAAAGTCAAATGGCACGCCTCCCCTTCCGAGCCTTGCCGTGCACCCAAACAGTGGTTTACCCCCACATATGAGGTATCGCCGTACTCAGGAGAAATTGCCCAACAAATTTAGGATCCATTTTATCCTGTTGCCCATGTGAAAATGAAAAAATTGAGGCTAAAAGAAATTTTGTGTGAAAAAAAGTACTTTTTCATTTTTACGGATCAATTTGTGAAGGACCTGAGGGATTAAAGTGCTCACTATGCTTCTAGATAAGTTCCTTGGGGGGTCTAGTTTCCAAAATGGGGTCACTTGTGGGGGAGCTCCAATGTTTAGGCACACAGGGGCTCTCCAAACGTGAGATGGTGTCCGCTAGCGATGGAGATAATTTTTCATTCAAAAAGTCAAGTGGCGCTCCTTCCCTTCCGAGCCTTACCATGTGCCCAAACAGTAATTTACCCCCACATTTGAGGTATCAACGTACTCAGGACAAATTGTACAACAACGTTCGTGGTCCAGTTTCTCCTTTTACCCTTAGGAAAATAAAAAAATTGTTGCTAAAAGATCATTTTTGTGACTAAAAAGTTAAATGTTCATTTTTTACTTCCATGTTGCTTCTGCTGCTGTGAAACACCTGAAGGGTTAATAAACTTCTTGAATGTGGTTTTGAGCACCTTGAGGGGTGCAGTTTTTAGAATGGTGTCACTTTTGGGTATTTTCAGCCATATAGAACCCTCAAAATGACTTCAAATGTGAGGTGGTCCCTAAAAAAATGGTTTTGTAAATTTTGTTGTAAAAATGAGAAATCACTGGTCAAATTTTAACCCTTATAACTTCCTAGCTTCCTATAACTCTCTGGTTTAACAGAATAAAAATTCAAAATGTGAAAATTGTGAAATTTTCAAAATGTTCGCCAAATTTCCGTTTTTTTCACAAATAAACTCAGAAATTATCGACCTAAATTTACCACTAACATGAAGCCCAATATGTCACGAAAAAACAATCTCAGAATCGCTAGGATCCGTTGAAGCGTTCCTGAGTTATTACCTCATAAAGGGACACTGGTCAGAATTGCAAAAAATGGCCAAGTCATTAAGGTCAAAATAGGCTGGGTCATGAAGGGGTTAACCATTTCGTACTATTGGATTAATAATGGATAGGTGTCATAATTGACCCCTCTCCATTATTAATCTGGCTTAATGTCACCTTACAATAGCAAGGTGACATTAACCCTTCATTACCCCATATCCCACCGCTACTCGGGAGTGGGAAGAGAGTGGCCAAGTGCCAGAATAGGTGCATCTTCCAGATGTGCCTTTTCTGGGGTGGCTGGGGGCAGATGTTTGTAGCCAGGGGGGTCCAATAACCATGGACCCTCTCTAGGCTATTAATATCTGCCCTCAGTCACTGGCTTTACCACTCTGGCGGAGAAAATTGCGCGGGAGCCCACGCCAATTTTTTCCGCCGTTTAACCCTTTATTTTACAAGCTACAGTGCCCAAATTTTGCACATACACACTACTAACAGTAGTGTGGAATATGCGAAAAAAAGGGATATGAGATGGTTTACTGTATGTAAACCATGTCTCATATCCTGTCGGGTTGGGGAAGGAGAAATGAAAAGCCGGCAATTGAATTACCGGCTTTTCTCTAACACCGGTGCGTATTTCTCGCAATGCACACGCATGGTCCGTGTGTAATCCGATTTTTTCTCGCACCCATAGACTTGCATTGGCGAGTCTCGGCCGAGATACGCTGACAATCGCAGCCTGCTGCAATTTTACTCGGATCCTGAATACGGCGGAGAAAATATCGGATGATCGGAGCTGCACCATAGATTAACATTGGGCCGAGTGCTATGTGATTTTTTTATCGCATAGCACTCGTCCGTATTACGGTCTAGTGTGACCCCGGCCATATACTGTAGGTCTATAGTTGGCAGTAACTGAGCGATCTTTCAGAGGTTTGGGGATCACACTTATATTTGCCTCTAGTGATTGGGGGGGCCAAACATGTACATTCATATAGGGAATTGAAAGTTTTGGCTATAAGTGGAGCTAGTTGGTCTCTAAAGAATTTGTAAAATACCAGGGTAAATCCATCCGGTCCAGGACATTTACCTGAGGGTGTGGATTTAATTACTGTTTTATCTTCAATTTCTGACATAGCTTCCACCAGTGCTACCAAGACATGACAGTCCAGAGTAGGTAAAGCTGTTTCTGTTATATATTTCTGGATTCGCTCAGACAGATTCAATGGAGAAAGGTCTGCAAGCTGTCCTTTAATATTATATAACTTCTCATAATATAACCTAAATGTATTCAAAATCTCCTTAGAATTATGAGAGTCTTTCCCATCGCGTTTCTTGATGCACGGTACATATGTAGCTGACAGCAGGGGGTGAGGGAGTCTTGCTAAGGGGCGGCCACATTTATCAGATGTCTCATACATTTAATGTTCAAATTTTCCCTTTGTCTATGATATTTGTGATCTAACAACAGTCTGAGAGAAGTTATTTTCTTGGATAATTTCCCTAGAATAAGAGCTGTAAGGTCTCCAGTCAATGAAACTGCTTTAAGAGATTATCTACCTCAATATATCTCTCCTTTTTAAGTCTGGAGCTGTGTTTGATTCCCCTGACAAAACCGTACCATTTACGGCGATATGCGTGGGGCCACATCCAGGTCCTCCACTCATGTCCCTGCCTGCTTGGACCTTCCTTCCTGGTTGACTCAACCATGGTTGCATACTGTGAGTGTCTCTCCAAATATACTTGGTGCTCTTGATGGTGTTAAACTAGAAACGAAAAAGTGGGCGGCACTGCCTTCCACATGCCGACCTTCAGCTTGCATGCAAGTCAGATGTATTCATTAGGGAAAACACTATAAATCATTCACCTCCAGTTACCGGGTGCTCCTCCAGGAAGCTTGAGATAAGACCATATGTTTGCAAGACGAAGAAAAAAGAGGAAGGCACTCACCGAACTGGAACTTGACTTGTCTTTATTAAATATCCTGCATAAAATAGCGGCGCTCGTGGGATGGATATAGATAGCTGCGGGTATTACTCCTTACCACACAAAAGGAGAAAAGGAAAAAATAGGATATAAAAATATTGTAACAATATTTCTACCTGCGCTAAGCTTTAAGGTGCATTGATCAGCATTCACAATAGGAAATTTACCTGTTTGGTGAGCGTGTGTAGCAAGTCAGATTTTGATCGTAGAAAGGGACTGTTTGATGAGCATGTATAACGAATCAGGTTTTGATCATAAGAAGGGACTGAAATGGGAAGCAATAGGAAATTTAAAGATAGGGTCACAAGTGTTTGGTCACTCATACATCACCTGATTAGTTCATAAGTAACGATCTGTCATGTAAGATATAATATATATGTGCTCTGGATATAACTGATATCAATCCGTATGTGCTGGATCATAAAACTTAAAAACTTAAAAACTTGAAAACTGACACCCTGCAAGTGCGTTGCTCAAATTATAAGGTATGTGCTACTCCACCTGATAGGTTAAAATGCGGAGCCCAATACCTGTGGTGTGGACGTCTATGGAAGGAAAAGAGAGATAGTGTCCATATGTCCTTAGCGATAGTGGTTTAAGTAGGTGAAACAGTTTTTACTTAGCTGGATTGATGCTGTTCTTAATACTTCCCAGGCGGTTTATGCAGGCGCCGTCCCGGCCGGTGACGAGCGTTTGCGCGGCCTGTGCTTGAAAGATCTCGTACGGTGCTTCGCAGGACCTGCAGGTATGTTCGGGTCACGTGATCAGTCATCATAAGCTTAGCGCAGGTAGAAATATTGTTACAATATTTTTATATCCTATTTATTAAATATCCATTAAAATGTCATGGCTGGGAGAACGAACAAGGAGCTTCTGTGAGCAGTATACGGACGATGGCCATTTTGCGCTCTCTCTGCGCTTCAACGGGTCTGTATGTCCTCTGACATACAGACCCATTGAAGCGCAGAGAGAGCGTGAAACGGCCTTCGTCCGTATACTGCTCACAGAAGCTCCTTGTTCATTCTCCCTGCCATGACATTTTAATGGATATTTAATAAAGACAAGTCAAGTTCCAGTTCGGTGAGTGCCTTCCTCTTTGTTCTTCGTCTTGCAAACATATGCTCTTGATGGTGTTGTTCTATTCTATTGGCCGTGGGGCCACTTATCTTTTTTCTCACCAGTCTATTTCCAGTCCATTGTTGCTTACAGTACTGTCCACTACGGACTGGGTTTTGGTCCTCTCATGGTACTTCGCCTGCAGGGGCTCTTCATGCTTCAGCTGATAGCATTGGGCTCTTAGACTCTTATTTGGGTCTTATGGATCATATCAGGAACTTATTCCAAGTGTACATGTTTATATGCCTTGTTCTCACAAGTCGTATAGATCCCAGGATGTACTGGGCATTATTAATTATGAACCATATTGTTTGACTCTTATAAGGCTTGTTACATACAACCGTACTATGTTGAGATTCTATATCATTTATTGCAGGGGGGCTTTAGTGGTTGTACCTACATGCTTTTACTTAGGTCTTAATGTCACTTTTTGTAATTGTGTGCCAATAAAGGTTATTCCTACATCTTCTATATTTCTTCTGGTGTAGTGTGCATACCCTACAGTAGTGCTTTTTCCTTCTCTTTTGTCTTGATCATTATCCTTACTACTGGTTATTGCACCTCCCTATATTACGTATTACTATAGTAGTGCACCTGGCTTCTTTCACATGATTAAAATTACACACATTTTAGAGTCTCCCACTGTAACAGGATGGGGGTTTGATCTGAGGTATGTACCTGAAGAAAGGAGTCTACAGCTGCAGACAGCTCTGCTGTGCAAAGGCTATCCCTGAGAAGGATGTCATTTAATGTAGTCTCAAAGTCCAGGAGCATAGTAACATAGTAACATAGTTATTAAAGTTGAAGGAAGACTTTAAGTCCATCTAGTTCAACCCATAGCCTAACCTAACATGCCCTAACATGTTGATCCAGAGGAAGGCAAAAAAAAACCATGTGGCAAAGAGTAATCTCCACATTGGGGAAAAAAATTCCTTCCCGACTCCACATACGGCAATCAGACTAGTTCCCTAGATCAACACTCTATCAAGGAAACTAGTGTATATAACCTGTAACATTATACTTTTCAAGAAAAGCATCCAGTCCCCTCTTTAATTTAAGTAATGAATCACTCATTACAACATCATACGGCAGAGAGTTCCATAGTCTCACTGCTCTTACAGTGAAGAATCCGCGTCTGTTATTAGGCTTAAACCTTCTTTCCTCCAGTCTCCTATTGGAGCGGCTAGTTGCCACGCCAGAGCCTGGTGATTCAATAAATAAGTTTGTGCAACTACACTGCTCAAAAAAATAAAGGGAACACTTAAACAACAGAATATAACTCCAAGTAAATCAAACTTCTGTGAAATCAAACTGTCCACTTAGGAAGCAACACTGTTTGACAATCAATGTCACATGCTATTGTGCAAATGGAATAGACAACAGATGGAAATTATTGGCAATTATCAAGACACACTCAATAAAGGAGTGGTTCTGCAGGTGGGGACCACAGATCACTCAGTACCAATGCTTTCTGGCTGATGTTTTGGTCACTTTTGAATGTTGTTTGTGCTTTCACACTCGTGGTAGCATGAGACGGACTCTACAACCCACAAAAGTGGTTCAGGTAGTGCAGCTCATCCAGGATGGCACACCAATTCGAACTGTGGCAAGAAGTTTTGCTGTGTCTGTCAGCGTAGTGTTCAGAGGCTGGAGGCGCTACTAGGAGACAGGCCAGTACACCAGGAGATGTAGAGGGGGCTGAAGGAGGGCAACAACCCAGCAGCAGGACCGCTACCTCTGCCTTTGTGCAAGGAGGAACAGGAAGAGCACTGCCAGAGCCCTGCAAAATGACCTCCAGCAGGCCACAAATGTGCATGTGTCTGCACAAACAGTTAGAAACTGACTCCATGAGGATGGTCTGAGTGCCCGACGTCCACATATGGGGGTTGTGCTCACAGCCCAACACCATGCAAGACACTTTGCATTTGCCACAGAACACCAGGATTGGCAAATTCGCCACTGACGCCCTGTGCTCTTCACAGATGAAAGCAGGTTGACACTGAGCACATGTAACAGACGTGACAGAGTCTGGAGACGGCGTGGAGAGCGATCTGCTGCCTGCAACATCCTTCAGCATGACCGGTTTGGCAGTGGGTCACTAATGGTGTGGGGTGGCATTTCTTTGGAGGGCCACACAGCCCTCCATGTGCTCGACAGACGTAGCCTGAGAGCCATTAGGTACCGAGATGAGATCCTCAGACCCCTTGTGAGGCTATATGCTTGTGCGGTTGGCCCGGGGTTCCTCCTAATGCAGGACAATGCCAGCGCTCATATGGCTGGAGTGTGTCAGCAGTTCCTGCAAGATGAAGGCATTGAAGCTATGGACTGGCCTACCCATTCCCCAGATGTGAATCCGATTAAGCACATCTGGGATATCACGTCTCGCTCCATCCACCAACGTCACGTTGCACCACAGACTGTCCAGGAGTTGGCGGATGTTTTAGTACAGTTCTGGGAGGAGAGCCCTCAGGAGTAGAGTTGAGCGACTTTTACTTTTTTGGGATCGAGTCGGGTTTCGCGAAACCCGACTTTGTGAAAAGTCGGGTCGGGTGTAATCGGCCGATTGTTGCGAAAAGTCGGGGGCCGACTGAAACACGAAACCCAATGCAAGTCAATGGGGAATCAAAGTCAGCAGTGAGTGGAGGACAGGAAAACACCTACAGTGCCCATTTTAATGGCAAAAACATCAATTCTTATTACTGAAGCTTGTCAATCTTAATTTACTTTATAATAATAGTTAGGCATTGAAAACTGGGGGTCATTTGGCTAAAGTTGTGGGGGGGTAGGGCTGGCTCAAGGTTTTCGTGGGCCCAGGAAACCCGGAATACATCACGGCGGTGGAGCAGGGAGAGGTAAGTATTTCAACTTTGCAAGTGCTGTGATCCTGAGCAAGCAGGGGGGGGCCCACTCGTTGGCATTTGCACTGGCACAGGGCCCCTCATAGTATGGCAGTGTGTTTGACAGCGGGTGGCGCCTCCCACCGGCAGAGACACTTTTGCGTACTATGAGGGGCCCTGTGCCAGTGACGTCGCCAACAAGTATGCCCCCCACCCGATGAAGGAACCTGCACTTTCATCTGCAGCTTCCTCTTTGTCCGCGTGTAAGGTGGTATAGTATGCGCGGAAGGGGAACCTGACTTTCAGCAGGGTCAAATTCTGACTGTATAGAGTGCAAGGGGAATGTAGTGGTCTGGGTCAATGTACCAGCAGACTCATCTAGCAGTGGCTGGGCAATGAGCAGGATGAGGAGGAAACACAGATATAGGACCAAATAATAAAGTGGGCTAAATGCAGTTCAAAATTGGTAACAGGACTAAACAGGCGGCATTGCTTTGTTCATTGGAGGACAACTGTAATGAGCGGCAGACACAGTTAGTAGGCCCAAATAATAAAGTGGGCTAAATGCAGTTCAAAATTGGTAACAGGCCTAAACAGGCGGCATTGCTTTGTTCATTGGAGGACAACTGTAATGAGCGGCAGACACAGTTAGTAGGCCCAAATAATAAAGTGGGCTAAATGCAGTTCAAAATTGTAACAGGACTAAACAGGTGGCATTGCTTTGTTCAGTGGAGGACAACTGTAATGAGCGGCAGACAAAGTTAGTAGGCCCAAATAATAAAGTGGGCTAAATGCAGTTCAAAAGTGGTAACAGGATTAAACAGGCGGCATTGCTTTGTTCATTGGAGGACAACTGTAATGAGCGGCAGACACAGTTAGTAGGCCCAAATAATAAAGTGGGCTAAATGCAGTTCAAAAGTGGTAACAGGATTAAACAGGCGGCATTGCTTTGTTCACTGGAGGACAACTGTAATGAGCGGCAGACACAGTTAGTAGACCCAAATAATAAAGTGGGCTAAATGCAGTTCAAAATTGGTAACAGGACTAAACAGGCGGCATTGCTTTGTTCATTGGAGGACAACTGTAATGAGCGGCAGACACAGTTAAAAGGCCCAAATAATAAAGTGGGCTAAATGCAGTTCAAAATTGGTAACAGGACTAAACAGGCGGCATTGTTTTGTTCAGTGGAGGACAACTGTAATGAGCGGCACACACTGTTAGTAGGCCCAAATAATAAAGTAGGCTAAATGTCTGCCAAAAAAATTGATCATAAATAAGCAGGTGGCATAGCTAGGTACAGAGGTGGGCTCCTCTGCTGAGTAGCAGACAGTGGTAGTAGGCGTAAAGTATTAACTGGTCTAAATGGAGGCCAGGGTCCCTGTATATTTTAACTATCATCTATCATTTCAACAAATTTGTATTGGCAGTGCCATTGAAGGATTTAACAGCACAGACTACACAGTGGTGGAGCAGGGAGAGGTAAGTATTGCAAGTGGTAGAGCACTGTACGAGCTGGGGGGGGAACACTCTCTCCTGGGCGGCGGTACTGGCACAGGGCCCCTCATATTACGACGGTGTGTCTGACGTTGGTTGTGCACCACCACCGTCAGAGACACTTCATTGTACTATGAGGGACCCTGTGCCAGTGCCGTCACCCAAGAGTGGGCACACCCACCTGTCCAGGCAAACGCCACTCACATGGGTGCTTGCGCCAGGTGGTGACCACGGCCCTGTGGGGGGAGTCAGCCCATTTAGGGAGGTATAAAAATGGCCTATGGTGGACATTCAGCAGCTGCAAATGGAGGAATTGGAGAAGTCAGTAAGAGGAGGCCAAAAGCTAGACATTTTTCAGGCAAGCTACGTGTCAGCAGGGGAAGGTGGGGCAAAATAATTTGAAATCCATGATTGGTTCATTTTAATGAAAGTTAGATCATCAACATTTCGGGTAGCCAGACGTGTCCTTTTTTTCGGTCAGTATTGAACCAGCAGCACTGAAGACTCTTTCTGATAGCACACTAGCAGCAGGGCAAGCAAGCTCCTGTAATGCATATTCTGCCAATTCAGGCCAGGTGTCTATTTTAGATGCCCAGTAATCAAAGGGGAATGACCTGTGAGGGAGAACATTGATAAGGGAGGAAAAATAGTTTGTAACCATACTGGACAAATGCTGTCTCCTGTCACTTTGAATCGATGCAGCAGTACCTGTCGTGTCAGCGGTCATTGCGAAATCACTCCACAACCGGGTCATAAAACCCCTCTGTCCAACGCCACTTCGGATTTGTGCACCTCTAACACCTCTGCCATGTTGCCCCCTACAGCTTGTGTGAGAACCATCACCGCCGCTGTGTGCTAGGAATGCCTGAACCAAACGGTCTACAAGAGTTGCTTGTTTGGTAGCCAATATTTGCTCAAGGTTCTCATGTGGCATGATATTTTGTAATTTTCCTTTATATCGTGGATCCAGAAGGCAGGCCAACCAGTAATCGTCATCGGTCATCATTTTGATAATGCGGGGGTCCCTTTTTAGGATACGCAAGGCATGCTCAGCCATGTGGGCCAATGTTCCAGGTGTCAATTCACTGCTTGTGCTGGGTTGAGGAGCACTTCCTTGCAAATCAACATCACTTGTGTCCCTCAAAAACCCTGTACCTGACCTTGCAATGCCACCAGTTTCTATTGCACCCTGAGAAGCATCCTCCTCCCATAAATGTTCATCCCCATCATCCTCCTCCTCCTCCTCTTCATTCGCCACCTCGTCCAGGAGAGTTCCCTGAGCAGACAATGGCTGACTGTCATCAAGGCTTCCCTCCTCCTCGGCTGCAGATGCCTGCTCCTTAATGTGCATCAAACTTTGCATCAGCAGACGCATTAGTGGGATGCTCATGCTTATGATGGCTTCGTCTGCACTTACCAGCCGTGTGCATTCCTCAAAACACTGAAAGACTTGACAGAGGTCTTGTAGCTTCGACCACTGCACACCAGACAACTCCATGTCTGCCATCCAAGTGCCTGCCCGTGTATGTGTATCCTCCCACAAATTAATTACAGCACGCCTCTGTTCGCACAGCCTCTGAACCATGTGCAGTGTGGAGTTCCACCTTGTTGCAACGTCGATTATTAGACAGTGCTGGGGAAAATTCAGCGATCGCTGATGTTTCTGCATACGGCTGGAGTGTACGGGCGACCGGCGGATGTGCAAGCAAAGTCTTCGCACCTTCAGGAGCAGGGCTGGTAACTCCGGATAATTTTTGAGGAAGCACTGCACCACCAGGTTCAAGGTGTGAGCCAGGCAAGGTATGTGTTTCAGTTCTGAAAGGGCTATGGCAGCCATAAAATTCCTTCCATTATCACTGACTACCTTGCCTGCCTCAAGATGTACACTGCCCAGCCATGACTGTGTTAGTTGCGGCAAGTACTCGGCCAGTACTTCCGCGGTGTGTCTGTTGTCGCCCAAACACTTCATTTGTAACACAGCCTGCTGATGCTTACCACTAGCTGTTCGATAATGGGACACCTCGTGTGCAACACTGGCAGCTGCGGATGGAGTGGTCGTGCTACTGAGCTCTGTGGACGAGCTTTCACTTCTGGAGGAGGAGGAGGAGGAGGGGTGTCGAATGCCTACAGCCAACTGTTTCCTAGGCAGTGGGCTAGGCAGAACTGTCCCACTATGGCTGTCCCCTGTGGACCCTGCATCCACCACATTAACCCAGTGCGCTGTGATGGACACGTAACGTCCCTGGCCATGCCTACTGGTCCATGCATCTGTTGTGAGGTGCACCTTTCCACTGACTGATTGCCTCAGTGCATGGACAATGCGGTCTTTGACATGCTGGTGGAGGGCTGGGATGGCTTTTCTCGCAAAGAAGTGCCGACTGGGTAGGTCATAGCCTGGTACTGCGTAGGCCATCAAGTCTTTGAAAGCTTTGCTTTTAACCAACCGGTAGGGCATCATCTCTAACGAGATTAGTATAGCAATGTGGGCGTTCAAACCCTGTGTATGCAGATGAGAGGATGAGTACTTTCTTTTCCTAACGAGAGTCTCTTGTAGGGTGAGCTGGACTGGAGAGCTGCATATGGTGGAACTAGCGGTGGGAGTGGTGGACATGGCGGATTGGGAGAGGGTTGGTGATGGTATTCTTGATGTTGGCCTACATACAGTGTTTCCTACCAATAACCTTGTGATTCCCTGACTGCTTTGGCCTTGCGACGATACCTCCACATTTGCTGCTGGTGGTGTCCTAACCGGTGGGCTTACAGTGAGGGAAGCAATGTAGCGTTGCTGACTACCTTCAATCAAAGCAGGTGCACCAACGGTACGGGATGTTTGGTAGTTAGTCCAGGCTTGCAAGTGCATGCTGGTTAAATGTCTAAGCATGCACGTTGTATTTAAATTTTGAAGATTCTTCCCTCTGCTAAAGGTCTTTGAGCATTTCTTACAGATAACTTTGCACTGATCATTCGGATCTTGTTTAAAAAATTGCCACACTACACTCTTCCTACTATGGAATACCTTTTCAGGCATTGCACGCTGTGCTACTTTCACCGGATGGCCACGCTGTCCTAAAACTGTTTTTGTTTTTGACAAACGTTTTTGGCCTGATACGGGCCTGCCAGATGACAGCTGTTGCGATGTAGATGGCTGCTGCGGATCATCCTCCTCCGCTTCTGAGCTACTGGCAGCGGCACCCTCTTCCCCCAATGGCTGCCAATCTGGGTCAACAACTGGATCATCTATCACCTCATCTTCAATGTCATGTGCACCTTCCTCTGTGTCACCGTGTAAGTGTAATCATTATAGGGGATAACTCAGGAGACTCTTTGCGTGGAACAAGACAACTACAGGGCACAGTTTTATAAGTGGTAAAGTCTATATTATCACACAGTGATTCAAACAGGTGCAGAGAGAAACTCAAGTCCACAACACTTGGTGCAAATAATAAACGCAGCTTAGCAGTCTATAGGAAAATTCAGAGCAAAATGCAGTCAAGCAGAAAGTCTATGAAGCACAGTTATTCTTGTGGATACTTGACACGAATAAATCCTTGTC
The DNA here is from genome assembly GCF_051348905.1 of Ranitomeya variabilis. Classification (NCBI taxonomy): domain Eukaryota; kingdom Metazoa; phylum Chordata; class Amphibia; order Anura; family Dendrobatidae; genus Ranitomeya; species Ranitomeya variabilis. Next base: position 396,158,953 of record NC_135234.1, read on the forward strand.
TTAGTCCAGACACAGATAGATATGCTTATAGGCAGTTCAAATCATATCTTAGCTCAACCAGGGAGGCCTGGTTAATAGTCTCAGGTTAATGCAAAGCAGCAGCAGCTTACATGTCCAGCAAATGCAGGTGGAAGTAAACATGAGCAGCAGATGAAGGAGGATTACTGGAAACTTGTGTATGCAGCAGGAACTCAGAGCAGAGTAGAAGGATCACACACATGTTCACAGGAGCAGGTGTATAGCCAGGGAGTAATCAGAGATCAGGAGCTGGATGCTAGGCAGAATACTCTAGCACAGACTGAAGGCTGGGGTGGAGTTTTAGAGCAGGAAGACGCAGTGCACATGAGACCAAAGATGCCATCTTGGAAAAGGCCAGTAATGCACAAAAGGTAAAAAATGTTCAGAGTCCTGACATTACTCCCTCCTTAGAAGCGGCCTCAGGACCATCCTGGACCTGGTTTCTCAGGGAATCTCTGATGAAAACGAGAAATCTTCTGTTGGGCATTGATGTTTTCCACAGGTTCCCAAGAGTCTTCTTCAGGGGGATATCCCTGCCATCTTATCAGATATTGGAGCCGATTCCTGCGAATCCTGGAATCAATAATTTCCTCCACCACAAATTGTTCTTGCCCATCAATCATCACAGGCTGCGGAGGTGGCACAACACATCCCTGGAAGGTATTAGGAGATACAGGCTTTAGTAAAGATACCTGAAAAACTGGGTGTACGTTCATAGTCCTAGGCAGCTTCAGCCGGCAGGCCACAGAGCTCACAATACCGTTGATCTTGAAAGGGCCAATGAATTTCTGTCCAAGTTTTTGTCAAGGAACGTTTAACTTCAGATTCTTAGATGCTAACCACACGGAATCTCCTACATTGAACATGGGTGCAGGTTTACGGAATCTATCAGCCAATCTCTTATAACGTTCTTGAGCTGTGGTCAGGGATTCCTTCAGAACCTCCAGATTTTGTCTCATCGCAGTCAGCCTTTCCTCCACTGCCAGAACCGGAGAATTAATTGGAGACCTAGGTAAGATACACGGATGATAACCCAGATTGGCAAAGAAAGGTGAAACTTTAGTGGAGGCGCTCTGAGAATTATTATATGAAAATTCGGCTAACGGCAACAACTCCAACCAATCATCCTGGAGATGGCTGACATAGCATCTTAGATATTGTTCCAGCGTCTGGTTGGTACGCTCAGTCTGACCATTTGTCTGGGGATGGTAAGCAGAAGAGAGACAGACATTAATATTGAGTGCAGAGCAAAACCCCTTCCAGAATCTTGAAGTGAACTGTACTCCACGGTCAGAGATGATCTCATCCGGAACCCCGTGCAACCGAAAGACATTCTGTATAACCAAGTTCACTGTATCTTTAGCTGAGGGGAGGCCGGTGCATGGAACAAAATGAGCAGCTTTAGTCAGGCGATCAACTACCACCATGATTGTATTCATGCCCCCTGATGTAGGCAGCTTCACAATAAAGTCCATTGATATAGACCCCCAAGGGTGGGACGGAACAGGTAATGGTTGTAGAAGACCCGTAGGTGCCACATGAGGAGTCTTGTAATGGGCACTTACCTCGCAAGAGAGAACATAGTCCTTGGTATCCTTCAGGCAAGTTGGCCACCAGAAGAATCGGCTCAGGAACTCTTGTGTCTTCTGTACCCCCCTGTGACCAGCCAACTTGGAGTCATGTACCAACTTGAGGATCTGCAGACGGACGACCTCAGGGACGTAGATACGTCGATCTCTGAACGACATGCCACCCTTAAAGACAAGATTAATATCCACAGGTGAGTTGGCCAGAAATACATCAACTTTATAGGCCTCCCTGCACTCCTTCCACAAGTCCTGATCTTGGATAACTCCGATGAAATTGGCATCAGACAGAATGGTCTTGGACGGGGCTCCAGGTACGGAATCCGCAGCATGGATTCGGGATAAAGCATCAGCCTTCCCATTACGAGAACCTGGACAGTACGAGATAACAAAGTTAAATTGATTTAAAAATAAGTTCCAATGAGTCTAACGAGGAGAAAGACATCTAGTGGATCTAAGGAACTCTAGATTGCGATGGTCAGTTAGCACTATGATCTGTTGTGCAGCTCCTTGCAGATGATGCCTCCATTCCTTGAAAGCCGCAATAATAGCCAGCAATTCCTTGTCTCCCACGTCGTAATTAGTGTTGAGCATTCCGATACCGCAAGTATCGGGTATCGGCCGATATTTGCTGTATCGGAATTCCGATACCGAGATCCGATACTTTTGTGGTATCGGGAATCGGTATCGGGATCGATATTAATGTGTAAAATAAAGAATAAAAATAAAAAATATTGATATACTCACCCTCTGACGCGCCCTGGTTGTAACCACCAGCCTCCGTTCATAAGAATGAGCGCTTGAAAGTCCTTCGATGACGTCGCGGCATGTGATTGGTCACGGAGCGGTCACGTGACCGCAATGCGACCAATCACAAGCCGTGACGTCATCTAAGGTCTTTCAAGCGCTTGAAAGACCTTAGATGACGTCGTGGCTTGTGATTGGTCGCGTTGCGGTCACGTGACCGCTCCGCGACCAATCACTGGCCGCTACGTCATCTAAGGACTTTCAAGCGCTCATTCTTATGAACGGAGGCTGGCGGTTACAACCAGGGCGCGTCAGAGGGTGAGTATATCAATAATTTTTATTTTTATTCTTTATTTTACACATTAATATGGATCCCAGGGACTGAAGGGGAGTTTCCTCTCCTTCAGACCCTGGGAACCATCAGGATACCTTCCGATACTTGGTGTCCCATTGACTTGTATTGGTATCGGGTATCGGTATCGGCGATATCCAATACTTTTCGGGTATCGGCCGATACTATCCGATACCGATCCTTTCAAGTATCGGACGGTATCGCTCAACACTAGTCGTAATTCTTCTCTGCTGAGGTTAGTCTACGGGAAAAGAAAGCACAAGGATGTAGCAGACCCTTCTCTCCAGTTCTTTGGGAGAGAATAGCCCCCAAAGCATTATCAGAAGCGTCCACCTGCACAATGAAAGGAAGTGTTGGATCTGGGTGTATCAACAACGGTGCTGATGTGAAACAGATCATAAGCCGATCAAAAGGTTCTTGAGCCTGTGATGACCACTTAAAGGGCTTTTCCTTCTTTGTCAAGGAAGTAATGGGACGGACAATATCAGAAAAATTTCGAATGAAGCGTCTGTAGAAATTTGCAAAACCAATAAAACATTGGACCTCCTTAATGTTCTTGGGTACCGGCCAGTCAAGGATAGCCTGAATCTTACCAGATTCCATGTTCAGCCCCTGGGGAGAGATGATATAACCTAAGAACTGTATCTCAGAACGATGGAACTCGCATTTCTCCGGCTTAATATACAGATGGTTCTCTTTCAGACGTCTTAAAACAGTTTTGACATGTTCTTCATGTTCCTGTAGAGAGTCAGAAAAGATTAGTATATCGTCCAAATAGATCACCACAAACTGGTCCAACAAATCTCTGAAAATGTCATTAGCAAGGTGTTGAAATGTTGCAGGGGCGTTACAAAGCCCGAAGGGCATCACAAGAGATTCAAAGTGTCCATACCGGCATCTGAATGCTGTCTTCCACTCATCCCCTGGACAAATACGCACCAAATTATAAGCCCCATGGAGATCCAGTTTAGAGAACACCTTAGCATGGCGGACTTTTTCCAGTAATTCGGAAATCAGAGGCAAAGGGTAACGGTTTTGTACGGTTACCTTATTGAGTTCTCGATAGTCAACACAGGGTCTCAGGGTCCCATCCTTCTTCTTTACAAAAAAGATAGGTGCCCCTGCTGGTGAGGAAGGACGTATGAAGCCTTTGGCCAGATTTTCATCAATATACTCTTTTAAGGCTTGAAGCTCAGGTGCCGCCAAAGGGTATACGTTACCAAAAGGAATGGCTGCTCCGGGAAGCAGCTCAATGGGACAGTCATAATGCCTGTGTGGAGGAAGCTGATCTGCATTCTTCTTGTCACAGATGTCAGAGAACTCGTTATAAGCTGGAGGTAAAGAAAATACCTGTACATGTGGTTCCGTAGTTGTGGACTCAGGGACAGCTTCTGTTAACGCTGAGTTGCTCCTTGTTGGGAAGATAATCTCCTTGGTCTCCCAGTTGATAATTGGGTTCTGAGAACGCAACCAAGGAATGCCTAAAATCACAGGAAAATGAGGAGAAGAAATTAGCAAGAAAGAAAGTTGCTCCTGATGATTAGATTCCAACAAAATTTCAAGGGGTATGGTCTCCTGATCCACAGGCCCAGAGATTAAAGGTGACCCATCCACTGTTTCCATGGTAATTGGAGAGGCTCTTTTCTGAATTTCAATACCATGTTCCTTGGCAAATACAATATCCATGAAATTGCCACCTGCACCAGAGTCAATCATAGCTGAACAGGAAATCCACTGTCCTGAACACAGGATCTTAATAGGGAGAGAACAGTGAAAGTTCTTTTTCTTCAGCTCCTTGGGGGGTGAAGTCATAGAAAGTGAATGGAATACAGCATTTAAAGACAGGCTACATTCAGAGATGTCAGATTCATCATCACAGTTGTCATACTCCCCTATTGCTGCTAGCACTTTGTTAGGCCGTCTAGGACACTTAGGACAATTGATCAAGAAGTGGTCAGACTGCCCGCAGTGGAAACATAGACTTTCACGAAGGCGATGCTCCTGGCGCTCATTGATCTCACGCCTCTGAATGGAATCAATTTGCATGGGCACCTCCTCCACCTCCCAAGAGGTTTTACCTGCAGGCTCTTTGGAAGGAAGGGAAAAGTTAGACACACGGTTATATGCAGCAAATTTCTCCTGCCTACGCTCAGTAAGGCGAATGTCTATGCGCACACAATGCTGTATAAATGTCTCTAGCTCTTGTGGTGACTCAGAGCGGGTTAGTTCATCTTTTACAATACTAGACAGACTCCTTTTAAAAATAGGCAATTGTGCATAACTGTCCCAATTGGTATCTACCACCAATCTCCTGAATTCAGTGGCATATTCAATAACAGAACGTTTAGCCTGGCGTAAAGACAACAAAGCAGATTCAGCGGTTGCACGGCGATTAGGGTCATCAAACATTAATGCCATAGCGGCCAAGAAATCATCCAAGTCATTTAACCATGGGTCACGAGACTCAATCATCGGATTCGCCCAGGCGAGCGCTCGTGAGGTCAGTAGCATTATTACACACAATACTTTGGATCTATCAGTAGGAAAACGGTTAGCATGCACATCAAAATATAGCATACATTGATTCACAAAGCCACAAAATTTGTCGCGATCACCATTAAATCTGAATGGGGCAACTTAGGTGGGCTAGCTGGTGGCGGTTGCCCAGAGGGTAAAGTCACTTGTGCAGCTATTTGCGTGCTTATGTCCTGAAAAGCCCATCCATACTGGGACTCTATTCCAGCAAGTTTGTTTTCCTGGGCTGCCATGCGGTTGCTCAAGTCCTGCAAAGTCTGTCCAAACACTTGTTGATTGAATTCAAAGCTTCCAAACTTCTTTTGCAGACCTTCCACATCTTTCTGCAGTGATCTAATTATGGAAAACACCTGCTCTAATCTGCATTCTGCAGTCATTGTTCCAGCAGTCTCCTTTTTTTTAGGCTAGAGTATCCTGGAATAATTATAGGGGATAACTCAGGAGACTCTTTGCGTGGAACAAGACAACTACAGGACACAGTTTTATAAGTGGTAAAGTCTATATTATCACACGGTGATTCAAACAGGTGCAGAGAGAAACTCAAGTCCACAACACTTGGTGCAAATAATAAACGCAGCTTAGCAGTCTATAGGAAACTTCAGAGCAAAATGCAGTGAAGCAGAAAGTCTATGAAGCACAGTTATTCTTGTGGATACTTGACACGAATAAATCCTTGTCTTAGTCCAGACACAGATAGATATGCTTATAGGCAGTTCAAATCATATTGTCAGTATTCCAGGTTTTCCAAATTACCTTGTAAATGATTTTGCCCTTTGTTAAGATGGAGTTTGCTGTTTTTGTCTGCCCTACTTCCTGTTAATTTGTTTAAAACCCGGGTGAGGTGTCAGCCTCTTTGCTGGAGTATTCTGCTTCTGTTTTTCCTTCAGCTCAGCTGCTTGTTTGCTGTACTTCTACCCGTGGCTCTGGACATTCTCTGCCTATGTAAGTTACATTCTCAGTCTGTTGGCTTTGGAACTTAACCCTTGGTTCACTCCTCCGGGTAAGAACTCTGTTTTGGAACTTTGCTGCTGGACTTAGTCTGTGTTTGCTACCTAATCCTTATTTACTCCCCCCGGTGGGAGCTACTGGAAATTACACCAGTATAATACTTTAATGTGAACTTGTTCTGGACTTACCCGTGTTTATGCCGCAACTGAGATCAACTTGAGAACTTGTTTCTGGACTTACCCGTGTTCATGCCACACCTGGGATTAACCTGAGGACTTGTTTCTGGACTTCCCTGTGTTTACTACATACCCGGATTTGACTCTTTCTGCACCAACTGTGTTTTGGATCTGCACGTCACCCGTCACACTCCCCTTGCCAAGGACTTTGTCCTAAGAACTCTTCTGATTTGTTGTATATGGTTAAGGGACTTATTTCATTGTGGGTTATCAGTATATTGTTTTGTGTGTTATTGCTGTGTTACAAATACACTATTTGCACTAAAGAAACCCGTCACTGTCTGTTCATTGCCCCATGCTACCAGAATCCTAGAGTTCCTACAATAGTAATACACATATCTTAGCTCAACCAGGGAGGCCTGGTTAATAGTCTCAGGTTAATGCAAAGCAGCAGCAGCTTACATGTCCAGCAAATGCAAGTGGAAGTAAACACGAGCAGCAGATGAAGGAGGATTACTGGAAACTTGTGTATGCAGCAGGAACTCAGAGCAGAGTAGCAGGATCACCACACAGGTTCACAGGAGCAGGTGTATAGCCAGGGAGTAATCAGAGATCAGGAGCTGGATGCAAGGCAGAATACTCTAGCACAGACTGAATGCTGGGGTGGAGTTTTATAGTCCTGACAGTAAGGTGCTATAGCGTTCGGGACGGGGCACCATAGTCTCATCAGGGTCAGATTCTGGCTCAGTACACTGTGAGGGCAATGTAGTGATCTGAGTCAATGGAACAGCATAATAATCTAGCTGTGGCTGTGCATCAGTGCACTCCATGTCCGATTCATTTTGTAATGGGCCGTTAATAATTTCCCTTTCTAACCCAGGCACGGTATGTGTAAAGAGCTCCATGGAGTAACCTGTAGTGTCGCCTGATGCATCCTTCAATTTTGGTTTGGGTGAAGGACACAAGGAAACGTCTTGTTCCTGACCGGGAGCATCCACTGACGACTCGCTGCTTTTATATTTTGAACTTTCTGAAGAGGAGGCGAAAGAGCTAGATGCTGAGTCAGCAAGGAAAGCCAAAACTTTTTCCTGCTGCTCCGGCTTTAAAAGATGTTTTCCTACTCCCAGATAAGGGAGCCTTCGAGGCATTGTGTAGCCAGACGATGACGCTGGCTCAACACCTCCAGCCCTAGGTGCTATTGTGCTTTTCCCACTACCACCAGATGCACCACCACCACCATCAGTACCAGCTGGCAACCTACACCCACGGCCTCTTCCACCAGACTTGCTCATTTTTTGGAAAATCTAACCAAAATAACAACCATTATGGTACTGTAAAACAAGGTAGAAGGTGTATATAAACTTGTTGAGAATTTAAATCTCCCTTTTTTGGGGGGGAGACAGAACCAAAACTCAGGCCCTGTGCATAAAACAACACAATATAAGTGGCAGAAAGTGGCTGGCTGATATACGACAAACTAGCAGGACTGAAATATATCCACTTTGTGAGAATTTGAATCTCCCTTTTTTGGGGGGGAGACTGAACCAAAACTCAGGCCCAGTGTATAAAACAACGCACTGTAAGTGGCTGAAAGTGGCTGGCATATATACGACAAACTAACAGGACAGAAGTATATCCACTTTGTGAGAATTTGAATCTCCCTTTTTTGGGGGGGAGACTGAACCAAAACTCAGGCCCAGTGTATAAAACAATGCAATGTAAGTGGATGAAAGTGGCTGGCTGATATACGACAAACTAACAGGACAGAAGTATATCCACTTTGTAAGAATTTGAATCTCCCTTTTTTGGGGGGGAGACTGAACCAAAACTCAGGCCCAGTGTATAAAACAATGCAATGTAAGTGGCTGAAAGTGGCTGGCTGATATACGACAAACTAACAGGACAGAAGAATATCCACTTTGTGAGAATTTGAATCTCCCTTTTTTGGGGGGAGACTGAACCAAAACTCAGGCCCAGTGTATAAAACAACGCAATGTAAGTGGCTGAAAGTGGCTGGCTGATATACGACAAACTAACAGGACAGAAGTATATCCACTTTGTGAGAATTTGAATCTCCCTTTTTTGGGGGGGAGACTGAACCAAAACTCAGGCCCAGTGTATAAAACAACACAATGCAAGTGGCTGAAAGTGGCTGGCTGATATATGAAAAAATACAAGGACTGTAGTACAATTTCAATCTCCCTACAATGATCTCAGGACACAAAAGTGTGGACAAATAAACAAGATAACTGTGCAGAAAGGAGCAACAGGATTTTGCTTTTAAAAAAGCAGTTGGTTTGCCCAGCAGCGGTGCAAACAGCAAAGCAGCTATCAGGGAGCCTTATAAGGCAGCCTAGTAAGCTACAGAGCTGATGCACAAAAATATAGCCTCCACTGTCCCTGCAAAACAAAGGTGGTGTTGGACAGTGGAAATCGCTACAGCACAAGCAGTTTGGGGGTTAATCTTCCCTGCCTAACTATATCCCTTCTTCTGATGAAGCTGCAGCAATATGCTACGATCGGCAGTAAGATGGCGGTCGGCGTGCACGCCCCTTTATAGCCCCTGTGACGCCGCAGAAAGCAAGCCAATCACTGTCATGCCCTTCTCTAAGATGGTGGGGACCGAGACCTATGTCATCACGCTGCCCACAGTCTGCGTCCTCCTTCATTGGCTGAAAAATGGCGCTGAACACGTCATGCGAAATGCGACTTTGGTGCGCTGATCGTCGACCGCATGGCCGATCCCACACTAGGATCGGGTCGGGTTTCATGAAACCCGACTTTGCCGAAAGTTGGCGATTTTTGAATTTGTCCGATCCGTTTCGCTCAACCCTACTCAGGAGACCATCTGCCGCCTAATCAGTAGCATACCCAGGCGTTTTACAGTAGGGAGGTAATACAAGCACGTGGAGGCCACATACAATACTGAGCATATTTTCCTTGTCATGAGGCATTTCCACTGAAGTTGGATCAGCCTGTAATTTGATTTTCAGATTTGATTTTGAGTATCTTTCCAAATCCAGACCTCCATGGAATATTCATTTTGATTTACATTGATAATTTTTATGTTTTATTGTTCTGAACACATTCCACTATGCGATGAATAAAAATTTGCAACTGGAATATTTCATTCAGAGATATCTAGGATGTGGTATTTTAGTGCTCCCTTTATTTTTTTGAGCAGTGTATATGTATTGTGTGCATGGGAAAAATATGTGCTGTCTTTATCCTGTGGATTTAGAACATGATAGACATCAGTCGGATGACATGGAGGAGTCCAATGAGGGGTTTAACCCCTTTCTGCCAGCTGACAGAATGGTAAGTCAGCTGGCAGTATCCCCCGCTTTGAGGTGGGCTCCGGTGGCGAGTCCATCTCAAAGCTGCAACATGTCTGCGTGAGCGGAATCGCGATCCGCCCGCTCCCATTAATTAGTTAAATGCCACTGTCAAACTCTGTGATCAGGGGTCATCGGTGCATGGCCATCACAACCAGAGGCCTCCTCGAGACCTCTATGGTTGTTGATGGCAGATTGCTATGAGTGCCACCCTGTGGTCAGCGCTCAGAGCAAGCCTGTAAGTCTGCTGCATAGAGGTGATCAGTGCATCACCTCTATGTAGCAGATGCGATGAAGTAGTGGATGCTTCTAGCCTCCCATGGAGGCTATCAAAGCATGCCAAAATTAAAAAAATGTGTTTAAAAATATTTAAAAAATAAAAAAATATATATAAAAATTAAAATCACCCCCCTTTCGCCCCAATCAAAATAAAACAATTAAAAAAAAATCAAACCTACACATTTTGGTATCGCCGCGTTCAGAATCGCCCGATCTATAAAAAAAAGGATTAACCTGATTGCTATATGGCGTAGCGGGAAAAAATCAAAACGCCAAAATTACATTTTTTTGGTCGCCGCGACATTGCATTAAAAGGCAATAACTGGTGATCAAAAGAATGTATCTGCACAAATGTGGTATCATTAAAAACGTCAGCTTGGCACGCAAAAGATAAGCCCTCAGCAAACCCGAGATCATGAAAAATGGAGATGCTATGGGTATCAGAAAATTGTGCTTTTTTTTTTTTTTTTTTTTGCAAACTTTGGAATTTTGTTTTACCACTTAGATAAAGGAGAACCTAGACATGTTTGGTGTCTATGAACTCAAAATGACCTGGAGAATCATAATAGCAGGTCAATTTTAGCATGTAGTGAACCTAGCAAAAAAATCAAGCAAGAAACATCTGTGGGATTGCACTTTTTTTGATATTTCATCGCACTTGGAATTTTTTTCCTGTTTTCTGTTACACGACATGGTAAAACCAATCATGTCTTTCAAAAGTACAACTCGTCCCACAAAAAATAAGCCCTCACATGGCCATATTGACGGAAAAATAAAAAGTTATGGCTCTGGAAAGAAGGGGAGCAAAAAATGAAAATGAAGAAACAAAAAAGCTCCGGGGGTTAAGGATTTAAGGTAAAGTTGAAGTCTCCGCCAGTAATTGAGAGACCTTCAGTAAAATCAGAGAGGGATGTTAAAAAAATTACAACAAATAGTAATCTGATCCCTATTCGGGAGGTGCCTATTGGTTATTGTACATACTGAGTTTGCTATGAATATGAACCTGCCCTAGTCATCAATGATAGAATAGAGAAGAGTAAAAGCTAGGGATTTATGAACTGCTATAGAGACCCCCCTGGATCTTGACTAGTGCTGTGCTAGTGCTGTGAAACCAATGGAGAAAGTATCTGTCTTTGAAGTTAGGGACATGTCTTAAAGTGTGTTTCCTGCCACATAAGGATTTGTACTTTCTGTTTATGCATGAAATATAGCACTTGAGATCACTTCTGAGGAATATTAAAGCCTCTTATGTTAAGCTACTGTAACTTATTTTGATTGACACCATGGTTGAGAAAAAGGGAATGGAAAATGGAGGCGGGTTACAAGGGGAGGGAAGAAGGGATTAGGTGAAATATAAGAAAAAAAGAACTAAACTTGCAAGTTAGAATACAGCAGAGTGTAGATCCCCTGTATGGGGGCGGACTTTCTATAGGGAACACCCCCCAGCCGAACACCAAACCCCACCTGTGTAGCAGAACACTGAAGATAACAAAAGAAAACAAATCCTGCCAAGTATAATTGTGTTAACAACATTAACTTGTTACCAGCCTTAATTCGGATCAAAGACAACGGCTATAGATTCTTCAAGGGTCAAGTTGGACAATCTTTCGACAAAAGGGAACCAAACTTTTCCAACTTATATCTCAAAAGAAAGCAGTGTGAAGGAAAAGTTCAGTCAAGTGGGGCAGGAGGGTGAGAAACATATGTAATGTCTCCTTCAATCCTTTAGTCCCTTCTAGGTCTTGGGGCTCTCTGCACTGAGGGTTATATTCCAGGTTAGGGCCTCCAGGGAATCCAGGCCAGTCCCATGATATGATGGAAATGGGTGGGATCTTCAGATCTGCTATGAAAACTGATGTCACCAGGGCCTCAAAGAACATGAGTGCCTCCCGATGGACCTGGAGATGGAAAGGGAATCCCCATGAATATGGAATGTTTTGCTGTCTCAGGACTTCCAGAAGTGCTCTCAGGGCCCTTCTTTTTTAAGTGTATGCGGCAACAAGTCCTGTATAAGCTAGATCGAAAGATTCTTAAGAAAGTATTTTTAACTGTGGTTGAGGCCTGTATACAATATATGCTCAAAGCAATTTCAAACTTAGAAGATCTAGCCTGCTGTTTCACGTTTGTAAGAGAAAAAAATAGTTTTTTTAATCTGCATGAGCTCAGCAGACATCTTAATTTCACCGCCACTATATAACAAGGTAGTATTTGGCATGCTGAATCACTTTAGCAACAGCCCAAAAAATATATTTTACTGTGCAACAGCTCTACACACAGAACTATTTCACTGCTACAAAATTACAACATGGGATATGGCAGGTTGCATCATGTTTAGCAACAGAAATTTTTTTTTTAATGTGCATGAGCTTTGCAGGCAGCTTAATTTCACCTCCACAAAATTACACCGTAAGATATGGCAGGCTGCATCACATTTAGCAACATACATTTTTTTTCTTTTTAATCTGCATGAGCTATGCAGACACTTGAATTTCACCACCAATAAATAACAAGGTGAGTTATGGCATGCTGAATCACGGTACCAACTGTCAAAAAAGATATTTTTTCCCGGCTAACAGCTCAAATCATAGAACAATGTCACCACATCACTATATCACATTTAGCAAGTGAAAAAATAATTTCAGCAGCCAATGACACAAGCTGTTGTTTAGGGACATTTTGGATGTTTCCTGAGCTGTGATTGGCAAGCCGCATTGTGCACATATAAAATTAGAAGAAAAATAGTTTACAAGCATTCCGCTCCTCTGAGCTCTGTCAACCCTCTGCCTCATCAAACACATTCCCCGCTCTCATTATACACCACTATTATCGTATCCAAAGTGCTTAAAATGCTTTAGTGGCAACGGAGAAATATTTTCCTGCGCTTTTTACCGATTGTGTCAGATTTTTAATGCTTTAATAAAATATTGCTTGTGTTTCCACTCACAAATCTGAATGTGCCATATTCATGCAGATTTTATGTTTGTGATAGTTTTTTGAACAAATTTGCTTATCACTAGTCAGCAGCTGGTGCTGACATATGAGTCGCCCGCCAGGGCCGTGGGGTACCCGGTACCGGGTCCAGTGTTCACAGGGGGATGTCACAGTGGCAACCCGGTCCATGGCCACTGTGCAAATCCAGAGTTCCCTTTACCAGGTGGAGTTAAAAGCCTTCCTCTAGTGTGGTGGTGTTGTAGTCCCTTACTGCCTATGGCTTCAGATAAGGTCCTCACAGTTCTTCTCTCTGTCCCCATATAGGATAGGACAATACCTGTATGACAGGTAACTCAAGCCTTTTTACAGGGACTCTATCACGCCCTGGGCTCTATGTGTTACTATGTCTTCAGGTGTGTGTGGCGGACAGGTAACTTGCACTTCAGCTGTCCTGCCAGTCTCTGAATTAAGTTTTAGAGTCCCTTACAACCTCAGTGTTCTGGCTACCGGTTATCTACGCTTTGTCAGGGAGACAGTCTGCTCGCTGCTGTCCTCCCCCTGGTGTCCTCGCCTGTGCCTTGCTCTCCGTCACTTTCACTGAATGATGTCCTTTCCTTCTGTATCTCTATCCAGAAGCTACAGCACTTTCTCGTGGCTGCACGGCTCCTCATACGTTCTCCCTGCCTCAAACAGCTCCAGTCTGTTTCCTGGCACTTTCTCACTAACTTTCCCTCCAAACCACAATATATATGGGGAGTCACCTAGGAATAGGATCAAAAGCTCCCCCTTGTGGCCTGGAGTGTGAGCATGCTGTGTGCATGATGATTACCTGATGAGAGTTATCCTTCATCGCTTCCAAGCGTAACATCACTCTCCCCGTGAGGAAAGCAATGCTACTGTGATGACCAGGACCCTGGGGCGCCACACATCAAGTCCATGCGTTAAAAAGTGGGTGAAAGAGGGACTTTTTTCAGGGAGTGATTTTTTCAAATAAAGGACTTTTGTGTGTGTGTTTATTTTTTTGGACTACAGGGTAAGTAACGTGGGTGTCTAACAGATCTGAACTTGCTAATACAATAATCTGTCACTTAATTTTTAAACTTAAATTGTTCATACAAGAATATCTTGTAATGGCTAAATGCTGAACCATTTACAAATACAACTCATTATTTGCTTATGTTATCAGGCTTTAAATCATGTTTTCTGTTTTTACTCCTTATATAAATGTTTTATCAATAAACCTTCAATAAACAAAAAAGACAGCAGGAGAATATGTCAGAGAATTTGTGCACAGTATGTATTGTCCATGACATGAGCAAAAATGTCTCCTACTCTGCACCTGTCGATGTACACTTGCAACCACTGTCAGCAACAATGTTCATGTCCTTGTCCCAGTGCAGGGTTTAGTTGTCCCTACCCCAATACTTGGAACACAAGCATAAATATACAGCCTCCAACCCACAGGCTAGGGACCCAGTCGGATCCTGGGACACAACACGTTCTACACCAAGGATGGCGGGCCCTGGTTCAATCAAGGTTGCCCATACCTTCTACAGCAGTTTCTGCACCTCCTCCTCACCCTCCATCTTGCAAATGTCAACATCAGTCACAAGCTGGAAACACAGCAGCACTGCCTCGTCCAAGCGGCAACAAGCTGTGCTGAAGCTAATCTGCTTAAGTTACAAACTGCACATCGCCATGGCGTTGTTGAAAGATCTTACAGACCAGCCTGAACCTACAACCAAGAAGGGCCGTGTGTGACAATGGCCGTATCCTGGTGGCAGCTCTGAAGCTTGGTAACCTCGCACACATATCATGCTTGGCTCACGTGCTCAACTTAGTGGTTCAGCAGTTTCTCAAGACCTACCCAGATCTGCCTGAGCTGCTTGTGAAAGTATGCTGAGTGCCCATTTCAGCAAGTTGGCTACAATTGCGGCCGCCGTGACAGTGCTGCAGCAGCATTTGCTACTTCCAGCTCACCAACTAGTGTGTGATGTCACCACGCATTGGAACTCAACGTTACATATGTCGGCAAGGCTTTGTGAGCAGCAGAGGGCAGTAGTTGAATACCAGCTACACCATGCACATCAGTATTCTGGTCAGCCTCCGCACATAACAACTGAAGAATGGGCATGGATGTCTGACATCTGTGTGGTTCTCCAAAACTTTGTGGACTCGACCAAGACGGTGAGTGGCGATGATGCCATAATCAGCATCATCATCCAGCTTCTCTGTCTACTGAAACGCTCACAATTAAAGATGAGGCTTTGCAGGCGGAGCAAGTTTAGATGTAGGAAGAAACTATACTGGGTGATATTACACAGCCCAGTTTCATCTCATCTTCTCAACGCATATTGGGTGATAATGAGGAGGAGGAGGAACAGGAGCTGGTTGCCTGCACTACAGATGGAAATACTCACACCACCTTCAGGGAAGTCTTGGCTGTGGGCAGTCTAGCACACATGGCTGAGTTTATGTTCTGCTGCCTTCCCTGTGACCCTAGCATTGTACACATTTTGTCCAACACTAATTACTGGTTGGTCACCCTTCTAGACCCACGCTACAAGGAGAACCTAACTTCTCTCCTTACCGTGGTGGAGAGGTCTAATAAAATGTTGCTGTACCAGAAGTCCCTAGTTGAAGAATTATTGAATAAAATTCCCATCTGACAACGCTGGCAGAAAAGGTCACAGAGTTCCTTGGACGACCAAGGAGTGGAGAATAGGGAGACACAAAACAGATGTAGAAGAGACAGGGGACAGTTTTCTTAAATGTTCCCAGCGTTCAGGCCCTAATGCGCAGGGTACTCTGACAAGGAGGAAAAAGCTTTGGAAGATGCTGAATGAGTACCGACCGTACCAGCATCCTCTGTGCCTTGCAACTATTGGGTATCCAAGCTTGACACGTGGTATAAACAGTCTTTCTATGCCTTGGAAGTCCTGGGCTGCCCTAGTAGTGTTTTCTCAGTGCGGGTTTTTAGTGCTGCCGGGGGGTATTATAAGCGATAGGCACATGCGTCTGTCAACTGAAAATGCTACCTGGCTGCTGTTGGTAACTAAGCATATTCTCCAAGACATGTGTGCATGTCTACACTAGCCTGATAATGGTGTGAATGTTCCCTGTTTCTCCTACTTTTCCCTCCTGTTCCAGCACCTCATCCATCA
Organism: Ranitomeya variabilis; assembly: GCF_051348905.1. Lineage (NCBI taxonomy): Eukaryota > Metazoa > Chordata > Amphibia > Anura > Dendrobatidae > Ranitomeya > Ranitomeya variabilis. Next base: position 396,175,024 of record NC_135234.1, read on the forward strand.
TCACCAGAAGTTTTTTTTCAGAGGCATAGAAGTGGGAAAGTAACTGTGATGATGGCGTCATCAGTGCTAACCATGTTCGTGACGTACTCAAAACAGCACATGTCACGCATATCCCGCATGCAGGCCCACTCTTTGGTTGTGAAGTGGTGTTGTTCCGCAGAGTGACTCACCCATGAGTGCTGCAGCAACTCAAACTCCAGCATCACAAGCTGCTGCTTGCACAGTCTCTCCTGTGCAAGGTCCAGTTCCACCTTGTTGGTTGGTCACATGTAAGGCAGTGAGCAGGTAGACAGGTGTGCAGCTGCAGCGGAGACAGGCGAGCAGCAGAATGTGCTGAGAACGCCGAAAGCACTCACAGTTGGCCTGCAATTTCAGCAGCAGCTCTGACATTTCTGTGTAATTAAAGAAGCTTAGTACCACCAAATTAAGCACATGTGTCAGGCAAGGAATGTGCGTCAAACCAACTACGCCCAGAGCTACTACTAGATTTTGGGTGTGATCGCACAACACCAGGCCAGGCTAGAGGTTTATCGGCAGTGACTAGTGTTGAGCATTCCGATACCGCAAGTATCGGGTATCGGCCGATACTAGCGGTATCGGAATTCCGATACCGGGATTCCGATACTTGGCGCGTATCGGATACCGGAATCGGAAGTTCAATGATTCAAAATTCAGAAATTCAGCCAATGAGAAAGATTCCAAGTGTGGGCACATCCTGTTTAGCATGGAGGGCATGAAACTACTGGCAAGGCTGTGATTGGCTGCTGAAATGATGTCATGATGCAGTTTAAAAGTCGCTGGCGCCATTTTGCGATCACTCTGCTGTGAATTCAGTTAGTGACAGGACGCTGTTTGCTGACTGAGGGACAGTTTAGAGATAGCGATTTGCTTCTTTGTGCTTTCCAAAGGCTAATTTAGCAACCGCTGTGTTCACCTACTATTCACCTTGCTTTTGCCTTGTAGCGCTGTTTTCACAGCGATCTGCAAGGTCTGTGTGTGTGTGTGTGTGAGTGCATCCCACTCTCTAGTCTGAGTGCAGCCACATAGGCCATCCATAGCTGGTTGTATTCAGTTCAGGGAGGGTGGTTCATTGCCTCATACTGTCCTTTTTTTTTTTTTTTTTGAAGTAGTGCAGGCTGCTGCACATTTTTTCCAAAAATTCCTATTAGTGTCTTTCCACCCGTCTCCAGCTAATTTGTGGAAAAACACTACATAGGATAAAGTAGAGGAGGGTTTTTGGGCCTTGCAGCGCCGTTTACGGCTGTCTGCACGGTCTCCGTGTGACTGCAGCTCGCCCTGTAATCTGTGAGCAGCTATAGCCTGGTTGTCTCCAGCTCAGGGTTTTTCACTGCGTCATACCGCCAAATCAATTTTCTTTTTTTTCAAAGTAGTGTAGTCTGCTGCTAATTTATTTTAAAAAATCCTATTAGTGTCTTTCCACCCGTCTCCAGCTAATTTGTGGAAAAACACTACATAGGATAAAGTAGAGGAGGGTTTTTGGGCCTTGCAGCGCCGTTTACGGCTGTCTGCACGGTCTCCGTGTGACTGCAGCTCGCCCTGTAGTCTGTGAGCAGCCGTAGCCTGGTTGTCTGCAGCTCAGGGTTTTTCACTGCGTCATACCGCCAAATCAATTTTCTTTTTTTTCAAAGTAGTGTAGTCTGCTGCTAATTTATTTTAAAAAATCCTATTAGTGTCTTTCCACCCGTCTCCAGCTAATTTGTGGAAAAACACTACATAGGATAAAGTAGAGGAGGGTTTTTGGGCCTTGCAGCGCCGTTTACGGCTGTCTGCACGGTCTCCGTGTGATTGCAGCTCTATCCGTTGTCAGTTCAGCCCCAAAAAAATAAATAAATAATAAAGTTCACCAAACACACCAGTTACACCACTTTACATTTGTGTAGGCCACATTAGCTCATATTCAAGTCTAGTCCACACTTTAGAAAATTAGTGTGTCTTATACCTGTTAGGAGGAGTTGCTCAGGAATAAGCACACAAAGCCGTTAGTACTTTTCTGCTTATCTTTATCAGTCAACCAAGATGAAGAAGGCAGTGAGTAAGGCACGTGGGCGTGGGCGTGGGCGCGGAGCAGGGAGGGGACGTGGGGATTCTGTGCCTGCTGCGGGCACCGGTGAGTCATCAGCACCCACTTTCACAAGGGAACAGTCGTTCATGCGCAGCTTTGTCGCCGAGCGCCGTACACCGCTGCTGCGTGAAGACCAAATTGAAGCCGTTGTGGGATGGATGGCAGCTAATGCATCAACTTCCATTAGTGCCACATCCTCTCAGACACAGAGCACTGGAGAGCAGCCATCTGTCTCTTCACCACCTGCAAAATTGCCCAGGCAGACAGAGATCCCAGGACAGGAGCAGTCTCTACTTCTGTTCTCTGAATCATCTCTTGGCTTGGAAACAGGGGGCCAGCCAAGCAGCATTGGAGAAATGGAAGAAGAGGCAGGGTGCAGTGATGCCCAACAGCTTTTTCTGTCTTCCTCTGAAGAGGCGGGTGGGCCAGTGGCTCCGGTCACCACCTCGCAGGCCGCATCAGCTGATGATGACACTCAGGTGCCACTTACTGGTGCGTGCTCTGCTGCTGAGACTACCCAGGAGGAGCAGTTGGGGGCAGAGGGTAGTGTAGATGATGAGGTCCTTGACCCATCTTGGCGTCAGGGACAGGAAGGTGGTGGGAGCAGCTCTGAGGAAGAGATTCCCCGTACGGCCCAAAGAGGGAGAGGGAGGGGGAAGACTGCGGATCCTGCAGCCTCCGCTTTGGCACCCGTAAGGAGCATGTCTCTTCCAAAAGTCAAAAGGGGGGCTCCCAAGACTTGCAGTGCCTGGTCCTTTTTTGACACAGTTGCAGATGACATTTGCTATGTCAGATGCAAGGTGTGTCATCAAAAAATCAAAAGAGGTCAAAAAGTCGCCAACCTCAATACCTCCAACATGTGGAAACATGTGCGCAACAGGCACCCGGCGGAGTTAGACAAACACACTGAAGAGCTAGGCCAACCAACAGCGGCAGCTACCACCTCTTCAGCTCGTGTTGCCTCTTCCTCTAGCTCACACGCAGCTGGTTCGGCTTCCTCCCAGGATCGCCGTGGAAGAACCTCTGGCCCTGTTGTCCAGAGACCCGCTGTAATTCCACCCGCAGCACCACTTTCCCAGTCATCCACACACTCCCAGCCCAGTCTACAGCCATCGGTAGTACAGGCATGGGAGAAAAGGCGGCCTTTCTCGTCAAACCACCCACGAGCACAGGCTCTGACTGCAGGCATTGCCAAACTTCTGTCACTGGAAATGCTGTCATTCAGGCTGGTGGAGACTGACAGCTTCCGTGACTTGATGTCATTGGCAGTCCCACAGTACAATGTGCCTAGCCGCTTTTACTTCAGCAGGCAAGCCGTCCCTGCCCTGCACAAGCATGTGGAGGGACACATAAAACACGCGCTACTGAACGCCGTCAGTAGCAAGGTCCACCTCACCACCGATGCGTGGACCAGTCAACATGGACAGGGGCGATACCTTTCCCTCACTGCCCATTGGGTTAATGTAGTTGAGCCGGGTACAGACCGTGCGAGTGGCGCAGGACGTGTCCTGCCCACTCCAAGGATTGCAGGAATCCATTCTGTACGCATTGACTCCTCCTCTTACACCAGTTCCTCAGAATCATCGCTGCAGGAGCCGTCACAGTCCACCTCCACATGGACCCGTGATGAACGTGTACCTGTTACGACCGACATGAGCACAGCCGTGGCCAAACGTCAACAGGCCGTCTTGAAATTAATTTTTTTGGGGAATCGTAGCCACACAGCGCAGGAGCTCTGGAATGCCATCAAGCAGGAGAGCGATGTGTGGTTTGAGCCAGCGAATCTCCAGCCAGGCATGGTAGTGTGTGATAATGGCCGAAATCTGGTGGCAGCCCTGGGCCTCGGCAACCTCACTCACATCCCATGTCTGGCACATGTGCTCAATTTGGTCGTGCAGAGTTTTTTGAGGGACTATCCGGATCTTGATGCACTGCTGCACAAGGTCCGCCTAGAGTGTGCTCACTTGCGGCGTTCCAGCACGGCAAAAGCGCGCATTGCGGCTCTGCAGCGCCGACACCGCCTGCCGGAACATCGCATCATATGTGACCTACCTACCAGGTGGAATTCCACGTTACATATGTTGGAGCGGTTGTGTGAGCAGCAGCAAGCTGTAATGGAGTACCAGCTGTATCAGGCGCAAAAAAGTCGCAGTCAGCGCCGTACAGACTTCACAACCACAGAGTGGGCCACTATGAAGGATGTCTGCCAGGTTTTGCGTCCCTTTGATTATTCCACGCGGATGGCGAGTGCAGATGATGCACTAGTCAGCATGACTGTCCCCCTTATCTGCCTGCTTGAAAAATCACTGCAAGCGCTAAGGGATGATGTTGTGGAAGAGGTGGAGGATGAGGATTCACCACTTCCATCATCTTCTGGACAGTCAGCGCCACGTGGTTCCTCACAAACGCGTAGGCAGGGGACAGTTTGTGAGGAGGATGAGGAGGAGTCAATGGAGGAGGAAGACATCCGTCCAGAGGAGGGAGTTCCCGAATTGTCCAGTACTCAGTGTGTACAGCGAGGGTGGGGTGATGACGAGCGGGCAGAGATCACGCCTCCAGCTGGGGACAGCGTTTCTTGGGCAGTTGGCAGTCTGCAGCACATGGTGGATTACATGCTGCAGTGCCTGAGAAACGACCGCCGCATCGACCACATTCTCAACATGTCTGATTATTGGGTGTTCACCCTCCTCGATCCTCGCTACCGGGACAACGTAGAAAGCCTCATCACACCGTTGAACCGGGAGCGAAAAATGCGGGAGTACCAAGACACACTGGTCAGTTCCATCATCTTCTCCATTCCAACTGAGAGAAGTGCTGCTAGTGCATTCCAAAGCAGGTCAGTGCGTCCAGGCAGTGGTGGAGGCTCTGCACAAAGAGGGAGCAGAAGCAGTGCCTCTGCCCAAGGCAAGACCAGTATGGCCCAACTGTGGCACAGTTTTCTGTGCCCCCCACAAAAGTCTACACCATCACAGACGGCTCCAGTCAGCAGGAGGCAACGGTTCCGTCAGATGGTGACAGACTACATGTCTTGCCCTCTTGCTGTACTCCCAGACGGCTCTTCCCCTTTCAAGTTTTGGGTCTCAAAGCTGGATACATGGCCAGAGCTAAGCCAGTATGCATTGGAGGTGCTGTCTTGCCCTGCGGCCAGTGTATTATCGGAACGTGTCTTTAGTGCTGCAGGTGGTGTACTAACTGACCGTCGCATGCGACTATCCTCCGATAACGTTGACCGGCTTACTTTCCTGAAAATGAACAAGGCCTGGATCTCGCAGGAATTTGCCACTCCTCCTCCTGATTAAATAATTAGGTCACTGTATACGTTATCCAGGTCTCCTGTTGTGTTCATCTTTCTACCACCTGAACTTAAATTCCTGGGCTCCAACACCGCCAGTTGAGGCTCAGAAGTGCCGTCTGCACAGTCAAAACATACGACCCAGTGTTATTGGGTTTCAGTAACGTCAGCTGATCCCCAGCTGTGTAGCCGGCAATGTGTCATGCGACCGCCACGCTGACACAACAACTGAAATGTAAGGGAATCTGTCCCCCCCCCCCCAAGGCGTTTGTTACTGAAAGAGCCACCTTGTGCAGCAGTAATGCTGCACAAGGAAAAAGGTAGCTATTTTGGTTTTGCTCCTTGCACACGCAAAACTTAACACTTATAAAATGTGTCCACTGATACCGTAAAACCGTCCCGGAGGTGGGACTTTCCTTCGTAATATGACGCAGCACAGCCGTCATTCCTACCCCCCCGGCGCCGCGCCCCGGCTCCTCAGCGTTGTTTGATTCCGTCCCGGAGCCTGCGCTGTTATGTTATCCCGTGGCCAGGCACACTTAGCGCTGCCCGTCTTCTGGCATCATTTGGTGTCAGGCTGGCTGCGCCTGTGCGGCCACGCTGGCCGAGAGCCCGCCTCGCAGTGTCTTCTGATTTAATCCCACTGGGGGCCTGGGATCTATGGACATGCGCAGTGCATATCTGAACCTCCACCTCTCACTCATCTCCCTATGGCTTCTTCAGACTGTTCGGTGTCAGCTGGTCCCTAATAGCATGCCACGGCCGTGACACCGCACAGTCTGAAAAAGAAGCCGTAGGGAGGGGAGTGAGAGGCGAGGATATGCACTGCGCATGGCCATGGATCCCAGGCCCCCAGTGGGATTACATCAGAAGACACTGCGAGGCGGGCTCTCGGCCAGCGCGGCCGCACAGGCGCAGCCAGCCTGACACCAAATGATGTCAGAAGATGGGCAGCGCTAAGTGTGCCTGGCCACGGGATAACATAACAGCGCAGGCTCCGGGACGGAATCAAACAACGCTGAGGAGCCGGGGCACGGCGGCGGGGGGGTAGTAATGATGGCTGTGCTGCGTCATATTACGAAGGAAAGTCCCACCTCCGGGACGGTTTCACGGCTTCAGGGGACACATTTTAAAAGTGTTTAGTTCTGTGTTTGCAAGGAGCATGATGAAAAGAGCCACCTTTTCCTTTTGCATCTTTTGTGCTGCACAAGCTGGCTCTTTCAGCTACAAACGCCTTGGGGGGGGGGGGTTAAAGGTTCCCTTTCGACTTTCTCAGGCTTCGGCCTACATTGTGTTCCTCTGCTTTTCCACCTGCCCCTGGGCTCCAACACCGCTAGTTGCCGTCCAGAAGTGCTGTACGCACAGTCAACAGTCGCTCCTCTGTTATTGGGGTTCAGTAACGTCAGCTGTTCCCCTGCTGTGTGTGTGGCAATCCCTCCTACCTCCTCCAACCTCCTCCTCCTCCACCTGTCCCTGGGCTCCAACACCGCCAGTTGCCGTCCAGAAGTGCTGTACGCACAGTCAACAGTCCCTCCTCTGTTATTGGGGTTCAGTAACGTCAGCTGTTCCCCTGCTGTGTGTGTGGCAATCCCTCCTACCTCCTCCAACCTCCTCCTCCTCCACCTGTCCCTGGGCTCCAACACCGCCAGTTGCCGTCCAGAAGTGCTGTACGCACAGTCAACAGTCCCTCCTCTGTTATTGGGGTTCAGTAACGTCAGCTGTTCCCCTGCTGTGTGTGTGGCAATCCCTCCTACCTCCTCCAACCTCCTCCTCCTCCACCTGTCCCTGGGCTCCAACACCGCCAGTTGCCGTCCAGAAGTGCTGTACGCACAGTCAACAGTCCCTCCTCTGTTATTGGGGTTCAGTAACGTCAGCTGTTCCCCTGCTGTGTGTGTGGCAATCCCTCCTACCTCCTCCAACCTCCTCCTCCTCCACCTGTCCCTGGGCTCCAACACCGCCAGTTGCCGTCCAGAAGTGCTGTACGCACAGTCAACAGTCCCTCCTCTGTTATTGGGGTTCAGTAACGTCAGCTGTTCCCCTGCTGTGTGTGTGGCAATCCCTCCTACCTCCTCCAACCTCCTCCTCCTCCACCTGTCCCTGGGCTCCAACATCGCCAGTTGCCGTCCAGAAGTGCTGTACGCACAGTCAACAGTCCCTCCTCTGTTATTGGGGTTCAGTAACGTCAGCTGTTCCCCTGCTGTGTGTGTGGCAATCCCTCCTACCTCCTCCAACCTCCTCCTCCTCCACCTGTCCCTGGGCTCCAACACCGCCAGTTGCCGTCCAGAAGTGCTGTACGCACAGTCAACAGTCCCTCCTCTGTTATTGGGGTTCAGTAACGTCAGCTGTTCCCCTGCTGTGTGTGTGGCAATCCCTCCTACCTCCTCCAACCTCCTCCTCCTCCACCTGTCCCTGGGCTCCAACACCGCCAGTTGCCGTCCAGAAGTGCTGTACGCACAGTCAACAGTCCCTCCTCTGTTATTGGGGTTCAGTAACGTCAGATGTTCCCCTGCTGTGTGTGTGGCAATCCCTCCTACCTCCTCCAACCTCCTCCTCCTCCACCTGTCCCTGGGCTCCAACACCGCCAGTTGCCGTCCAGAAGTGCTGTACGCACAGTCAACAGTCCCTCCTCTGTTATTGGGGTTCAGTAACGTCAGCTGTTCCCCTGCTGTGTGTGTGGCAATCCCTCCTACCTCCTCCAACCTCCTCCTCCTCCACCTGTCCCTGGGCTCCAACACCGCCAGTTGCCGTCCAGAAGTGCTGTACGCACAGTCAACAGTCCCTCCTCTGTTATTGGGGTTCAGTAACGTCAGCTGTTCCCCTGCTGTGTGTGTGGCAATCCCTCCTACCTCCTCCAACCTCCTCCTCCTCCACCTGTCCCTGGGCTCCAACACCGCCAGTTGCCGTCCAGAAGTGCTGTACGCACAGTCAACAGTCCCTCCTCTGTTATTGGGGTTCAGTAACGTCAGCTGTTCCCCTGCTGTGTGTGTGGCAATCCCTCCTACCTCCTCCAACCTCCTCCTCCTCCACCTGTCCCTGGGCTCCAACACCGCCAGTTGCCGTCCAGAAGTGCTGTACGCACAGTCAACAGTCCCTCCTCTGTTATTGGGGTTCAGTAACGTCAGCTGTTCCCCTGCTGTGTGTGTGGCAATCCCTCCTACCTCCTCCAACCTCCTCCTCCTCCACCTGTCCCTGGGCTCCAACACCGCCAGTTGCCGTCCAGAAGTGCTGTACGCACAGTCAACAGTCCCTCCTCTGTTATTGGGGTTCAGTAACGTCAGCTGTTCCCCTGCTGTGTGTGTGGCAATCCCTCCTACCTCCTCCAACCTCCTCCTCCTCCACCTGTCCCTGGGCTCCAACACCGCCAGTTGCCGTCCAGAAGTGCTGTACGCACAGTCAACAGTCCCTCCTCTGTTATTGGGGTTCAGTAACGTCAGCTGTTCCCCTGCTGTGTGTGTGGCAATCCCTCCTACCTCCTCCAACCTCCTCCTCCTCCACCTGTCCCTGGGCTCCAACACCGCCAGTTGCCGTCCAGAAGTGCTGTACGCACAGTCAACAGTCCCTCCTCTGTTATTGGGGTTCAGTAACGTCAGCTGTTCCCCTGCTGTGTGTGTGGCAATCCCTCCTACCTCCTCCAACCTCCTCCTCCTCCACCTGTCCCTGGGCTCCAACACAGCCAGTTGCCGTCCAGAAGTGCTGTACGCACAGTCAACAGTCCCTCCTCTGTTATTGGGGTTCAGTAACGTCAGCTGTTCCCCTGCTGTGTGTGTGGCAATCCCTCCTACCTCCTCTAACCTCCTCCTCCTCCACCTGTCCCTGGGCTCCAACACCGCCAGTTGCCGTCCAGAAGTGCTGTACGCACAGTCAACAGTCCCTCCTCTGTTATTGGGGTTCAGTAACGTCAGCTGTTCCCCTGCTGTGTGTGTGGCAATCCCTCCTACCTCCTCCAACCTCCTCCTCCTCCACCTGTCCCTGGGCTCCAACACCGCCAGTTGCCGTCCAGAAGTGCTGTACGCACAGTCAACAGTCGCTCCTCTGTTATTGGGGTTCAGTAACGTCAGCTGTTCCCCTGCTGTGTGTGTGGCAATCCCTCCTACCTCCTCCAACCTCCTCCTCCTCCACCTGTCCCTGGGCTCCAACACCGCCAGTTGCCGTCCAGAAGTGCTGTACGCACAGTCAACAGTCCCTCCTCTGTTATTGGGGTTCAGTAACGTCAGCTGTTCCCCTGCTGTGTGTGTGGCAATCCCTCCTACCTCCTCCAACCTCCTCCTCCTCCACCTGTCCCTGGGCTCCAACACCGCCAGTTGCCGTCCAGAAGTGCTGTACGCACAGTCAACAGTCCCTCCTCTGTTATTGGGGTTCAGTAACGTCAGCTGTTCCCCTGCTGTGTGTGTGGCAATCCCTCCTACCTCCTCCAACCTCCTCCTCCTCCACCTGTCCCTGGGCTCCAACACCGCCAGTTGCCGTCCAGAAGTGCTGTACGCACAGTCAACAGTCCCTCCTCTGTTATTGGGGTTCAGTAACGTCAGCTGTTCCCCTGCTGTGTGTGTGGCAATCCCTCCTACCTCCTCCAACCTCCTCCTCCTCCACCTGTCCCTGGGCTCCAACACCGCCAGTTGCCGTCCAGAAGTGCTGTACGCACAGTCAACAGTCCCTCCTCTGTTATTGGGGTTCAGTAACGTCAGCTGTTCCCCTGCTGTGTGTGTGGCAATCCCTCCTACCTCCTCCAACCTCCTCCTCCTCCACCTGTCCCTGGGCTCCAACACCGCCAGTTGCCGTCCAGAAGTGCTGTACGCACAGTCAACAGTCCCTCCTCTGTTATTGGGGTTCAGTAACGTCAGCTGTTCCCCTGCTGTGTGTGTGGCAATCCCTCCTACCTCCTCCAACCTCCTCCTCCTCCACCTGTCCCTGGGCTCCAACACCGCCAGTTGCCGTCCAGAAGTGCTGTACGCACAGTCAACAGTCCCTCCTCTGTTATTGGGGTTCAGTAACGTCAGCTGTTCCCCTGCTGTGTGTGTGGCAATCCCTCCTACCTCCTCCAACCTCCTCCTCCTCCACCTGTCCCTGGGCTCCAACACCGCCAGTTGCCGTCCAGAAGTGCTGTACGCACAGTCAACAGTCCCTCCTCTGTTATTGGGGTTCAGTAACGTCAGCTGTTCCCCTGCTGTGTGTGTGGCAATCCCTCCTACCTCCTCCAACCTCCTCCTCCTCCACCTGTCCCTGGGCTCCAACACCGCCAGTTGCCGTCCAGAAGTGCTGTACGCACAGTCAACAGTCCCTCCTCTGTTATTGGGGTTCAGTAACGTCAGCTGTTCCCCTGCTGTGTGTGTGGCAATCCCTCCTACCTCCTCCAACCTCCTCCTCCTCCACCTGTCCCTGGGCTCCAACACCGCCAGTTGCCGTCCAGAAGTGCTGTACGCACAGTCAACAGTCCCTCCTCTGTTATTGGGGTTCAGTAACGTCAGCTGTTCCCCTGCTGTGTGTGTGGCAATCCCTCCTACCTCCTCCAACCTCCTCCTCCTCCACCTGTCCCTGGGCTCCAACACCGCCAGTTGCCGTCCAGAAGTGCTGTACGCACAGTCAACAGTCCCTCCTCTGTTATTGGGGTTCAGTAACGTCAGCTGTTCCCCTGCTGTGTGTGTGGCAATCCCTCCTACCTCCTCCAACCTCCTCCTCCTCCACCTGTCCCTGGGCTCCAACACCGCCAGTTGCCGTCCAGAAGTGCTGTACGCACAGTCAACAGTCCCTCCTCTGTTATTGGGGTTCAGTAACGTCAGCTGTTCCCCTGCTGTGTGTGTGGCAATCCCTCCTACCTCCTCCAACCTCCTCCTCCTCCACCTGTCCCTGGGCTCCAACACCGCCAGTTGCCGTCCAGAAGTGCTGTACGCACAGTCAACAGTCCCTCCTCTGTTATTGGGGTTCAGTAACGTCAGCTGTTCCCCTGCTGTGTGTGTGGCAATCCCTCCTACCTCCTCCAACCTCCTCCTCCTCCACCTGTCCCTGGGCTCCAACACCGCCAGTTGCCGTCCAGAAGTGCTGTACGCACAGTCAACAGTCCCTCCTCTGTTATTGGGGTTCAGTAACGTCAGCTGTTCCCCTGCTGTGTGTGTGGCAATCCCTCCTACCTCCTCCAACCTCCTCCTCCTCCACCTGTCCCTGGGCTCCAACACCGCCAGTTGCCGTCCAGAAGTGCTGTACGCACAGTCAACAGTCCCTCCTCTGCTATTGGGGTTCAGTAACGTCAGCTGTTCCCCTGCTGTGTGTGTGGCAATCCCTCCTACCTCCTCCAACCTCCTCCTCCTCCACCTGTCCCTGGGCTCCAACACCGCCAGTTGCCGTCCAGAAGTGCTGTACGCACAGTCAACAGTCCCTCCTCTGTTATTGGGGTTCAGTAACGTCAGCTGTTCCCCTGCTGTGTGTGTGGCAATCCCTCCAACCTCCTCCAACCTCCTCCTCCTCCACCTGTCCCTGGGCTCCAACACCGCCAGTTGCCGTCCAGAAGTGCTGTACGCACAGTCAACAGTCCCTCCTCTGTTATTGGGGTTCAGTAACGTCAGCTGTTCCCCTGCTGTGTGTGTGGCAATCCCTCCTACCTCCTCCAACCTCCTCCTCCTCCACCTGTCCCTGGGCTCCAACACCGCCAGTTGCCGTCCAGAAGTGCTGTACGCACAGTCAACAGTCCCTCCTCTGTTATTGGGGTTCAGTAACGTCAGCTGTTCCCCTGCTGTGTGTGTGGCAATCCCTCCTACCTCCTCCAACCTCCTCCTCCTCCACCTGTCCCTGGGCTCCAACACCGCCAGTTGCCGTCCAGAAGTGCTGTACGCACAGTCAACAGTCCCTCCTCTGTTATTGGGGTTCAGTAACGTCAGCTGTTCCCCTGCTGTGTGTGTGGCAATCCCTCCAACCTCCTCCAACCTCCTCCTCCTCCACCTGTCCCTGGGCTCCAACACCGCCAGTTGCCGTCCAGAAGTGCTGTACGCACAGTCAACAGTCCCTCCTCTGTTATTGGGGTTCAGTAACGTCAGCTGTTCCCCTGCTGTGTGTGTGGCAATCCCTCCTACCTCCTCCAACCTCCTCCTCCTCCACCTGTCCCTGGGCTCCAACACCGCCAGTTGCCGTCCAGAAGTGCTGTACGCACAGTCAACAGTCCCTCCTCTGTTATTGGGGTTCAGTAACGTCAGCTGTTCCCCTGCTGTGTGTGTGGCAATCCCTCCTACCTCCTCCAACCTCCTCCTCCTCCACCTGTCCCTGGGCTCCAACACCGCCAGTTGCCGTCCAGAAGTGCTGTACGCACAGTCAACAGTCCCTCCTCTGTTATTGGGGTTCAGTAACGTCAGCTGTTCCCCTGCTGTGTGTGTGGCAATCCCTCCAACCTCCTCCAACCTCCTCCTCCTCCACCTGTCCCTGGGCTCCAACACCGCTAGTTGCCGTCCAGAAGTGCTGTACGCACAGAGCCAAACACCTCGCCAATGTGTTAGTGGGGTTCAGCACCGCCAGCTGTTCCCCTGCTGTGTATACGGCAACGTGTACTGCGACCGCCACGCAGGCACAACAAGTTAAATGTAAGGGAACCTGACCCCCCCCCCCCCAGGCGTTTGTTACTGAAGGAGCCACCTTGTGCAGCAGTAATGATGCAAAGGGAAAAAGTGCCTCTTTTCGTGATGCTCCTTGCACATGCTGAACCAAACACTTATGAAATGTGTCCCCACACAGCGTTAAACCGTCCGGTAGGTGGAACTTTCCTTTGTCGTGTGACGCAGCACAGCCATCATTTTTACCCCCTTGGCGCCGTGCGCCCCCTCCTCAGCGTTGTTTGAATCTGTCCCGGAGCCTGCGCTGTTAGGTTAGCCCTTGGCCATGCACACATGTTGCGCTGCCCGTCTTCTGACCTCATTTGGTGTCAGGCTGGCTGCGCCTGTGCGGGTGCGCTGGCCGAGATCCCGCCTCGCAGTGTCGTCTAATGTAATCCCACCGCGGGCCTGTGATCCGTGCCCGTGCGCAGTGCATATCCTCTCCTCTCACTCCCCTCCCTACGGCTTCTTCAGACTGTGCGATGTCAGCTGGTCCCTAATAGCATGCCACGGCCGTGACACCGCACAGTCTGAAAAAGCCGTAGGGAGGGGAGTGAGAGGAGAGGATATGCACTGCGCACGGGCACGGATCACAGGCCCGCGGTGGGATTACATTAGACGACACTGCGAGGCGGGATCTCGGCCAGCGCACCCGCACAGGCGCAGCCAGCCTGACACCAAATGAGGTCAGAAGACGGGCAGCGCAACATGTGTGCATGGCCAAGGGCTAACCTAACAGCGCAGGCTCCGGGACAGATTCAAACAACGCTGAGGAGGCGGCGCACGGCGCCAAGGGGGTAAAAATGATGGCTGTGCTGCGTCACACGACAAAGGAAAGTTCCACCTACCGGACGGTTTAACGCTGTGAGGAGACACATTTCATAAATGTTAGGTTCCGCATGTACAAGGACCATAATTAAAAGAGCTAAGTTTACCTTTTCCAGCATTAGTGCTGTACACAATGGCTCTTTCAGCTACAAACGCCTGGGGGGGGGGGGGGGTTAAAGGTTTCCTTTCAACTTGCTCGAGTGCAGGCTTCGGCCTACACTCCGCTCCCCCTGCTCCTCCTGCTGACCCTGGGCTCTAACACCGCCAGTTTTTGCCCAGATGTGCTAGCTGCACAGAGAAAAACACCAGCCAATGTGTCAGTGGGGTTCAGCACCGCCAGCTGTTCCCCTGCTGTGTAGCCGGCAACGTGTCCTGCGACCGCCACGCAGACACAAGAACTGAAATTGAAGGGAACCTGTCCCCCCTCCCCCAGGTGTTTCTACGTTTTACAGCTACCTTGAACAGCAGTAATGCTGCATGTGTTCAAGGTGGCTCAGAAACTTATTCTCCTTGCCCATGTTGAAGTGAACACGTCTAAAATGTGTCCTCTGTGACCATTAAAACGTCCCTCAGGTGTGATTTGACTTTGTATTGACACACGCAACAAGCTCCTTGGTAACGCTGCCCGTCTTCTGGCATCATTGTTTGGCTGGCTGCGCCTCTGCGGCCGCCCTGACCCACACAACAGCCCTCGTTGTCTTATTTAATGGGACTGCGAGGGTGTGATTGATGGGCAGGATCAGTGCATCAGTTCGCCTGTCCCTCCTCTCCTTCCGCCTTGTTCGGACTGTGCGGCTTCATGGCCGTGGCATGCGATAAGGGATCAGATGACGCCGCACAGTCTGAAGCGGGTGTAAGGACCCGAGTGTGAGAGGCGAACATATGTGCTGCGCCAGGCCCTGAATCCCAGCCCCGCAGTGTTTTAACAATGTTAAGACACTGCGGGGCTGGGATTCATGGTCATCGCGAACCGCACCGGCCGACATTACATGATGCCAGAAGATGGGCAGCGCTAACGGCGCTAGGCCAGGGGATAACACGACAGCGCAGACTCCTGTACAGCAAATAACAACGCTCGGGAGGCTGCACCCAGCACCAAGGTGGGATTCTTGACACCTGTGCTGCGTCTCATTACAAAGGGAACTCTCGCCTCCATTACACAGTTTGACTGTATAAAGGGCTAAATGTTATACGTGTTCCATTCAGCGTGTGCAAGGAGAAAAATTACAAGAGCAACCTTTGACTTGCGCAGCACTGCTGCTGCATAAGCTGTGGCTCTTCTACTTTGTAACCCCTGAGGGGGGGTTAAAGGTGACTTTTGAAATCGGTTCAATTAGGCTTCGGCCTACACTCTGCTCCACCTGCAGAGCCCGGGCTCCAACAACGCTAGTTGCTGTCCGGAAGTGCTGGCTGCACAGAGCCAAACACCTCGCCAATGTGTCAGTGGGGTCCAGCACCGCCAGCTGTTCCCCTGCTGTGTAGCCGGCAACGTGTCCTGCAAAAGCCACGCAGACACAACACACCCAAAGCTGCCGCCAGTGCAGGCTTCGGCCTACACTCCCCTCCCCCTGCTCCTCCTCCTGCTGTCCCTGGGCTCTAACACACCGCCAGTTGGGGCCCAGATGTGCTAGCTGCACAGAGAAAAACACCAGCCAATGTGTCAGTGGGGTCCAGCACCGCCAGCTGTTCCCCTGCTGTGCAGCCGGCAACGTGTCCTGCAAAAGCCACGCAGACACAAGAACTGAAATTGAAGGGAACCTGTCCCCCCTCCCCCAGGCGTTTTTACGTTATCCAGCCACCTTGTACAGCGGTAATGCTGCATGTGTGCAAGGTGGCTCAGAAACGTATTCTCCTCGCACATGTGGAACTGAAAACACGTCTGAAATGTGTCCTCTGTGTGACCATTTAACCGTCCCGGTGGTGTGACTTTCCTTTGTAATGACACGCTGCAACCCCCTTGGTAGCGCTGCCCGTCTTCTGGCATCATTGTTTGGCTGGCTGCGCCTCTGCGGCCGCCCTGACCCACACAACGCCCCTCGGTGTCTTATTTATTGGGACTGCGAGGGTGTGATTCATGGGCAGGATCAGTGCATCAGTTCGCCTGTCCCTCCTCTCCTTCCGCCTTCTTCGGACTGTGCGGCTTCATGGCCGTGGCATGCGATAAGGGATCAGATGACGCCGCACAGTCTGAAGCGGGTGTAAGGACCCGAGTGTGAGAGGCGAACATATGTGCTGCGCCAGGCCCTGAATCCCAGCCCCGCAGTGTTTTAACAATGTTAAGACACTGCGGGGCTGGGATTCATGGTCATCGCGAACCGCACCGGCCGACATTACATGATGCCAGAAGATGGGCAGCGCTAACGGCGCTAGGCCAGGGGATAACACGACAGCGCAGACTCCTGTACAGCAAATAACAACGCTCGGGAGGCTGCACCCAGCACCAAGGTGGGATTCTTGACACCTGTGCTGCGTCTCATTACAAAGGGAACTCTCGCCTCCATTACACAGTTTGACTGTATAAAGGGCTAAATGTTATACGTGTTCCATTCAGCGTGTGCAAGGAGAAAAATTACAAGAGCAACCTTTGACTTGCGCAGCACTGCTGCTGCATAAGCTGTGGCTCTTCTACTTTGTAACCCCTGAGGGGGGGTTAAAGGTGACTTTTGAAATCGGTTCAATTAGGCTTCGGCCTACACTCTGCTCCACCTGCAGAGCCCGGGCTCCAACAACGCTAGTTGCTGTCCGGAAGTGCTGGCTGCACAGAGCCAAACACCTCGCCAATGTGTCAGTGGGGTCCAGCACCGCCAGCTGTTCCCCTGCTGTGTAGCCGGCAACGTGTCCTGCAAAAGCCACGCAGACACAACACACCCAAAGCTGCCGCCAGTGCAGGCTTCGGCCTACACTCCCCTCCCCCTGCTCCTCCTCCTGCTGTCCCTGGGCTCTAACACACCGCCAGTTGGGGCCCTAGGAAGACAAGCTTGAATAGGTCCCCATCCGGGTTCCAGTACCGTCAGCTGGTTCTCGGCAGTGTCTTTTGCTCTTGTACCTTCTGCTCCCCATCCTGGTTCCAGTACCGTCAGCTGGTTCTGGGCAGAGCCTTTGGCTTAGGTGCCTCCCTCTGGGTATCCGAGTTCCACCAACGTCAGGTGGTCCTTGGTAGTGCTTTCAGGCACGGGTACCTCCTGCTTAGTAACCGGGTTCCAGTAACGTCAGCTGGTCCTCGGTAGTTCCATTGGCTCTTGGACCTTCGGCTACCCATCCGGGTTCCAGTACCGTCAGCTGGTTCTCGGCAGTGTCTTTTGCTCTTGTACCTTCTGCTCCCCATCCTGGTTCCAGTACCGTCAGCTGGTTCCGGGCAGAGCCTTTGGCTTAGGTGCCTCCCTCTGGGTATCCGAGTTCCACCAACGTCAGGTGGTCCTTGGTAGTGCTTTCAGGCACGGGTACCTCCTGCTTAGTAACCGGGTTCCAGTAACGTCAGCTGGTCCTCGGTAGTTCCATTGGCTCTTGGACCTTCGGGTAGCCATCCGAGTTCCAGTTCCATCAGCTGTTTCTCGGCATTTTCTCAGCCTTCTTGTACCTTCTGCTACATTTCCAAGTTCAAGACCCGAAAGACGATGACCCGGAAGACCACCCCTAAGATGATGACGACACCAGAGACGACAACCACCGAGATGACGACGACCCTGGAGACGATGACCCTGAAGACGACCCCGATGACGACGACCCCGATGACGACGACCCCGATGACGACGACCCTGGAGATGACGACCCTGGAGATGACGACGACAACCTGGAAGACCGAGAAGCAGAAGAACAAGAGGCTGCAGAACAAAGAGCAGAAGAACATTAAGCATAAGACTAAATATCAGAGCAAAAGATATTATCTAAATTATAAGCAGAAGAAGACTAAGCAGTGTATGGGGGTGAGTCCGTTCCTCCTCGTGGTGCCCCTGGATAAAGCCTGATGCTGCAGGCCAAACTGAACGCGGACAAATGTAACTGTTTTGTGACAGGCAGAACGGAAGGTGTAATCTTCAAACTTTTATAGATAACAACTACGGGAATGCCTGTCACAAATAAGAATATGATGAAGAAGTTGAATATAAAAAAGATAATAGTTAAATAAAAAGAATATGAACAATGTAAAAAAAAAAATATATATATACGTAGAAAAGAAGAAGATGAATAAGGTGAAGAAGTTGATGTCACAGAAGCTGATGATGAGGATAATGAAGAAGAAAGTGTGGGAGAAGTAAAAAATAGGGTGAAGGGCGTGGAAGTAGTGAAACATCAATATCTGACAAAATAAATAAAAAATTAACATAGTCAAATTCTTTCTAACGCCGAACGTCATAAAAAAATTAAAAATACTGCTATTCTATTTGATTGGGATAAACCCCTGTGCCTTTAATGTCTCCGCCACCTCCCCCAATACATCCTACATTATTCTTAGTTGTTTTCCTTCATGTAGAATTAACCTACAAGGAAAGAAAGGGTTTATTTTAATTCCGATATTTTCGTCCCATTGACTTGTATTGGGATCGGGTATCGGTATCGGATTGGATTCCGATACTGTGACGGTATCGGCCGATACTTTCCGATACCGATACTTTCCGATATCGGAAAGTATCGCTCAACACTAGCAGTGACCACACATCTGTCTGTTGTTTGATCCCCAACCACAGCTCCTGGTAGGTGTGTGATTTTTTTCACAAACAGATGAGTTTCAGAACAGCCTGTTGTTGTTTCCCCCTGGCTGTGCTAAAGTTGGTTGTGCAGGCGTTACAATAACCAAATGAGGAGGCGTTGGAGGAAAAGGAGTAGGAGGAGGAGGCAACATGGACAGAGAAACTTTCGAAAACATACAGCAATCCTCTTTGGTGGTAGAACATGCACCAAAATACTTTCTGGACCACAAGCTTCCTCTCACTGTCTTTTTCTTGCTGTGGTAAATCAGGCAGAGAATTAGAGATCCGTCCTGTATTTGCCATTATACACAGGAATGCAAGGGTGGGGGCTATTCTGCTCCTAACTGCAGTGGAGCTCACATACAATGTTGCAATTTATAAGCAGCCCAGGCAGTGTCTGCAGACTCTATGTAAGCTGCTGTGTCTTCACAATTAGCTTTATATATGTTCCTTTCTCTGGATTGTAAACTGTATACTGTTCTTGGTGGCAGGCCACTCTTTCCACTATTCTGACTCTTCAAGGCAGCATGAGTCTATAAATTCTTAGCCATCAATTCCATAGATAACTGTATGATTGTTGTACTCACATGTTGTCCTCAGATAGTGCCAACTCAGCTAGCAGTGACTTGTAATAAGAGTCCAGGAGAAACAGTTGATATTTTCTGAAATCTTGTATTACATACAATGCAGCAGGTGGAAAGAGTAATCCCAAACAGGATGGCTACAGCAAATTGATAATGAAGAAGAAGGGAGGAGCAAGGGCTAACACCATCAACTATAGAAGGGAAGAAGGGACACACTTCAAAAGACAGAGCTTCTCACTAGCAACAGCAGAATTAAATGCATAACATAGAAAATGCACAAGTTGTTTGTTGGATCAACACCGAAAAAAAAGGCAAATAAAAAGGCAAATTGGACATAATTTCACCCCCTCCCCAAATGGGCAGGACAAAATTGTCACCATTTTTCTAAAATTGTGGATAAAAAATTGGCTTCAAGCATGTGATGTTCGTTCAAACCCGCTGTCATGTCGGACGCTGTTCAGACCAGGTTGTTCGACAGACAGCGGTAATTCCGCTTTTGACCACTATGCGCTCGTTGGCGTCGGCTAGATTTTATCTAGCTTTTTCCAGAGTTAAATTACCTGGTGCTCGGATTGGATGCTGGGCCATGCCCACTGCCTTTATATAGTTCTCCTGAACATTAGGCGTCGCCGATTATAGCTTCTGTCTTGTGCATGTTATCTCGGTCTGGAGTGGTGAGCTAGTAGTTGGAGTATCGTTGCTGGTGGTGTATTTCCCTTTGTCTTATTTACTCCTTCCTATATTTGTATTTATTTTGCCCTGTGCATTTATAGTGTATTCCTGAGTGACTGCGGCGTGGTGTATATTTTCCGTTATCCTTGTCTGTGCTAACTGTGGGTATTGGTGTATGATCTCTTCACTGGGTGGTGGTTTCAGCCTAGGGTTGAAAAAGGAGACAGGGAGAGGGTGGAGGCTTAGACATGCACACCATCAGTGTAAACTCTAGGTAGAGGATCAGTCAGGATTTCCCTAGTCTGAGGGAAATTGCAGGGGCCCGGGTTATTAGCTCTTGCCCACCTAGACTTCCTGTGACACCCGCCTGTGGCAAGTAACAGATATGGGAAATATGAAAATCACACCTGAAACCAAAAATAGGGGAGAAGTTGACTGAATCTTTGCATTAATAAATCAATAAATGTCCATATGTCAACGGGGAACTTCAAATATCAAATGCAAAACTAGTCCCATATATGTCAATATTTGACAAAGAAGAGATCCCATATACTCATATACTCGAGTATAAGCCGACCCGAGTATAAGCCGACCCCCCTAATTTTACCACAAAAAACTGGGAAAACTTGAGTATAAGCCTAGGGTGGAAAATGCAGCAGGTAGCGGTAAATTTCAAAAATAAAAATAGGTACCAATAAAAGTAAAATTACTTGAGATATCAGTAGGTTAAGTGTTTTTGAATATCCATATTGAATCAGGAGCCCCATATAATACTCCATACAGTTCATGATGGGCCCCATAAGATGCTTCGTATTAAAATATGCCCCATATAATGCTTCACAAAGGTTAATAATGGCCCCATAAGATGCTCCATAGACACATTTGCCCCATACAGTACTGCATAAAGGTTAATAAGGGCCCCATAAGATGATTCATAGAGGCATTTGCCAAATATAATGCTGCACAAATGTCGATTATGGCCCCATAAGATGCTCCATAGAGTTATTTGCCCCATATAATGCTGCACAAACGTTGATTATGGCCCCGTAAGATGCTCCATAGAGATATTTACCCCATATAGTGCTGCACAAACGTTGATTATGTCCCCATAAGATTCTCCATAAAGATATTTGCCCCATATAATGCTGTACAAACGTTGATTATGGCCCCATAAGATGCTCCATATACTGTAGATATTTGCCCCATATAGTGCTGCACAAACGTTGAATATGGCCCCATAAGATGCTCCAGAGATATTTGCCCCCATATAATGCTGCACAAATGTTGATTATGGCCCCATAAGATGCTCCATAGAGATTTTTGCCCCATGTAATGCTGCACAGATGTTGATTATGCCCCATAAGATGCTCCATAAAGATATGTGCCCCATATAGTGCTGCACAAATGTTGATTATGGCCCCATAAGATGCTCCAGAGATATTTGCCCCCATATAATCCTGCACAAATGTTGATTATGGCCCCATAAGATGCTCCATAGAGATATTTGCCCCATATAGTACTGCACAAACGTTGATTATGGTCCCATAAGATTCTCCATAAAGATATTTGCCCCATATAATGCTGCACAAACATTGATTATGGCCCCATAAGATGCTCCATATAGATATTTGCCCCATATAGTGCTGCACAAACGTTGAATATGGCCCCATAAGATGCTCCAGAGATATTTGCCCCCATATAATGCTGCCCAAATGTTGATTATGGCCCCATAAGATGCTCCATAGAGATATTTGCCCCATATAGTGCTGCACAAACGTTGATTGTGGCCCCATAATATGCTCCATAAAGATATTTGCCCCATATAATGCTGCACAAACGTTGATTATGGCCCCATAAGATGCTCCATATAGCTATTTGCCCCATATAGTGCTGCACAAACGTTGATTATGGCCCCATAAGATGCTCCATAAAGATATTTGCCCCATATAGTGCTGCACAAACGTTGATTATAGCCCCATAAGATGCTCCATATAGATATTTGCCCCATATAGTGCTGCACAAACGTTGAATATGGCCCCATAAGATGCTCCAGAGATATTTGCCCCCATATAATGCTGCACCAATGTTGATTATGGCCCCATAAGATGCTCCATAAAGATATTTGCCCCATATAGTGCTGCACAAACGTTGATTATGGCCCCATAAGATGCTCCATAGAGATATTTGCCCCATATAGTGCTGCACAAACGTTGATTGCAGCGCCCCAGAGTCCTGGTCGTTGCAGTACTGTGGCTCCGCCGCTAGGGGGGCTATGGTACGTCTGATGGCACTGAAGGAGTTCATCTGACCAGGTATCACAGACACCAATACATTTCACAGTCTGGCCTCCAGGGGGAGCTAAGGGTGCTATTCATTAGGCCACTCCTCACAGTCTGGTAAAACTGGGGGTTAGGCAGGAAGTTAGAAAGAACGCTGACTGGGTTGGAACCAGGCAACACCTTGTGGCAGAGGGTGTTGTAGGGGAATATTCGGTAGGGTCCCTGTCAGGGGTGGGATCCTGACAGAGGCCTGGCAATCAGAGAGAAAGCTACGGGACCACGCCTGCACTTCATAGCGGCGGTGCCCTAAGAAAGGACAAGAAGCGAGATTTATTGTGCTGAGTGAGAAACGAGATCAACGCAACAGGGAGAAATACCAGTAGGAGTCGTGCTGTTAGACCGAGGCAACATCCTACTGAGGCGTAACTAACCGGTGGCCGGAACGCCGAGGAAGTACAGAGCTCTAAGCATTACTTCAAACCAACGGCAGGACAGAGAGCTATAGGCTGGCTGTCTCACCTACATCACCTACGCAGACATAGGGGGCAACTTGTGGAGAGGGGCGACTCTAGGGTCCCGGAAGAGCTCCGAGCCTTCCCGTCATACGGGTGCGTCCTACCATAAGATCTGGGGGACGAGATTAAGAAGAACATCAGAATCGAGTTGTTGTGAGGGAACACGAGAAACAGACACAACAGTTGTGGGGTACTATCCCGTAAGCACAGCAGGGGAGGACCACAACACACAAGCGCTAGAAGGAAGGCACTGATTTCCACCTGCGACGGGAACTCTGGAGGTGCCATCGGACCGGCCGGACTTGCGCAGCCCGGTAAACCGTATTCCGGACTGAGGACCCAGAAGCCTTCAGTAAAGAGGTAAAGAGACTGCAACCTTGTGTCCTTGTTATTAACTGCGACCGGCACTACACCGCACCACTACCACCATCCACATCTATTACTGTACGCCCCTCAGCAGGGTCACGGACCGGGCCTAGCCACCGTGACAACCCCAGAGCAGAGACTCAGAGGCCCGGTACCGGGTACCCCTCGGCCCTGCCTCAGTGGGGGCGCTACAACTTGGCGTCACGAACAGGATCTACTTAAGCCTGAAGAATCAGGTCATGTGTGCCTTGGAACTGTGATTTATTATACTTGGACTGTGACTTATTGCAAAGACTGTGCTGTGCCACTTGCCGCCAAAATCCGCCGCCATTATAGCGCTGAGGAGAGCGCAGGAGAAGAAGAAGGGCGTGGAGTGGGCGTAAGCAGGCTGGAGAGCGCGAAAGACAATGGCCGCCCAGTCTAAATATTGTTGCATCCTAAGGGCGGGCCCGTCAACAGGGGAGATCCGCCTCCTGATCTTCTATGGTGGGCGGAGACCGAAGAAACGAAACTATGACTCAGATGAGGTGGGACTGGAGACTAGAGAAGGCCTGCAGAAGAGGATGGCCCCGCATCGACCCCCGTCACCAGAGGATTATTCTGATATGCCCCCGCTGGAGGATTTGGATCCGTGGGAGCTGTCGATGGGGCATCCTTTGCCTGCGCGGTCTCCAGCCCGTGAGCCTCCCCTAGGGGAATGGAGTGACGCTGGAGGAGTCACCCCAGGTAGGGGTACTGAGTGCCGCGACCCCCAGGGAGGCCGTCTCACCTCTGCACCAGACCCGGCCGCCGCTGCGGCCACTGGTGCCCCAGCATTCCTGCCGCCTGATCCCAAAGAACCGAGAGGACCAGACATGGGGCCCTTCCCTTGGGGAGAGTACCGGAATCACCTGATTGCAGAGTTCCAGCGGGAAGTGGAGCGGGAGGCGCGTGGTGAGCTGCTGGAGGGCTCCCTGCCGAAGTGGGGCGTCGTAATTGTTTACCTGCCCCAGACAGGAAAGGGCTTCGTGCAGGAGATTGGAACAGCCCTGAGAGTCCGCATCACCCGGGATGAAGTGGAGCCCTGCCTGTGCGGAGACGGCGCCAAGTCCTTTCTGAAGCCGGGGGATGTGGTAACTTATCGCCGGCACCTAAAGGGGAGCGGCTGGTGGGCCCGGGATATGCAGCGCTGCACAGCCGTTCTGGCGGTATCCCGAACCGAGGGGGAGGAGCTTGCCGCTGAAGCCGCTGCTGCCGCCGCCGCCAGCATCATCCATTGACCCACGCAGACCCTCATCGCAGCGCACGACCTGGTCGTGCAGAAGACCCGAACCCACGGGGTACACCTGGCCGCGGGGGTGGACTTGGAGTCCAGCCTATCAGGGCCGCAGAGAGCCACCTGCCAGGTAAAACCTCGGTGGGGGCTGCCAGAAACTGAGTAGTGAGTAAGCTTTAATGATTGTACATAGTTAACTGTTTCCACTGCTTTGCTGCTTTAAAACCCGTTTAGGGTTACTCTTAAAGGGATCCCTTTGTTGACCCGGGATCCCTATTGTTTTTGTTTGTTTTCTGCTTTTTGCACCAGTTATCAAGAACTGCTGAATCATGAACAATGCATGATACAAACTCCTTGTATATAGTTTGCACCTTCTTAAAGGTGCTCTCTACTGGTTTTACATAAAAGACGGACTCTTTGCGAAGATACGGTTCTTGGAACTTGCACTGGAGTCCTTGCTGCACACGGACTTGCGGCTTGAGAAGTTGCACTACCTCATAGAGACTTGGTCCCCTCTTAAAGGGGATGTTCACATCTTGCACTTATGAACAGTGTTGCCTTAAGATGGTTGAATGGCAATAATGTCTTGAAAAGAAAGTATTGATGATGTTGATATGTGAAAGTTAAATGTAACCAACTAGTTGATTGTAAGAGATGTTCAATAATGTTAATAGAAGAATGAGGACAGGAAGTGAACCCGTAGGGGTTAGTAGTGAGTCCTCCTAGGAGCCATATAGAGATGGCTCAGTGATCTTAAACTGAAAGAAAAATGATATGTTCTATACTGTGTATAGTAGTGGAAGGACAGTAGGCTCGGGCGGAAAGGAGCGGTCCTGTAACAGAAAGGAGAGGCAGTAGGTCTGGAGCAGTTAGGACAGGCGGTCCTGCAGATTTAAAGAAGGAGAATGTAAAAATGTTCAGTAGCCTTATATGTGATATAAGAAGGTCTTTAGTGGATTTAGCGAGTACGTCCTTAAAGGCAAAGTTGGATTAGTGTTCAAAATTTCGCACTTAGTAGAATACCCGGTTGGGTAAGAAAAGTTCTTTATAGCCAAGTTATTTAAAAGTATTTAACAATGTTTGTAACGTTCAAGTGTCCTCACCTCCCATAATGGGAAGCTATGTTAAACAGTTGACTTGTACTTGCATTTTCAAAATTGTATGTCTTTTTGCTGACATGTATTGTTGTTTTCTTCCCAGTCCAGGAGTACTGGATTTAACCGGGGGGGAGTGCAGCGCCCCAGAGTCCTGGTCGTTGCAGTACTGTGGCTCCGCCGCTAGGGGGGCTATGGTACGTCTGATGGCACTGAAGGAGTTCATCTGACCAGGTATCACAGACACCAATACATTTCACAGTCTGGACTCCAGGGGGAGCTAAGGGTGCTATTCATTAGGCCACTCCTCACAGTCTGGTAAAACTGGGGGTTAGGCAGGAAGTTAGAAAGAACGCTGACTGGGTTGGAACCAGGCAACACCTTGTGGCAGAGGGTGTTGTAGGGGAAGATTCGGTAGGGTCCCTGTCAGGGGTGGGATCCTGACAGAGGCCTGGCAATCAGAGAGAAAGCTACGGGACCACGCCTGCACTTCATAGCAGCGGTGCCCTAAGAAAGGACAAGAAGCGAGATTTATTGTGCTGAGTGAGAAACGAGATCAACGCAACAGGGAGAAATACCAGTAGGAGTCGTGCTGTTAGACCGAGGCAACATCCTACTGAGGCGTAACTAACCGGTGGCCGGAACGCCGAGGAAGTACAGAGCTCTAAGCATTACTTCAAACCAACGGCAGGACAGAGAGCTATAGGCTGGCTGTCTCACCTACATCACCTACGCAGACATAGGGGGCAACTTGTGGAGAGGGGCGACTCTAGGGTCCCGGAAGAGCTCCGAGCCTTCCCGTCATACGGGTGCGTCCTACCATAAGATCTGGGGGACGAGATTAAGAAGAACATCAGAATCGAGTTGTTGTGAGGGAACACGAGAAACAGACACAACAGTTGTGGGGTACTATCCCGTAAGCACAGCAGGGGAGGACCACAACACACAAGCGCTAGAAGGAAGGCACTGATTTCCACCTGCGACGGGAACTCTGGAGGTGCCATCGGACCGGCCGGACTTGCGCAGCCCGGTAAACCGTATTCCGGACTGAGGACCCAGAAGCCTTCAGTAAAGAGGTAAAGAGACTGCAACCTTGTGTCCTCGTTATTAACTGCGACCGGCACTACACCGCACCACTACCACCATCCACATCTATTACTGTACGCCCCTCAGCAGGGTCACGGACCGGGCCTAGCCACCGTGAAAACCCCAGAGCAGAGACTCAGAGGCCCGGTACCGGGTACCCCTCGGCCCTGCCTCAGTGGGGGCACAAACGTTGATTATGGCCCCATAAGATGCTCCATAGAGATATTTGCCCCATATAGTGCTGCACAAACGTTGATTATGTCCCGATAAGATTCTCTATAAAGATATTTGCCCCATATAATGCTGCACAAACTTTGATTATGGCCCCATAAGTTGCTCCATATAGATATTTGCCCCATATAGTGCTGCACAAACGTTGAATATGGCCCCATAAGATGCTCCAGAGATATTTGCCCCCATATAATGCTGCACAAATGTTGATTATGGCCCCATAAGATGCTCCATAGAGATATTTGCCCCATGTAATGCTGCACAGATGTTGATTATGCCCCATAAGATGCTCCATAAAGATATGTGCCCCATATAGTGCTGCACAAATGTTGATTATAGCCCCATAAGATGCTCCAGAGATATTTGCCCCCATATAATCCTGCACAAATGTTGATTATTGCCCCATAAGATGCTCCATAGAGATATTTGCCCCATATAGTACTGCACAAACGTTGATTATGGCCCCATAAGATTCTCCATAAAGATATTTGCCCCATATAATGCTGCACAAACGTTGATTATGGCCCTATAAGATGCTCCATATAGATATTTGCCCCATATAGTGCTGCACAAACGTTGAATATGGCCCCATAAGATGCTCCAGAGATATTTGCCCCCATATAATGCTGCACAAATGTTGATTATGGCCCCATAAGATGCTCCATAGAGATATTTGCCCCATATAGTGCTGCACAAACGTTGATTGTGGCCCCATAAGATGCTCCATAAAGATATGTGCCCCATATAGTGCTGCACAAATGTTGATTATGGCCCCATAAGATGCTCCATATAGCTATTTGCCCCATATAGTGCTGCACAAACGTTGATTATGGCCCCATAAGATGCTCCATAAAGATATTTGCCCCATATAGTGCTGCACAAACGTTGATTATAGCCCCATAAGATGCTCCATATAGATATTTGCCCCATATAGTGCTGCACAAACGTTGAATATGGCCCCATAAGATGCTCCAGAGATATTTGCCCCCATATAATGCTGCACCAATGTTGATTATGGCCCCATAAGATGCTCCATAGAGATATTTGCCCCATATAGTGCTGCACAAACGTTGATTGTGGTCCCATAAGATGCTCCATAAAGATGTTTGCCCCATATAATGCTGCACAAATGTTGATTATGGCCCCATAAGATGCTCCATATAGCTATTTGCCCCATATAGTGCTGCACAAATGTTGATTATGGCCCCATAAGATGCTCCATAGAGATATTTGCCCCATATAATGCCGCACAAATGCTGATTATGGCCCCTTAAGATGCTCCATAGAGATATTTGCCCCATATACTCTTGCTGCGATTTAAAAAAAAAATCACATACTCACCTCTCCTCTCTCAGGCCCCCGGCACTTGCTATATTCACCTGTCCTCGTTCCGGCGTCACTGTGTCATCCGCGTCCTCTGCACTAACGTTCAGGTAGAGGGCGCGGACTAACTTCGTCATCGCGCCCTCTGACCTGAGCGTCACTGCAGAGGACGCGGAAGACGGAGCGGCGCTGGAACCAGGAGAGGTGAATATCGCGCAGCGCTCCCCCTCCACATTATACTCACCTGCTCCTGGCGAGGTCCCTGCATCTCTGGTCTCCGGGCGCTGACAGCTTCTTCCAGCGTTGAGCGGTCACCGTTACCGCTCATTACAGTAATAAATATGCGGCTCCACCCCTATGGGAGTGGAGTCAGGTCCATATTCATTACTGTAATGAGTGGTACCATGTGACCGCTCAACGCTGGAAGAAGCTGTCAGCGCTCGGAGACCGGAGATGCAGGGACCTCGCCAGGAGCAGGTGAGTATGTCACAGCCGCCCCTCCCCCTCCCCCGCCGACCCCCCCCAAGGGACAATGACTCGAGTATAAGCTGAGAGGGGCACTTTCAGCCTTAAAAAAATGGGCTGAAAATCTTATACTCGAGTATATACAGTAACTTAAAATTAAAAACAAGAATTTTATTAACAATAAATAAAAATAGTTAAAAATAAGCAAGAATAACCGTAATAGGGGATGCCAAACAAAATATAAAGAGGGCTAAAAAGCTGCAGCATAGAAAAAACACCAAAAATAGCTAAAATAGCTATAAAGCATAAGTGTCTCTTGATAGATAGTGCTGTATACAATGCTGACAGAATGCCCTAGAAAGAAGGAAACCCGGACGGATACCTGGAACACTGGCTGATCAGCTGTCTGGCGCCGCAGCTGCATGTGTCACGGCTGTGTCACAGCACATGCATGGAAAGCCTGTGTGTTGGGCTCTCCATGCATGTTAGTTGCCCGCCAGGGCCTAGGGGTACTCTGTACCGGGTCTGGTCGCAGTTAAAGAGGATGTCACGGTGGCAGCGACCCGATCCGTGGCCCTGGGCTCCCAAGTAAAAGGGAAAGGTCTTTTAAGGGTGTTGTAATAAAGTTTGTGTTTGTGATGCCACCTGTGGTTCTCGGTCAGAGGGGAACGACGCTGCTTAAAGGGGTCCTCTGGGGTGATGTTACTGCAGCAAAGATGGTGATGCTTCCCACAGGTGAAGCAGTGTCCCCAGGGCTCCCAATGTGTATGGCATGGGTGGTGAATGCTGGCAAATAAAAGCAGGACACAAGGTTGTAACGCCTTTACCTGGTTTACTGCTGGTAGCAGGCCACAGTCCAAGGTACCAGGAACAGGTGGTGATATGGTCCGTCCAGCCTTGAGGCAATGGTGGATCCCTCTCCCAGGTGAGGTCCACAAGCCTTCCTGCTCACGCTCGTATGCGAGGTCCTTGCTGCCTGTGGCTTCCTGACAAAGTCCTCTCTCTCCTGTCCTGGGACAGTTACCCATATGGTGGGCAGTGTGAGCCATTTTATGGGGTCTCTATCACGACCCGCACTCTACTGCTGCACCTTCAGGTGTGGGTGTGGGCAAAATACATAAAGTCCTTTGCCCTCCGGTTCTGCTGTGCGACCTAGAGTTCAACACAAATTTAAAAAAACTGACCGTCACATCCAAACATAGACTGTTATGGACCTGGTGGTTAGGAGCACCCGGAATGACCTGATGAGTAAACTAGAAATCGGAACAAGCTCTGGGAAAGTGGGAACTCTGCTGACCGCAAACACTACTCCTATCACACACACACTAGAAATAGCCGTGGAGCGTACCTAACTCTCCCTAGACGCATCTTCACAGCCTAAGAGCTAACTACCCCTAAAGATAGAAATAGAAGCCTAACCTTGCCTCAGAGAAATTCCCCAAAGGTAAAGGCAGCCCCCCACATGTATTGACTGTGAGTTAAGAGGAAAGTCACAAACACAGGAATGAAACAGGTTTTAGCAAAGGAGGCCAGACTTAACTACTTAGTCAGAGGATAGAAAAGTGAACTATGCGGTCAGCACAAAAGACTACAAAAAAACACGCAGAGTAAGCAAAAAGACTCCCCACACCGACTCACGGTGTGGAGGTGCCACTCTGCACCCCAGAGCTTCCAGCTAGCAAGGGAATATCATGATAGCAAGCTGGACTAGAAATAGCAGTACTAAGAAATATATTCAGGAAGCAGTAACAAAAAATGAACTAGCAAAGACTTAGCTTCTGCTGGAGTAGACAGGTCCTCAGAGAAGTCCAAGAGAGATCTGAACCAATACTGAACCATTGACAGCTGGCATGAAGTAACGATCTGAGTGGAGTTAAATAGGAAGCTATCATAGCAATAAACGAGAGCAGCTGACAAAGCCAACCTCAGTGACCAGCAGTTCCGCTCAAAGCCACCAGAGGGAGTCCAAGAGCAGAACTAACCAAAGTACCATTCATGACCACAGGAGGGAGTCCGAGAACGGAATTCACAACAGTACCCCCCCCTTGAGGAGGGGTCACCGAACCCTCACCAGGGCCCCCAGGCCGATCAGGACGAGCCAAATGAAAGGCACGAACTAAATCGGCAGCGTGGACATCGGAGGCAACAACCCAGGAATTATCCTCCTGACCATAGCCCTTCCACTTAACCAGGTAATGAAGCTTCCGTCTCGAAATACGAGAATCCAAAATTTTTTCCACCACATACTCCAACTCCCCCTCAACCAACACCGGGGCAGGAGGATCAACGGAGGGAACCATAGGCGCCACGTACCTCCGCAACAACGACCTATGGAACACATTATGGATGGCAAAAGAAGCTGGAAGGACTGTTGTGAATTCCGTTCTTGAACTCCCTCCTGTGGTCATGAATGATACTTCGGCGAGTTCTGTCCGTGGACTCCCTCTGGTGGCTGTGAGGGGAACTGCTGGTTCTGAGGTTGCATCCTCAGCTGCCCTCGTTTGCGGCTAGGCTGGCTTCTCTATTTAACTCCACTCAGATCGTTACTCCATGCCAGCTGTCAATGTATTAGCACTGGTTCAGATCTCTCTCGGATCTTTCTGATGACCTGTCTACTCCAGCAGAAGCTAAGTCCCTGCTAGTTCATTTGTTGTTCATTGTGTACTGAATATATTTCTTAGTACTTGCTAAGTTCTAGTCCAGCTCGCTAACATGATATTGCCTTGCTAGCTGGTAGCTCTGGGTTGCAGAGTGGCACCTCCGCACCGTGAGTCGGTGCGGGGGTCTTTTTGCACACTCTGCGTGGCTTTTTGTAGTTTTTTGTGCTGACCGCATAGATCCCTTTCCTATCCTCAGTCTATCTAGTAAGTCTGGCCTCCTTTGCTGAAACCTGTTTCATCCCTGTGTTTGTGACTTTCCTCTTAACTCACAGTTAATATATGTGGGGGGCTGCCTTTACCTTTGGGGGAATTTCTCTGAGGCAAGGTAAGGCTTATTTTCCTATCTTTAGGGGTAGTTAGCTCTTAGGCTGTGAAGAGGCATCTAGGGAGAGTTAGTGTTATAGGATTAGGATTTGCGGTCAGCAGAGTTCCCACTTCCCAGAGCTCGTCCTGTTTTCTAGTTTAACCATCAGGTCATTCCAGGTGCACCTAACCACCAGGTCCATAACAAAGGACCAAACGAAATGACACAGGGTTGAGAATTTCAGAAATCTTATAAGGACCAATGAAACGAGGCTTAAACTTAGGAGAAGAAACCTTCATAGGAACATAACGAGAAGACAACCAAACCAAATCCCCAACGCGAAGTCGGGGACCCACACAGCGACGGCGGTTGGCAAAGCGTTGAGCCTTCTCCTGGGACAACGTCAGATTGTCCACTACGTGAGTCCAAATTTGCTGCAACCTGTCCACCACAGAATCCACACCAGGACAGGACAGGTCAGAAGGCTCAACCTGCCCCGAAGAAAAACGAGGATGAAAACCAGAATTGCAAAAAAAAGGTGAAACCAAAGTAGCCGAACTAGCCCGATTATTAAGGGCGAACTCGGCCAATGGCAAGAAGGTCACCCAATCATCCTGATCAGCAGAAACAAAGCATCTCAGATAGGTTTCCAAAGTCTGGTTGGTTCGTTCGGTTTGGCCATTTGTTTGAGGATGGAAAGCCGAAGAAAAAGAAAAATCAATGCCCATCTTAGCACAAAAGGACCGCCAAAACCTAGAGACAAACTGGGAACCTCTGTCCGACACAATGTTCTCCGGAATGCCATGCAAACGAACCACATGTTGAAAAAATAATGGCACCAAATCAGAGGAGGAAGGTAATTTAGGCAAGGGTACCAAATGGACCATCTTAGAAAAGCGATCACAAACCACCCAGATGACAGACATCCTCTGAGAGACAGGAAGATCTGAAATAAAATCCATGGAAACATGCGTCCAAGGCCTTTTCGGGACTGGCAAGGGCAAAAGCAACCCACTGGCACGAGAACAGCAGGGCTTAGCCCGAGCACAAGTCCCACAGGACTGCACAAAAGAACGCACATCCCGAGACAAGGAAGGCCACCAAAAGGACCTAGCCACCAAATCTCTGGTCC
Source organism: Ranitomeya variabilis (assembly GCF_051348905.1). Taxonomy (NCBI): domain Eukaryota; kingdom Metazoa; phylum Chordata; class Amphibia; order Anura; family Dendrobatidae; genus Ranitomeya; species Ranitomeya variabilis. The sequence continues at coordinate 396,207,449 of NC_135234.1, forward strand.
CAAAAATCCCAGGATGACCAGCCAACACTGAGCAATGAACCTCAGAAATAACTCTGCTAGTCCATCTATCAGGGACAAATAGTTTCTCCGCTGGACAACGGTCAGGTCTATCAGCCTGAAACTCCTGCAGCACCCGCCGCAAATCAGGGGAGATGGCAGACAGAATTACCCCCTCTTTGAGAATACCAGCCGGCTCAGGGACTCCCAGGGAATCAGGCACAAAACTCCTAGAAAGGGCATCCGCCTTCACATTCTTAGAACCTGGAAGGTATGAGACCACAAAATCGAAACGGGAGAAAAACAGCGACCATCGAGCCTGTCTAGGATTCAACCGCTTGGCAGACTCGAGATAAGTCAGATTTTTGTGATCCGTCAAGACCACCACGCGGTGCTTGGCTCCCTCAAGCCAACGTCGCCACTCCTCGAATGCCCACTTCATAGCTAGCAGCTCCCGATTGCCAACATCATAATTTCGCTCAGCAGGCGAAAACTTTCTAGAAAAGAAGGCACATGGCTTCATCACAGAGCCATCAGAACTTCTTTGAGACAAAACAGCCCCTGCTCCAAATTCAGAAGCATCAACCTCGACCTGAAAAGGGAGCGAAACATCTGGCTGACGCAACACAGGGGCCGAAGAAAAACGACGTTTCAGCTCCTGAAAAGCCTCAACGGCCGCAGAGGACCAATTCACCACATCAGCACCTTTCTTTGTCAAATCAGTCAAAGGTTTAACCACACTAGAAAAATTAGCCATGAAGCGACGGTAAAAATTAGCAAAGCCCAGGAATTTCTGGAGGCTCTTCACAGATGTAGGTTGAGTCCAATCATAAATGGCCTGAACTTTAACAGGGTCCACCTCGATAGTAGAAGGGGAAAAAATGAAGCCCAAAAAGGAAACCTTCTGAACTCCGAAGAGACATTTAGACCCCTTCACAAACAAGGAATTAGCACGAAGGACCTGGAATACCATTCTGACCTGTTTCACATGAGACTCCCAATCATCCGAAAAAACCAAAATATCATCCAAATATACAATCATGAATCTATCCAGATACTTTCGGAAGATATCATGCATAAAGGACTGAAACACAGATGGAGCATTTGAAAGCCTGAATGGCATTACCAGGTACTCAAAATGGCCCTCGGGCGTATTAAATGCTGTTTTCCATTCATCGCCCTGTTTAATACGCACAAGGTTATACGCCCCTCGAAGATCTATCTTGGTGAACCAACTAGCCTCCTTAATCCGAGCAAACAAATCCGACAGCAGAGGCAAAGGGTACTGAAATTTGACCGTGATCTTATTGAGAAGGCGGTAATCTATACAGGGTCTCAGAGAACCATCCTTCTTGGCCACAAAAAAGAACCCTGCTCCCAACGGTGATGAAGACGGGCGAATATGCCCTTTCTCCAAGGACTCCTTTATATAACTCCGCATAGCGGCGTGCTCTGGCACAGATAAATTGAAAAGTCGGCCCTTAGGAAACTTACTACCAGGAATCAAATTTATAGCACAATCACAATCCCTATGAGGGGGTAGGACACTGGACTTGGGCTCATCAAATACATCCTGGTAATCCGACAGAAACTCAGGGACCTCAGAAGGAGTGGAAGCAGAAATTGACACCAACGGAACATCGCCATGTACCCCTTGAAAACCCCAACTAGACACAGACATTGATTTCCAATCCAACACTGGATTATGAACCTGCAGCCAAGGCAAACCCAACAGGACCACATCATGCAAACTATGCAACACCAAAAAGCGAATATCTTCCTGATGTGCAGGAGCCATGTGCAGCGCCCCAGAGTCCTGGTCGTTGCAGTACTGATGCTCCGCCGCTAAGGGGGGGCTATGGTACGTCTGATGGCACTGAAGGAATTCACCTGACCAGGTATCACAGACACCAATACACCTCACAGTCTGGCCTCCAGGGGGAGCTAAGGGTACTATGTATTAGGCCACTCCTCACAATCTGGTAAAACTGGGGGTTAGGCAGGAAGTTAGAAGAGAAGCTGACTCGGAATTGAACAGGCAACACCCTGTGGCAGAGGGTGTTGCGGGGAGAGACTCATGGGGGTCCCTGTCAGGGGTGGGATCCTGACAGAGGCCTAGCGAACAGAGAGAACGTTACGGGACCGCGCCTGCACTAGAAAGTGGCGGTGCCCTAAGAAAGGACAAGAAGCGAGGTTTATTGTGCTGAGTGAGAAACGAGATCAATGCAACAAGGAGAAATACCAGTAGGAGTCGTGCTGTAAGACGAGGCAACATCCTACTGAGGCGCGTAGCCGGTGGCCGGAACGCCGAGGAAGTACTAGGCTCCAGGCAATACTTCAAACCTACGGCAGGACAGTCAGCTATAGGCGGGCTGTCTCACACAAATCACCTACGAAAACATAGGGGGCAACAACAGGAGAAGGGCGACACTAGGGTCCAGGAAGAGCTCCGAGCCTACCCGTCATACGGGTGCGTCCTAGCCATATCATCTGGGGGACGAAGAAGAACATCAGAATCGAGTTGTGAGGGAACACGAGAAACAGACACAACAGTTGTGGGGACTATCCCGTAAGCACAGCAGGGGAGGACCGCAACACACAAGCGCTAGAAGGTAGGCACAGATTTCCACCTGCAAAGGGAACTCTGGAGGTGCCATCGGACCGGCCGGACTTGCGCAGCCTGGTTAACCGTATTCCGGACTGAGGATCCTGAAGCCTTCAGTAAAGAGGTAAAGAGACTGCAACCTGGTGTCCTCGTTAGTTACTGCGTCCTGCACCACTACAGCATCAACACCCACACCTTTCATTGGGCGCCCCTCGGCAGGGTCACGGACCGGGCCTAGCCACCGTGACAAGCCTAGAGCAGAGACTCAGAGGCCCGGTACCGGGTACCCCTCGGCCCTGCGGCAGTGGGGGCGCTGCAAACTTGGCGTCACGAACAGGATCTACTTAAGCCTGAAGAATCAGGTCATGTGTGCCTTGGAACTGTGATTTATTATACTTGGACTGTGACTTATTGCAAAGACTGTGTATTGCCACTTGCCGCCAAAAGTTCCCGCCAAGAACCGCCACCATTACAGCGCTAAGGAGAGCGCAGGAGAAGAAGAAGGGCGTGGAAGTAGGCGTAGACAAGCTGAAGAGCGCGAAAGACAATGGCCGCCCAATCTAAATATTTCTGTACCTTGAGGACGTGTCCGTCAGCGGCCGAGATCCGCCTCCTGATTCTCAATGGCGGGCGGAGACAGAGAAAACGGAACCGCCCACGAAGGAGAGAGCGGGAAAAGGACGAGGAAGAAGGAGCAGAACACGTGGAGGACGCCATGGCGAGCTGCCCAGAACCGGAGCGTGGGGTCGGAGCAGAGGACTCCCCCAGCTACCCGGAGGGACACCGTGACCAGGCCTCCACCGCTGATACTGACTTCCTGCAGGCCGGAGTGGATGAGCTCAGCGACCAACTCCTGCGGACGCAGCTGAGCACTGAGGCCTGGTGGAAGAAGACCTTCATCGGGAGCCTCACCAGACGTCTGTCGGCAGCCTCGTCTGGTCCGGAGCCGGAAAGAAGTTCCAGCGCTCCGAAGCCAGAAAGCAAGGCCCTGCCGGAAAGCGAGATGCTGCAAACGGAGATGACGGCGCCGCAGCGCAAGGCCCTGCAACCAGCGTTCCAGATCCCAGCGGAGACGGAGCAGATTGGCCCCGGAGGGACCGCATCTGAAGCAGGTATGAAGAACGACCCTGCCCCGCCGGCAGAGGACCTGCTGATAGGCCCCGTCACGGCACCCCTTCTCCCTGGGACCTATAGACTCCAGTGCCTTACACCCCGGGATCAGGCCCTGGGTATGGAGCACTTCTTAAAGGCCCCGATCTCGCCGATCACCTTGCCGAGCGAGGTCTATGCGGAGCTACGGCCGCCAGAGCGAGAGTAAACCTCGATGCCATGGATATGTAAATAGTTAACTGTTTGTCCTCTTGCTGCTACAACCCGATCAGGGTAACTCTTAAAGGGATCCCCTTGTTTACCCGGGATCCCTTCTTCTGCTTTCTGTTTTGTTCCTGTTTTATTATTGTTGAAAGAACTGCTGGATCATGAACACTGCATGATTACAAACTCCTTGTAAATAGTTTGTACCTTCTTAAAGGTGCCCTCTACTGGTTTTATAAAAGAAAGGACCCTTTGCGATGAAACTGTTCCTGGAAGCAGTACCGGAGTCCTTGCTGCGTACGGACTTGCAGCTTGAGAAGTTGCACTACCTCATAGAGACTTGGTTCCTTCTTAAAGGGAACGTTCACCCATAGCACTTAAAGTATAATGATGCCTTAAAAGAAATAGTGATAATGCTTACATGTAAAGTTATATGTAGTCAGACAGTTGATAGTAAGAAATGTTTAATGATGTGTCAGAGAATGAGGACAGGAAGTGGACCCGTACGGGGTTAGTCGGTGAGTCCTCCTAGGAGCCATACAGAGATGGCTCGGTGATCCTGAACTGAGAGATGGATGATACGTTCTATACTGTGTATAGTAGCAGAAAGGCAGTAGGCCCGGGCTGAAAGGGGCGGTCCTGCAACAGAACGAGAGGCAGTAGGCCTGGGGCAGATAGACAGGCGGTCCTGCAGATGTAAAGATGGAAAATGAAGAAAAAGTTGATTAGCCTTATAATGTTTTATAAGAAGGTCTTTAGTGGATTCAGCGTGTACGTCCTTAAAGGCAACGTTAAATTATTGTTCAAAATTTTGCACCTAGTAGAATACCCGGTTGGGTAAGAAAAGTTATTTATAATATGCTATTTAAAGTATTTAACCAAGTTTGTAACGTTCAAGTGTCCTCACCTCCCATAAAGGGAAGCTCTGTTCAAATTTACTTATTGTTACTGCATTTTCAAAATTGTATGTCTTTTTGCTGACATGGATTGTTGTTTTCTTCCCAGTCCAGGAGTACTGGATTTAACCGGGGGGGAGTGCAGCGCCCCAGAGTCCTGGTCGTTGCAGTACTGATGCTCCGCCGCTAAGGGGGGATATGGTATGTCTGATGGCACTGAAGGAATTCACCTGACCAGGTATCACAGACACCAGTACACCTCACAGTCTGGCCTCCAGGGGGAGCTAAGGGTACTATGTATTAGGCCACTCCTCACAATCTGGTAAAACTGGGGGTTAGGCAGGAAGTTAGAAGAGAAGCTGACTGGGAATCGAACAGGCAACACCCTGTGGCAGAGGGTGTTGCGGGGAGAGACTCAGGGGGGTCCCTGTCAGGGGTGGGATCCTGACAGAGGCCTAGCGAACAGAGAGAACGTTACGGGACCGCGCCTGCACTAGATAGCGGTGGTGCCCTAAGAAAGGACAAGAAGCGAGGTTTATTGTGCTGAGTGAGAAACGAGATCAACGCAACAAGGAGAAATACCAGTAGGAGTCGTGCTGTAAGACAAGGCAACATCCTACTGAGGCGCGTAGCCGGTGGCCGGAACGCCGAGGAAGTACTAGGCTCCAAGCAATACTTCAAACCTACGGCAGGACAGTCAGCTATAGGCGGGCTGTCTCACACAAATCACCTACAAAGACATAGGGGGCAACAACAGGAGAAGGGCGACACTAGGGTCCAGGAAGAGCTCCGAGCCTACCCGTCATACGGGTGCGTCCTAGCCATATCATCTGGGGGACGAAGAAGAACATCAGAATCGAGTTGTGAGGGAACACGAGAAACAGACACAACAGTTGTGGGGACTATCCCGTAAGCACAGCAGGGGAGGACCGCAACACATAAGCGCTAGAAGGTAGGCACAGATTTCCACCTGCAAAGGGAACTCTGGAGGTGCCATCGGACCGGCCGGACTTGCGCAGCCTGGTTAACCGTATTCCGGACTGAGGATCCTGAAGCCTTCAGTAAAGAGGTAAAGAGACTGCAACCTGGTGTCCTCGTTATTTACTGCGTCCTGCACCACTACAGCATCAACACCCACACCTTTCATTGGGCGCCCCTCGGCAGGGTCATGGACCGGGCCTAGCCACCGTGACAACCCCAGAGCAGAGACTCAGAGGCCCGGTACCGGGTACCCCTCGGCCCTGCGGCAGTGGGGGCGCTGCACATGCACATGGTCAACTGAGTCCAGTACTGAGGTTTATTCTTGGCCAACGTCGTGGCATCAATTCCCCTTAAAGGGCCACTGTCACCCCCCTCCAGCCGTTATAAACTAAAAGAGCCACCTTGTGCAGCAGTAATGCTGCATTCTAACAAGGTGGCTCTTTTAGTTTTTGATTCAGTTATTCCCTAAATAAAGCGTTTTAAAATTTGTACAAAATAACCTGTCCTTAGACCTGGAGGCGGTCCGAAGCTTCCTCGGTGAATCTCCCAACGGCCGTCACTCTTCTCTTCTGGGGATGTGGTCGCCGCCCCCTGAGCGCTGTTTCTTCTTAAATCCGGCGCCTGCGCTGTGCGTGCCTGCCTGGGGCAGGCGCAGTCTTCATTGTCCTTCATAGCTCAGATCCAGGGTGCCGGACTGCGCCTGTGCGGGCAGTGCGGCCACCCTGTTGCTGAATCCCCGCCCCGCACTGTGTTATTCATTATGCACAGTGCGGGGCTGGTGTTCCTGGGCATGCGCACTGCGCTGTTCAGACGCTCCCCCGGTCCCCCGCCTTCCAGCGTTGCCGGAATATACAGGTTTCCTTGCCGGCGTTTGGAACAGCCACAAAGAACAAAGCTGGAAGGCGGGGGACCTGGGGAGCCTCTGAACAGCGCAGTGCGCATGCCCAGGAACACCAGCCCCGCACTGTGCATAATGAATAACACTGTGCGGGGCGGGGATTCAGCAACAGGGTGGCCGCACTGCCCGCACAGGCGCAGTCCGGCACCCTGGATCTGAGCTATGAAGGACAATGAAGACTGCGCCTGCCCCAGGCAGGCACGCACAGCGCAGGCGCCGGATTTAAGAAGAAACAGCGCTCAGGGGGCGGCGACCACATCCCCAGAAGAGAAGAGTGACGGCCATTGGGAGATTCACCGAGGAAGCTTCGGACCGCCTCCAGGTCTAAGGACAGGTTATTTTGTACAAATTTTAAAACGCTTTATTTAGGGAATAACTGAATCAAAAACTAAAAGAGCCACCTTGTTAGAATGCAGCATTACTGTTGCACAAGGTGGCTCTTTTAGTTTATAACGGCTGGAGGGGGGTGACAGTGGCCCTTTAATGGAATAGGATACTGCAAAGGCTCCAAGAAAAAACCACAGCGCCTGGCAAACTCCAAGTCCATCAAATTCAGAGCAGCGCCTGAATCCACAAATGCCATAACCAAGTAGGATGACAAAGAGCAAATCAGAGTAACAGACAAAAGAAATTTAGGCTGTACAGTGCCAATGGTGACAGACCTAGCGAACCGCTTAGTGCGCTTAGGACAATCAGAGATAGCATGAGTGGGGTCACCACAGTAAAAACACTGCCTATTCTGACGTCTGTGTTCTTGCCGTTCAGTTCTGGTCAAAGTTCTATCACATTGCATAAGCTCAGGCCTCTGCTCAGAGGACACCGCCAAATGGTGCACAATTTTGCGCTCACGCAAGCGCCGATCAATTTGGATGGCCAAGGACATTGATTCATTCAGACCAGCAGGCGTGGGGAATCCCACCATAACATCCTTAAGGGCTTCAGAAAGACCCTTTCTAAAAATTGCTGCCAGGGCACACTCATTCCATTGAGTAAGCACAGACCATTTTCTAAACTTCTGACAATATATCTCCGCTTCATCCTGACCCTGACACAAAGCTAGCAAGATTTTCTCTGCCTGATCCACTGAATTCGGTTCGTCATAAAGCAGTCCAAGCGCCAGAAAAAATGCATCTACATTAAGCAATGCAGGATCTTTTTACTTGCTGAATGGGGTCACCAGAGGAGCGGGGTTTCAAAGCAAGAAACAGTTTACAATTATTTTTGAAATTCAGAAACTTAGATCTATCCCCAGAAAACAAATCAGGAATTGGAATTCTAGGCTCTAACATTGGATTCTGAACTACATAATCTTGAATGCTTTGTACTCTTGCAGTGAGATGATCCACACAAGAGGACAGACCTTGAATATCCATATCTACACCTGAGTCCTGAACCACCCAGAGATTAAGGGGAAAAGAGAGACAAAACACACTGCAAAGAAAAAAAAATGGGTTCAGAACTTCTCTTATCCCTCTTTTGAGATGCATTAACACTTTGATGGCCAGCTGTACTGTTATGGACCTGGTGGTTAGGAGCACCCGGAATGACCTGATGAGTAAACTAGAAATCGGAACAAGCTCTGGGAAAGTGGGAACTCTGCTGACCGCAAACACTACTCCTATCACACACACACTAGAAATAGCCGTGGAGCGTACCTAACTCTCCCTAGACACCTCTTCACAGCCTAAGAGCTAACTACACCTAAAGATAGAAATAGAAGCCTAACCTTGCCTCAGAGAAATTCCCCAAAGGTAAAGGCAGCCCCCCACATGTATTGACTGTGAGTTAAGAGGAAAGTCACAAACACAGGAATGAAACAGGTTTTAGCAAAGGAGGCCAGACTTAACTACTTAGTCAGAGGATAGAAAAGTGAACTATGCGGTCAGCACAAAAGACTACAAAAAACCACGCAGAGTAAGCAAAAAGACTCCCCACACCGACTCACAGTGTGGAGATGCCACTCTGCACCCCAGAGCTTCCAGCTAGCAAGGGAATATCATGATAGCAAGCTGGACTAGAAATAGCAGTACTAAGAAATATATTCAGGAAGCAGTAACAAAAAATGAACTAGCAAAGACTTAGCTTCTGCTGGAGTAGACAGGTCCTCAGAGAAGTCCAAGAGAGATCTGAACCAATACTGAACCATTGACAGCTGACATGAAGTAACGATCTGAGTGGAGTTAAATAGGGAAGCTATCATAGCAACAAACGAGAGCAGCTGACAAAGCCAACCTCAGTGACCAGCAGTTCCGCTCAAAGCCACCAGAGGGAGTCCAAGAGCAGAACTAACCAAAGTACCATTCATGACCACAGGAGGGAGTCCGAGAACAGAATTCACAACAATAGACTAAGTGTGAACTGGTGCTGAACCTAGAGTCACCAACTTGCATACAGTCAAATAAATAAGGCAGCACACTGCGGCGCTAAAACATGCAACCATGAAACATTAATTAGGGCATCTCTCGTATACCAGGTCCTACACTTTCCTTTCCTCGCTGAGAATAAACATCTTCATCTGAATGGGTACCTGTGAAACCTCTTCTTAGACTAAAATTCTCTCTCTCTGTGGAGGGGTAATAGACCTGCTGTGATTAAAACACCTGTGGCTAAGAGGCGGAGTGCTCGGTCAGAAGGCTACTGAATACAAATTTCAAAAAACTGACCGTCACATCCAAACATAGACTAAGTGTGAACAGGTGCTGAACCTAGAGTCACCAACTAATGTGGCTACCAGGTACACATAAATTGGCCATTTTATGCGCTAAATGCTCTCATTTTTTCATATTTCTAGTGCAGTAATGCAGTTCAATTTTCATGTTTCATGTTTGCATGTTTTAGCGCCGCAGTGTGCTGCCTTATTTATTTGACTGTATGCGAGTTGGTGACTATAGGTTCAGCACCTGTTCACACTTAGTCTATGTTTGGATGTGACGGTCAGTTTTTTGAAATTTGTATTCAGTAGCCTTCTGACCGAGCACTCCGCCTATTAGCCACAGGTGTTTTAATCGCAGCAGGTCCATTACCCCTCCACAGAGAGAATTTTGGTCTAAGAAGAGGTTTCACAGGTATCCATTCAGATGAAGACATTTATTCTCAGCGAGGAAAGGAAAGTGTAGGACCTGGTATACGAGAGATGCCTTAATGTGGCTACCAGGTACACATAAATTGGCCATTTTATGCACTAAACGCTCTCATTTTTTCATATTTCTAGGGCAGTAATGCAGTTCAATTTTCATGTTTGCATGTTTTAGTGCCGCAGTGTGCTGCCTTATTTATTTGACTAGAGTTCAACACAACCTCGGGCTCCCAGTGCCCAGTTCCTGCGCTTCGGCTCTGAGGGTGCCCAGTCACAGTTCCACTCTAAGCCCTTTCCTTCTCCTGTGCTCCTTTCCTCAGATGCTCACTACATTCCAACCCTTCAGGTTATCTTCCGTTCCTTGAGCTGCATCTCACATGTGGCTGCACGGCCCCACTCTCTGCTCTCACTCCTCTCTCCTCCACTTTTGCTACCAACTCAACTAACTCCTCCTCCAGACCAGAATACTTAAAGCTGGGGAAGCTCCCCTGAATCCGGATTCAGAGCTCCCCCTTCTGGCCTGGGTTCAGAATGTGTTGCATATAGGTGCTTACCTGGTAAAGGGAATCCTCCTTGCCTCCTAGCATGATATCACCCTCCCCGAAAGGAAGGCAACATCAGTGTAACAACCGGTTACCTGGGGTGTTACACATGTGCTGTGACAGTCACACATGCAGCTGCGGCACCGGACAGCTGATCAGCACAGCGTGCTCCAGGTATTCGTACTCGTTCCCTCAGCAGCTTATTCGGCAAGCGCTATAGCTTGCCGAATAAGCAGGGACCCGATCAAAATCAATGAACTCTAGTTTTGAGCACCTTGAGGGGTGCAGTTTTTAGAATGGTGTCACTTTTGTGTTTATTCTACCATATAGACCCCTCAAAGGGACTTCAAATGTGATGTGGTCCCTTAAAAATGGTTTTGTAAATTGTGCTGTAATAATCAGAAATTGCTGGTCAACTTTTAACCCTTATAACTTCCTAACCCCCAAAAAATTTGATTCCAAAATTGTGCTAATGTAAAGTACACATGTGGGGAATGTTAGTTATTAAGTATCTTGTGTAACATATCTCTGTGATTTAAGGGCATGAAAATTCAAATTTGGAAAATTGCGAAATTTTACAAATTTTTATCAAATTTCCATTTTTTTTTTTTACAAATAAACGCAAGTCATATCAAAGAAATTTTACCACTATCATCAAGTACAATATGTCACAAAAACATCTCAGAATCTCTGGGATCCATTAAAGCTTTTCCAGAGTTATTACCTCATAAAGTTACAGTGGTTAGAAATGTAAAAATTGTCCTGGTCATTAACATGCAAACCAGCTTTGGGGGTAAAGGAGTTAAAGTCTATCAATCAGTGCATTCCTGTTTGATCCTTTGAACTGTGCACTATCTGATGCAACAAAACGAGACGGCTTTTACTTTGTAACATCAGTAGCACAGCGGCGCTAATTTGCCCAAAATAACTTTAACCCCTTCCCGACATGTGACGGTATAGTACGTCACATGTCGGGACCCCCGCTTTGATGTGCGCTCTGGCGGTGAGCGCACATCAAAGCCGGGACATGTCAGCTGTTTTGAACAGCTGACATGTGCCCGCAATAGGCGCGAGCAGAATCGCGATCTGCGCGCGCCTATTAACTAGTTAAATGCCGCTGTCAAACGCAGACAGCGGCATTTAACTACCGCATCCGGCCGTGCGGCCGGATATGAGCGCATCGCCGACCCCCGTCACATGATCGGGGGTCGGCGATGCTCCTCCATTGTAACCATAGAGGTCCTTGAGACCTCTATGGTTACTGATTGCCGGTGGCTGTGAGCGCCCCCCTGTGGTCGGCGCTCACAGCACACCTGCAAATCTGCTGTGTAGAAGCGATCTTATGATCACTGCTGCATAGCAGAGCCGATTGGGCTGTGCCTGCTTCTAGCCTCCCATGGAGGCTATAGAAGCATGGCAAAAGTTAAAAAAAAAAAGTTTTTAAAAATGTGAAAAAAATAAAAAAAATATAAAAGTTTAAATCACCCCCCTTTCGCCCCAATCAAAATAAATCAATAAAAAAAAACCCAACCTACACATATTTGGTATCGCCGCGTTCAGAATCGCCCGATCTATCAATAAAAAAAAAGCATTAACCTTATCGCTAAATGGCGTAATGAGAAAAAAATTTGAAACGCCAGATTTACGTTTTTTTGGTCGCCACGACATTGCATTAAAATGCAATAACGGGCGATCAAAAGAACGTATCTGCACCAAAATGCTATCATTAAAAACGCCAGCTCGGCACGCATAAAATAAGCCCTCACCTGACCCCAGATCACGAAAAATGGAGACGCTAAGAGTATCGGAAAATGGCGCAATTTTGTTTTGTTTTGTTTTTTGCAAAGTTTGGAATTTTTTTTCACCACTTAGGTGAAAAATAACCTAGTCATGTTAGGTGTCTATGAACTCGTAGTGACCTGGAGAATCATAATGGCAGGTCAGTTTTAGCATTTAGTGAACCTAGCAAAATAGGCAAGCAAAAAACAAGTGTGGGATTGCACTTTTTTTGCAATTTCACTGCACTTGGAATTTTTTTCCTGTTTTCTAGTACACGACATACTAAAACCAATGATGGCGTTCAAAAGTACAACTCGTCCCGCAAAAAATAAGCCCTCACATGGCCAAATTGACGGAAAAATAAAAAAGTTATGGCTCTGGGAAGGAGGGGAGCGAAAAACGAAAACGGAAAAACGGAAAAAGCTCCGGGGGTGAAGGGGTTAATGTAATATTAGGATGGAGCAGAAAGTTTCTTCTACTGTAGCTGTTCTCACATCTACATTGCTCATTTGTGCATAAAAGCTTGAGAGAGAAAAAGCTGGTACATGATTATCAGGCTCTGTGCACACGATGCGGATTTTGCTGCGGATCCGCAGCAGTTTCCCATGAGTTTACAGTACAATGTAAACTTATGGGAAACCGAAAACGCTGTGCCCATGCTGCAGATAAAACCGTACGGAAACGCAGCGGTTTACATTCCGCAGCATGTCAATTCTTTGTGCGGAATCCGCAGCAGTTTTACACCTGCTCCATAATAGAAAACTGCAGTAGAATCCGCACAAAAACCACGGTAAATCTGCAGTAAATCCGCAATAAATCTGCAGGAAAAACGCAATGTTTTTGCCCTGCGGATTTATCAAATCCTCTGCGGAAAAATCCGCAGTGGACCATTCTACGTGTGCGCATACCCTCAAAGGGCATTGATGAAAGAGCTCTATGTCAGTAACCTGACATTTTGTAGCAAGAGGTATACATATTATGACTGACATAATCGTTTTTTTACAGCATACATAATTGTTTTTTTTACAGCATACAAATTCCTTTAATTGGAATACTAAAATACTAAAATAAAGTGTAATATGTACAAATTTGCAGGGAAATAAAAAAATTGACATTTACCAGCAATTATGTGGAATATTTTAGTTGTTGGCGTATAATACTTTTATGCTACATAATAGTCGTTCTAATCTCCCAGTATTAAGCCCTCTGTAATTAAACACACAAGACTTGCATGAGACGTGATTAAGCACACCACACACCTTTGTGCTCACCTTTTTGAGTGAGCTGACCCGACAAGAAATAGGCTTGCTTTTTTTATAGAATGCCATGTTACTGTGAATGGGTTGCACCTGTGAATGTTTAGCCAGAAAATGGTGAGAGTGACATCACATCATGGCTATTTGGTGGCAAATATCAGAAAAAATTAACAGGATTACAACTAAATTTAATATGTGATTCACTGGAAAGAAGTAAAAAAAATTCAAGTGTGTTGAAATTGCAAAAGTAGTGCAATTCAACAATTATTTGTTTGCTTTTTCCCTTTACAATAACACTGACCTGGAAATATGATTCTCTAGGTCAGATACAAAAAATTTATAGTTTTGTTGTTTATTTAAATGGTACCGTATTTTTTGGACTATAAGATGCAGCGGACCATAAGACACAACTCAAATTTTCAGAAGGAAAATAGGGGGAAAAAAAGTCAAATGGGAGTCCGTCTTACAGTCCAAATTCAGCTTACCAGGGAAGGGATCGGCACAGGTGAAAGAGTGGTCACAGGGGTCATTTGGTGGTCCAGGCTGGCGCGGTGGCCTCCAGGAAATCTCATCCCAGGCTGGTGCGGTGGCGGTTCTCTGTGTTGCGGCCGTTCTTTGAGGGAGGGCTGGGCTCTGTGGGGTGGCTGGGCTCTGAAGGGTGGCATTGCTCTGAGGGGTAGCTGGGTTCTGTAGGGTGGCTGGGCTCTGTGGGGTGGCTAGGCTCTGTGGGGTGGCGGGGCTCTGTGGAGAGGAGGGGTGGAAGCGCTCTGAGGGGCAGCAGCACTCTATGGTGTGGTAGTGGTGGTGGGGGGTAACAAACAGGCAACCCCCACATGTATTCAGACTGTCTAGCAGTCGCAAATCATGCGGCTGAGGTGACGAAAACTACATCTCCGAGCAGGCCAAAATACTCGGAGGACACCCTAGCATGCTCGGGAAAACCCGAGTAACGAGTATACTCACTCATCACTAAGAGCCTCTCGTTATCCCTTGTCCTCCGAAGAGATGGACTGTAGTCTCAGGATGCATTGCTCCTACTATGCCTACCTGCCTACCCCACCTGCAGGGTGGACTGTCAGCCCGATGAGAGGTAGCAGGCTTGTCCCGTGTAACTAAATGTATTGCTGGTGACAGAACTCTTAGACTCTGGGAGTTTGGTGACCCTGATAAGGGCCACACTTCCCCATCAGTTGATCTGGGAAAACACGTGGGTGTTTGCTGTATCCACGGGAACGCCAAGAACTATCTCGTCGTCACCAGAGGTTTGGTTAAAACAAGCCAGGGTACGGAGTCCCGTGAGGTTGGGGTGGTTGAAGGTTTGCTTCTCCTTGTGATAATCGGGCAGGACTTCAGCCTTTTATGGGACTTGTGTGGAAAGGTGGAGATTAGGGTTGAGCGAAACAGGTCGGCCATTTTCAGAAGTCGCCGACTTTTGGCAAAGTCGGGTTTCATGAAACCCGACCCCTGTGTGGGGTCGGCCATGAGGTCGGCGATCTTCTGAATCTGGTATCGGAATTCCGATACCGAGTTCCGATATGTTTGCGATATCGGAACTCGGTATCGGAATCCACATTTAAGTGTAAAATAAAGAATTAAAATAAAAAATATTGATATACTCACCTCTCCGGAGGCCCCTGGACATCGCCGCTGGTAACCGGCAGCCTTCTTTGCTTAAAATGAGCGCGTTCAGGGCCTTCCATGACGTCACGGCTTCTTATTGGTCGCGGCCGCCCATGTGACCGCCACGCGACCAATCACAAGCCGTGACGTAATTCTCAGGTCCTAAATTCCTAATTCTAGGAATTTAGGACCTGAGAATTACGTCACGGCTTGTGATTGGTCGTGTGGCGGTCACATGGGCGGCCGTGACCAATCACAAGCCGTGACGTCATCTAAGGCCCTGAACGCGCTCATTCTTAAGAAGGAAAGCTGCCGGAAAGAAGCAGGGCGCGTCCGAGGGTGAGTATATACCTAATAGGAATATACTCACCCTCGGCTTCTTTCCGGCAGCCTTCCTTCCTAAGAATGAGCGCGTTCAGGGCCTTAGATGACGTCACGGCTTGTGATTGGTCACGGCCACCCATGTGACCGCCACGCGACCAATCACAAGCCGTGACGTAATTCTCAGGTCCTAAATTCCTAGAATTAGGAATTTAGGACCTGAGAATTATGTCACGGCTTGTGATTGGTCGCGTGGCGGTCACATGGGCGGCCGCGACCAATCAGAAGCCGTGACGTCATGGAAGGCCCTGAACGCGCTCATTTTAAGCAAAGAAGGCTGCCGGTTACCAGTGGTAAGGTCCAAATGGTGGCAAATTCTCCTGTCTCTAAGTTCCAAGGAGAAGATGGCCTTCTCTTCACCTGACAGGTGATTTCAGTATATTCGGATGCCGTTCGGACTACAAGGAGCCCCAGCTACCTTCCACAGGGTGATGGACCGGATACTTGTCCCACACAAGAACTATGCCACCACTTACTTGGACGACATTGTGATCTTCAGCCCGGATTGGGGAAGTCACCCGCAGAGGTTCCAGTTGGTACTCAATGCACTAAGGAAAGCGGGGTTTACCATAAACCCAAAGACTTGCGACCTCGGTAAAGTGGTCGCACGGTAAAGTGGCCACGAGCGAGCTCTAAAAAGCAGGTTAGGGTGTTCCTGGGAATTGTTGGATATTATCAAAGATTTATCCCTAACTTCGCCATGATAGCTGCCCCATGACTGATCTTCTTAAGGGCACAAAGTTGACAATGGTCAAATGGTCATCTGAAGTGGAGATGGCATGAAGCTCATCCTGTGTCGGCAGTCAGACTCAACACCCTGAGAAAGGGGAAAAATGCTCGGGTAACTAGGTGGTTTCTGGTGCTCCAGTACTTCACTTTCCATGTGGAGCACAGGCTGGGGAGGTTGCATGTGAATGCAGATGCCCTGTCCAGACTCCCCTGCTTAGCCAGTGAAGGTGCCAAAACCCCCGGCTTTGTGCAGAGGGGGGTTATGTGACAGAGTCACTGGTGAAGTGATAGAAGGGAGATATGTGTCACTGTGCATAATGGCGTCAATGATGTAAAACCAGAATAGTTTCCTCCAGCACACAGCGTGTTGAAACAGTTAATTGAAAGTTATGGGCGATCATCTGCTCGCTTGTACTATATATATCAGTGCATCATTTTTGCAAAAACACTTCATAACGCCATAGCATAATACATTGTAATATAACATAACACCGCTCAGCAAATGGAAGGATGGACTTCATTTCGTATTCTTCCAACCATCATGGCACTCACATTATGCAGTCTGTCAATTTTCTTTGCCAATAGACAGCTATCGATGAGATTTGCTGATGCTGTTTCTCTTTTCTTGGGAAATCGTGTTCATGACTGCTCCTCAATTCAAACTAATGACCTTTCACTTGGGACTCAACCTAATAATACTCTAAGCTATTAGGGAATGTAAGAACGGGTTGTCTTTTGTAGTATTCAGGAAGAAAAATATTTTTCCACCACCAGGAGAAAAACAATAACAATGCTGTGACATGACAAAAATGTGCAATAACTAATCATATTCAAATAAAATAGTTGCAAGGCAAATTTATTTTTGAGATAGCCAAGATGATTGTATTTAAAATGATGGTGATGGTGATGGTGGTCTTGCATTCAAAGCTGTAGTGGATGGTAAGATATTGAGCCTGAAAGTCACAAGTTCAAAACATGGCTAACAACTTCATGTTAACAACTTCACGCATTTCATGTAGCACTAAAGGATGTTTAGCCTGGTTTAATCTAGTAAATAAATAATTAAAACAAAAACAAAGTGGGTCCCCCCTAATTTTTCATAACCAGGCAAGGTAAAGCAGACAGCTGCAGACTGATATTTTCATGTTGGGAAGGTCCGAGGTTATTGGGGGCTTCCCAGCCTTAAAATACCAGCCTGGAACCGTACCACAAGTGGCGCATCACATTAGATGTGCTAATTCTGGCACTTCACCTTTGCTCTTTCCGATTGCCCTGGTGCGTTGGCAATTGGGGTAATGGGGCTTGGGGTTGATGTCAGCTGTCATTTGTCCAAAATCACAGCTGGCATCAAGCACTTATGTCAGTAATTGAGAGGTGTCTATAAGACACAGCCATTACTAACCCAGGAAGAAAAAACACACAAAAAAAATACTTTATTTAAAAAACACTCCTCTGCGTTTTACCTAGTTCACTAATTTATTAAAACTAAAAACCACACAGGTCCACAGTAGTTCTGCGAATCTGGCTATGAACTTTCTGTGCTTGGCTGCTGAAATTTTGTGGTTCCTATGCGGTGTGTGTGTAAACCTCAGACGGTACACGGATGATCCGTGCACCGTCTGTCTTTTTCTCGCACCCATTGCGGAGAGTGACATGTTAAGTGTTAAGTCTCCTCTTCTCGACATGCTTAACATGTCACTCTCCACAAGGAGAAATTATACTTCTTGGATCTCGGTCAGATGCCTCTCATTCAGCCAAACCAGATCTCCACTTTGCACTGATGAGGGGCAGTACCCCGAAACACAGTGTCTGCAAATTGAGATTCTGGTTTGGCTCTTATCCTAAGTCACGTGACAAGGCTCGTTAAAGGGTCGACATTGACTGTAAGGATTGCTACTTCCAGTAGGTAGCACTAGAGTTCTAGTCTTCTTCCTCTCTGAAGAGACAATTTGCATATTTCCCAGAGGAGCATTGCGGCTTTAAGTCTCCTCATCTCGACATGCTTAACATGTCACTCTCCGCAAGGAGAAATGATACTTCTTGGACCTAAAGATAATATATTTCAAAGTGATTCAACCACCTAAACACCTGCAAAACCTTTTTTACAAAAAATTTATCATACACGATTAGGGATGAGAAAGTATAATCGTCGGTATTCGGTACTCGGCGAGTAATGAACTACGCGCGGTACTCAGAAAAGAGCGAGTATTTCACTACACACCTCGTACTATACGGATCTCCCCCACCCAGCATATAGGTGTATATATATATATATATATATATATACAGTATATATATATAGTTATATTTCATAGAGCGTTAGGTAGCAGAAAAGCCGGTAATTCAATTGTTGGCTTCTGCATAATCATTGCAGAACCTGACAGGATATGAGACATGACAATAGAGAAACTTGGCACTCAAAAATGCTTTAGTGTGGATAGTTATTTATTCAATGTGAATCCATAGAGACAAAAGTTGAACATTTTCAGTCCACACTCGGACCTTAATCAGAACAATTATACTGGTATACTGGGAAATACGTATATCCTGTCAAAACTGGTTCCAACAGAGTTTTCAAAGAAGCCTGGATGCGAAGAGGAATCCTAAGTGTGTCTGCGCACATGGAGGGCGACAAGTCGCGTGGGGAGTTGCGGATATGAGACATGGTTTACATACAGTAAACCACTGCATATCCGTTATATTTTTATATGTCCCTCACTAATAATGTTAGTAGTGTGTGTGTGTAAAACGTAGGAGCTGTAGGGGTTAAATTGAAGGATTAATTCACGGGAAAAAATGGCGTGGGCTCCCGCGCAATTTTCTCCGCCAGAGAGGGAAAGCCAGTGAGTGAGGGCAGATATTAATAGCCTAGAGAGGGACCATGGTTATTGCCCCCCTGGCTAAAAACATCTGCCCCCAGCCACCCCAGAAAAGGCACATCTGTAAGATGCGCCTATTCTGGCACTTAGCCTCTCTCTTCCTACTGCCCTGTGGCATTGGCATATGGGGTAATAAGGGTTTAATGTCACCTTGCTATTGTAAGGTGACATTAAGCCTGGTAAATAATGGAGAAGTGTCAATAAGACACCTATCCATTATTAATCCAATAGTATGAAAGGGTTAAAAATACACACACACATTAAGAATAAAGTATTTTAATGAAAGAAACACACAGGTTTTAAGTACATCTTTATTGTACGCTCAATCCAACCGAAGCCCTCGTTGTTCCGTAAATCTTAAATTTTTTCAACTGTTAAAAATATTTTTATTACACATTTCCTTTAAAAATACCGTCACCAGGTCAAAAATGGACATTTTTCTTATTTTATTCTTGCTGATCCTCTAAGTATGCAGTTCTCTTTTTTTTTCTTTTTTTTTTTTAAATGCACCATACTGTTATAGAGATGTGGCACCTTTTATTTAATGCAAATGTTATAGTCATCACCAATGGGGTGCTCACAAGGTAATAATGCAGAGAAGTCTAAAGACAGGCCACTAGACAATCCTGTGAGCAATTCCCCCCCTTGATGTAGAGCAGTGTCCCCCAACTCCGGTCCTCAAGAGCCACCAACAGGTCATGTTTTTAAGATTTCCTTAGTATTGCACAGGTGATAATTGCTTCACCTTCACAGGCAGGAATTTCATCACATGTGAAATACTAAGGAAAGGAAATCCTGAAAACATGACCTGTTGGTGGCTCTTGAGGACTGGAGTTGGGGAACACTGATGTAGAGCATAAAAATTTGTACAAATTAAAAAGGCCCATGTCCAGAGGCGTAGCAGGGGGTTCAGCACAGCGAGGCAGCAAAACAGACCTGAATGCGCCCCTTACTAGGTAACCATGTTTACAACTACGGTAACACACCCTAACCTTAGGGAATTGGAGAACCCTTACAGATGACCATGCTGTTACTGAAAATGCATCTCTATACGAAAATCAAAAGCGATATTACCACCATATGATGATCATAAAGATGTAAATACCAGTCCTGTAGAATATATTAAGAGATTACATTATAGTTAAAGATAGGGACTTATTGCTGCCATTCTTTCTGATGGGAGTCATTCATTCATCCTGTCTTTTCCATTTAGACCATACCACCATGAGAATTTCTTCTAGTCATTGTCAGAGTTTACAACAAAGAAAATCAAAGATAAAAGCAAAAAAGAGCAAATACCCTGTAGTAAGTAAATAAATAAATAGTAAATTCGTAAAAGTCATCAGATCGTGACAAGGTGTAATCAGGACGTCTATCTCTAGAATTAAACCTCTCTATGTGTCAGCAGACCTCAAAATAGATGGAGGCAGAGCAGAACCCAGACTGGACTGTTCAGATGCCTGCTCTTGAAAAGCCAAGGAGGAAAAAAAGGGAGGAGCTACGTCCCTGTTTGTGCAAAGTATAAAAAATTAAAGCAAAACCCAAAAAATGAGCTGAACATATGTTAGCATACGTGCACTATGTAGGTGCATATTCACACTGTGGTCATTAAACAGACAAAACCTGAGATAAAAACAAAATGAGCTAATATTCTATAGTAAGCAAATAAATAGTAATAGTACCAGTAAATAGCATAAGGTACTTAGCTAACACCATTTTGATCACAAAAGCATAAAAGTCATCCCACCACATCAAGGTGTACCCAATCAAGATGATTTTATCTCTAGCAGTAAACCTCTCTATGTGTCAGCAGAAGTAGTGTAGCTACCGGGGGCACAGAAGAGGCGCCCCGTGCTCTTAGGGGGCCCACCTGAAGCTACGTTACTGTAACTGTATCAGCATGCACAGCGTGCCCGTACAATTTCATCCTGCATCAGAGCAGGGAGAATTGATCTCTAGGCCCTGCCATGCAGCTGCTATGGGGCCCCTGAGCAGGAGGGGGGGCCCGGTGCTAGCAGTGGGCCCTCCCCCGCCCGTCATCGCAAGATCAACTGTATCGTCCATATACAGGTTGGTCTACCTCTGTGTCTCCTCATGTCGATTTAGCCTTTCGGCTTCTAAATGTCAGGGTCTATAACTACCCACTATGGATTAATGTATGGTTTTATAACTGCACTCTATGAATGAAAGCACTGACTTTGGGATTTCCTATTCACACTGTTGTATTTGTACCCCACAGATTTTAATATTATATGTAGGTCTGGTTACCATATATAACGAGTGCACTATGCACTTACATAATTGGGTATTGTCAAGGTTTATTAATAGGATCGTTTGCAATTGTATTGACTAGTGTACAAATTCCTTAGTCTAACTAAATATACCATATATTATCTTTAACACTGACTAGTGACTAGACATCCATATAGACTTATATACCTACCTATTGAATGAGGCACTAAGGTGTCGCCACTCTTTAAATTTTGACTTAGTATCTTTTATTTTTTCTGTCTATGCATTATTTATATATATAATAAACTTGAATATACAATTACATTATTGTTCGATTCTCCATTTTTTCTTTCAGTTATTTATGTAAAATTCTATGGATGAGCTTTTCTTTAATTAGCCTTCTTTTTGGGATTATAATATAGAGTCTGCCTATGGGAGGTGCATTATACTATAGAGTCTGCCTATGGAGAGTGCATTAAACAATATAAAGTATGCCTATGGGGTTGCATTATACTATAGAGTCTGCCTAAGGGGGTGCATTATACAATATGAAGTCTGCCTATGGAGGCGAAGTATACTATAGAATCTGCCTATGGGGGTTGCATTATACTATAGAGTCTGCCTATGGAGGTGAATTATACTATAAAATTTGCCTATGGGGGTGCATTATACTATAGAGTCTGTCTATGGGGGGTGCATTATACAATATAAAGTCTGCCTATGGAGGAGGTGAATTATACTATAGAATCTGCCTATGGGGCTGCATTATACAATATAGATTCTGCCTATGGGGAGTGCATTGTACAGAATATAGTCTGCCTATTGGGGTGCATTATACAATATAGAGTCTGCCAATGGGGGGTGCATTATATTATATGGAATCTGCCTATGGGGAGTGCATTATACTATATTGAGGACTATCTGGTGCATAATACTATGTGGAGGTTTTCTAGGGGGCCACCATACAGTGTGCAGATTACAGTGAGGGGCCATCATACAGTGTTAGAGCCATCAGTCTGGGGGCTACTAATGGATCAGTATACTATGCGGGTGATACTACACAGTGAGGGGGGCATTATACTGTGTATACGGGAGCTGTACAGGGGGGAGACTCTGGACATTAATTTAAAGTGGGCATTTATTGTTTTAGGGGAACTCAAGTTATTGTGTAGGAGAGAAGACCGGGCTGTGGGTGCTGACAGGGCACTGGGTCCCGAACTGCTGGGGCCGAGCCTACTGTTGCAGGGGGGAAGGAGATTAGGAACGGAGCAGACCCTTAACCTGGATAGAGGGGGCGTGGTGAGCCAGGAGTGTATAAGAGGGTTAGCGCAGGAAAAAAGCAGGGGTTTCCACCAGAGAGAAGAGACAGTGAGGACCGGCGCAGTGCTGCGAGTAAAGATAGGCCGCACTGCAGCATTAAAGGTTGGGTGCAGTAGGGACCCTGAGATGACATCGGGTGTGCGGAGCAGTGCACGCCAAATAGGTGACTGCCCGAGAATACCCTTGGCTGCAGAGCAGCATAACGGACTAGGGGCTCAGCGGGGCAGACCATGACTGCCCGTTGCCGCCAGAAGAGAGAAGACTGACTTGTTAGGCGGGGAAGCCGGATAAAATCACAACCGGCCTCAGCCGGCAGCCAGCATTTCATTCAGAAGAAGGAACGGGCACCTGATTCACGCTAAGTGAAATTGGCTTACACATAAACTGACTTTGAGTTGCTCCTTCCCTGTGTGATACCTAGCATTAACCTGATTTATTCCCTGTTGCTCCCTGCGAGGAGGTTTACAACTGTAGCGATTAAATTAAAAGATTGTTTTCCCATTTTCCCTTGCTCTGTGCCTCTGTGTCGCTCCATCCAATTAACTGTGTTATAATTGCGACTGTCAAAAGGGCACGCAGGGCATTATTAATTTCTAGGTTTTTAGTGGGCAAAATGTGGGCACTGTTTTTAAGGGTACTTGCACATGGCATTACTATATTCTAGAGGGTTGTTTTACAAGCTGGGGCACACTGTTTCAAGGAGCAGGTGCAGTAATAGGGACACAAAAGTCAACAGCGGCTCGGTATTGGGGTATCAGCAAGATGAGGAGTTTGTGCAGGTTGGTTATAGTCCCATTGGAGACAGGGCTGAAATATGAGACGTGAAATATGTCTTTGTTGTAATCTCTGCAGCCGAGTTCTGGCTGGAGAAGTTGTCATATTGGTCTGGGCCAGATGAAAAAGACAGGAAAAGTGAACAATTCCATCTGAAAAAATGTCAGCTGTTACCATCTGTAACTTTGCTGTAATCTCTTATATGTTTTTGTAGGATTGGTATCTACCACTGACCATATGGCTGTAATATCCATGTTGGTCTTGATATAGAGATTATTTTCAGTAACATAGTAGTCATCTGCTGAGGTTCTCCTACATCCACTTGTATTAGGGTACGAGAAAAAAAGTTCTGATATCTGGACCGAAAAAATGGGCGCGTGCCATTCGAGTGTCATGCGAGTACAATGCGATTTTCACACCTAGCATACTATTTACATCCAAGTGCATTGCGATTGCTATCCAATTGCAATGTGATTTTAACATGAGCTTTTAGATACAGCAGTTCTCTGTCATTTACACATCGTTTTCAAAGGGAATATTCGTCAAAACACATCTGGTGTCCATCTGCTGGATTGGGTGTAGTGAATGAACTTTCGGTCCTGTGAGGCAGTGACCCCTGTTAGAGCTAGGGGGCGCTGTTTGTGCTCCCTAGAATGCGCACAGAGTCGTATGAAGGCCATAGGTGTGCATGGCAGTCGCAGGTGTAGCTGTGATTGCAATGTGAGGTAGTGACTCGTGTCACAGGTAGGGGTCGCTGTGTGTTCTCCCCAGGTTGTGCATGCAGACGGATGAAGTCCATAGGTGTGCATGGCAGTCATTAATTTCCGGTCCGGGTTTTCCATGTGGCTGAAGGCCACAGGTTTGTGGGTTATAAGCCCTGCAGTAAAGGGTATGGGTGTGTCAGGTGTCAGGTGAGGTGCACATCAGTGTCAGTCTGGTGTGTGTGCTGGTGTGCAGAGCAGAGGCCTGCAGAGCTCTGGCTGGGTGCATGGAAGCACAGGCCAGCGGAGCCAGCACCCAAGGCATCTGACTAGCCTGGCACCTGCATACAGCATTGCAAGTCGTCCATGGTACTGGTCTCAGATGTGGACAGTCCTGTACCCTGAGGTGGGTGTCCTGTGCCCAAAGGAGTCAGATTTGGACAGTCCTGTGCCTGGATGTAAATGTCCTGTGCCTGAAGGAGTCAGATGTGGACAGTCCTGTGCCCGGAGGTGGATGTCCTGTGCCTGAAAGAGATGGATGTGGACAGTCCTGTGCCCGAAGGTGGATGTCCTGTGCCCAAAAGAGGACTAGCATGTGTAACGATAGCAAACAGGTGGATATGGTGTCCGGCTGCTATCCAGAGGATATCCTGGGCTTTGTATGGCTGTGTGAGTAAAGAGACTGTAAGAGACTGTGATACAGTGATGCAGGACACCCATGGGAACTAGTCGGAGGGGGCTGGTGTGTGTAGTATCTGCAACATATGAGGCTGTGTGTATGGAGACTGTAATATGGCGTGCGGTCGCCCAGGGAAACTGGACAAGGGAAGTCTGGCCTATTTAGGGACTGAAAATCTAAAGCCATATGATATGTACGGCTATAAACTGGTGTGAACTGTACACTGATAATATACACTGAAGTTATATGCATTTGTGTGAATTGGACTTTAATGCTGTGAGGAAACACATTAAAGAGACTTTTGTGTTGGAACTTTGTGTGTCACTGCCTCTTCCCTGTGTACGATGCTACTACAATCTTACAGTCCCCATTCTACTATTTCTACTGTGGTGAAATTCATGCCACTTTGGTGGTATCTGCCAATAATTTTTGGAAATGTGAACACTCCTGGTTAGGTCTCCTTCATGTGTGTTGCCTGTAGCAGTAGGCCTCCGAGACCATCAGGCCTTCACTTCCTTGCACACAACTAACCGTGTTACTTTCCTTAACTTTTTCTGACAATAGTAGTCTACAAAACTGATATTTGTGCCACCTGAGTTTGGCTCAGCATGAAGGCAGGTAGAGGTGTTGCATGTGGTATCAGGGCTCCCAGTAAAGGGGCCCTACACCGATCCCTCACCCACCTCGTCCTACTGTGATGTTCATTGGAAAGCTGTACATGCTGTCCCAGACCTCGATACCTCATGCCTGGCTGATTGCTGCAGTTCCATGCTGCAATTTGTACTGTGGGTAAATTAAGGTCACTTTCCTGGTGTCTATCCCTCATTTGATGTGTTTTGGCAGCATTTGGGGCTATCTTAAGGTGTTGTACATGCGTTTGTTTTTGCCTCCCATTGATTATAATGGCATTCGGTTATGTTCAGCGAATGTTCGCCAAATTAGTCGACGAACATAACTCGAACCGCATATTGAAATATTCGCTCATCTCTAGTCATAAGGTACCCAGTTTAGCAAGAAAAAATTGTTAAAAGATCCTTTTTAATTACTATGGATGCATGATTAGGGTTGAGCCAAGGAGGGGAAATTAAAGGATTTTAGTTGCACATGGTCAATGCTACCATGACAAAAATATCATTAGAATTTTTTCTATTGGCAGCTATGTAAAATAGAAGTGAAAGTATGCATATTTGAATGTTCCCCAGAGGATTTATCTCACTCACTGATCTGACAAAAGATGAAAAAATATCAAAACCTTAACACAAACATTACCTACCGTCCTTGGTATGATGATTGTTGTGATTGTGAGCCATGAGAAGAATATACATAATAGATCTAATCTGTCGACTAAAACAAAGGTGAAGAAAGGTGCATCCAGTTTCAAAGTAAGAAGCACCATAACATCCAACAGTATGTTAACAAATTTTCATTGCAGTAGAAATCCATTACATACCACTCAAAGAGGTTTGTAAAAGTGCCATGCACGCAGTTCAATAAGTCTATTGACTTGCAATGGTTATCATCATGGACTCTTCATAGTAATTGCTAATACTAGCTTGAATGCTAAGAAAAACTATCAAACCCTACTCAAGGTCTTTTAGCCTATTGCTGCAACATGACATAGCAATTTTTCCATAACTAAAATGAAAAATAAACATTGTAACAGTACCTTTAACCCCTTAAGGACTGAGCCACTTTGTACGTTAATGACTGAGCTTCATTTTTAAATCTGACCAGTATCAATTTATGTGGTAATAACTCTGGAATGCTTCAATGGATCCCACTGATTTTGAGATTTTTTTTTATAGACTTATTGTATTTCAT
The DNA here is from genome assembly GCF_051348905.1 of Ranitomeya variabilis. NCBI lineage: Eukaryota > Metazoa > Chordata > Amphibia > Anura > Dendrobatidae > Ranitomeya > Ranitomeya variabilis. Next base: position 396,233,929 of record NC_135234.1, read on the forward strand.
GAAAGTGGTAATTTGTTTGCTATAACTTTATTTGGGAAAATATCAGAATTTTTTGGAAAATTTTAAAAAATTCGCAATTTTCAAACTTCTAATTCTGATGCCCTTAAACCCCTTAAACCAGAATTATGTCACATAAAATAGTTAATAAATAACATTTCCCACATGTCTACTGTACATCAGCACAATTTTTGAAAAATAATTTTTCTTTGTTAGGAAGTTGGAAAGGTTAAAATTTGATCAGTAATTTCTAATTTGTACATAAAAATTTACAAAACTATTCTTTTTAGGGACCACATCATATTTGAAGTGACTTTGAAGGGCCTATATGACAGAAAATACCCAAATGTGACACCATTCTAAAAACTGCACCCATCAAATTTATCAAAACCACATTAAAGAAGTTTATTAACCTTTCAGGTGCTTCACAGGAATTAATGGAATGTGGAAGGAAAAATTAACATTTAACTTTTTTCACAGAAATGCTACTTTAGGTCCAAACTTTTTATTTTAACAATGGTAACAGGAGAAAATGAACCTCAAAATTGTTGTCATACCCCATATGTGGAGGAAAACTACAGTTTGGATGCATGGCAGGGTTCAGAAAAGAAGGAGCACCGTTAGACTTTTTGAACCCAAAAATGGCTGGAATCGAGAACCCCGTATGTTCATAAACAGAAAACATTTTTACGGCTAAAATGTTGTTGAAGCCCAAAATCTTTCATTTTTATAAGGGTTAATAGGAAAAAATGGACCTCACAGATTGTTGTGCAACTTTTCCTGACTGCGCCGATACTCTGCATGTAATCGGGAAGTACTTTTGAGGCACAGTGCAAACCTCAAAAGGTAAGGAGTGCCATATTAGAATGGCATGTAAAAGTTTGGACACCCCTGGACAAAATTACTGTTATTGTGAAGCAAGTTGAAGATGTGATATGATCAGTCTACAAACCCCCAAATTGCTACTGAAGCCTTGACTGCACAAAATAAAAAATTGGAGTTGCAGAATAGATGTACAATAGAGACAGTCATAGGAAGGCTTGCAGTCATACTCTTGATGCATTAGAGACATATATCTTTGTTGAATGTTTGACATCACTTTAGTGCACCATGCAATAGAATTAATGAGCTGTTGTGCAACTTTTTTCTGTGTACTTCAGCTAAAGTAGGAAAAAGTTATGCAAATTAATTTTACAACATTTACATAGTTTCAGTTACACAACTGGTGTTACACAACTAAAGACAGAGTGTAGCCCCAGGGTTAGGGTCAGTGTAAAAAGTTGTCAAAGTGCAATTTTGCAGTAAAGCTTAATGTAATAATGTGTATGTGTTCTGTGTCTAGCGTGTGACTGGTGTATATATATCCTGTGTCTAGCTTGTGACTGGTGTCTACAGGTCTTTTGTCTAGCATGTGACTGGAGTGTATGTATCCTGTGTCTAGAGTGTGACTAGTGTGTATGTATCCTGTGTCTAGCTTGTGACTATTGTGTATGTGTCTTTTGTCTAGCGTGAGATTGGAGTGTATGTGTCATGTGTCTAGTGTGTGTATGTGGCACATGTCTAAGTAATACAATCTTTCTGTGCTTATAGAATATCATTGTTCTCAGCAGCACTGGACTTGTTTACACAAAATTATCTGCTGCTGATAAGGATGTTTTTAAATCAAGCATAAAAATCATTGCACCCAACAAATGAGCATTTTGCTGGTTTGTCAGGTGATTGTTTGGACAGGTATATAGTTGGAAAGAATTCCCTGATTTATGAGCTTGACTAGATGGAAATTGAGGGAAGATTCTGCAGCTAGTACCCCTAAAATATGGTGGGCCCCAAGAATGATTCTCTGTGATGGGCCCAAACTACTCCAGTCTGATGCTGCATGTCTGCAACCCATGATTCTGATACAAAGATATTAGCTGCATTCACTGTATACTGTAAAATAATGATAATTACAGTCATAATAATCTGAATACGTTTCTTCAGCTTCAAAAAAATCATGGATATTTTAATTTTTCTTAAAGGCAGGGGAAAAAGTGCCTTACTTTTATGTACTCTCCTGGAATTTCTGGATTGTTGGTAACCATGATCACAGCTGCAGAACATGCCGACCATGCCGCACACCTTTGGCGTGAAGCCTGTGTGATCTGCAGTTGCGGACCTCTGATAGGACTGCAGCTGTAGATTAAGTGGTTTTCTGCTTCATAATAGTTCTCAGATCTGCATTATTCCAAAGATACACCTCCAGTTGAAAATAGCACTTTCCTTGACAAGCCGCTCTCCTTCACGAGCCCAGATCATTATGCTCCTGCCTATACAGCAGTGTTTTTAGGAAAATTTCCCTTATCCATGGGTAAGGAGATAACTTCCTGATCAGTGGGTTCTAACTGCAGAGATCCCTATAGATCTAAAAAAAAGAGGCCAAACATGCAAAGGATAACTTCCATACTTGGTACAAACACCTTTAGGGGGTTGTCCACTACTAGGACAACCACTCCTTAAACTAATGTTCGGCCCTGTTCCAGCGGTGGTGGCACTCACTGTCCCGGGGCTGTGATGTGGTGGAATGACGCGTGACGCCCGACACCCAATCCGGGCTGGCGTCACTGTCTCCACCTTCGGAAAAACTGAACATGAAGAGGAAGCCAGAGCTGCAGCTCATCCTGGACTTTACTTCATGTTCGGTTTGTTTGAAAGCGGAGACAATGGCATCAGCGTTAATTGGGCACTGGCGTTGCGTGTAACAACACTGCATCATAGCCACGGAGTGCCGACACAGCGGGAGTGGCGAAGGAACAGGAGGTGAGTATAAGCTTTATTATTTTATCGGGGCCGAACATTTAGTTTAATAAGCTGTTGTTCCAGTAGTAGACAACCCCTTTAATTAAAGAAAAAATAATAAATTAATACAAGTCTTGCACTAAATGGCATTCTTTCTAAAAACAATTTAGTTTTTTTTTATTTCAGATTGCACCCAAGTTCAGACACATTTATCTTAGCAAATTTACATCTACCTAATGTTTCAATTTCATTTCCTTCTACATTATTCCTCACAGCCTCACAACTTTACTTTGTACTATCCCCTTGCATAAAGATACATTTCATATCTGTTCAGATACTGGGTCATGATTTGTTCATGCAGTTTAAACTGCTACTACTACCCTGTTTTTAATAAAGGATACCTGGATCATTGTACAAAACAAGCACTCTTACATTTGGGGTCACGGATTTCTCATAGCGTATAAGGTCTTGGGAACAGAACCCTCACTTCTATTCTCTTTATGCATGACTTGCTCTGAAAATTAGAAGCTTTGTCTTCTTTCTTTATTTTTATAGTGTTAATATTACACTATAAAAATAAAGATTATTGATATTGAAATTATTATTATTATTATTATTAATAATAATAATAATGATTTATAGTAATAGCTATAATAATATTTTAGGTGTATTCAACATTGACTAGGATTATTTTAAATAAGGAAACAAGCATGAATTGAAATTTCTAAAATATATTTGAAGACAATTTTTAAAATCTGATTTGCTCATACTAATGGCGTTATATTTATGTCAATGTTTCCTTTAGAACGGTAGGTTAATTTCTCAATAATTGTGAGCAATGAGGCACACAGTACATCTAGAACTACAGTATATTGATTTTGCTTTGATCCTCTCCTTCCTCTTACGCTCCCTGTATGAATCACTAATTTATATGAGAAGGTACTTATTAAAAGTTTACAATATGCTTGATTCTAATTTTAGTTCTTATTTCCTCTTCTTTCGTATCACTCCTAAGACATCAACTACAATGACATCATGTAAGGATAATAAATATGATCCATATTTCATGGCTGAATCACCATACAACAAAAGATGGCAAATGATCAGATTTGTTCCTTGCCACCATATACCTTCTAATTATCTCAATGTACGGAGAATGAAAAGTATTTAGAGGCAGTGACATTCATGGCTTGTGGCACTTAAGACCAACGAGAATTTAAAATTGGGATATACAGATCATGGTGTCATTGAAGTCGATTCCTGGGTGCATGTAATGCTTACCTACCATTCATTTATTCAGTCTTAGTTGCCTGCATGTTTTGTACGTCAGTTGAACATACACAGGCACAGAATTTTAATTAAAACAAAGTGAAGTTTATTGTCCTTCATAAACTTCTCAGCTTGAAAAGGAAAAAAAACAGCTTTCTTCAACACAAATTAATAAGAAAAACAGTCCTTTTTTTGGGTGAGGCAAAACAAATGAAAAGGTCTCACCAAGTTGCCATCACAGGCACTTCTCAGACTGTCCATAATGAACACTTGAAAAAGACCTATGGCTGGTCGAAATGTCACATCTACGGCAGAACAAATGGAACCTTGAGCTTTTTTTTCACCTGAATTAGATGCTGTCTCTTTCTTCTATAGATTTTTTTTCCAAGTGGACAATTTGGAACTTGTTTGACTGTTGACTGTGCATCTTGTTTGTGTCTATGTGCCCTTTGTAGAGTTGTGGCCAAAAGTATTGACACCCCTGCAATTCTGTCAGATAATACTCAGTTTCTTCCTGAAAATGATTGCAAGCACAAATTCTTTGGTATTATTATCTTCATTTAATTTGACTTAAATGAAAAAAACACAAAAAGAAATGTCCTAAAGCCAAATTGGATATAATTCCACACCAAACATAAAAAAGGGGGTGGACAAAAGTATTGGCACTGTTCGAAAAATCATGTGATGCTTCTCTAATTTGTGTAATTAACAGTGCCTGTAACTTACCTGTGGCACCTAACAGGTGTTGGCAATAACTAAGTCACACTTGCAGCCAGTTGACATGGATTAAAGTTGACTCAACCTCTGTCCTGTGTCCTTGTATGTACCACATTGAGCATAGAGAAAAGAAAGAAGACCAAAGAACTGTCTGAGGACTTGAGAAACCAAATTGTGAGGAAGCATGAGCAATCTCAAGGCTACAAGTCCATCTCCAAAGAACTGAATGTTCCTGTGTCTACCGTGCGCAGAGTCATCAAGAAGTTTAAAGCCCATGGCACTGTGGCTAACCTCCCTAGATGTGGATGGAAAAGAAAAATTGACAAGACATTTCAACGCAAGATTGTGCGGATGTTGGATAAAGAACCTCGACTAACATCCAAACAAGTTCAAGCTGACCTGCAGTCCGAAGGTACAACAGTGTGTCAACCCGTACTATCCGTCGGCATCTGAATGAAAAGGGACTGTATGGTAGAAGACCCAGGAAGACCCCACTTCTTACCCCAAGACATAAAAAAGCCAGGCTGGAGTTTGCCAAAACTTACCTGAAAAAGCCTAAAACGTTTTGGAAGAATGTTCTCTGGTCAGATGAGACAAAAGTAGAGCTTTTTGGGCAAAGGCATCAACATAGAATTTACAGGAGAAAAAAATAGGCATTCAAAGAAAAGAACACGGTTCCTACAGTCAAACATGGCGGAGGTTCCCGGATGTTTTGAGGTTGCTTTGTTGCCTCTGGCACTGGACTGCTTGACCGTGTGCATGGCATTATGAAGTCTGAAGACTACCAACAAATTTTGCAGCATAATGTAGGGCCCAGTGTGAGAAAGCTGGGTCTCCCTCAGAGGTCATGGGTCTTCCAGCAGGACAATGACCCAAAACACACTTCAAAAAGCACTAGAAAATGGTTTGAGAGAAAGCACTGGAGACTTCTAAGGTGGCCAGCAATGAGTCCAGACCTGAATCCCATAGAACACCTGTGGAGAGATCTAAAAATGGCATTTTGCAGAAGGCACCCTTCAAATATCAGGGACCTGGAGCAGTTTGCCAAAGAAGAATGGTCTAAAATTCCAGCAGAGCATTGTAAGAAACTCATTGATGGTTACCGGAAGCGGTTGGTCTCAGTTATTTTGGCTAAAGGTTGTGCAACCAAGTATTAGGCTGAGGGTGCCAATACTTTTGTCTGGCCCATTTTTGGAGTTTTGTGTGAAATGATCAATGTTTTGCTTTTTGCTTTATTCTCTTTTGTGTTTTTTCATTTAAGACAAATTAAAGAAGATAATCATACCAAAGAATTTGTATTTGCAATCATTTTCAGGAAGAAACTGAGTATTATCTGACAGAATTGCAGGGGTGTCAATACTTTTGGCCACAACTGTAATTGTCAAATATTGGAGTGCTTGCAAACTTCTTTCATTTTTATGTCCACCATGAACAGTCTTGCTCCTGCCTCAGCACAACATCATTACTGAGCTATGTCCAGCTGCCTGTTAGTAAGCCTGTAAGACCCAGACTGGAGTATGGGAGAGATCTTTCCCACCCAGGGTCTCTTGGTCACTCATAAATCACAGACCCAAAATCCAGTCAAAATAAAACCATCTTATTAACCTGTTGTTACTGGTGCACTTTCTTCCGGAACTTACATCACCGAGGCCACCAACCTCGGTGACACATTTGCAGAGGTGTATCTATCCTTTCCTGCACCCGGGGCAAAGGATCAGTTTGGCGCCCCCCCAAACCCCCCCAAAAAAAACCTCCCCCATTTGAACCTTAACTCTATTGAAACTGTATGACCAAGCCAAGGTTCATTCCTGAATCCCCATATTGTTAAAATAGATACCAATAAAAGTAAAATTAATTGAGACATCAGTAGGTTAAGTGTCTTTGAATATCCATATTGAATCAGCAGCCCCAAATAATCCTGCATAAAGGTTAATAATGGCCCCATAAGATGCTCCATAGACACATTTGCCCAATATAGTGCTGCAGAAACGTTGATTATGGCCCCATAAGATGCTCCATAAAGATATTTGCGCCATATAGTGCTGCAGAAACGTTGATTATGGCCCCATAAGCTGCTCCATAAAGATATTTGCCCCATATAGTGCTGCAGAAACGTTGATTATGGCCCCATAAGATGCTCCATAGAGACATTTGCCCCATATAGTGCTGCACAAACGTTATGGCCCCATACAGACACTTGCCCCGTTATAGTGCTGCACAAACGTTATGGCCCCATAAGATGCTCTATACAGATGCTTGCCCCATATAGTGCTGCACAAACGTTATGGCCCCATAGATGCTCCATACAGACACTTGCCCCGTTATAGTGCAGCACAAACGTTATGGCCCCATAAGATGCTCTATAAAGACACTTGCCCCATATAGTACTGCACAAACGTTATGGCCCCATAAGATGCTCTACACAGACACTTGCCCCATATAGTGCTGCACAAACGTTATGGCCCCATAAGATGCTCTATACAGACACTTGCCCCATATAATGCTGCACAAATGTTATGGCCCCATAGATGCTCCATACAGACACTTGCCCCATTATAGTGCTGCACAAATGTTATGGCCCCATAGATGCTCCATACAGACACTTGCCCCGTTATTGTGCTGCACAAACGTTATGGCCCCATAAGATACTCCATAAAGATATTTGCCCCATTTGCTGTTGCTGCGATACAAAAAAAAAAAATCACATACTCACCTCTCCATCGCTCACGCCCCCGGCACTTTCAATATTCACCTGTTCCTCGTTCCAGCCGCCGCTCCATCTTCCGCCTCCTCTGCACTGACGTTCAGGCAGAGGGCGTGAACTAACTACGTCACCGCGCCCTCTAACCTCAGCATCACTGCAGAAGACAGAGCGGCGCCTGGAACGAGGAGCAGGTGAATATCGCGCTGCGCTCCCCCTCCCCATTATACTCATCTGCTCCTGGCGCGGTGCAGTCCCTGCTTCCCCGGCGCTGCTGCTTCTTCCTGTACTGAGCGGTCACCGTTACCACTCATTACAGTAATGAATATGCGGCTCCACCCCTATGGGAGGTGGAGTCGCATATTCATTACTGTAATGAGCGGTACCTTGTGGCCTCAGTACAGGAAGAAGCTGGGGCGTCGGGGAGCCAGGGACCTGCAGGGACAGCGCCAGGAGTAGGTGAGTATAATTAGACAGACCCCGCTCCCTGGCCCTGCCAACCCCTGGGTATGACTCGACGAGGAGCCTCCTTGGACCGCCGCATCATCAGGCAGCCCGCTGGCGCCCCCCCCCCCGTCGGCTGCGCCCCCCCCGTCGGCTGCGCCCCCCCGTCGGCTGCGCCCGGGGCACATGCCCCGGCTGCCCCCTGGATACGCCACTGCACATTTGTGCCATCCAGGACTACCTCACCTCCTGTTTTCGTACTATATATATATATATATATATATATATATATATATATATATATATATATATATATATATATATATATATATATATTTTGGCATGTAAAAGTTTTGGCTGCCCTGGTCAAAATTACTGTTATTGTGAAAAGTTGGGCAAGTTGAAGATGAAATTATCTCTAAAAGGGCTAACGTTAAAGATAACACATTTACTTTGAATATAAGGCAATAAATATTTATAGTCAGTTTTTACTATTTTAAAATTACAAAAATGATAACGGCCAATGCAAAAGTTTAGGCACCCTTGGAGATTTGTGTGCTCAGATAACTTTGACCTAGGTTTCAGACCTTAATTAGCCTGTTAGGGTTATACTGTAGCTTGTTCACTACCATCATTAGGAAAGGCCAGGTGATGCAAATTTCCCAGCATTATAAATACCCAGCCTCCTGTAATCTTATGCCAAAAAACAGCAGCCATGGGTTCTTCTAAGCAGCTGCCTAGCACTCTGAAAATGAAAATGGTGGTGGCTCACAAAGCAAAATAAGGCTATAAGTAGATAGCAAAGCAATTTTCAAGTTGCCCTTTCCTCAGTTTGAAATGCAATTAAAAAATAGCAGTTAACAGGAACAGTAAAGGCCAAGATAAGGTTTAGAATACAAAGAACAATTTCAGTGAGAGCTTCTCGTAGGAGTGCTAGAGAGACAAATCCAAACCCCTGCTTGGCTGCAAAAGACTTTTGGAAAGGTTAAGGAGACATTGGAGTTATGGTACATTGTTTCTACTGTACAGAGACTCCTGAACAAATATGGCCTTCATGGAAGAGTCAACAGAAGAAACCTCTTCTGCATCCTCACCATAAAAGTGAAAAGTTTTACAATGGCACTCACAGTCCCCTAAAGCTGTGATAAGGAGTACCACCAGGTACACAACCAAGAGAGAGAGAAAGAGAGACTTCAACTTTCTTAAGTGTTCACAATAACAATAATGTTGACCAGGAATGCCCAAACTTGTACATGCTACTATATATATAACACCAAATCAATCACTTAAAGGGCCATGAAGCAATGCACATATGAAAACCCAAAGAAATCAACTTCATATATATCATTATTCAAAACCAATATATAAAATCACAGCAAATACCACAAGTACAGGAGAAAAGGTGGGATACCTATAAGATGCACCCTCACATAACAGTCAATGGTAAAATACAAGAAAACTTAATATGCAGTATGTACTCTTCCAAAGTAATAACTTGCCTTCTATGTGCAGACATGGGAGCCATAATAGTAAAAGTAAAAGTGTAATACATAAATATATTATAATTAGATGTAATAGATTACCCATGTAGGCACAGCGAAGGCGAAAGAAATATATATATCATATACATTTCACATACACATAATGAATAATATAAGTGAAGAATAATTACCAAGAGAGAAGCACTCAAAAGGACCCACTACACCCGACGCGTGTTTCGCATTGAAATGCTTCGTCCATCCATTTATGTATTACACTTTTACTTTTACTATTATGGCTCCCATGTCTGCACATAGAAGGCAAGTTATTACGTTGGAAGAGTACATACTGCATATAATTTTTCTTGTATTTTACCGTTAACTATTATGTGAGGGTGCATCTTATAGGTATCTCACCTTTTTCTCCTGTACTTGTGGTATTTGCTGTGATTTCATATATTGGTTTTGAATAAAGATATATATGTTTTATTGTATTGGCTTTGTGTGAAGTTGATTTCTTTGTTTTTTTTTATATATAAATACATATATATATATATATATATATATATATATATATATATATATATATATATATATATATAGTATACGGGCTTCTCACAATCACAAAATTTGGATATCATCAAAAAGTTAATTTATTTCTGTTCTTCAATACAAAAAGAGAAACTCATATTGTATAGAGTCATTACAAACAGAGTAGTCTATTTCAATTGTTTATTTCTGTTAATGTCGATAGTTATGGCTTACAGCCAATGAAAACCCAAAAGTCATTATCTCAGTAAATTGGAATACGTTATAACACCAGCTTGGAAAATGATTTTAAAATCTGAAATGTTGGCCTACTGAAATGTATGTTCAGCAAATGCACTCAATGCTTGGTCGGGGCTCCTTTTGCATCAATTACCGCATCAATGCGGCATGGAATGGAGGTGATCAGCCTCTGGCACTGCTGAGGTGTTATGGAAGCCCAGGTTGCTTTGATAGCAGCCGACAGCTCGTCTGCATTGTTGGATCTGGTGTATCTCATCTTCCTCTTGACAATACCCCACGGATTCTTTATGGGGTTAAGGTCGTTAGTTTTCTGGCCAATCAAGCACAGTGATACTGTTGTTATTAAACCAGGTATTGGTACTTTTTGCAGTGTGGACAGGTGCCAAGTCCTGCAGGAGAATGAAATCTCCATCTTCAAAAAGCTTGTCGACAGAGGGAAGCTTGAAGTGCTTTAAAATTTCCTGGTAGACAGCTGCGCTGACTTTGGTCTTGATAAAACAGGGTACACCTACACCAGCAGATGACATGGCTTCCCAAACGATCACTGATTGTGGAAACTTCACACTAGACCTCAAGCAGCTTGGATTGTGTGTCTCTCCACTCTTCCTCCAGACTCTTGGACCTTGATTTCCAAATGAAATGCAAAATTGACTTTCATCTCAAAGCAACACCTTTTTCTTCTTGGCATAGGTAAGACGCTTCTGGCATTGTTTATTGGTCACTCAGTATGATGGCTCCCATAGCCCCTCACTCAGTATGATGCTCCCAACAGCTCCTCACAAAGTATATTGGCCTCCACAGTCCACCAGTTGTATGATAGCCCCCACAAACCCACACTCAATATTTAAAAAAAAAAAAAAAAAGTCACATCTCCAAACGATTCACTGCGACGCTGTTTATTTATTGGCTGGCGGGCACATGGTGTGTGACTCAGCTGGCGTGATGTCATCATCATGTCAACTGAGTCAAAGAGAAGGCACAGAACAGTAATCTGAGAGTGACATCCTTCACAGCTGCTTCTTGTTCTATTGCCATCAGTGCAGCTATAGGAATGCTCCCTACCCACGATGTACAGCGCTAGTGGAAATGAAAATGACTATAGTGAAGATGATGTGGCCACGGGCCCCTCTGGTAGTAGGCCATATTGGCCTCTTTTTAATACACACAGCGCAACTGGCATGGGCCCCCAATGCAGTTGCACCAGCTGCATTGCTGGTGTGTCCACCTCTGATATGGACACATGAGCTATTATCCAACTGCTTTAGTTTTTTGGCTGCTGCTGCTCTGAAAAATTATCTTCTTTTGATTATATGCATTTCATCCCGCAGTCAAAAAAAGTCATAAAGGGTTAATTTATTAAATTATAAATTAATAAATTATTGTTGTAGAATACTTTAAGCTTACTGCTACACACCTGTTATGACTGTGACAGTCTCTGCACCCTTCCTCTATTACCCCCACCCTTTGCTGTGCTCATCCTTACAAATATGACAATGGTTCCTCTGCCTTGCTCTATCTGCGGCCCCGGACTTTCTGTTTAACTAATCTCTACTCCTTTTCCTATGGTTCCCTAGTATTCAAGTCTTTGCCCTCCTGCCTTCTGCACCAATGCCCAGGGTCCGTGTGTCCACCCTGACTAGATCCTTTGAGAATTTACCTCACCTGGTGAGCCTAATAAAATGCCAAAACCACAACTTACTGTGCGCCAACATGACCTTGTCCAGGCTATGCAAAATCTCTCAGCCCTTATGGAAACACCGTTTCACAATCAAGCACACTCAACATCTATCTCGCTGAGGATCTGTTTATACCAAGGAAGTTGACGGGCACAAGGGGGCATTCTTTGCGTCTGGAGGAGAGAAGGTTTTTCCACCAACATAGAAGAGGATTCTTTACTGTTAGGGCAGTGAGAATCTGGAATTGCTTGCCTGAGGAGGTGGTGATGACGAACTCAGTCGAGGGGTTCAAGAGAGGCCTGGATGTCTTCCTGGAGCAGAACAATATTGTATCATACAATTATTAGGTTCTGTAGAAGGACGTAGATCTGGGGATTTATTATGATGGAATATAGGCTGAACTGGATGGACAAATGTCTTTTTTCGGCCTTACTAACTATGTTACTATGTTACTATGTTACTATGTGTCAGCACACTGCGAATATTGAATGCATGAACTCCAATATTGCTGCAAACGTGAAAAGGTACTTAGTTCACTTTTTCTGTTCAAAGAGTGCAAAAAGACTAGATATCCCTACATTTTTCACAGTGCAGAGGCCTGGTTCGACCTGCTTACTGTCCATATACAATTTACATAGAAAGTTGTGTTGTTGTCGGGGTCAGCTTTCTGAGCTCTGCTACATGCATCATCTAAAAAACTCTGATTGTGTCACAACTGTTGCAACCAGTAAACTATGTGACACATTGATGGATTCAGCTTCTTTTCCTACATCCTGTTGCTGTCAGATAAGGTAGCAAAATCCTGATGAAAGATTCCCTTTAACCTTTCTAACATCGTTATCAAATAAATATGTAATAAATATGTATGCTTGAAAAATTAGGATGACATAACTAGAGATCTGAAAAATACTATTTATTAACAACTTTGTGTGGTATGACTATCTGGTTTGACCCCTTAACGACCACAGATATGCCTTTTAATGGTGGCAGCTAAGGGTACTTATTCCTCAGCGCTACTTTTTAACAGCGCTGAGAAATAAGTGTACAGTGCCCCCCAGCATCGAAAATTCTCTGGGGTCTCGGCTACCGGGGGTAGCTGAGACCCTGTAGAACATGATTCGGTTCGGTCTTTACTGACCCCAGTGTTGTGATCACCGTTATTGACGGAATAACTGTGACCGCAAGAAAAAGTCTGATTTCCCATTTAATTTATCTCTCCTCTGATGTGATCTCATCTGTCCCCTGGCCGTCAGTGTCTTCTTCTGAGAAGAAAATGGCGAGCTCATGCACAGTGTGCCCGTCGAGATCTGACAGCCGGCACCCGGAAACAATAGGAAATTTTTCCTATTGATTCATTTTGATCACTGTGATAGACCCTATCACAATGATTAAAAAAAACCATAGTAAATCAAACCCCTTTTATCATCCCCTTAATAAGGTAAAAATAATAAAATATTTTTTTTTAAATTTATTTTCATTTTTCCATTAGGGTTAGGGTTGGTCTAGGGTAAGGGTTAGGGTTAGGGGTGGGGCTACAGTTAGGCTTAGGGTTGGGCTAGGCGGGGGTTAGGGTTGGACTAGGGTTGGACTAGGTTTGGGGCTAGGGTTAGGGTTGGGCTAGGGTTAAGGTTATGGTTAGGGCTAGGGTTGGGGTTATACAGAGAAGAAAAAAGGAACGGGAGAAATCAGCTCACCATTTGCAGTCTCTTTCCAAGAATGAGTTTCATGTGCTGAGCTGCCTGGGCTTATGCATGCAAGTTGAATGAAAGTATGAAGAAAAAAAGGTACTCCAGCATAGAAAAATATAAAACTTTGTCTTTAATGGAAAAAATCATAAAAACAGGCACAATGAGGACAATATATAGACGTCAGAGAGCTAACAACTGACACTTTTCGACACTGCGGTCTTAATCATGATTAAAGGATGATATTCTGTTGTTGCACAGTGGCCCTTTTCTGTTTGTGTCCTGCCGCTGTTCTAGAGTGTCCAAGTCATTGCTCATCTATGTGATGTCCAGCTGTCTCCACCAATGCCTTGGGTCCGTGTGTCCATCCTGACCAAATCTTTTGTAATTTCACCTCACCAGGAGAGCCTAAGGGTAAGTTCACATTTGCATATATGTGCGCAGCATATCATCTGCATGCGCAAACGCATGCAAAAACACATGCAAACGCATGCTTACGCAGCGTTTTTTATCTGCATCAGCTTACGCATAACGCAAAAAATGCTGCGTGTGCATGCGTTTGCATGCGTTTGCGTTGTTTGTGCGCATGCGTATGGTATTTCCAATGTTTTCCAGTAGCTTTTCGTTGATGACTTGTTGATGACTTTGATGACTTGTGGCATCGTGTCCAAGGTTCAATCGCCAGGCAGGACACACAGCTCCGTCGAGCAATTCCTGCTGAGGAACGGCTGTTGGTCACCCTGAGGTACATAATTTTGAAAAACAAACACCTGTCATTAGTATTATTGTAATAAGAGCCATGTACTTTTTTCCTTTTTTTACTAAAAGCCATGTTTTTTGTTGTTTTGTTTTTTTTCAAAAAGCCATGTACTGACCTTTTTTTTCTAATTTTCTGTTCTGCAGACTCCTGGCTACTGGAGAGACATTATCATCCCTCCATTTTCAATTCAGGATTTTAGTCTCCACACTGTATGGGATTATTGGAGACACCTGCAGTGCTTTAGGTGAAGTTCTGCATCCAGAATTCCTCCCCCAACCCACAACTGAAATCTGGTTGGAAAATGCAGCCAAATTCTAGGAAATGTGTAATTTTCCTAACTGCTTGGGGGCTGTGGACAGAAAACACATTAGGATTATTAAACCTTCTGGTAGTGGAAGTGAGTACTCCAATTATAAAAAATACTATTCCATTGTTCTAATGGCAATTGCCGATGCTCAGGGTAGATTTGTCATCATAGATATTGGCTCAATGGATCACAAACTTTCAAAAACTCGGACATGGGCCAATGATTGTACGGTAATGATTTTAATTTCCCACAGCCACTACCTCTTCCCAACACTGAAGGACCACACATGCCATTTGTTGTGGTTGGGGATTAGGCCTTCCAAATGTGTGCCAACCTCCTTAAACCATATTCAAGTCGGAACTTAAATCACACAAAAAAAAATTTACAACCACCGACTGACAAGGGCACGAAGAACTGGTGAGTATGCCTTTAGATTGCTGGTATGTAAATGGCGCATTTTGGCAAAATATATTAATCTAATAATTGAAACTATTGATGATGTTGTTAAAGCATGTGTTCTTCTACACAACTGCATCATGGCAAAAGAGTGGCCCAACTTAGAACCTGAGGAATCTGTTACATTGCATGATTACCAAAGTCACCCTTTGCGGACTACTGTGGAAGTTGTCCAGATTAGAGATAAGTTTGCTGATTACTTTGTGTCTGAAAATGGACGTGTGGAATGGCAAGACACAATTTAAGCAGCTAAGTAAAATTTACCTGTAATTATAAAACCTATCTGTAATTTTCAAGTGTACATGTCTGTAATTTTAAAGTGTACATGTTATGTTAAAATGTACATGTAATCTTCAAATGTACCTGCTATATTAAAATGTACCTGTTCTATTCAAATGTACCTGGCCTATTATATTCAAATGTGTTCCATTAAAACTTATAAGTTTCCTCAAAACTACAATAGAGACGTATGTTTTTTTGCGGCGGTGGCGCAACAATCAAAGAAAACACAAGATATTTTTGAAAAAAAAATACACACAAAATACAAATTTTACTAACAATAATTACAAAAAAGGGTGGTAAGGTTCGGGGTGGTGATTGGGTTTAGGGTCGGGGTGTATCAGAGGGTGAAATGGGGTGGACCTTGGGGGTGGGGAGCTGTGAGGATTGGGTGCTAGTTGAGGAAGGGGTTTCAGGGGAAGGGGAAACAAATTGAAGGATAGGATCAGGGATGAGAGTGGACACATTGGGGAAGCAAGATAGGGAAAAATTTGTAGGTGAAGGTGGTGGGTCCAATTTTGGGAGGGATTTCTGTCTCTGGGTCTTCGTCCTGGTCCTAAGATAATGTGTTTTTGTCCTCTTTTTTGTTGGCTCAGTGGGAGTGGTTGCCTCTGTTGAAGTTATTGGCCATGGTGCTAGAGTGCGCAGGGTGCTGGCAGGAATGCTGGAGTGGGCAGGGGTGCTCGAGTGGGCAGGGGTGCTGGCAGGGGTGCTGGAGTGGGTAGGGGTGCTGGCAGGGGTGCTGGAGTGGGCAGGGGTGCTGTACTCGGCAGTATGGTGGATCGGTGAACTGGAGGCGGTGGTGGTGGAGGAGGATTGTTCGGTGCTGTGGAAGTTGAAAAGATGATTGGCTGATGGTAATATCCTCTGGCCTGTGGATGGAAGCTTTTGGGCTGCTGCTAGGACTGCTGCTGTTGAAATGCGTAGCTGAAAGTAGCCTGGCAGGAATGCATGAAGTCCAGCTGGAGTTGAGGCGTAAGGTTTTCCGACACGCTCAGCTCAAAGGTTGAAAAGACATGTCAAGCTGGTCTCTCAAGGTCGGCTTCAAGGTGGTTAAGGCGTTTTGTTGACATCCTGTAAAAGTGTTCACATGGGTGAACCCACTCTTCAGTCTATCACCAAACACCCTAATCCCATCCTGGAAGACCTAGCTTAAGTGCATAAACTCGAGCATGCCTACCCTCTCCCAGGCCCTCTGCCACTGACGAGAAGACAAAGCAGAGGAAGATGACTGGGAGAGGAGAAAACCAGATGGACCATCTGCCTCTTCCCCAGCCTATGAAGCCTACCAGGTTGCTCCTTTGCTGGTGGATGATTGGGAATGCATCTGTTTGGTGGTTGTTCGATGAAGGGCCACTTCAAAAGAGGATGATCCAGGTTGTGTTGTACTGCACCAGGTTCTGTGTGGAAAAGAAAAGAAACACATTAGTTAAAAAAAACAAGTTGTGTTGTGCTGCTCCAGGTTCTGTGTGGAAAAGAAAATCAAACAATTTAAAAACAACATAATATATATATAATACGTTCGCGTAGCAAGCGCAGGCCTCAGGAAAACAAGGTTCTTGTGGTATTCTCCTTTCTCATGTCCTTGTTGAAGTGGTCTTTCATCGAACACCAGCGGATTTTGATTTTCTTCACTGTGAAGGGAAAAAAAAGGGAAAAATTAGTTGTGAAAAAAAAGGCATTAATATTTTCACTGCCGCATCAGACCACATTGCAATACTTACCAAAATCATTTTTGGCACGTGGCGTGGCAGGGTCCCAATCAGCCAGCAGCGATCTTGCCCCTCCTTGGTTGATGAGCTTGTCATTGTCAATATCTTGATTGGCTTCTTCCCGTTGTGGAACTTATAGATCAAAAAAGAACAAAAAAAAGTAAGTAACATTGAAAACAAATACTATTACAACTCTGCTGAAAAGAATACTTACACCCCGTCTTTCCTCCTGAGACACATGTGCTCGATGACCCTGGGAAGCTTCATTTTCACTTGACTGCTCCTGCCCATCCCCACTGGAAGGTACCTGTAAAGAAAATACATGATTTACCACATGTATAGCATTACCAGTCAATATATACCAATCAGTAATCAAATGTGATTACATAGTCAGCATCATGTCAACCTTCGGAAGCTTCAGTGGAGGACATCTTGTAATAACTGGCAGCAGTGAAATGAAGCACTAGAGGAAAGAACAGAGAAGAAAAATTCAAGTTGTTAAGAGCCAAACAATATGTTGGCAACAAAAAAAATTGACACCAATACTTACATTACAGTCAGTAGTCCAACAGCGCAGCAGTCAGCACAGGCCAGGGACAGATGGCAACCACAGCATCAGGAGACAACCGAGGCACCAGCAGAGTCGACCAGTCTACAAGGAACAGAAAAACCAGTGAGAGAGACAGACATTTTCAAAGGTTCTATACTTACATAGCCAGTGTTGACCTCACCAGGCCAGCAGCATCAGGTGAGACGCCAGCACCAGAGACCGATGGCAGGACCAGTAGAGATGACAGCCCAATAACAGGTGGCAGCACCAGGAGACAACCAGTCTAAAGGAACAGAAAGAAAAATTAAGAGACACAGACATTTTCAAAGGTTCTATACTTACATAGCCAGCGTTGTCCTCACCAGGCCAGCAGGACCAGGAGAGATGCCAGCACCAATAGAAATGGCAGCACCAGGAGACAACCAGTCTTGTGTTTTCGTGCAGAAAGTCATGCTGAGTCTTGGGCTTCAGTGATGGATCCTTCAGACGGACCTGAAAACCCATCTCTACAGTAAAGCCTACAGCCTGCACTGACCCCGCTGCCTCCTCATCACTACCGAAGCTACCGCCTCACCAACACCGGAGCTCCTGCAACCCTCAACCTACTGTCTCCGTCCCCGTAATCCTGTAGAATGTAAGCGCGCAAGGGCAAGGTCCTCGCCCCTCTGTATCAGTCTGTCATTGTTAGTTTGTTTACTGTAAGTGATATCTCTAACTTGTATGTAACCCCTTCTCACGCACAGCACCATAGAACCAATGGTGCTATATAAATAAATAATAATCATAATAATAATAATAATAATAATAATAATAAATAAACACAAAGCCAGAAAAAAAGTCCTTTATTTGAAATAAAAAAAATACACTTGTACTTTATTTAAAAATAACATACACAGTTATACTCACCTAAAGCCCATGCCACTGAAGCCATGGTCTCCTGTAAAAAAACTGAAAATAATAAGCAACAAAAATTGTCATCTAATTTCATTTCATTGAAGCCACCGCCACCGTCTACTGTAATAAAATAAAATAAAAATAAAAAACAACCATATCTCTCACGTGTCCATTGTTCTATCCCATGCCGTAATCCACGTCTGGGATAAATAGTTTTCAACCTTGATGGTGCCAAGATGTGACCGTCCAGGTTGAAAAGCACTGAAGAATAAGCTGCTGCAAGCTCAGTCTCAGTGACTAGCGGTGACGTCATCGAGGTTACCACAGGTCACTGAGGCTGCGTTTCCCGACGGGCCCCTTAACTGTGGTGACCTCAATGAGATCACCACTCACACAGTGAGAAAAACTTTTTACCTCTGGTCACAGCTGCAGGCTAATGCTCTCATTTGACTGACAGGAAGCTGCGACTCTCTGACCGGCAGTAATGATTGTACTGCCTATCAAAGGCAGTGTTTGCTGTGCTGTCATGCAGATGACAACATGGCAAACATTGGATGTTCAGGCCCCCAATTCAAGTGAATGAGGTCCGGGTCCTGGTTCAGGTACTGTTCTGGTACCCGAACCAAACTTTTTTTTAACTGTTCGGCATAACCCGCCAGACTTGAACATCCCGGGGTTCGCCCATCACTATCAGTAATGCCAAAGTGATCTCCCCAAAGAAATGGACGGTAGTGCGGTAGTAACCAAAAGCCCATTTAATGACACAGTGCACTGACTGACTTTTATTGTTTTTTTAAATTAAGAAAATCATCCAAAAATTATCAGTCTAAGGCTACTTTCGCACTAGCGTCGTGCACTGCATGTCGCAATGCGTCGTTGTGGATAAAAAACGCATCCTGCAAAGTTGCCCGCAGGATGCGTTTTTTCTCTATAGACTTTTATTAGCGACGCATTGCGACGCAGTGCCACACGTCGCAACCGTCATGCGACGGTTGCGCCGTGTTTTGGTGCACCGCCGCCACAAAAAAACGTTACATGTAACTTTTTTTGTGCGTCGAGACCGCCATTTTTGACCGCGCATGCACGGCCAAAACTCCGCCCCCTCCTCCCCGAACCTTGCAATGGGGCAGCGGAAGCGTCGTAAGACTGCTTCCGCTGCCCACTTCGGGCATTTTTTGCACAGTATGCGTCGGTACGTCGGGCCGACGCAGCGCGACGGCCCCATACCGATGCTAGTGGGAAAGCAGCCTTAGTCATTAATGATCATTGTTTGTAGAATACTGACTCAGTTGGATAGTGTCACTGTCAAACGTTACATCATCATTCTGTGACTGAGACAAGTGATGTGCCATATAGTCCATATTGCCCTCTGCTTCCTCCCCACTAATATGCTTGCTGGAAGGAAAGGATGCTCGAAAGGGTGGTGCCAGTGGTGGTGGTGCTTCTACAGTTGCTAGCGGTGCCCTCATTCTTTCCACTTTTTCTTTTATTATGAATTTTGCACATTATAATTAAGTTTTGACAATCTTTTTAACCACAATTATTCAACCTTTCTCAAAAGGATGTAGTAAAAAATGCAAGGTAGGTGTATGGCCTATAAGCTAGTACCTGCAATCGCGTAATATATTGGTGTGGGGCAGGCAGGGATTTAAACATTGAATAATCTCTTTTGACAAAAAAAACACTATCTGACAATGATTTCAGATTTTTTTTTACTATTGAGCTGACTTAATTCTGCTTTTTAGAACATTAAGAAAAAAGGTGTAATTGTAATACAAATACAGCAGGACAGATGCCAGCTACTCCATATTGCTGACCAATCACACTGAATGTGTCACTGTTGCTGCTAGCAGCTCACCCATCACTACACTCTTCTTGATTGCTGTAGTTGTACAAAATAATACTATCTTCAGTATTTGATATTTTCTCTTGCTATCTCTATTGATGATCTGTGAACACTGACATTTTCTCATTTTTCTAAATCACCCTAAAATTGCTATTGCATTAACTGTCTAGGCTTTTATACAGGCTATGATAGTCCCTATTCAATAGCTGCACTACACTATGTGATGTAATAGCTACAAGGGATTATGGTCGCTCCTCAGATCATATCAGCCTTTATAACTAATGAAATCATGAAATCTTTTACAATGTATAAAAAGTGGGCATATTTTGGTGGTTTGCATGAATCAAATCACAAATTGTTTGAATCTGCCTGAACCAGAGAATTTCATAGAATTCATCTTGAATTCGAGTCACATCGACTCGATCATCTCTTGTTTGTTATTATCTTCGCTCTAGGAAGTCACCTGAGAACTCCATGTTACAAAAATAGTTATTAAAAAAACCTTATACTGTAGGGCAACTGAACCGCTATGAATTGTCAGTTCTAGTTAGTTTTAATTTATT
Source organism: Ranitomeya variabilis (assembly GCF_051348905.1). Lineage (NCBI taxonomy): Eukaryota > Metazoa > Chordata > Amphibia > Anura > Dendrobatidae > Ranitomeya > Ranitomeya variabilis. Next base: position 396,254,827 of record NC_135234.1, read on the forward strand.
TATAAGGAATGCAAAGTGTGAATGTTTCAAAACACAGATTTAGTACTGAATGCTCTTTTCTTCTCTCCAATACTTAATATCTAGGTTCCTTGAAGTACTTCTCATAATAAAATAATGATCATGATTAGATGAATAGGGTGTCTTTTTTCTACGTCCATCTTGGTGTGTACTCCATCCCTCCACCCTTAGGCTGTTTTAGGAATAGTAAACAGTGTATGATGGATTGGTGTTAGGGTAGGTACAATAGACAAAACAAACTAATAGTTATGCACCTGTGCCACTTCAAGCTTGACCTTTCAGGCCTAGAATTGATAGATGAACGGATAACATATGCATTTAGTGAGCTAGCCAGACAAAAAATGTACTGGTAAAATATACCATTTAACTACTTTCTTAACCCCTTTACCCCCAAGGGTGGTTTGCACGTTAATGACCGGGCCAATTTTTACAATTCTGACCACTGTCCCTTTATGAGGTTATAACTCTGGAACGCTTCAACGGATCTTGGCGATTCTGACAATGTTTTCTCGTGACATATTGTACTTCATGATAGTGGTAACATTTCTTCGATATAACTTGCGTTTATTTGTGAAAAAAATGGAAATTTGGCGAAAATTTTGAAAATTTCGCAATTTTCCAAATTTGAATTTTTATACCCTTAAATCACAGAGATATGTCACGCAAAATACCCGATAGGTAACATTTCCCACATGTCTACTTTACATCAGCACAATTTAGGAACCAAAACTTTTTTTTGTTAGGGAGTTATAAGGGTTAAAAGTTGACCAGCAATTTCTCATTTTTACAACACCATTTTTTTTTAGGGACCATATCTCATTTGAAGTCATTTTGAGGGGTCTATATGATAGAAAATACCCAAGTGTGACACCATTCTAAAAACTGCACCCCTCAAGGTGCTCAAAACCACATTCAATAAATTTATTAACCCTTCAGGTGTTTCACAGGAATTTTTGGAATGTTTAAATAAAAATTAAAATTAAAATATTTTTACACAAAATTTATTTCAGCTCCAATTTTTTTATTTTACCAAGGGTAACAGGAGAAAATGGACCCCAAAAGTTGTTGTACAATTTGTGCTGAGTACGCCATATGTGGGGGTAAACCACTGTTTGGGCGCAACGCAGAGCTCGGAAGGGAAGGAGCCGTAAAAATAAAAAATCATATTTTTTCACAAAAATGATCTTTTCGCCCCCAATTTTTTATTTTCCCAAGGGTAAGAGAAGAAATTGGACCCCAAAAGTTGTGCAATTTGTCCTGAGTACGCCGATACCCCATATGTGTGGGTAAACCACTGTTTGGGCACATAGCAGAGCTCAGAAGGGAAGGAGCGCCATTTGACTTTTCAATGCAAAATTGACTGGAATTAAGATGGGATGCCATGTTGCGTTTGGAAAGCCCCTGATGTGCCTAAACATTGAAACCCCCCACAAGTGACACCATTTTGGAAAGTAGACCCCCTAAGGAACTTATCTAGATGTGTGATGAGCACTTTGACCCACCAAGTGCTTCACAGAAGTTTATAATGCAGAGCCGTAAAAATAAAAAATCATATTTTTTCACAAAAATTATATTTTCACCCCCAATTTTTTATTTTACCAAGGGTAACAGGAGAAAATGGACCCCAAAAGTTGTTGTACAATTTGTGCAGAGTACGCTGATACCCCATATGTGGGGGTAAACCACTGTTTGGGCGCAACGCAGAGCTCGGAAGGGAAGGAGCGCCATTAGACTTTTCAATGCAAAATTCACTGGAATTGAGATGGAAAGCCATGTTGCGTTTGGAGAGCCCCTGATGTGCCTAAACATTGAAACCCCCTACAAGTGACACCATTTTGGAAAGTAAACCCCCTAAGGAACTTATCTAGATGTGTGATGAGCACTTTGACCCACCAAGTGCTTCACAGAAGTTTATAATGCAGAGCCATAAAAATAAAAAATCATATTTTTTCACAAAAATGATCTTTTCGCCCGCAATTTTTTATTTTCCCAAGGGTAAGAGAAGAAATTGGACCCCAAAAGTTGTGCAATTTGTCCTGAGTACGCCGATACCCCATATGTGTGGGTAAACCACTGTTTGGGCACATAGCAGAGCTCAGAAGGGAAGGAGCGCCATTTGACTTTTCAATGCAAAATTGACTGGAATTAAGATGGGACGCCATGTTGCGTTTGGAGAGCCCCTGATGTGCCTAAACATTGAAACCCCCCACAAGTGACACCATTTTGGAAAGTAGACCCCTTAAAGAACTTATCTAGATGTGTGGTGAGCACTTTGACCCAACAAGTGCTTCACAGAAGTTTATAATGCAGAGCCGTAAAAATAAAAAATCATATTTTTTCACAAAAATTATCTTTTCACCCCCAATTTTTTATTTTCCCAAGGGTAAGGGAAGAAATTATACCACAAAAGTTGATGTGCAATTTGTCCTGAATACGACGATACCCCATATGTGGGGGTAAACGACTGTTTGGGCGCATGGCAGAGCTCAGAAGGGAAGGAGCGCCGTTTGACTTTTCAATGCAAAATTGACTGGAATTAAGATGGGACGCCATATCGCATTTGGAAAACCCCTGATGTGCCTAAACATTAAACCCCCCCCCACAATTGACACCATTTTGGAAAGTAGACCCCCTAAGGAACTTATCTAGATGTGTTTTGAGAGCTTTGATCCCCCAAGTGTTTCACTACAGTTTATAACGCAGAGCCGTGAAAATAAAAAATATTTTTTTCCACAAAAATGATTTTTTAGCCCCCAGTTTTGTATTTTCCCAAGGGTAACAGGAGAAATTGGACCCCAAAAGTTGTTGCCAATTTGTCCTGAATATGCTGATACCCCATATGTGGGAGCGAACCACTGTTTGGGTGCATGGCAGAGCTCGGAAGGGAAGGAGCGCCATTTGGACTGCAGACTTAGATGGATTGGTCTGCAGGCATCACGTTGCATTTGCAGAGCCCCTGATGTACCCAAACAGTAGAAATCCCCCACAAGTGAGCCCATATTGGAAACTAGACCTCCCAAGGAACTTATCTAGATGTGTTGTGAGAACTTTGAACCCCCAAGTGTTTCACTACAGTTTACAACGCAGAGCCGAGAAAATAAAAAATCCTTTTTTTTCCCACAAAAATGATTTTTAGCCCCCCAAATTTATATTTTCCCAAGGGTAACAAGAGAACTTGGACCCCAAAATTTCTTGTCCAATTTGTCCCGAGTACGCTGATGCCCCATATGTTGGGGTAAACCCCTGTTTGGGCGCACGGGAAAGCTCGGAAGGGAAGGAGCACTGTTTCACTTTTTCAATGCAGAATTGGCTGGAATTGAGATCGGACGCCATGTCGCGTTTGGAGAGTCCCTGATGTGCCTAAACAGTGGAAACTCCCCAATTCTAACTGAAACCCTAATCCAAACACACCCCTAACCATAATCCCAACGGTAACCCTAACCACACCCCTAACCCTGACACACCCCTAACTTTAGCCCCAACCCTAACCCTAACTTTAGCCCCAACCCTAACCCTAACTTTAGCTCCAACCCTAGCCCCAACCCTAACCCTAGCCCTAACCCTAGCCCTAACCCTAACTCTAGCCCTAACCCTAGCCCTAACCCTAGCCCTAGCCCTAACCCTAACCCTAGCCCTAACCCTAGCCCTAACCCTAACCCTAATGGGAAAATGGAAATAAATACTTTTTTTAATTTTATTATTTTTCCCTAACTAAGGGGGTGATGAAGGGGGGTTTGATTTACTTTTATAGCATTTTTTTATAGCGGATTTTTATGATTGGCAGCCGTCACACACTAAAAGACGCTTTTTATAGCAAAAAAGTTTTTGCGTCTCCACATTTTGAGACCTATAATTTTTCCATATTTTGGTCCACAGAGTCATGTCAGGTCTTGTTTTTTGTGGGACGAGTTGACGTTTTTATTGGTAACATTTTCGGACATGTGACAGTTTTTGATCGCTTTTTATTCCGATTTTTGTGAGCCAGAATGACAAAAAAAACAGCTATTCATGAATTTCTTTTGGGGTAGGCGTTTATACCATTCCACGTTTGGTAAAATTGATAAAGCAGTTTTATTCTTCGGGTCAGTACGATTACAGCGATACCTCATTTATATCATTTTTTTATGCTTTGGCGCTTTTATACGATAAAAACTATTTTATAGAATAAATAATTATTTTGGCATCGCTTTATTCTGAGGACTATAACTTTTTTATTTTTTCTTTGATGACACTGTGTGGCAGCTCGTTTTTTGCAGGACAAGATGACGTTTTCAGCGGTACCATGATTATTTATAGCCGTCTTTTTGATCGCGTGTTATTCCACTTTTTGTTTGGCGGTATGATAATAAAGCGTTGTTTTTTGCCTCGTTTTTTTTTTTTTTTTCCCTACGGTGTTCACTGAAGGGGTTAACTAGTGATATAGTTTTATAGGTGGGGTCGTTACGGATGCGGCGATACCAAATATGTGTACTTTTATTGTTTTTTTTTATTTAGATAAAGAAATGTATTTATGGGAATATTTTTTTTTTTTTTTTCCTTATTTAGGAATTTTTTTTAAAATTTTTTTACACATGTGGAAATTTTTTTTTTTACTTTTTTACTTTGTCCCAGGGGGGGACATCACAGATCGCTGATCTTACAGTTTGCACAGCACTCTGTCAGATCACCGATCTGACTTACAGCACTGCAGGCTTACCAAGCGCCTGCTCTGAGCAGGCACTTGGTAAGCCACCTCCCTCCCTGCAGGACCCGGATGCTGCGGCCATCTTGGATCCGGGCACCTGCAGCGAGGAGGAGGTAAGAGACCCTCACATCGCGTTGCTCAGGGGGTCTCAGGGAAGCACACAGGGAGCCCCCTCCCTGCGCGATGCTTCCCTGTACCGCAGGCACACCGCGATCATGTTTGATCGCGGTGTGCCGGGGGTTAATGTGCCGGGGCGGTCCGTGACCGCTCCTGGCACATAGTGCCGGATGTCAGCTGCGATAGTTAGCTGACACCCGGCCGCGATTGGCCGCGCTCCCCCCGTGAGCGCGGCCGATCGCGCTGGACGTACTATTCCGTCCTTGGGAATTAGGGCCCACCCCACCTCGACGGGATAATACGTCCAATGTTAGAAAGGGGTTAAAGAGTAACTAAACTTTTAAGAGATTTTTATATGTTTTAGACCTTTTAATTCTGAGCAGATTGGTAGTGTCTGGGTCTTGAGATCCCCAACAATTGCTCAAAATACTTAAAAGAAGTGCTCAGTTTGATAGATAGAAGTGTATTGTAATGGCAAATTAATTGGTATTGACTTCACCTGTCGTTTCAATAACAGCAGTGGTGTTCCCCTCCGTACACTGTTGCATCTTGCCATTTCCAGAGCTGGTAACCGCTAATTGTAGGGGTGTCAATTCTTAGACCTTTTCAGATCTGATATTGATGGCTTATCTCAAGGATAAGTCATCAATATCATAGTAGTGGACAAAGCTTTTAAGGCTGCTCAGTGAACACAGTATATGTAGTAAGTCTTAGGGTGGTATCACATTTGCATCTCTGTATGCCGTGTATCATCCGCACAGATCCGCATGCATCATGGCTACCTATCTTTAACATGGCGTACGCAGGGACATGCGTTTGTATGCACTCGCATGCGTCTACGTACGCATGTGTCGTTTATCGGTGTGCCGCAGGTTCCGGCGAACGCAATATGTTGCATTTTTTGAGGCATCAATTATGCGCAGTCATCCGCATGCAGCGGACTTCCGGTACGGGGGAAAGCATGATGTCATTGATTGCGATAGATAGGTCAGGTAAGGAAGATCTATGGGATGGAGGAAAGATGATGAGTTCAGATTTGTCCACATTAAGTTTGAGGAAGCGAGAGGAGAAGAAGGAGGATATGGCTGATAGGCACTCTGGGATTCTGGACAGCAGAGCGGAGACGTCTGGGCCAGAGAGGTAGATCTGAGTGTCATCAGCATAGAGGTGGTACTGGAATCCATGGGACTTTATGAGTTGTCCCAAGCCAAGTGTATAGATTGAGAAGAGTAGGGGTCCTAGAACAGAGCCTTGGGGACTCCAACAGAGAGAGGGTGGGATGAGGAGGTAGTGTGGGAGTGGGAGACGCTGAATGAGCGGTTGGAAAGTATGAGGAGATCCAGGATAGGGCGAGGTCTTTGATGCCAAAGGAGGAAAGGATCTGTAGTAGGAGGCAGTGGTTAACTGTGTCGAAAGCAGAGGACAGGTCTAGAAGGAGGAGTACAGAGTATTGTCCATTAGCTTTGGCGGTAAGTAGGTCGTTATTGATTTTGGTCAGGGCGGAAACCAGATTGTAGATTGTCAAAGAGCAAGTTAGATGAGAGGTGGGAGGAAAGTCCAGCGTAGATGTGCTGCTCCAAGAGTTTGGAAGCAAATGGGAGCAACGATATTGGGCGATAGCTGGACATAGCAGTTGGATCAAGGGTTGGCTTTTTAAGGATAGGCGTGATTGTGGCATGTTTGAAAGCAGAAGGGAAGGTGCCAGAAGATACAGTAGTGATAGGTTGAAGAGGTGGGTTAGGGATGGGATAAGTGTGGTGGTGAGGTTGGGGAGGAGGTGGGATGGGATGGGGTCGAGCACACAGGTGGTGAGGTGCGATTTGGAGAGGAGACAATTAAGCCCCCCTTCAGTGATGTTGGATAGAGAGGTTATGGGGTTTGGGCATTGGTCTGGTATACAAAGGGGTTGTGGTGGTTGAACAATGAAGACTTGCCTTGTCTGGTCGATCTTATTTTTAAAGTGTGTGGCAAAGTCCTCAGCAGAGATGAGGGAGGTTGGAGGGGGCAGTGGGGGGCGGATTAGGGAGTTAAACGTTTTGAATAACTGTTTGGGGTTGTAGGATAGGGAAGATATGAGGGTTGTGAAGTAGGCCTGTTTAGCAGAGGTGAAAGCGGATTTAAAAGTGAGTGTTGCCTGTTTGAATGCACTGAAGTTGTCTTGCAAGTGTGTTTTCTTCCAACGCCGCTCCGCAACCCTAGACACTCGCCGGAGCTTTTTAGTGGTGTTATTGTGCCAAGGTTGTCTATTGATACGTCGCACTCTGCCATGGACGAGAGGGGCAACTGTGTCAATAGCTGATGCAAGAGTGGCATTGTAGAAAGCAGTGGCACTGTCTGTGTCATGGCGTGAGGATATGGATGCCAGTGGTAGGATAGAGTCAGAGAGTGTGTGGGTGTCTAGGTGTACAAGGTTTCTGCGGGGGTGCGCATGTTGCTTGACATGGATGACCGGTGAAGAGGACAGGGATGAGAAGGTGAGCAGATGGTGGTCGGATAGAGGGAGAGGGGAGGTGGTGAAGATAGATAGAGAGCAGAGATGGGTGAATACCAGGTCTAATGTATGTCCGTCTGTGTGGGTGGCTGCGGAGGACCACTGAGTAAGTCCAAAGGATGAGGTAAGGGACAGAAGTTTGTAGGCTGTTGACTGAAGAGTATCAATGGGGATGTTGAAGTCACCCATGATGATGGTGGGAATGTCAGCAGAGAGAAAGTGAAGAAGCCAGGTGGAGAATTGGTCAATAAAGGCAATGGCTGGACCTGGAGGTCGGTATATGACGGCCACTTGGAGGTTGGAGGGAGAGTAGATGCGGATAGAATGGACTTCAAAAGAGGGGAGGATTTATAATGCAACTACTGTCAGTCTGCTCAGTGCATCATATAAGTGTATCATAGAAGTGTGTGGAGCAATGAAAGAATTAATCCAGAATTTAATATGATGTATACAGACTGTACCCTGCCATCTGCCACCATCGCACTTTAATAAACATGTCCAATTATCTATTTTTCTACAGGTACGTGACCCAGCTTTTCCACACTGACTTTCCCATACCTCTGCTCCTTGCAACCACTTGGTATGTGACCCAGCTTTTTCACCTGACTTTCCCATTCCTCTGCTACTTGAAACCACTTGGTATGCTTTTCAACTAACCCATGCAATACCCCTAATGTTATTTATGACCTTGTTTACCCTGCCTTGATCTTATGCATCTGGCTCTCTTAATTACCTGACTAAGATGAGCACAGACCACTCCTCCCTGCTTCACACCTGAATGCACTTTCTAGCCCATATATTGCATAGCATAAGTCTGCCAAGACGTCAGTCTGCCCAGTGCATCATATAAGTGTATCATACAAGTGTGTGGAGCAATGAAAGAATTAATCCAGAATTGAACCAGAAGGGAACTGGAAAGTCACTGTAAACAATGTTTCTGTTTGTTTTCACTCTCACCCCTATAATTCTTCACTTTGTGCTAACCCCGCTAGTCTCTACACCAAGTAAGGAACTGATTTTCTCTCACTCCATCCTCCCCATCCATCTCAACACCTCCTCAGAACTTTTCCTCAACATACAATCCTCTGTCTCCAAACACAGACAGCCCTCTCATGCCCTCTCCTGCTCCCACCTGCTATCACTTTCTCTGCTCCTCCTCACTGCCGGTGATATTTCTCCAAATCCTGGTCCTCCTCACCACATCCCCACAGTCATTTCTACCTCCCATCAGCAATATATCACAAATTTCCATAACCTTTCTAACCTTATACCCATTCGCCCAGCCCCCGCTTCCCCAGTCCCACTAACAGGAGCTCTATGAAACGCTCGCTCTGTCTGCAACAAACTTTCCTACATCCAGGATCTTTTCATTACTAACAAACTTTCCTTCCTTGCTATCACAGAAACCTGGCTCACCCCCTCTGACACAGCCTCTCCAGCTGCACTTTTGTATGGTGGATTCCACCTTTCCCATACACCCCGCCCCAGCAGCAAGCATGGGAAAGTTCTTGGTTTTCTCCTGTCAGATAACTGCTCCTTCACCACATCCCATTTCCACCCTCTGTTACCTTCACTTCCTTTGAGGTGCACTCTGTGCGCATTTACTCCCCCACCAGCTTCCAACTGGATGTCAATTACTGCTCCTCAGGGTCAGCCACCACCTTCTTTGACCACTTAATTTCCTCTCCGCTGACATCCCCACTATCATCATGGGTAACTTCAACATACCTATTGACACATTCCACTCAGTTGTCACTAAACTTCTATCTCTCACTTCCACCTTTGCACTTGCTCAATGGTCTTTGCAGCCACTCACAAAGATGGTCACACACTGGACCTCATTTTCACCCGCTACTGCTCCCTATCTAACCTCTCTAACTCATCTCAACCTCTTTCTGACCACAACCTACTCACATTCTCTTCCCTTTCCTCTCCAGGTCCACAATCCCCAACCCACAAACTTGCACATCCTCGCAGAAATCGCAAGCATCTCGATCTACACTCACTCTCTGAATTTCTTCTCCCTCTTACAGACATACGTTTCCTACACAATGTGGATGCCACTGCTGTTTTATATAACACCACAATAGCTGTAGCACTTGCATTGGTCACCCCTCTCGCACATACAAAAGCTCGCAAAATCAACAGACAACTCTGGCACACTAAACTGACCAGGGTTGCTGAGCAGAGATGGGAAAGATCACACTCGAATGAGGACTTCATCACATTCAAATAGTCCCTCACTACTTTCAAGGCCACACTCGCCATAGCAAATCAAACCTACTTCACATCTCTCAAATCATCCCTGTCTCACAACCCTAAACAGCTATTTAACACCTTCAATTCTTTCCTCCATCCCCCAGGACCACCTCCCTCTCCACTTATCTCAGCTGAAGACTGTGCCCCATTCTTCAAACAGAAGAGTGATAACATCAGAGAAAGCTTTGGCCTACCAACCCCAAAGTTCCTCCTCCTAACTACTCAGCCCTCCTCCAAAACTAGCTTCTCCACCATTACAGAAGACCAACTTTCCGCCCTACTCTCGAGATCACATCTCACCACCTGTGCACTTGACCCGATCCCATCCCACTTAATCCCAAACCTCACCACAGTCTTCATCCAAACCCTAACCCATCTCTTCAACCTATCACTAAAAACTGGTGTTTTCCCCTCATGCTTCAAACATGCCTCAATCACACCCATCCTTAAAAATCACTTGCTTGACCCATCCTCTATATCTAGCTATCGCCCCATATCACTTCTCCCCTATGCCTCAAAACTACTGGAACAACATGTCCATTTCGAACTGTCCTCCCACCTCTCTTTCTGCTCCTTCTTTGACTGCTTACAATCTGGCTTCTGACCACGTCACTCCACTGAAACTGCCCTAGCAAAAGTCACCAATGACCTACTGACTGCCAAAACCAAGTGACACTATTCTGCCCTCCTTCTCCTGGACATGTCCTCTGTCTTTGACACAGTGGACCACTACCTATTACTACAGACCCTCCCATCTCTTGGCATCGCTGACTTGGCCCTATCTTGGATCGCGTCATACCTAACAAACCTGACATTCAGTGTCTCCCACTCACACACCACCTCCTCACCTTGCCCCCTATCTGTCAGAGTCCCACAAGGTTCAGTCCTAGGGCCCCTACTCTACTTGATTTACACCCTTGACCTGGAACAACTCATAGAATCTCATGTCTTGCAGAATCACCTCTATGCTGATGACAGACAGATCTACCTCTCTGGACCAGATATCACCTCCCTACTAACCAAAATCCCAGAATGTCTGTCCGCTATTTCATCCTTCTTCTCCACTAGATTTCTAAAACTTAACATGGACAAAACAGAATTCATCATCTTTCCCCCATCTTACTCCACTCCCCCAACAGAACTATCCATTAAACTAAATGGCTGCTCACTCTTCCCCGTCCCACAAGCTCGCTGCCTCAGGGTAATCCTTGATTCTGATCTCTCCTTCAAACCACATATCCAAGCCCTTTCCACTTCCTGCTGACTTCAACTCAAAAATATTTCCCAGATCCTTACATTCCTCAACCTAGAATATGCAAAAACTGTACTGCATGCCCTCATCATCTCCTGCCTTGACTACTGCAACCTACTTTGTGGCCTCACCGCTAACCCTCTCACCCCTCTAATCTATCCTCAACTCTACTGCCCAACTAATCCACCTGTCCCGCTATTTCCCAGCCTCTCCTCTCTGTCAATCCCTTCACTGGCACCCTATTACCCAGAGACTCTAGTTCAAAACCCTAACCATGGCATACAAAGCCATCCACAGCCTGTCTCCTCCATACATCTGTGACCTTGTCTCCCGGTACTTACCTCCACACAACCTCCGATCCTCACAAGATCTCATTCTTTACTCCCCTCTTATCTCCTCTTCCCAGAATTGCAAGCTCTCTACCGTGCATCCCCCCTACTCTGGAACTCTCTACCTCAACATATCAGACTCTTGCCTACTGTGGAAACCTTCAAAATAACCTGAAGACTCAACTCTTCCAACAAGCCTACAACCTGCAGTAACCACCAATCCACTGCATGACCAGCTCTGCCCTTGCCTATTGTATCCTCACTAGTGTTGAGCATTCCGATACCGCAAGTATTGGGTATCGGCCGATACTTGCGGTATCGGAATTCCGATACCGACTTCCAATATTTACCGCATATCAGATACCGGAATCGGAAGTTCCCAGAATTCAAACAGCACGAATTCAGCCAATGAGGAATGATTACAAGTGTGGGCACATCCTGTTCAGCATGGTGGGCATGTAACTACTGGCAAGGCTGTGATTGGCTGCTGAAATGATGTCATGATGCACTATAAAAAACGCTGCCGCCCTTTCTGGCTCACTCCGCTGTGAATTCAGTTAGGCATAGGACACTGTGTTCTGACTGAGGGCCAGTTGAGATAGCGATTTGCTTCATTGTGCTTTTCCCAGGTTAATTTAGCAACCGCTGTGTGTTCACCTTGCTTTTGCCTTGCAGCGCTGTTTTCACAGCGATCTGCAAGGTCTCTGTGTGTGTGTGTGTGTGTGAGTGCAGCCCACTCTGTAGTCTGTGTGCAGCCATAGCCAGTTGTATTCAGCTCAGGGTGGTTCACTGACTCATACTGTTCTATCCATTGTCCTTTTCTGCAAATAGTGCAGGCTGCTGCACATTTTTTCAAACAATTTCTATTAGTGGCTTTCCACCCGTATCCAGCTAAATTGTGGAAAAACACTACATAGGATAACCTAGAGGAGGTTTTTTGGGCCTTGCAGCGCCATTTACGGCTGTCTGCACGGTCTCCGTGTGAGTGCAGCTCGCCCTGTAGTCTGTGTGCAGCCGCAGCCGGTTGTATCCAGCTCAGGGTGCGTCACTGCCTCATACCATAAAATACATTGTCCTTTTTTGCAAATAGTGCAGGCTGCTGCACATTTTTTCAAATAATTCCTATTAGTGGCTTTCCACCCGTATCCAGCTAAATTGTGGAAAAATACTACATTGGATAACCTAGAGGAGGTTTTTTGGGCCTTGCAGCGCCGTTTACGGCTGTCTGCACGGTCTCCGTGTGAGTGCAGCTCGCCCTGTAGTCTGTGTGCAGCCACAGCCGGTTGTATCCAGCTCAGGGTGCGTCACTGCCTCATACCGTAAAATACATTGTCCTTTTTTGCAAATAGTGCAGGCTGCTGCACATTTTTTCAAATAATTCCTATTAGTGGCTTTCCACCCGTATCCAGCTAAATTGTGGAAAAACACTACATAGGATAACCTAGAGGAGGTTTTTTGGGCTTTGCAGCGCCGTTTACGACTGTCTGCACGGTCTACATGTGAGTGCAGCTTGCCCTGTAGTCATTTCTGCCAAAAAATAAAAAATAAAATAATAAAGTTCACCAAACACACCACTTTACAGTTGTGTAGGCCACATTAGCTCATATTAAAGTCTAGTCCACACTTCAGAAAATGAGTGTTTCTTATACCTGTTAGGAGCTGTTCAGGAATAAGCACACTAAGCCCTTAGTACTTTTCTATTATCTTTATCAGTCAACCAAGATGAAGAAGGCAGGGAGTAAGGCACGTGGGCATGGGCGCGGAGCAGGGAGAGGACGTGGGGATTCTGTGCCTGCTGCGGGCACCTGTGACTCATCATCACCCAGTTTCAGCAGGGAACAGTCCTTCATGCGCAGCTTTGTCGGAGAGCGCCGTACACCGCTGCTGCGTGAAGACCAAATTGAAGCCGTTGTCGGATGGATGGCAGCTAACGCATCGACTTCAATTAGTGCCACATCCTCTCAGGCATAAAGCACTGGAGAGCACCCATCTGTCTCTTCACCACCTGCCAAATTGCCCAGGCAGTCAGAGAGCCCAGGACAGGCAGTGTGCAGTGATGTGCAACAGCTTTATCTCTCTGACTCTGAAGAGGCGGGTGGGCCAGTGCCTCCGGTCACCACACCACAGTACGCATCTGATGATGACACTCAGGTGCCACTTTCTGGTGCATGCTGTGCTGCCGAGACTACCCAGGAGGAGCAGTTGGTGGCAGAGGGTAGTGTAGATGATGAGGTCCTTGACCCATCGTGGCGTGAGGAACAGGAAGGTGGTGGGAGCAGCTCTGAGGAAGAGATTCACCGAACGGGCCAAAGAGGGAGAGGGAGGGGGAAGACTGCGGATCCTGTAGCCTCCACTTCGGCACCCGTTAGGAGCATGTCTCTTCCAAAAGCCAAAAAGGGCGCTCCCAAGACTTGCAGTGCCTGGTCCTTTTTTGACACAGTTGCAGATGACATTTGCTTTGTCAAACGCAGGGTGTGTCATCAGAAAATCAAAAGAGGGAGAAATGTCGGCAACCTCAATACCTCAAATATGTGGAAACATGTGCGGACCAGGCATGCGGTGGAGTTACAAAAACACACTGAAGACCTAGGCCAACCAACAGTGGCAGCTACCACCTCTTCAGCTTGTGTTGCCTCTTTGTCATGGTTCTCAATGGCAAGAGAACGTAATAAAGCATACAAAAGGACTAGCTCTTGGAAGATGGGAACTCGAGCTGACCATGAGCTAAACCTACCGCACAACTAACAGTGGCCGGGTAGCGTGCCTACGTTTTATCCCTAGACGCCCAGCGCCAGCCGGAGAACTGACTGACCCTAGCAGAGGAAAATACAGACCTGGCTTACCTCTAGAGAAATTTTCCCCAAAAGGCAGACAGTAGCCCCCACATATATTGGCGGTGATTTTAGAGGAAATTGACATACGAAGTATGAAGATAGGTTTAGCAAATTGAGGTCCGCTTACTAGATAGTAGGAAGACAGAAAAGGGAACTTCACGGTCAGCTGAAAACCCTTTCAAAATACCATCCTGAAATTACTTTAAGACTCTAATATCAACTCATGACACCAGAGTGGCAATTTCAGCTCACAAGAGCTTCCAGCCTCAGAAATATTCAATCACAGAGAACTGGAACAAAAATGCAAAACAAACTTAGGACAACAAGTCCAACTTAGCTGATAGTTGTCTAGGAGCAGGAACATGCAACAGAAAGGCTTCTGGTAACATTGTTGGCCGGCATAGAAATGACTGAGGAGCAAGGCTAAATAGAAAACTCCCACATCCAGATGGAAAACAGCCCAGAAACCAAATTCAAAACAGTACCCCCCCCTCAAGGAGGGGGCACCGAACCCTCACCAGAACCACCAGGGCGATCAGGATGAGCCCTATGAAAGGCACGGACCAAATCGGAGGCATGAACATCAGAGGCTGTCACCCAAGAGTTATCCTCCTGACCGTAGCCCTTCCACTTGACCAGATACTGAAGTCTCCGTCTGGAAACACGGGAGTCCAAGATTTTCTCGACAATGTACTCCAACTCACCCTCAACCAACACCGGAGCAGGAGGCTCAACGGAAGGCACAACCGGTACCTCATACCTGCGCAACAATGACCGATGGAAGACATTATGAATAGAAAAAGATGCAGGGAGGTCCAAACGAAAGGACACAGGGTTAAGAATCTCCAATATCTTGTACGGGCCGATGAACCGAGGCTTAAACTTAGGAGAAGAAACCTTCATAGGGACAAAACGAGAAGACAACCACACCAAGTCCCCAACACAAAGACGAGGACCAACACGACGACGGCGGTTGGCAAAATGCTGAGTCTTCTCCTGGGACAACTTCAAATTGTCCACCACATGCCCCCAAATCTGATGCAACCTCTCCACCACAGCATCCACTCCAGGACAATCCGAAGACTCCACCTGACCGGAAGAGAAACGAGGATGAAACCCCGAATTACAGAAGAAAGGAGAAACCAAGGTGGCAGAACTAGCCCGATTATTGAGGGCAAACTCCGCCAAGGGCAAAAAGGCAACCCAATCATCCTGATCCGCAGACACAAAACACCTCAAATAAGTCTCCAAGGTCTGATTAGTTCGCTCGGTCTGGCCATTAGTCTGAGGATGGAAAGCAGACGAAAAAGACAAATCAATGCCCATCCTAGCACAGAACGCTCGCCAAAATCTAGACACGAATTGGGTTCCCCTGTCAGAAACGATATTCTCCGGAATACCATGCAAGCGCACCACATTTTGAAAAAACAGAGGAACCAGCTCGGATGAGGAAGGCAATTTGGGCAAGGGAACCAAATGGACCATCTTAGAGAAACGGTCACACACCACCCAGATGACAGACATCTTCTGAGAAACAGGGAGATCAGAAATAAAATCCATGGAGATGTGAGTCCAAGGCCTCTTCGGAATAGGCAAGGATAACAACAATCCACTAGCCCGAGAACAACAAGGCTTGGCCCGAGCACAAACATCACAAGACTGCACAAAACCTCGCACATCTCGCGACAGGGAAGGCCACCAGAAGGACCTAGCCACCAAATCCCTGGTACCAAAGATTCCAGGATGACCTGCCAACGCAGAAGAATGGACCTCCGAGATGACTCTACTGGTCCAATCATCAGGAACAAACACTCTACCAGGCGGGCAACGATCAGGTCTATTCGCCTGAAACTCCTGCAAGACCCGTCGCAAGTCTGGGGAAACAGCAGATAATATCACTCCATCCTTAAGGATACCTGTAGGTTCAGAATTACCAGGGGAATCAGGCTCAAAACTCCTAGAAAGGGCATCCGCCTTCACATTTTTAGAACCTGGTAGGTAAGAAACCACAAAATTAAACCGAGAGAAAAATAACGACCAGCGCGCCTGTCTAGGATTCAGGCGCCTGGCAGACTCAAGATAAATCAAATTCTTGTGGTCGGTCAATACCACCACCTGATGTCTAGCCCCCTCAAGCCAATGACGCCACTCCTCAAAAGCCCACTTCATAGCCAAGAGCTCCCGATTACCAATATCATAATTTCGCTCAGCGGGCGAAAATGTACGAGAAAAGAACGCACAAGGTCTCATCACGGAGCAGTCGGAACTTTTCTGCGACAAATCCGCCCCAGCTCCGATTTCTGAAGCGTCAACCTCAACCTGAAAAGGAAGAGTAACATCAGGCTGACGCAATACAGGGGCGGAAGAAAAGCGGCGCTTAAGCTCCCGAAAGGCCTCCACGGCAGCAGGGGACCAATCAGCAACATCAGCACCCTTCTTAGTCAAATCAGTCAACGGTTTAGCAACATCAGAAAAACCAGTTATAAATCGACGATAAAAATTAGCAAAGCCCAAAAACTTCTGAAGGCTCTTAAGAGAAGAGGGTTGCGTCCAATCACAAATAGCCTGAACCTTGACAGGGTCCATCTCAATGGAAGAGGGGGAAAAAATGTACCCCAAAAACGAAATCTTTTGAACCCCAAAAACGCACTTAGAACCCTTTACACACAAGGAATTAGAGCGCAAAACCTGAAAAACCCTCCTGACCTGTTGGACATGAGAGTCCCAGTCATCCGAAAAAATCAAAATATCATCAAGATACACAATCAAAAATTTATCCAAATAATCACGGAAAATGTCATGCATAAAGGACTGAAAGACTGAAGGGGCATTTGAAAGACCAAAAGGCATTACTAAATACTCAAAATGGCCCTCAGGCGTATTAAATGCGGTTTTCCACTCATCCCCCTGCTTAATTCGCACCAAATTATACGCCCCACGAAGATCAATCTTAGAGAACCACTTGGCCCCCTTTATTCGAGCAAACAAATCAGTAAGCAGTGGCAAAGGATACTGATATTTAACCGTGATTTTATTCAAAAGCCGATAATCAATACACGGCCTCAAAGAGCCATCTTTTTTAGATACAAAGAAAAAACCGGCTCCTAAGGGAGATGACGAAGGACGAATATGTCCCTTTTCCAAGGACTCCTTAATATATTCCCGCATAGCAGCATGTTCAGGCACAGATAGATTAAATAAACGACCCTTTGGAAACTTACTGCCCGGAATCAGATCTATAGTACAATCGCAATCTCTGTGCGGAGGTAGTGAACCAAGTTTAGGCTCCTCAAAAACGTCACGATAATCAGATAAAAATTCCGGAATCTCAGAGGGAATAGATGACGAAATGGAAACCAAAGGTACGTCCCCATGAGTCCCCTGACATCCCCAGCTTAACACAGACATTGCTTTCCAGTCGAGGACTGGGTTATGAGATTGCAGCCATGGCAATCCAAGCACCAACACATCATGTAGATTATACAACACAAGGAAGCGAATAATCTCCTGGTGATCCGGATTAATACGCATAGTTACTTGTGTCCAGTATTGTGGTTTGTTACTAGCCAATGGCGTGGAGTCAATACCCTTCAGAGGTATAGGAACTTCCAGAGGCTCTAAATCAAACCCACAGCGCTTGGCAAAGGACCAATCCATAAGACTCAAAGCGGCGCCAGAGTCGACATAGGCGTCCGCGGTAATAGACGATAAAGAGCAAATCAGGGTCACAGATAGAATAAACTTAGACTGTAAAGTGCCAATTGAAACAGACTTATCAACCTTCTTAGTACGTTTAGAGCATGCTGATATAACATGAGTTGAATCACCACAATAGAAGCATAACCCATTTTTTCGCCTAAAATTCTGTCGTTCGCTTCTGGACAGAATTCTATCACATTGCATAATCTCTGGCGTCTTCTCAGTAGACACCGCCAAATGGTGCACAGGTTTGCGCTCCCGCAAACGCCGATCAATCTGAATAGCCATTGTCATGGACTCATTCAGACCTGTAGGCACAGGGAACCCCACCATAACATCTTTAATGGCATCAGAGAGACCCTCTCTGAATTTCGCCGCCAGGGCGCACTCATTCCACTGAGTAAGCACAGACCACTTACGAAATTTTTGGCAGTATATTTCAGCCTCATCTTGCCCTTGAGACAGGGCCATTAAGGCTTTTTCAGCCTGAATTTCTAAATGAGGTTCCTCATAAAGCAACCCCAAAGCCAGGAAAAACGCATCCACATTGAGCAACGCAGGATCCCCTGGTGCCAAAGCAAATGCCCAATCCTGAGGGTCGCCCCGGAGCAAGGAAATTACATTCCTGACCTGCTGTGCAGGATCTCCAGCGGAGCGAGATCTCAGAGACAAAAATAATTTACAATTATGTTTGAAATTCTGGAAGCGAGATCTATCCCCAGAGAAAAATTCAGGTAAAGGAATTCTAGGTTCAGATGTAGGAGCATGAATAACGAAATACTGTAAGCTTTGAACCTTCATAGCGAGATTATTCAAACCTGTAGCTAAACTCTGAGGATCCATATTAATCAGGTGAAATCAGAACCATTCAAGGATTAGAAGGAGAGAGAGACGACGGCTGCAGTAAGCAGAGATGCTAGTGAATCAACTAATGAGCAAACTCAGGAAAAAAAAAAAAAAAAAAAATTTCTGCAGACTTCTTTTCTCTCCTTTCTTCTGCCAATTATTTTAACCCTTGGCCGGCCAAACTGTCATGGTTCTCAATGGCAAGAGAACGTAATAAAGCATACAAAAGGACTAGCTCTTGGAAGATGGGAACTCGAGCTGACCATGAGCTAAACCTACCGCACAACTAACAGTGGCCGGGTAGCGTGCCTACGTTTTATCCCTAGACGCCCAGCGCCAGCCGGAGAACTGACTGACCCTAGCAGAGGAAAATACAGACCTGGCTTACCTCTAGAGAAATTTTCCCCAAAAGGCAGACAGTAGCCCCCACATATATTGGCGGTGATTTTAGAGGAAATTGACATACGAAGTATGAAGATAGGTTTAGCAAATTGAGGTCCGCTTACTAGATAGTAGGAAGACAGAAAAGGGAACTTCACGGTCAGCTGAAAACCCTTTCAAAATACCATCCTGAAATTACTTTAAGACTCTAATATCAACTCATGACACCAGAGTGGCAATTTCAGCTCACAAGAGCTTCCAGCCTCAGAAATATTCAATCACAGAGAACTGGAACAAAAATGCAAAACAAACTTAGGACAACAAGTCCAACTTAGCTGATAGTTGTCTAGGAGCAGGAACATGCAACAGAAAGGCTTCTGGTAACATTGTTGGCCGGCATAGAAATGACTGAGGAGCAAGGCTAAATAGAAAACTCCCACATCCAGATGGAAAACAGGTGAACAGAGGAGATGAAGCACACAAGTGCAGTACCACCAGAAACCACCGGGGGAGCCCAGAAACCAAATTCACAACACCTCTTCCTCCAGCTCACACACAGCTGGTTCGGCTTCCTCCCAGGATCGCCATGGAAGAACCTCTGGCACTGTTGTCCAGAGACCCACTGTAATTCCACCCGCAGCACCACGTTCCCAGTCATCCTCACACTCCCAGCCCAGTCTACAGCCATCGGTAGTACAGGCATGGGAGAAAAGGCGACCATTCTCGGCAAACCACCCACGAGCACAGGCTCTGAATGCAGGCATTGCCAAACTTCTGTCACTGGAAATGCTGTCATTCAGGCTGGTGGAGACTGACAGCTTCCGTGACTTGATGGCATTGGCAGTCCCACAGTACAATGTGCCCAGCCGCTTTTATTTCAGCAGGCAAGCCATCCCTGCCCTGCACAAGCATGTGGAGGGACACATAAAACACGTGCTACTGAACGCCGTCAGTAGCAAGGTCCACCTCACCACCGATGCGTGGACCAGTCACTATGGACAGGGGCGATACCTTTCCCTCACTGCCCATTGGGTTAATGTTGTTGAGCCAGGTACAGATCGTGCGAGTGGCGCAGGACGTGTCCTGCCCACTCCAAGGATTGCAGGAATCCAGTCTGTACGCATTGACTCCTCCTCATACACAAGATCCTCAGAATCATCGCTGCAGGAGCCGTCACAGTCCACCTCCACATGGACCCGTGAACGTTTACCTGTTACGACCGACATGAGCACAGCCGTGGCCAAACGTCAACAGGCCATCTTGAAATTAATTTCTTTGGGGAATTGAAGCCACACAGCGCAGGAGCTCTGGAATGCCATCAAGCAGGAGAGCAATGTGTGGTTTGTGCCAGCGAATCTCCAGCCAGGCATGGTAGTGTGTGACAATGGCCGAAATCTGGTGGCAGCTCTGGGCCTCGGCAACCTCACTCACATCCCATGTCTGGCACATGTGCTCAACTTGGTCGTGCAGAGTTTTTTGAGGGACTATCCGGATCTTGATGCACTGCTGCACAAGGTCCGCCTAGAGTGTGCTCACTTGCGGCGTTCCAGCACGGCAAGATCGCGCATTGCAGCTCTGCAGCGCCGATTCCGCCTTCCGGAACATCGCATCATATGTGACCTACCTACCAGGTGGAATTCCACGTTACATATGTTGGAGCGGTTGTGTGAGCAGCAGCAAGCAGTAATGGAGTACCAGCTGCATCAGGCGCAAAGAAGTCGCACTCCGCGCCGTTCAGACTTCACAACCACAGAGTGGGCCACTATGAAGGACGTCTGCCAGGTTTTGCGTCCCTTCGATTATTCCACGCGGATGGCGAGTGCAGATGATGCACTAGTCAGCATGACTGTCCCCCTTATCTGCCTGCTTCAACAAACACTGCAAGCGCTAAGGGATGATGTTGTGGAAGAGGTGGAGGATGAGGATTCACCATTTCCATCAGCTTCTGGACAGTCAGCGCCACGTCGTTCCTCACAAACGCGTAGGCAGGGGACACTTTGTGAGGAGGATGAGGAGGGGTCAATGGAGGAGGAAGACATCCGTCCAGTGGAGGGAGTTACACAATTGTCCAGTAGTCAGTGTGTACAGCGAGGGTGGGGTGATGAAGAGCGGGCAGAGATCACGCCTCAAGCAGGGGACAGCGTTTCTTGGGCAGTTGGCAGTCTGCAGCACATGGTTGATTACATGCTGCAGTGCCTGAGAAACGACCGCCGCAACGCCCACATTCTCAACATGGCTGATTATTGGGTGTACACCCTCCTCGATCCTCGCTACCGGGACAACGTCCAAAGCCTCATCACACCGTTGAACCGGGAGCGTAAAATGCAGGAGTACCAAGACACACTGGTGAATTCCATCATCTTCTCCAGTCCAACTAAGAGAAGTGCTGCTAGTGCTTTACAAAGCAGCTCAGTGCATCCAGGCAGTGGAGGAGGCTCTGCACAGAGGGAGCAGAAGCAGTGCCTCTGCCCAAGGCAAGACCAGTATGGCCCATCTGTGGCACAGTTTTGTGTGCCCGCCACAAATGTCTACACCATCACAGGCGGCTCCAGTCAGCAGAAGGCAACGGTTCCGTCAGATGGTGACAGACTACATGTCTTGCCCTCTTACTGTACTCCCAGACGGCTCTTCCCCTTTCAAGTTTTGGGTCTCTAAGCTGGATACATGGCCAGAGCTAAGCCAGTATGCATTGGAGGTGCTGGCTTGCCCTGCGGCTAGTGTATTATCGGAACGCGTCTTTAGTGCTGCAGGTGGTGTACTAACAGACCGTCGCATGTGACTATCCTCCAATAACGTTGACCGGCTTACTTTTCTGAAAATGAACCATGCCTGGATCTCGCGGGAATTTGCCACTCCTCTTCCTGATTAAATAATTGGGTGACTGTCTACAGTATCCAGGTCTCCTGTTGTGTTCATCTTTCTACCACCTGAACTGTAATTCCTGGGCTCCAACACCGTCAGTTGAGGCTCAGAAGTGCCGTCTGCACAGTCAAAACATACGACCCAGTATTATAGGGTTTCAGTAACGTCAGCTGATCCCCAGCTGTGTAGCCAGCAATGTGTCCTGCGACCGCCAGGCTGACACAACAACTGAAAATGAAGGGAACCTGTCCCCCCCCAGGCATTTGTTACTGAGCCACCTTGTGCAGCAGAAATGCTGCACAAGGAAAAGGTAGCTATTTTAGTTTAGCTCCTTGCACACGCAGAACTTAACACTTATAAAATGTGTCCACTGATACCGTAAAACCGTCGCGGAGGTGGGACTTTCCTTCATAATGTGACGCAGCACAGCCGTCATTCCTACCCCCTTGGTGCTGTGCGCCGCCTCCTCAGTGTTGTTTGATTCTGTCCCGGAGCCTGCGCTGTTATGTTATCCCTTGGCCAGGCACACTTAGCGCTGCCCGTCTTCTGACATCATTTGGTGTCAGGCTGACTGCGCCTGTGCGGCCGCGCTGGCCGAGATCCCGCCTCGCAGTGTCTTCTGATTTAATTCACACTGCGGGCCTGGAATCCATGGGCATGCACAGTGCATATCTTCACCTAAGGCTCTCACTCATCTCCCTCCGCCTTCTTCAGACTGTGCGCCGGCAGCTGATCTTTAATGGCATGCCATGGCCATGACGCCGCACAGTCTGAAGAAGTCGGAGGGAGGGGAGTGAGAGGTGAGGATATGCACTGCGCATGCCCATGGATCCCAGGCCCACAGTGGGATTACATTAGATGACACTGCGAGGCGGGATCTCGGCCAGCGCGGCCGCACAGGCGCAGCCAGCCTGACACCGAATGATGTCAGAAGACGGGCAGCGCTAAGTGCGCCTGGACAAGGGATAACATAACAGCGCAGGCTCCGGGACTGAATCAAACAACGCTGAGGAGGCGGCGCACGACACCAAGGGGGTAGGAATGACAGCTGTGCTGCATCACATTACGAAGGAAAGTCCCACCTCCAGGACGGTCTCACGGTATCAGGGGACACATTTTATAAGTGTTTAGTTCTGTGTTTGCAAGGAGCATAATTAAAAGAGCCACCTTTTCCTTTTGCATCCTTAGTGCTGCACAAGATGGCTCTTTCAGCTACAAACGCCTTGGGGGGGTTAAAGGTTCCCTTTCGACTTGCTCCAATCAGGCTTCGGCCTACACTGTGTTCCTCTGCTCCTTCTGCTGTCCCTGGGCTCTAACACCGCCAGTTGGTGCCTGGAAGTGCTGTCCGCACAGTTAACAGTCGCTCCTCTGTTATTGGGGTTCAGTAATGTCAGCTGTTCCCCAGCTGTGTGTGCGGCAATACCTCCAATCTGCTCCTCCTGCTGTCCCTGGGCTCCAACACCGTCAGTTGGTGCCTGGAAGTGCTGTCCGCACAGTCAACAGTCGCTCCTCTGTTATTGGGGTTCAGTAACGTCAGCTGTTCCCCTGCTGTGTGTGCGGCAATACCTCCAATCTGCTCCTCCTGCTGTCCCTTGGCTCTAACACCGCCAGTTGGTGCCTGGAAGTGCTGTCCGCACAGTCAACAGTCGCTCCTCTGTTATTGGGGTTCAGTAACGTCAGCTGTTCCCCAGCTGTGTGTGCGGCAATACCTCCAATCTGCTCCTCCTGCTGTCCCTGGGCTCCAACACCGCCAGTTGGTGCCTGGAAGTGCTGCCTGCACAGTTATCACTTGCTGCCGTGTTATTGGGGTTCAGTAACGTCAGCTGCTCCTCTGCTGTGTATACGGCAACGTGTCATGCGACCGCCACGCTGGCACACTAACAGACATTTACATGCCTCCAGTGCAGGCTTCGGCCTACACTCTGCTCCTCCTTCTGTCCCTGGGCTCCAACACTGCTGGTTGCTGCCCGGAAGTGCTGTTTGCACAGAGCCAAACACCTCGCCAATGTGTTAGTGGGGTTCAGTGACGCCTGCTGCTCCCCTGCTGTGTATCCGGCAATGTGTCATGCGACCGCCACGCTGGCACAACTAAAATTTAAGGGAACCTGCCCCCCCCAGGCGTTTGTTACTGAAAGAGCCACCTTGTGCAGCAGTAATGCTGCACAAGGAAAAGGTGCCTATTTTCGTTGTGCTCCTTGCACACGCTGAACCTAACACTTATGAAATGTGTCTCCTCACACTGTTATACCGTCCCGGAGGTGGGACTTTCCTTTGTAATGTGACGCAGCACAGCCGTCATTCCAACCTATTTGGCGCCATGCGCCGCCTCCTCAGCGTTGTTTGATTCTGTCCCGGAGCCTACGCTGTTATGTTATCCCTTGGCCAGGCACACTTAGCGCTGCCCGTCTTCTGACATCATTTGGTGTCAGGCTGGCTGCGCCTGTGCGGCCGCGCTGCCTGAGCTCCCGCCTCACAGTGTCTTCTAATTTAATCACACTGCGGGCCTTGGATCCATGGGCATGCACAGTGCATATCTTCACCTCAGGCTCTCACTTATCTCCCTCCGCCTTCTTCAGACTGTAAGCCATCAGCTGATCCCTAATAGCATGCCACGGCCGTGACGCCGCAAAGTCTGAAGAAGCCGGAGGGAGGGGAGTGAGAGGCGAGGATATGCACTTTGCATGCCCATGGATCCCAGGCCCGCAGTGGGATTACATTAGACGACACTGCGAGGCGGGATCTCAAGCAGCGCGGCCGCACAGGCGCAGCCAGCCTGACACCAAATGATGTCAGAAGACCGGCAGCGCTAAGTGTGCATGGCCAAGGGATAACATAACAGCGCAGGCTCCGGGACAGAATCAAACAACGCTGAGGAGGCGGCACACGGCACCAAGGGGGTAGGAATGACGCCTGTGCTGCGTCACATTACGAAGGAAAGTCCCACCTCCGGGACAGTTTTACGGTGTGAGGGGACACATTTCATAAGTGTCTAGTTCAGCGTTTGCAAGGAGCAAAATTAAAAGAGCCACCTTTTCCTTTTGCATCCTTAGTGCTGTACAAGATGGCTCTTTCAGCAACAAACACCTGGGGGGTTAAAGGTTCCCTTTCAACTTGCTCCAGTGCAGGCTTTGGCCTACACTCTGATCCCTCTGCTCCTCCTGCTGACCCTGGGCTCTAACACCGCCAGTTGGTGCCCGGAAGTGCTGGCTGCACAGAGAAAAACACCCGCCAATGTGTCAGTGGGGTTCAGCAACGCCAGCTGTTCCCCTGCTGTGTAGCCGGCAACGTGTCCTGCAAACGCCACGCAGACACAAGAACTGAAATTGAAGGGAACCTGTCCCCCCCAGGCATTTGTATGTATTACAGCCACCTTGTACAGCAGTAATGCTGCATTTGTACAAGGTGGCTCATTAAGTTATTCTCCTTGCACACGTCGAACTCAACACGTATAAAATGTGTCCCCTGAGACCATTAAAACGTCCCTCAGGTGTGACTTTCCTTTGTAATGACACAGCAACCCCCTTGGTAGCGCTGCCCGTCTTCTGACATCATTGTTTGGCTGGCTACGCCTCTGCGGCCGCCCTGCCCGACACAGTGCCCCTCGGTGTCTTATTTATTTAGACTGCGAGGGTGTGATTGATGGGCATGAGCAGTGCATATCTTCGCCTGTCACTCATCTCCTTCCGCCTTCTTCAGACTGTGCGGCTTCATGGCCATGGCATGCGATAAGGGATCAGCTGACGCCGCACAGTCTGAAGCAGGTGTAAGGACCCGAGTGAGAGGCGAACATATGTACCGCAAGGCCATGAATCCCAGGCCCGCAGTGTGAATAAATGAAAAGACACTGCGGGGCTGGGATTCATGGGCATCGCGAACCGCACCGGCCGACATCAAATGATGTCAGAAGACGGGCAGCGCTAACAGCGCATGGCCAAGGGATAACACGACAGCGCAGACTCCTGTACAGCAAAATGCGACGCTCAGGAGGCCGCGCCCAGCATTACTGCTGCACAAGGTGGCTCACACTCTGCTCCCCCTGCTGACCCTTTGCTCCAACACCGCTAGTTGGGGCTCTAGGAAGACAATTTTGAATAGGTCCCCATCCTGGTTCCAGTACCGTCAGCTGGTTCCGGGTAGAGCCTTTGGCTAAGCTGCCTCCTTCTGGGTATCCGAGTTCCACCAACGTCAGGTGGTCCTTGGTAGTGCTTTCAGGCACGGGTACCTCCTGCTTAGTAACCGGGTTCCAGTAACGTCAGCTGGTCCTCGGTAGTTCCATTGGCTCTTGGACCTTCGGCTACCCATCCGGGTTCTAGTACCATCAGCTGGTTCTCGGCAGTGTCTTTTGCTCTTGTACCTTCTGCTCCCCATCCTGGTTCCAGTACCGTCAGCTGGTTCCAGGTAGAGCCTTTGGCTAAGGTCTCTCCTTCTGGGTATCCGAGTTCCACCAACGTCAGGTGGTCCTTGGTAGTGCTTTCAGGCACGGGTACCTCCTGCTTAGTAACCGTGTTCCAGTAACGTCAGCTGGTCCTCGGTAGTTCCATTGGCTCTTGGACTTTCGGCTACCCATCCGGGTTCCAGTACCGTCAGCTGGTTCTCGGCAGTGTCTTTTGCTCTTGTACCTTCTGCTCCCCATCCTGGTTCCAGTACCGTCAGCTGGTTCCGGGCAGGGCCTTTGGCTTAGGTGCCTCCTTCTGGGTATCCGAGTTCCACCAACATCAGGTGGTCCTTGGTAGTGCTTTCTGGCACGTGTACCTCCTGCTTAGTTACCGGGTTCCAGTAATGTCAGCTGGTCCTCGGTAGTTCCATTGGCTCTTGGACCTTCGGGTAGCCATCCAAGTTCCAGTTCCATCAGCTGGTTCTCGGCATTTTCTCAGCCTTCTTGTACCTTCTGCTACATTTCCAAGTTCAAGACCCTAAAGACGACGACCCGGAAGACCACCCCTAAGATAACGACGACACCAGAGACGACAACCACTGAGATGACGACGACCCTGGAGACGGTGACCCTGAAGACCACCCCGATGACGACGACGACGACCCCGGAGACGACGACCCTGGAGACGACGACATGGAAGACCGAGAAGCAGAAGAACAAGAGGCTGCAGAACAAAGAGCAGAAGAACATTAAGCATAACACTAAATATCAGAGCAAAAGATATTATCTAAATTATAAGCAGAAGAAGACTAAGCAGTGTATGGGGGTGAGTCCGTTCCTCCTCGTGGTGCCCCTGGATAAAGCCTGATGCTGCAGGCCAAACTGAACGCGGACAAATGTAATTCTTTTGTGACAGGCAGAACGGAAGGTGTAATCTTCAAACTTTTATAGATAACAACTACAGGAATGCCTGTCACAAATAAGAATATGATGAAGAAGTAGAATATGAAGAAGAATAATAGTTGAATAAAAAGAATATGAAGAATGTAACAAAAAAAATAATAGGTAGAAGATGAAGAAGAAGATGAATAAGGTGAAGAAGAAGTTGATGACAAAGATGCTGATGATGAAGAAGAAAGTGTGGGAGAAGTAAAAAAAAAAGGTGTAGGGTGTGGAAGTAGTGACACATCAATATCTGACAAAATAAAAAAATTCTTAACATAGTCAATATCTTTGTAACTCCGAACATCTTAATAAAAAAATAAAATTCCTGCTATTCTATTTGATTGGGCTAAACCTCTATGCCTTTAATGTCTCCGCCACCTCCCCCAATACATCCTACATTATTCTTAGTTGTTTTCCTTCATGTAGAATGAACCTACAAGGAAAGAAAGGGTTTATTTTAATTCCGATATTTTCGTCCCATTGACTTGCATTGGTATCGGGTATCGGTATCGGCGAGATCCGATATTTTGCCAGTGTCGGCCAATCCAATCCGATACCGATACTTTCCGATATCGGAAGGTATCGCTCAACACTAATCCTCACCCATTCCTTGTAGATTGTGAGCCCTCGCGGGCAGGGTCCTCTCTCCTCCTGTACCAGTCATGACTTGTATTGTTTGAGATTACTGTACTTGTTTTTTATTTTGTATACCCCTTTTCACATGTAAAGCGCCATGGAATAAATGGCGCTATAATAAATAATAATAACTATAGGATTAGTAATGGAGAGGTGTCTTATAGACGCCTCTCCATTACTGAGCCATGGACTTGATGTCACCTGACAATACAAAAGCTACATCAACCCCACAAATATGAACACACTTGCCACCGCCACAGAGCAAGTGGGAAGAGCTGGGCAAAGAACCATAATTTGCGCATCTAGTAGATGCGCCTTTTCTTGGGCTGCTGCGGGATGCTATTTTTAGGCTGGAGGGCCCAATATCCGTGGCACCTTACCATCCTGAGCTTGCAGCTGGTTTTCTACAATTGGGGGGGACCCCATACCATATGTTTCTAAATTAATTATTTAAATTATTTAAAAAAAACAGTTTGGGGACCCCTCTATTCTTGATAACCAGCTTTACTTAAGCAGACATATGAGGGTTACAACCCACAGCTGTCAGTTTTGCCTGGCTGGTTATGAAAAATATAGGGGAAACCACACTTTTTTTAAAATTATTTAGAGAGCAGGCGCCAGCTGATGAATACTCACATCAGCTGACTGCTCTTGCTGTTATTAGTGGCAGCACACGTAGGCTGATGGGAGTAGAAGTCCCATCAGCTGATGCCAGTCCCATCAGCTGATGACATTGTGAGAACTGCTGTGCTTTGACTGGTTTTGTTAATCTTACTGCCGATCAGAGCCGCCGATGTTTCTCGCTCTGTCATGCAGTCTTCGGGGTGCCGAACTCGAACAGTAAGTGTTCTGTACAGAGCTGTAACTTTACTGTTCAGGTTCCCCAATTTCTTGTTACTAAGGCAGTATTTTCATTAAAAAGATTAAAAGGGGGTCGCTGAATGTTGAGTAGCTGCAATTAATTGCACATTTTTGGGAAAAATGTGCTAAACCTGATGAATTCAAATTTCAAAAGATTCAGTCATCTTTAAAACAGACCTATGCATTTCAAACAGTTCAGCTTTACTGAGACTGCAGATACAGTGAAACATAATGCATTTTGGTCACTTTCACTTCAACAGGCCTAAAAGGCTTGTTGGTGTCAACACTAGTATGATGATATTGGAAGGAACATAAAGGATAGAAAGTAGAAATGATTGAATCTTTAGAAACCACTGGAGACTAGACGGAGGTGGACATGACTTGGGGATGGGTGGACCGAGAACTCCTGCAGCTTTTGTTTGTATTGCGGTGTAGATTTTAAACAAGAGTGTTGTTGCTTTAACCCCTTCACCCCGAAGCCTGTTTTCACCTAAGTGACAGGGCCAATTTTTACAATTCTGACCACTGTCACTTTATGAGGTCATAACTCTGAAACGCTTCAACGGATCCTGGTGATTCTGACATTGTTTTCTCGTGACATATTGTACTTCATGATAGTGGTAAAACTTCTTCGATATGACTTGCATTTATTTGTGAAAAAAACAAAAATGTGTCAAATTATGAAAATTTAGCAATTTTCAAACTTTCAGTTTTTATGCCCTTAAATTAGAGAGTTATATCACATAATATAGTTAATAAACAACATTTCCCACATGTCTGCTTTACATCAGCACAATTTTGGAAACATAATTTTTTTTTGTTAGGGAGTTATAAGGGTTAAAAGTTGACCAGCGATTTCTCATTTTTGCAACAAAATTTGCAAAACCATTTTTTTTACGGACCACCTCACACTTGAAGTGACTTTGAGGGGTCTATATGACAGAAAATGCCCAAAAGTGACACCATTCTAAAAACTGCACCCCTCAAGGTACTCAAAACCACATTCAAAAAGTTTATTAACCCCTCAGGTGCTTCATAGGAATTTTTGGAATGTTTTAAAAAAATTGAACATTTAACTTTTTTTTCACAAAATGTTTACTTCAGATCCAATTTGTTTTATTTTACCAAGGGTAACAGGAGAAATTGGACCACAAAAGTTGTTGTACAATTTGTCCTGAGTACGCTGATACCCCACATGTTGGGGTAAACCATTGATTGGGCACATGGCAGAGCTCGGAAGGGAAGGAGCGCCATTTGACTTTTCAATGCAAGATTTGCTGGAATTGAGATCGGAACCCATGGCTCGATTGGAGAGCCCCTGACGTGCCTAAACAGTGGAAACCCCCACAAGTGACACCATTTTGGAAAGTAGACCCTCTAAGGAACTAATCTAGATGTGTGTTGAGCACTTTGAACCTCCAAGTGCTTCACAGAAGTTTATGTATAACGTAGAGCCGTAAAAAAAATTCATATTAATTTTCACAAAAAATGATCTTTTTGCCCCAAATTTTTTATTTTCCCAAGGGTAACAGGATAAACTGGACCTCAAAAGTTGTTGTGCAATTTGTTCTGAGTACGCTGATACTTCATATATGGGGATAAACCACTCTTTGAGCACATGGCAGAGCTCAGAAGGGAAGGAGCGCCGTTTGACTTTTCAATGCAAAATTGGCTGGAATTGAGATCGGAACCTATGTCGCCTCTGGAGAGCCCCTGACATGCCTAAACAGTGGAAACCCCCCACAATGGACCCCATTTTGGAAAGAAGACCCCCTAAGGAACTTATCTAGATTTGTGGTGAGCACTTTTACCCCCAATTGTTTCACTAAAGCTTAGAATGTAGCGCTGTGAAAATTAAAAAAATCATTTTTTCTTTCCACAAAATGATGTTTCAGCCCGCAATTTTTTTTCCCCAAGGGTAACAGGAGAAATTGGACCACAAAAGTTATTGTCCAATTTGTCCTGAGTATGCTGATATCCCATACATGGGGGGGGGGAACCACTGTTTGGGTGCACGGCAGAGCTCGGAAGGGAAGGAGCGCCGTTTGAAATGCAGACTTAGATGGATTGGTCTGTGTTGTGAGAACTTTGAACCAACAAGTGTTTCACTACAGTTTATAAGACAGAGCCGTGAAAATAAAAAATATTTTATTTTCCACGAAAATGATATTTTAGCCCCCACGTTTTTATTTTCCTAAAGGTAACAGGGGAAATTGGACCAAAAAAGTTGTTGTCCAATTTGTCCTGAGTACGCTGATACCCAATATATGGGGGGGAACCACCGTTTGGGCACACGGCACAGCTCGGAAGGGAAAGAGCGCCGTTTGAAATGCAGACTTAGATGGATTGGTCTGCAGGCGTCATGTTGCATTTGCAGAGCCCCTGATGTACCTAAACAGTAGAAACCCCCCAAAAGTGACCCCATATTGGAAACTAGACCCCCCAAGGAACTTATCTAGATGTGTTGTGAGAACTTTGAACCAACAAGTGTTTCACTACAGTTTATAACGCAGAGTCGTGAAAATAAAAAATATTTTTTCTTCCACGAAAATGATATTTTAGCCCCCATGTTTTTATTTTCCTAAAGGTAACAGGAGAAATTGGACCACATAAGTTGTTATCCAATTTGTCCTGAGTACGCTGATACCCAATATATGGGGGGGAACCACCGTTTGGGCACACGGCAGAGCTCGGAAGGGAAAGAGCGCCGTTTGAAATGCAGACTTAGATGGATTGGTCTGCAGGTGTCATGTTTCATTTGCAGAGCCCCTGATGTACCTAAACAGTAGAAACCCCCCAAAAGTGACCCCATATTGAAAACTAGACCCCCCAAGGAACTTATCTAGATGTGTTGTGAGAACTTTGAACCAACAAGTGTTTCACTACAGTTTATAACGCAGAGCCGTGAAAATAAAAAATATTTTTTTTTCCACGAAAATGATATTTTAGCCCCCACGTTTTTATTTTCCCAAGGGTAACAGGACAAATTGGACCCCAAAAGTTGTTGTCCAACTTGTCCTGAGAACGCTGATACCCCATATGTGGGGGGGACCACTGTTTGGGCGCACAGGAGAACTCGGAAGGGAAGGAGCACTGTTTTCGTTTTTGAAAGCAGAATTGGCTGGAATTGAGATCGGACGCCATGTCGCGTTTGGAGAGCCCCTGATGTGCCTAAACAGTGGAAACCCACAATTCTAACTGAAATCCTAACCCCAACCTTAACCCCATCCCTAACCCTAACCCTAACCCTAGCCCTAACCCTAACCCTAGCCCTAACTCTAGCCCTAACCGTAGCCCTAACCCTAACCCTAATGGGAAAATGGAAATACATACATTTTTTAAAATTTTATTATTTTTCCCTAACTAAGGGGGTGATGAAGGGGGGTTTGATTTACTTTTATAGCTTTTTTTGGCGGATTTTTATGGTTGGCAGCCATCACACACTAAAAGACGCTTTTTATTAAAAAAATAGTTTTGCATCACCACATTTTGAGAGCTATAATTTATCCATATTTTGGCCCACAGAGTCATGTGAGATCTTGTTTTTTGCAGGACGAGTTGACGTTTTTATTGGTACCATTTTCGGGCACATGAAATTTTTTGATCGCTTTTTATTCCGATTTTTGGGAGGCGGAATGAACAAAAACCAGCAATTCCTGAAATTCTTTTAGGGGGGGCGTTTATACCGTTCCACGTGTGGTAAAATTGATAAAGCAGCTTTATTCTTCAGGTCAGTACGATTACAGCGATACCTCATTTATGTAATTTTTTTATGTTTTGGCGCTTTTACACAATAAAAACTATTTTATATAAAAAAATAATTGTTTTTGCATCACTTTATTCTGAGAGCTATAACTTTTTTATTTTTCTGTTGATGATGCTGTATGGTGGCTTTTTTTGCGAGACAAGATGACGTTTTCAACGGTACCATGGTTATTTATATCCATCTTTTTGATCGCGTGTTATTCCACTTTTTGTTCGCCTGTATGATAATAAAGCGTTGCTTTTTGCCTTGTTTTTTTTTTTTTTTTTTTTTTTTTGCGGTGTTCACTGAAGGGGTTAACTAGTGGGATAGTTTTATAGAGTGGGTCGTTACGGACGCGGTGATACCAAACATGTGTACTTTTATTGTTTTTTTTTTTATTTACAAAAATAAATGGAATTACTGGGAAATGTTTTTTGTTTCTTTATTTGGGGATTTTTTTATTTTATTTTTTATACATTGTATTTTTTTTTTTTTTACTTTTTACCATTGTCCCAGGGTGGGACATCACTGTATTAGATCAGATCATTGATCTGACAGTGTGCATAGCACTCTGTCAGATCAACGATGTGACAGGCACGTTCCAGAGGCTTGCCGGCGCCTGCTATTAGGAACTCTCAGCAGGCGCCGGCAAGCCAGGTCAGTAAATGACCCGGAAGGAGTCCCGCGGCCATCTTGGATCCGGGGACTCCTTCCAGGTCACCGGTGCAGCGCGATCTCATCGCGTTGCTCCGGTGGGAGAGCGCAGGGAGCCCCCGTCCCTGCGCGATCCACCTCTATGCCGCTGTCACTATTGACAGCGGCATCAGAGGGGTTAAATGCCCACGATCGGTGATAGCGCCGATCGTGGGCATTGCTGCGGGGTGTCAGCTGTCATATACAGCTGACACCCGCACCCGATCACCGCGGCGCTCAGCGCGAGACCGCGGTGATCGGTCCGCTGTACTAGTACTGCGGCTGGCACAAATGCAGTGCCGGCAGCGCCGTACCAGTACAGCGGATGGCGCGAAGGGGTTAAGAGGAAGGAGTTTAGATGTTTGTGCCTGGTGTATTACTGTGAGGAGGGTGGGGCTTATATAGGGGAGGCAACTCTGGCTCTCCCTCTTTCTCTCACAGGATGGACAGGATGAAACATGTCTGCAGTGTCAGGGAGTATAATACTGGGGTTATCACCTCACATTATAGCTGATAGGCGTACATTCACCTCACACATCATGTATTAGTGTAGTATCTGCTCCTACATCATATATGGGATCAATTTTACCTCAGAAATTCATGTAGCCACCATGTACCCTCATGTGTATCTCCCTGCAGACATGGCTGATATACTACTCCACATTCATCATGTATTAGTGTAGTCTCAGCTCTTACATCTTATTTGGGAGCAATATTACCTCAGAGATTCATGTAGCTGCCATGTTCCTTCATGGGTCTGTTACAAGTTGCCTCACACACTGTAAAGGCGGCTCCTGTGTGACCTCCTTACAGACATGGCTGTTGTATCACATTTCTGCTGTATTATACAGAGTCTTCATGAGTTTTGGGTATATATGATAGGTCAGAGCATTGACACATACAGTGTCTGCTATTGCTAGCGTGGAG
The DNA here is from genome assembly GCF_051348905.1 of Ranitomeya variabilis. Classification (NCBI taxonomy): domain Eukaryota; kingdom Metazoa; phylum Chordata; class Amphibia; order Anura; family Dendrobatidae; genus Ranitomeya; species Ranitomeya variabilis. The sequence continues at coordinate 396,288,781 of NC_135234.1, forward strand.
CTGGGCAGTTACAGGTACTAGTCACTGGTGAGGGGGAGCAGTAACAGGGGATGGTGTATATATATATATACACCGTATATATATGAGGGTAAGAGGCTGCACTTCATGTCTGTGCATTGCATGCTGCTGTGTGCTGATCCCCCCTTCCCATTTATGGAGTCTGGTGACCTGTATGTGACCTTATCTCTGCTACAGTACAGTCTGATGATGCTGGGTGTACAGATCCCGCATAACAGGTTACTCTCACTATATATATATGTGATATATGAGCAAAGGTTCCATCTCTGCTACAATACAGTCTGATGATGCTGGGTGTACAGATCCAGCATAACCAGGTTACTCTCACTATATATATGTGATATATGAGCAAAGGCTCCATCTCTGCTACAGTACAGTCTGATGATGCTGGGTGTACAGATCCAGCATAACCAGGTTACTCTCACTATATATATATGTGATATATGAGCAAAGGCTCCATCTCTGCTACAATACAGTCTGATGATGCTGAGTGTACAGATCCAGCATAACCAGGTTACTCTCACTATATATATGTGATATATGAGCAAAGGCTCCATCTCTGTACAGTACAGTCTGATGATGCTGGGTGTACAGATCCAGCATAACAGGTTACTCTCACTATATATATGTGACATATGAGTAAAGGCTCCATCTCTGCTACAGTACAGTCTGATGATGCTGGGTGTACAGATCCAGCATAACAGGTTACTCTCACTATATATATGTGATATATGAGCAAAGGCTCCATCTCTGTGCAGCATGTTAGATCCTGGGTCTCCAGCTTACTTTCCTTGCTGCACATATAATCTGTGCATGACTTCCAAATCCGTGCTTTATTTCTGGAGATATGGCAGCCTTTAGTCCTATTATGTTGCATGCTGTCCTCAGTGGCGTAGGAAGGGGGGGGCGGGGGGGGGGGGGCGGGCCGCCCCGGGCGGCACAATGTCGGGGGCGGGTCCGACCCAGAGAGGAGGAGGAGGAAGAAAAAAAAAAAAGAGACGCGAGCCCTTTAACCCCTTAACGACCTTTGACGCATACGCTGCGTCATGAAAGTCGGTGCTAAAACGACCTATGACGCAGCGTATGCGTCATGGAATGATCGCGTCCCTGCAGATCGGGTGAAGGGGTTAACTCCGATTTTACCCGATCTGCAGAGACAGGGGGAGTGGTGCTTCAGCCCAGGGGGGGTGGCTTCACCCCCCCGTGGCTACGATCGCTCTGATTGGCTGTTGAAAGTGAAACTGCCAATCAGAGCGATTTGTAATATTTCACCTAAAAAACTGGTGAAATATTACAATCCAGCCATGGCCGATGCTGCAATATCATCGGCCATGGCTGGAAATACTCAGGTGCCCCCCCCCCACACCCACCGATCGCCCCCCCAGTCCTCCGTTATGGGGTCCGGTCCCCTCCGTCCGCCTGCCGGCTCCCCCGTCCTCCTGTCCGCTCCCTCCTTGCTCAGATCCCCCCCCCTGTGCTCCGATCACCCCCCCTGTGCTCCGATCCACCCCCCCACCACCCCTTCATACTTACCGATCCTCCCGGTGTCCGGCCGTCACCTCGCTGGGCGCCGCCATCTTGGAAAATGGCGGGCGCATGCTCAGTGCGCCCGCCGAATCTGCCAGTCGGCAGATTCCTTACAAGTACATTTTGATCGCTGTGGTAGGTTCTATCACAGCGATCAAAATAAAAAAAATAATAAATAACCCCCCCCCTTTATCACCCCCATAGGGACAATAATAAAATAAAGAAAATTTTTTTTTTCTTTTTCCACTAGGGTTAGGGTTAGAACTAGGGTTAGAACTAGGGGTAGGGTTAGGGGTAGGGTTAGGGTTACGGGTAGGGTTAGGGGTAGGGTTATGGCATGTGCACACAGAGCGGATCGGCCGCGGATCCGCAGCGGATCGGCCGCGGATCCACAGCGGATCGGCCGCGGATCCGCAGCGGATCGGCCGCGGATCCGCAGCGGATCGGCCGCGGATGCGCAGCGGATCGGCCGCGGATCTGCAGCGGATCGGCCGCGGATCCGCAGCGGATTGGCCGCTGCGAATTCGAAGCAGTTTTCCATCAGGTTTACAGTACCATGTACACCTAAGGAAAACCAAATCCGCTGTGCCCATGGTGCGGAAAATTCCGTGCAGAAACGCTGCGTTGTATTTTCCGCAGAATGTCAATTCTTTGTGCGGATTCCGCAGCGTTTTACACCTGTTCCTCAATAGGAATCCGCAGGTGAAATCCGCACAAAAAAACACTGGAAATCTGCTGTAAATCCGCAGGTAAAACGCAGTGCCTTTTACCTGCAGATTTTTCAAAAATCGTGCGGAAAAATCTCACACGAATCCGCAACGTGGGCACATAGCCTTAGGGTTAGGGTTGGAATTAGAGTTAGGGTTGGAATTAGGGCTAGGGTTTGAAATAGGTTTAAGATTAGGCTTGTGGTTAGGGTTACGGATAGGGTTAGGGGTGTGTTGGGGTTACAGTTGTGGTTAGGGTTGGGATTAGGGTTACGGTTGGGATTAGGGTTAGGATTAGGGTTGGAATTAGGGTTACGGGTGTGTTGCGGTTAGGGTTGTGGTTAGGGGTGTGTTGGGGTTAGGGTTGTGATTAGGGTTATGGCTACAGTTGGGATTAGGATTAGGGGTGTGTTGGGGTTAGTGTTGAAGTTAGAATTGAGGGGTTTCCACTGTTTAGGCACATCAGGGGTCTCCAAACGCAACATGGCGCCACCATTGATTCCAGCCAATCTTGCGTTCAAAAAGTCAAATGGTGCTCCCGCCCTTCCAAGCCCCGACGTGCGCCCAAACAGTGGTTTACCCCCACATTTGGGGTACCAGCGTACTCAGGACAAACTGGGCAACAACTGTTGGGGTCCAATTTCTCCTGTTACCCTTGCAAAAATAAAAAATTACTTGCTAAAACATAATTTTTGAGGAAAGAACAATTATTTTTTATTTTCACGGCTCTGCGTTATAAACTTCTGTGAAGCACTTGGGGGTTGAAAGTGCTCACCACACATCTAGATTAGTTCCTTGGGGGTCTAGTTTCCAAAATGGGGTCACTTGTGGGGTGTTTCTACTGTTTAGGCACATCAGGGGCTCTGCAAATGCAATGTGACGCCCGCAGACCATTCCATCAAAGTCTGCATTTCAAATGTCACTACTTCCCTTCCGAGCCCTGACGTGTGCCCAAACAGTGGTTTACCCCCACATATGGGGTATCAGCGTACTCACAACAAACTGGGCAACAAATATTGGGGTCCAAATTCTCCTGTTACCCTTGTGAAAATAAAAAATTGCTTGCTAAAACATCTTTTTTGAGGAAAGAAAAATGATTTTTTATTTTCACGGCTCTGCGTTGTAAACTTCTGTGAAGCACTTGGGGATTGAAAGTGCTCACCACACATCTAGATAAGTTCCTTGGGGGGTCTAGTTTCCAAAATGGGGTCACTTGTGGGGGGTTTCTACTGTTTAGGCATATCAGGGGCTCTGCAAACGTAACATGATGCCCGCAGACCTGTTATGGTTCTCAATGGCAAGAGAACATAGCCCAGCAAACATAAGAACTAGCTCTTGGAAGGATGGAAACTAAACTGACCATGAACTAAACCTGCCGCACAACTAACAGTAGCCGGGTAGCGTAGCCTGCGTTTTATCCCTAGACGCCCAGCGCCGGCCGGAGGACTAACTAATCCTGGCAGAGGAAAATATAGTCCTGGCTCACCTCTAGAGAAATTTCCCCGAAAGGCAGACAGAGGCCCCCACAAATATTGGCGGTGATTTTAGATGAAATGACAAACGTAGTATGAAAATAGGTTTAGCAAAATTGAGGTCCGCTTACTAGATAGCAGGAAGACAGAACGGGCACTTTCATGGTCAGCTGAAAAACCCTATCAAAACACCATCCTGAAATTACTTTAAGACTCTAGTATTAAATCATAACATCAGAGTGGCAATTTCAGATCACAAGAGCTTTCCAGACACAGAAACGAAACTACAGCTGTGAACTGGAACAAAATGCAAAAACAAACAAGGACTAAAGTCCAACTTAGCTGGGAGTTGTCTAGCAGCAGGAACATGCACAGAAAGGCTTCTGATTACAATGTTGACCGGCATGGAAGTGACAGAGGAGCAAGGCTAAATAGCGACTCCCACATCCTGATGGAAACAGGTGAACAGAGAGGATGATGCACACCAGTTCAATTCCACCAGTGGCCACCGGGGGAGCCCAAAATCCAAATTCACAACAGTACCCCCCCCTCAAGGAGGGGGCACCGAACCCTCACCAGAACCACCAGGGCGATCAGGATGAGCCCTATGAAAGGCACGGACCAAATCGGAGGCATGAACATCAGAGGCAGTCACCCAAGAATTATCCTCCTGACCGTATCCCTTCCATTTGACCAGATACTGGAGTTTCCGTCTGGAAACACGGGAGTCCAAGATTTTTTCCACAACGTACTCCAACTCGCCCTCAACCAACACCGGAGCAGGAGGCTCAACGGAAGGCACAACCGGTACCTCATACCTGCGCAATAATGACCGATGAAAAACATTATGAATAGAAAAAGATGCAGGGAGGTCCAAACGGAAGGACACAGGGTTAAGAATCTCCAATATCTTGTACGGGCCGATGAACCGAGGCTTAAACTTGGGAGAAGAAACCCTCATAGGGACAAAACGAGAAGACAACCACACCAAGTCCCCAACACAAAGCCGAGGACCAACCCGACGCCGGCGGTTGGCAAAAAGCTGAGTCTTCTCCTGGGACAACTTCAAATTGTCCACTACCTGCCCCCAAATCTGATGCAACCTCTCCACCACAGCATCCACTCCAGGACAATCCGAAGATTCCACCTGACCAGAAGAAAATCGAGGATGAAACCCCGAATTACAGAAAAAGGGAGACACCAAGGTGGCAGAGCTGGCCCGATTATTGAGGGCAAACTCCGCTAAAGGCAAAAAAGCAACCCAATCATCCTGATCTGCAGACACAAAACACCTCAAATATGTCTCCAAGGTCTGATTCGTCCGCTCGGTCTGGCCATTAGTCTGAGGATGGAAAGCAGACGAGAAAGACAAATCTATGCCCATCCTAGCACAGAATGCTCACCAAAATCTAGACACGAATTGGGTACCTCTGTCAGAAACGATATTCTCCGGAATACCATGCAAACGGACCACATTTTGAAAAAACAGAGGAACCAACTCGGAAGAAGAAGGCAACTTAGGCAGGGGAACCAAATGGACCATCTTAGAGAAACGATCACACACCACCCAGATGACAGACATCTTCTGAGAAACAGGAAGATCCGAAATAAAATCCATCGAGATGTGCGTCCAGGGCCTCTTCGGGATAGGCAAGGGCAACAACAATCCACTAGCCCGAGAACAACAAGGCTTGGCCCGAGCACAAACGTCACAAGACTGCACGAAGCCTCGCACATCTCGAGACAGGGAAGGCCACCAGAAGGACCTTGCCACCAAATCCCTGGTACCAAAGATTCCAGGATGACCTGCCAACGCAGAAGAATGAACCTCAGAAATGACTTTACTGGTCCAATCATCAGGAACAAACAGTCTACCAGGTGGGCAACGATCAGGTCTATCCGCCTGAAACTCCTGCAAGGCCCGCCGCAGATCTGGAGAAACGGCAGACAATATCACTCCATCCTTAAGGATACCTGTAGGTTCAGAATTACCAGGGGAGTCAGGCTCAAAACTCCTAGAAAGGGCATCCGCCTTAACATTCTTAGAACCCGGCAGGTAGGACACCACAAAATTAAACCGAGAGAAAAACAACGACCAGCGCGCCTGTCTAGGATTCAGGCGTCTGGCGGACTCAAGATAAATTAGATTTTTGTGGTCAGTCAATACCACCACCTGATGTCTAGCCCCCTCAAGCCAATGACGCCACTCCTCAAAAGCCCACTTCATGGCCAAAAGCTCCCGATTCCCAACATCATAATTCCGCTCGGCGGGCGAAAATTTACGCGAGAAAAAAGCACAAGGTCTCATCACGGAGCAATCGGAACTTCTCTGCGACAACACCGCCCCAGCTCCGATTTCAGAAGCGTCGACCTCAACCTGAAAAGGAAGAGCAACATCAGGCTGACGCAACACAGGGGCGGAAGAAAAGCGGCGCTTAAGCTCCCGAAAGGCCTCCACAGCAGCAGGGGACCAATCAGCAACATCAGCACCCTTCTTAGTCAAATCAGTCAATGGTTTAACAACATCAGAAAAACCAGCAATAAATTGACGATAAAAGTTAGCAAAGCCCAAAAATTTCTGAAGACTCTTAAGAGAAGAGGGTTGCGTCCAATCACAAATAGCCTGAACCTTGACAGGATCCATCTCGATGGAAGAGGGGGAAAAAATATATCCCAAAAAGGAAATCTTTTGAACCCCAAAAACGCACTTAGAACCCTTCACACACAAGGAATTAGACCGCAAAACCTGAAAAACCCTCCTGACCTGCTGGACATGAGAGTCCCAGTCATCCGAAAAAATCAAAATATCATCCAGATACACAATCATAAATTTATCCAAATAATCACGGAAAATGTCATGCATAAAGGACTGAAAGACTGAAGGGGCATTTGAAAGACCAAAAGGCATCACCAAATACTCAAAGTGGCCCTCGGGCGTATTAAATGCGGTTTTCCACTCATCCCCCTGCTTAATTCGCACCAAATTATACGCCCCACGGAGATCTATCTTAGAGAACCACTTGGCCCCCTTTATGCGAGCAAACAAATCAGTCAGCAGTGGCAACGGATATTGATATTTAACCGTGATTTTATTCAAAAGCCGATAATCAATGCACGGCCTCAAAGAGCCATCTTTCTTAGCCACAAAGAAAAAACCGGCTCCTAAGGGAGATGACGAAGGACGAATATGTCCCTTTTCCAAGGACTCCTTTATATATTCTCGCATAGCAGCATGTTCAGGCACAGACAGATTAAATAAACGACCCTTAGGGTATTTACTACCCGGAATCAAATCTATGGCACAATCACACTCCCGGTGCGGAGGTAATGAACCAAGCTTAGGTTCTTCAAAAACGTCACGATATTCAGTCAAGAATTCAGGAATCTCAGAGGGAATAGATGATGAAATGGAAACCACAGGTACGTCCCCATGCGTCCCCTTACATCCCCAGCTTAACACAGACATAGCTTTCCAGTCAAGGACTGGGTTATGAGATTGCAGCCACGGCAATCCAAGCACCAACACATCATGTAGGTTATACAGCACAAGAAAGCGAATAATCTCCTGGTGATACGGATTAATCCGCATAGTTACTTGTGTCCAGTATTGTGGTTTATTGCTAGCCAATGGGGTGGAGTCAATCCCCTTCAGGGGTATAGAAGTTTCAAGGGCTCCAAATCATACCCACAGCGTTTGGCAAAGGACCAATCCATAAGACTCAAAGCGGCGCCAGAGTCGACATAGGCATCCGCGGTAATAGATGATAAAGAACAAATCAGGGTCACAGATAGAATAAACTTAGACTGTAAAGTGCCAATTGAAACAGACTTATCAAGCTTCTTAGTACGCTTAGAGCATGCTGATATAACATGAGTTGAATCACCGCAATAGAAGCACAACCCATTTTTTCGTCTAAAATTCTGCCGTTCACTTCTGGACAGAATTCTATCACATTGCATATTCTCTGGCGTCTTCTCAGTAGACACCGCCAAATGGTGCACAGGTTTGCGCTCCCGCAGACGCCTATCGATCTGGATAGCCATTGTCATGGACTCATTCAGACCCGCAGGCACAGGGAACCCCACCATAACATCCTTAATGGCATCAGAGAGACCCTCTCTGAAATTCGCCGCCAGGGCGCACTCATTCCACTGAGTAAGCACAGCCCATTTACGGAATTTCTGGCAGTATATTTCAGCTTCGTCTTGCCCCTGAGATAGGGACATCAAGGCCTTTTCCGCCTGAAGTTCTAACTGAGGTTCCTCATAAAGCAACCCCAAGACCAGAAAAAACGCATCCACATTGAGCAACGCAGGATCCCCTGGAGCCAATGCAAAAGCCCAATCCTGAGGGTCGCCCCGGAGCAAGGAAATCACAATCCTGACCTGCTGAGCAGGATCTCCAGCAGAGCGAGATTTCAGGGACAAAAACAACTTGCAATTATTTTTGAAATTTTGAAAGCAAGATCTATTCCCCGAGAAAAATTCAGGCAAAGGAATTCTAGGTTCAGATATAGGAACATGAACAACAAAATCTTGTAAATTTTGAACTTTCGTGGTGAGATTATTCAAACCTGCAGCTAAACTCTGAATATCCATTTTAAACAGGTGAACACAGAGCCATTCCAGGATTAGAAGGAGAGAGAGAGAGAAAGGCTGCAATATAGGCAGACTTGCAAGAGATTCAATTACAAGCACACTCAGAACTGAAGCAAAAAAAAAAAAAAAAAAATCTTCAGCAGACTTCTCTTTTCTCTCCTTTCTCTGTCAATTAATTTAACCCTTTTTGGGGCCGGTCAAACTGTTATGGTTCTCAATGGCAAGAGAACATAGCCCAGCAAACATAAGAACTAGCTCTTGGAAGGATGGAAACTAAACTGACCATGAACTAAACCTGCCGCACAACTAACAGTAGCCGGGTAGCGTAGCCTGCGTTTTATCCCTAGACGCCCAGCGCCGGCCGGAGGACTAACTAATCCTGGCAGAGGAAAATATAGTCCTGGCTCACCTCTAGAGAAATTTCCCCGAAAGGCAGACAGAGGCCCCCACAAATATTGGCGGTGATTTTAGATGAAATGACAAACGTAGTATGAAAATAGGTTTAGCAAAATTGAGGTCCGCTTACTAGATAGCAGGAAGACAGAACGGGCACTTTCATGGTCAGCTGAAAAACCCTATCAAAACACCATCCTGAAATTACTTTAAGACTCTAGTATTAACTCATAACATCAGAGTGGCAATTTCAGATCACAAGAGCTTTCCAGACACAGAAACGAAACTACAGCTGTGAACTGGAACAAAATGCAAAAACAAACAAGGACTAAAGTCCAACTTAGCTGGGAGTTGTCTAGCAGCAGGAACATGCACAGAAAGGCTTCTGATTACAATGTTGACCGGCATGGAAGTGACAGAGGAGCAAGGCTAAATAGCGACTCCCACATCCTGATGGAAACAGGTGAACAGAGAGGATGATGCACACCAGTTCAATTCCACCAGTGGCCACCGGGGGAGCCCAAAATCCAAATTCACAACACAGACCATTCCATCAAAGTCTGCATTCCAAAACGTCACTACTTCCCTTCCGAGCCCTGACGTGTGCCCAAACAGTGGTTTACCCCCACATATGGGGTATCAGCGTACTCACAACAAACTGGGCAACAAATATTGGGGTCCAAATTCTCCTGTTACCCTTGTGAAAATAAAAAATTGCTTGCTAAAACATCTTTTTTGAGGAAAGAAAAATGATTTTTTATTTTCACGGCTCTGCGTTGTAAACTTCTGTGAAGTACTTGGGGATTGAAAGTGCTCACCACACATCTAGATTAGTTCCTTGGGGGGTCTAGTTTCCAAAATGGGGTCACTTGTGGGGGGTTTCTACTGTTTAGGCATATCAGGGGCTCTGCAAACGTAACATGATGCCCGCAGACCATTCCATCAAAGTCTGCATTCCAAAACGTCACTACTTCCCTTCCGAGCCCTGACGTGTGCCCGAACAGTGGTTTACCCCCACATATGGGGTATCAGCGTACTCACAACAAACTGGGCAACAAATATTGGGGTCCAAATTCTCCTGTTACCCTTGTGAAAATAAAAAATTGCTTGCTAAAACATCTTTTTTGAGGAAAGAAAAATGATTTTTTATTTTCACGGCTCTGCGTTGTAAACTTCTGTGAAGCACTTGGGGGTTCAAAGTGCTCACCACACATCTAGATAAGTTCCCTTGGTGGTCTAGTTTCCAAAATGGAGTCACTTGTGGGGAGTTCCTACTGTTTAGGCACATCAGGGGCTCTGCAAATGCAACCTGATGCCCGCAGAGCATTCCATCAAAGTCTGCATTTCAAAACGTCACTACTTCCCTTCCGAACCCCGACGTGTGCCAAAACAATGGTTTTCCCCCACATATGGGGTATCAGCGTACTCAGGAGAAACTGGACAACAACTTTTGGGGCCCAATTTCTCCTGTTACCCTTGGGAAAATAAAAAATTGTGGGCTAAAAAATCATTTTTGAGAAAAGAAAAATTATTTTTTATTTTCATGGCTCTGCGTTATAAACTTCTGTGAAGCACTTGGGGGTTCAAAGTGCTCACCACACATCTAGATTAGTTCCTTTGGAGGTCTAGTTTCCAAAATGGGGTCACTTGTGCTGGAGCTCCAATGTTTAGGCACACAGGGGCTCTCCAAATGCGACATGGTGTCCGCTAATGATTGGAGCTAATTTTCCATTCAAAAAGCCAAATGGCGTGCCTTCCCTTCCGAGCCCTGCCGTGCGCCCAAACAGTGGTTTACCCCCACATATGGGGTATCATCGTACTCAGGACAAACTGGACAACAACATTTGGGGTCCAATTTCTCCTATTATCCTTGGGAAAATAAAAAATTCTGGGCTAAAAATAATTTTTGAGGAAAGAAAAATTATTTTTTTATTTTCACGGCTCTGCGTTATAAACTTCTGTGAAGCACCTGGGGGTTGTAAGTGCTCACTATGCATCTAGATAAGTTCCTTGGGGGGTCTAGTTTCCAAAATGGGGTCACTTGTAGGGGACCAATGTTTAGGCACACAGGGGCTCTCCAAACGCGACATGGTGTCCGCTAACGATTGGAGCTAATTTTCCATTCAAAAAGTCAAATGGCACGCCTCCCCTTCCGAGCCTTGCCGTGCACCCAAACAGTGGTTTACCCCCACATATGAGGTATCGGCATACTCAGGAGAAATTGCCCAACAAATTTTAGGATCCATTTTATCCTGTTGCCCATGTGAAAATGAAAGAATTGAGGCTAAAAGAAATTTTGTGTGAAAAAAAAGTACTTTTTCATTTTTGCGGATCAATTTGTGAAGCACCTGGGGGTTTAAAGTGCTCACTATGCCTCTAGATGAGTTCCTTGGGGGGTCTAGTTTCCAAAATGGGGTCACTTGTGGAGGAGCTCTAATGTTTAGGCACACAGGGGCTTTCCAAACGCGACATGGTGTCCGCTAACGATGGAGATAATTTTTCATTCAAAAAGTCAAATGGCGCTCCTTCCCTTCCGAGCCTTACCATGTGCCCAAACAGTGGTTTACCCCCACATGTGAGGTATTGGTGTACTCAGGAGAAATTGCCCAACAAAATTTAGGATCCATTTTATCCTGTTGCCCATGTGAAAATGAAAAAATTGAGGCTAAAATAATTTTTTTGTGAAAAAAAAGTACTTTTTCATTTTTACGGATCAATTTGTGAAGCACCTGGGGGTTTAAAGTGCTCACTATGCTTCTAGATAAGTTCCTTGGGGGGTCTAGTTTCCAAAATGGGGTCACTTGTGGGGGAGCTCCAATGTTTAGGCACACGGAGGCTCTCCAAACGTGACATGGTGTCCGCTAAAGATTGGAGCCAATTTTTCATTCAAAAAGTCAAATGGCGCTCCTTCCCTTCCGAGCCCTGCTGTGCGCCCAAACAGTGGTTTACCCCCACATATGAGGTATCAGCGTACTCAGGACAAATTGGACAACAACGTCCGTGGTCCAGTTTCTCCTTTTACCGCTGGGAAAATAAAAAAATAGTTGCTAAAAGATCATTTTTGTGACTAAAAAGTTAAATGTTCATTTTTTACTTCCATGTTGCTTCTGCTGCTGTGAAACACCTGAAGGGTTAATAAACTTCTTGAATGTGGTTTTGAGCACCTTGAGGGGTGCAGTTTTTAGAATGGTGTCACTTTTGGGTATTTTCAGCCATATAGAACCCTCAAAATGACTTCAAATGTGAGGTGGTCCCTAAAAAAAATGGTTTTGTAAATTTTGTTGTAAAAATGAGAAATCACTGGTCAAATTTTAACCCTTATAACTTCCTAGCAAAAAAAAAAATTGTTTCCAAAATTGTGCTGATGTAAAGTAGACATGTGGGAAACGTTATTTATTAACTATTTTGTGTCACATAACTCTCTGGTTTAACAGAATAAAAATTCAAAATGTGAAAATTGCGAAATTTTCAAATTTTTTGCCAAATTTCCATTTTTTTCACAAATAAACTCAGAAATTATCGACCTAAATTTACCACTAACAGGAAGCCCAATATGTCACGAAAAAACAATCTCAGAATCGCTAGGATCCGTTGAAGCGTTCCGGAGTTATTACCTCATAAAGGGACACTGGTCAGAATTGCAAAAAACGGCAAGGTCATTAAGGCCAAAATAGGCTGGGTCATGAAGGGGTTAAATCTTCGGGCGGCGCCGACCGCCGCCACGACCAGGGCCCCCCCGATACCAGCGCTGGCATCGGGCCCCTGTTCTAATACTCACCTCTCCTGGTTCCTGCGGCAGCTGCAGCGTCTTCGGCGCCCTCTGACTCTGCGACTTCTCAGGGAAGAGGGTGCGATGACGTCATCACTGCGCGCTCAGCCTCTCTGTCCTCAGCGTTGCAGAGCCGGAGAGACGCTGAGTGCACCGGACCTGCGCTGGGAACGGGAGAGGTGAGGATTTTACTTTTTTTTTTGCTGGACACACTGGGGGCAATGCTGGACACTGGGGGCAATGCTGGACACTGGGGCAGATTGCTGGACACACTGGGGGCAATGCTGGACACTGGGGCAGATTGCTGGACACTGGGGCAGATTGCTGGACACACTGGGGGCAATGCTAGACACTGGGGCAGATTGCTGGACACACTGGGGGCAATGCTGGACACTGGGGCAGATTGCTGGACAAACTGGGGGCAATGCTGGACACTGGGGCAGATTGCTGGACACACTGGGGGTAATGCTGGACACTGGGGCAGATTGCTGGACACACTGGGGGCAATGCTGGACACTGGGGCAGATTGCTGGACACACTGGGGGTAATGCTGGACACTGGGGCAGATTGCTGGACACACTGGGGCAATGCTGGACACTGCGCCTGTGCGGCCGCCCGGCTTGTGAATCCCAGCCCCGCACTCTGCATAATGCATAACACACTGCGGGGCTGGGATTACCAAGGTGGGTGGCCGCACTCGCCGCACAGGCACAGTCTGCAAGCCTGGCTGTGACGTCAGACGGCCAGAGCTCTCTGCGCCTGCACCAAACAGCGATACACAGCGCAGGTGCCTGATTTCATGGGTAAACAGCGCTGAGGGGGCGGTGCCCGGCGTTGAGTGACGGCAATGGGGGGAGCGCCAAACTCGGGAACAGCCCCGGGTGGCAAAAGCTCTAGCTACGCCAGTGGCTGTCCTGCCCTCATGCTGTCCTCAGTGGCGTAAGAAGGGGGGGGCGGGGGGGGCGGGCCGCCCCGGGCGGCATAATGTCGGGGGCGGGTCCGACCCAGAGAGGAGGAGGAGGAAGAAAAAAAAAAAAAGAGAGACGCGAGCCCTTTAAATCTTCGGGCGGCGCCGACCGCCGCCACGACCAGGGCCCCCCCCCCCCCCGATACCAGCGCTGGCATCGGGCCCCTGTTCTAATACTCACCTCTCCTGGTTCCTGCGGCAGCTGCAGCATCTTCGGCACCCTCTGACTCTGCGACGTCTCAGGGAAGAGGGTGCGATGACGTCATCACTGCGCGCTCAGCCTCTCTGTCCTGAGCGTTGCAGAGCCGGAGAGACGCTGAGTGCACCAGACCTGCGCTGGGAACGGGAGAGGTGAGGATTTTACTTTTTTTTTTTTTCTTTATGTCTGACTCAGACACGCTGGGGGCAATGCTGGACACTGGGGCAGATTGCTAGACACACTGGGGGCAATGCTGGACACTGGGGCAGATTGCTAGACACACTGGGGGCAATGCTGGACACTGGGGGCAATGCTGGACACTGGGGCAGATTGCTGGACACACTGGGGGCAATGCTGGAGACTGGGGCAGATTGCTGGACACACTGGGGGCAATGCTGGACACTGGGGGCAATGCTGGACACTGGGGCAGATTGCTGGACACACTGGGGGCAATGCTGGACACTGGGGCAGATTGCTGGACACTGGGGCAGATTGCTGGACACACTGGGGGCAATGCTAGACACTGGGGCAGATTGCTGGACACACTGGGGGCAATGCTGGACACTGGGGCAGATTGCTGGACAAACTGGGGGCAATGCTGGACACTGGGGCAGATTGCTGGACACACTGGGGGTAATGCTGGACACTGGGGCAGATTGCTGGACACACTGGGGGCAATGCTGGACACTGGGGCAGATTGCTGGACACACTGGGGGTAATGCTGGACACTGGGGCAGATTGCTGGACACACTGGGGCAATGCTGGACACTGCGCCTGTGCGGCCGCCCGGCTTGTGAATCCCAGCCCCGCACTCTGCATAATGCATAACACACTGCGGGGCTGGGATTACCAAGGTGGGTGGCCGCACTCGCCGCACAGGCACAGTCTGCAAGCCTGGCTGTGACGTCAGACGGCCAGAGCTCTCTGCGCCTGCACCAAACAGCGATACACAGCGCAGGTGCCTGATTTCATGGGTAAACAGCGCTGAGGGGGGCGGTGCCCGGCGTTGAGTGACGGCAATGGGGGGGGGGGGGCGCCAAACTCGGGAACAGCCCCGGGCGGCAAAAGCTCTAGCTACGCCAGTGGCTGTCCTGCCTGATATATCCACCCCTTTTTCTGTATATTGTCCCCTTCATATGTTTGCAGGATCGGGTTATACCCACTGAGCGCTTATTTATATTACCTAATATGGTGGATAGCACAAGCCTGATTACCTGGAGCCTTACTATATATATTTTATCAGGTGTCAATAATAATTCGGGGAGTAATTCAGCACATGGCGGGGTGGTGAGTGGGGCACTAATAACGCAGCATATGGCAGGCAGTGAGTGGGCACTAACGCAGTCATGGCGGGCATTGAGTGGGCACTAATAACTCAGCACATGGCGGGCAGTGAGTGGACACTAATAACTCAGTACATGGCAAGGCAGCGAGTGGGCACTCCTAGTGTGATGCTGCACCTTACGCTGGAGAACACATCATGGGCCCAGTTTTCAGCCCTGTCTCTCGTCTATTGTATCAATACAAAAAAACGGAGTAAAAAAGTCCACAAAGACATGATTAAGTATAAAGAATATATAACGTTTTATCACAGTAAATCCAATAATGCATCAACAAAACAATAAAACAATATGACAAAAAACTGCAAAAAAGTTCTGTAGGCACTATGCAAATAACAAGAGACAATAAGGAGGAGACATGACGGAAACTAAGTAGGGAGGGGAGTACTAAAATACATCCTTTTGGCAACGGATGTAAGCCAATACCATTTCTAAGGGTCCCGCAGGTATCCCATAACCATAAATAGCAAAAGTTATGTGCAGCATATCGCAGGCTTACCCATTGCAGTCATTAGGGAAGGTACCCCCACCTTCTCAGCGCCCCCGGAGGTACGTTTCGCTAAATAGCTTTCTCAACAGGGTTCGCTTATAGTCCGTCTCGTGATGTTTAAATAATAATGGGACCAGAAGTGGCGCCAGACAAGACGGCGCATGCACGATGACGTCCAGGGCGCGTCATCGCTGGGGCCATCACAGCTGGGCGTGCATGTAGGTGGAACTCCACCATGTGATGTCAAGTGACACGCACGTCCAGCCGGAAGTGACAGTCGCAGCCATAGATGAGCATTCCGGGCGGCGGCGGGCATGCGCACTACCGGCGGCCATCTTTAAGAAGACCACGGTGGCGGACATCTTTAAAAGGATCAAATCGCTACATATTCCCATAAGTGCATGCATGAAAGTAAATCAACAAGGGACAATGTCAAACAGATGTAAGTATATAAGGGAGGGGAATAAAAGGGCCCACCCATTGTGTCAATCACCTAAGGTGAAAAACCTAACTTCACAGAGATACTATAAACAGATAAAGTGACATGTGCAATAAATATCACATTACAATTATTACAAATAGTGCATATTTGATGTATAGAGTAGATAAACATAGATGAAAACTCTATTTCTTTGTGGCTTCCGCTCATGAAGAAAAAAAGTCCAATGTAGCCTATATGACATCCAGAACCGTGGTCGTATAGAGAAATGAACTAAAAATTAAAAAACACACAAGACGACTAATAACAACATATATTAAAAAGAATGGTGGGTAAACTCAATTTAGAGAGAGAAAATGGAATAAATATACCCAGTATTTCCTATATCGCACAGGCGTGGCGAGACAAATATCATGGTACTCAGTGCGATACCAATCTATGGCTAATTAAAGGAACGGAGCGAAGCTCAGCTTCTCCTTCAGTCCTTTGGGAGTCAGGGTATCAAGTGTGACGATCCACAAAACTACAAAGAGATAATGCAGATTATCGTGATAACCGTGTGTACCGTTGGAAGATGGGGAAAATTAGAACCTGCCCAGCGTCACAAATGAGATCGGGATCTGTTTCATCTGTAACATCAGTAGACGAGTCTAGTGTGGCCTCCGATCAATCTAAGACAACGAATGGAGATAGAGGAAGGAAGGTACAGCCAAACAGAGTTAAGGGAAAACATAATATAAAGAAAAGAAAATTCACCTCCCCACCATCCTATGATCGGAAGGCAAAAAGCACTATCTAGAGGTGATTAACCTATCCTCATACTCTCTATCTGAAACACAAATTGAGGTTTTGAAACTTGGTTTGAATTTTGTTCCATTTAATCAGTTTAATTTCTTTACAGCTGTAAAGGATACCCACCTGTTCTGTCGCAAGTTGCTACTTAAGAGACTGCATGGCCAAAAAAATCTTGGTGATAACTCTTTAAATGAGGCGGAGGCCACTGCCCTACTGGCCTTGGAGGACTTGCTCAGGGAGCAGCAGCCAGATCCTATAGGTAAATTTCCCTCTTCGCTCATGCCCAGGTCGTCCACATTCCCCCCTTGTCTTTATGCCCTCAGGTGGATACTTTTTGCAGATTAGTCATTGAGGATCTTATGAGGTTGCCGCGAGGGGTATACAATGATAACCTGACATCAAACCAAAGAAAGGCACTGAGAGAACTACAAGCACTAGACACGGTGGTTATAAAGCCAGCAGACAAGGGGGGGAATGTGGTGATATGGCCAACTGATAAATATGAAAGGGAAATTTTGCGGCAACTAAGAAATAAAGATACATTTCGTGTATTGCCCCAGAATCCCACCCAAATTTTCTCCGATAATACTGCCCAAGTTCCCTAAGAGTGCTACCTTCTATGCCCTGCCCAAGGTGCACAAGGATGCTGTGAACCCACCGGGGCGACCCATTGTCTCTGGCATAGGGGAGTGGTGTGAAAATATTTGCAAATTTGTAGACTTCTACTTAAAACCCTTAGTGGAAACGCTTCCCTCCTATGTCAGGGACACTACTGATGTGCTGAGGAGGGTTGATGGGCTGTCTCTTGAGGCGGGCATGATTCTTGTCACTATTGACATTGAATCCTTATATACATCAATTAGACATGGGGATGGATTGAGGGCTGCCCGCTTCTTCCTTGAATCTGCCAACTGGGATGGACACTTTTCTGAATTTATTTTGGAGCTATTGGAGTTTATTTTAAACCACAACTATTTTGTTTTTAAAGATAGGTTTTATTTGCAATTACAAGGTACTGCGATGGGCGCAGCATGTGCCCCGTCGTACGCAAATCTTTTTTTTGGCTACTGGGAAAGGCTTATCTTCCAGGGGGACGGGGCACACGCCGCGGACCCAGTGGTAGGCTGGTTTTGCTACATTGATGATGTTCTGATGATTTGGAATGGTGGCGAGACCAGCCTATCCAAATTCATGCAGGAATTAAACAATAACATTTTTAATTTAAAATTTACTTATACTTGGCATGCAAATAAAATTGATTTTCTGGATGTTACTTTGTGGCCGAGGATGGCTCTATCGAGACTGATCTTTATCGTAAAGAATCATCTGTCAATTCGTTGTTACATGCCTCCTCGGCACATAATTATTCTGTTATCAAGGCCATCCCAGTTGGACAGTTTTTGAGGAATAGGCGGGTATGCTCTACAGAGGCCCGCTTTGAGAGGCAGTCCGCCATCCTCACAGAGCGTTTTCAAGCACGGGGATACAGCCGCCGGTGCATCAGGGCAGGGTGTGGAAGGGCTAAGTCCACACGAAGGGAAGATCTACTTCTACAGCCGAAAAAGCCCAAATCGGATGATGAACCTGGAGTAAGATTCATTTCAACTTCTAAACTGCCAATGGAGTCGCATCCGGGAAATATTCAATAGACATTGGCCTGTGTTACAGACTGATTGGATTTTGGCCTCACATTTAACAGAGTTCCCCCTAATGACACAGCGTAGGGGAAAGAATTTGAAAGATACTCTGGTGAGGAGCCATTATGTAGCAAGAAATGATAATAGAAATTTCCTTGGTGCGACTAGTCCAAGACAGGGATGTTTTCCATGTGGCTCATGTGTCGCATGTCCGAACATCCTCAGGTGTGAGACCTTCAAGACGTCAGATGGGAGCAGGGAATTTAAGATACGAGAATTTATCTCGTGTAGTACAACATTTGTAATATATTATGCTACATGTCCCTGCTCCTTGATCTATGTCGGCCTCACATCCAGGGAATTAGAAGTTTGGACATGCGAGCATGTACGAGACATCCTGGCTGCTAAAGAAGCGGTAGATGTATCAAGTCTTAAAACCCTGCCGAGACACTTTCGGATCTTTCACGGATCTGACCCTTGAGGCCTGAAAGTGAGAGGCATAGATAGGATACATGCAGGGATCGGGGTGGCAATATGGTCAAAACACTGGCACAACGCGAGTGCAAGTGGATCGTCACCCTTGATACCCTGACTCCCAAAGGACTGAATGAGAAGCTGAGCTTCGCTCCGTTCCTTTAATTAGCTCGGCCCCATAGATTGGTATCGCACTGAGCACCATGATATTTGTCTCGCCACGCCTGTGTGATATAGGAAATACTGGGTATATTTATTCCATTTTCTCTCTCTAAATTGAGTTTACCCACCATTCTTTTTAATATATGTTGTTATTAATCGTCTTGTGTGTTTTTAAATTTTTAGTTCATTTCTCTATACGACCACGGTTCTGGATGTCATATAGGCTACATTGGACTTTTTTCTTCACGAGCAGAAGCCACAAATAAATAAAGAGTTTTCATCTATGTTTATCTACTCTATACGTCAAATATGCACTATTTGTAATAATTGTAATGTGATATTTATTGCACATGTCACTTTATCTGTTTATAGTATCTCTGTTAAGTTGGGTTTTTCACCTTAGGTGATTGACACAATGGGTGGGCCCTTTTATTCCCCTCCCTTATATACTTACGTCTGTTTGACATTGTCCCTTGTTGATTTACTTTCATGCATGCACTTATAGGAATATGTAGCAATTTGATCCTTTTAAAGATGTCCGCCACCGTGGTCTTCTTAAAGATGGCCGCCGGTAGTGCGCATGCCCGCCGCTGCCCGGAATGCTCGTCTATGGCTGCGGCTGTCACTTCCGGCTGGACGTGCGTGTCACTTGACGTCACATGGTGGAGTTCCACCCACATGCACGCCCAGCTGTGACGGCCCCAAAAATGACGCGCCCTGGACGTCATCGTGCATGCGCCGTCTTGTCCGGCGCCACTTCCTGTCTCATTATTATTTAAACATCACGAGACGGACTATAAGCGAACCCTGTTGAGAAAGCTATTTAGCGAAACGTACGTCCGGGGGCGCTGAGAAGGTGGGGGTACCTTCCCTAATGACTGCAATGGGTAAGCCTGCGATATGCTGCACATAACTTTTGTTATTTATGGTTATGGGATACCTGCGGGACCCTTAGAAATGGTATTGGCTTACATCCGTTGCCAAAAGGATGTATTTTAGTACTCCCCTCCCAACTTAGTTTCCGTCATGTCTCTTCCTTATTGTCTCTTGTTATTTGCATAGTGCCTACAGCACTTTTTTGCAGTTTTTTGTCATATTGTTTTATTGTTTTGTTGATGCATTATTGGATTTACTGTAATAAAACGTTACATATTCTTTATACTTAATTATGTCTATGTGGACTTTTTTACTCCGTTTTTTGTATTGATCTCTGTTTGGAGTGATCCTAGTGATTTGGTGCCCTTTGGGTACTTTGGGAGAGCTGAGGTTGTTTGCTCTCAGTCACAGTTTACACTGGTGCTTCATGATTGTGTTAGTAATTCTCGTCTATTGTATGTAGGTAGTGTTACTGACTGGGAACACAGACCTTGCAGTTTTCTGCACATACACTTATGGCTGCAGGCAGCTTATACTAGACCTACATATATATTTTCTTACGATGTATGTGCAGCTGGTGGTTAGAGAGCCTGTCTGTAACTGCTGTAGAGGAGCAGGCGGCTTCTTTATTGTTACAGCATATAACACAGCATTGCCCATCATCGAATTTATCTGACCTTATGATGGGACATTTTCCAGTATCAACCTGTAATATACCTTGGTTGTAAACTTACATGGTGTTTTCATCTTCACTTATCCCACATCTTGTGCAGTTGGGGGGGGGTTCCTTGAAGTTGGTTATAAATTCGTCTGGGGGATCCATTGGGATATGGATTCCTCTTTTTGGAATTTAATTTGGTTCTTGATCTGGTGAATGGTAGAGGGGATTTTCAGCAAGGGTTTGTTGAATCCTCAGGAGGTTCAAGTGAACATTGGAACCCTGTGGTTGTGGTGCTCCCGAGCTAGTGGGGTAACGGCTGGGAGTAATTGTTGGTACATTTTATGTTCACTTTTTGTTTGGTAATCACCAGATCTTATGAGCTTCAAGGACTCCTCCCAGCATCTTAGTGTTCTTTATGCTTTGATGTTTTATTGTATGTTCTTTTAATTCTTATATTGTCCCCTTCATATATTTGCAGGAATGGTGTATACCCACCGAGTGCTTAATTTGATATTACCTAAGATGGTGGATAGCACAGACTGAGTGGATTACCTGGAGCTGGGCAGTTGGGGGGGGGGGTCCTTGAAGTCGGTTACAAATTGGTCTGGGGGATCCATTGGGATATGGATTCCTCCTTTTGGTATTAAGTATGGTTCTGGATCTGGTGCAATGTGGAGGGGAGTTTCGGCAAGGGTTTGTCGGATCCTCAGAAAGTTCAAGTGAACATTGTAACCCTGTGGTTATGGTGCTCCCGAGCCAATGGGGTAACGGCTGGGAGTAATTGGTACACTTTATGTTCACTTTATGTTTGGTAATCGCCAGATCTTATGAGCTTCAAGGACTCCTCCCAGCGAGCTAAGGTTATTTATGCTTTGTTGGGTTATTGTATGTTTGTTTTAATAAAGGTGTGTATTAAAAAAAAAAGCACTTATTTGTTTCTTTTTTAGTGGGTCCTTGAAGCTAAATATAATTTGGTCAGTAGGGGTAACCATCTCAGGTATGGACCCTCTGTTTAGGGGGGTATTCATCATAGTATGACCCCTTGTGTGGAGGAGTAAACTTCTCGGGTATGGCCCCTGGATGGAGGGGTGTACATCATAGTATGACCCCCTGGTGTGGAGGGGTAACCATCTCTGGTATGGCCCCCTGGTGTGGAGGAGTGACCATCGTGGTATGGCCACCTGGTCTCCAGAAGCATTTACATCTTACAAGACCCTGTTAGGGTAAAGTCCCTGTGGTCATGGCAATCATATTTTACATGCCTACAAATTAAATTGGGTCCAATGAGCTAGGAACAATAGCTGGAAAAAAAAAATAGGCATGCATTTCAATACAATCGGTAGCTTCAAGGACGCTCTCTTTTTTCATGTGACTTGAGAATGCTGAGGCACAGATTTTGACTGTTTATATTGACCAACTCCTGTTTCTTCCAAGGTTGTCGTCTGGACAATGCAGTAATATGGGGCATTAAACTGAAGAGCAAGGTACCTAATATGGGTGCCCTGGAGTCAGTGGGAGTGACTAAGGGAAAAGTAATAAAGTGCATCCCGATGCCCTTGAGCCAGTGGGAGCGGCTAAGGGTGAAGTAATCAAGCGCATTAACATGAAGGGCAATGTGCCTATTCCCAATGCCTTTGTCCCAGTTGGAGAGGGTTAATGGTATATGTCATCGAGTGCCTGTAAAGCAATTAACAATGGCATGGCAAGGTTATGAATAACTTTTCTGCTATAGGCTTATTTCATTTACTGTGTCCAAATATTACAGAAATTGTTTAAATTATTTAATGATCAGTTATACTGTCGATATTATATTGTGTATGGCTTTTAATTACCCCTTGTTTATAGCATCTTTCTCTTTATATACACTCATCACTTTTTGGGTAGTAATAGTATGTGTGTTTAAGAATTGGTTACTGAATCCCAGCTACTGTATGTAATGGTGGTTTCTAGAACTAAAATCTGTGAATTGGTGAGTTATTAGAGCTGGCTACAATACATGCGGTATAATAGTTTTTGGGGCATGACAGATGTCATTATACAGGTGGTCAGACTGTGGCTACCCCTTTATTATGGTTTAGTTTCGGCATTCCCCATTATAGGATCCTCATTGCAAGATATTTAGCGGCTGTTATTTTGCTGCAGTTACCGTATTATTGTTCATAATTTGGTAGTGATGCATTGTTAAAATTAATCTTTTGTAGCCCTGGAATTTTGTTACTCATATGCACAGTCTTTCCATAGCAAGCAGAACTGGTTGATTACTTTATTAGGCATGGGTGATGGGGTTGAGTCCATTCAAGGTGTCAAATGGCCTCGCTGGTGGCGGTTTAGGAGTCAGGTGGAAGTTGCAGACAAGTTAAGGTGGACTCATTTTAACTAATAGAGGATGTAAAACCTCGTGGTGAGCAGGCCCGGCTTTGGTGGCCAGCCTCAAGGACGTTGTAATGGTAACATCAATCAGGGGCGGGCACAGTGGTTAAGCACAGGAGTGAGGATAATAGGGTCATTGGTGCCCTGAAAGTTTACTGGCTCTGCTTGAATAGCAAGCCAGTGTGTGCCCCCCTTTATGGCTGTCTGTCCTGGTGCTGTATGTCAGACAGCTGGGGATATCGCAGTACTTGTGAATCCTAATGTACTAGCACTCCACCTGACTCCTACTGTGATTATTTAATCCTTTGATTTGAATAAAAGCTGTGGCCATTTTGACAACCAAAATAATGTGTTTTGTGTATTCATTTTAGTACCTAGGTTTACAGTAGTTATGGTGGTTTTAAGATGGAGTGGGGTCCATCCCATATCCAAAAGTCAAGAAACCACTGGAGACTAGACGGAGGTGGACATGACTTGGGGATGGGTGGACCGAGAACTCCTGCAGCTTTTGTTTGTATTGCTGTATAGATTTTAAACAAGAGTGTTGTTGCTTTAAGAGGAAGGAGTTTAGATGTTTATGCCTGGTGTATTACTGTGAGGAGGGTGGGGCTTATATAGGGGAGGCAACTCTGGCTCTCCTGACTCCCTCTTTCTCTCACAGGATAGACAGGATGAAACATTACCCGCCCTCCCATTCTGTTTATAATCTCTGTCCTAAAACTTTTTAATTATTGCTTGTATAATGATAGATGCTTTATTGTATTTTTGAATTTGTCATTGTATATCTTGTACCAGGTTCAATTGTATATTGGCTATAAAGAGTTATTATTTGTGGTAACCTTCTAAGCCCAAGAGAAGGGCAATCCTTAAGCCAAGGTTCCCTGGAGGTTTCCTCCACAGGGGTTTTTTCCTCTCCTGAGCGCTGTAGGATGACTCTTTGTGAGTCGGAGGTTTGCCAAGTTTAGTCCCATTAATGCTTTTGTAATTTTTGATTTGAATAAAAGCTGTGGCCATTTTGACAACCAAAATAATGTGTTTTGTGTATTTATTTTAGTACCTAGGTTTACAGTAGGTATGGTGGTTTTAAGATGGAGTGGGGTCCATCCCATATCCAAAAGTCATGAAATTCAAATGTATCAGTTTCTGCCCCATTCATGTGTCATCGGTGTGACAAGTATCGGCGCCTGGGAAAAATAGGTACAGTCTGCACTGTTCCTAGACACTAGGTACTGAAAACATTTCTAAATCATTGCCACCTGGTCTCCCTTAGCTCAACGTGACCAGGCAACAATTATGGAACTTGTATTCATCACCTAATGTGTACATCTTGAGTAAAATTAAGAATTAAATAACATAATTGGAGTCAGCTCTCGCATAATTTTGATAACCAGCAGAGGGAAATCCCTCATCTGGGGACTGATGTTACTAATTTGGGAAAAGGGACAATATTGTAAAAGGTTCTCAAGCTATTAATAACATCTCACAGTTATTTGTTTAGTTTTTACTGGTTATTTTACAGGGTTCCCGGATAAAAATGATGTAGAGTCCTGCTATAAATTCTAACCAGCAAAGGCTAAGCAGACAGCTGTGGGCTGATATTAATAGCATAGGAAAGGGGCCACAGATATTGCCTCCCCCTCCCAGGCTACAAACATCAGCCCTCAGCTGCCCCAGAAATGGCACATCCATAAAATGCGCCAAATCTTGTGCTTTGCTTTGCTCTTCCCACTTGCCCTGGTGCGGTGGCAAGTCGGGTAATAGTATTGGGGTTGATTTCAGCTTTGTATTGACAGCTGACCAGCCCAGTGGTTAGTAATGGAGAGGCATTTATAAGATGTCAGCAGCCATAAAACAGATGACATCAACCCCAACCCTATTACCCTACTTGCCACTGCACCAGGGCAAGTGGGAAAAGTGAACCTAAGCGCCAGATTTGGCAAATCTTATTGATGCACGATTTTTGAGGCTGCTGAGGGCTGATGTTATTAGCCTGAGAGGGAGGCCAATATCCATGGCCCCTACCTTGGCTATTAATATCAGTTCCCCACAGATGTCTGTTTATCCTTTGCTGGTTAGAATTTATAGGGGACACTAGGTCAATTTTGTCGGGGGTCCCCTCTAAACTAACCAGTAAAGTTTAAGCAAATAGCTGTGAGCTATGATTAATAGCCTGGGAACATTTAGGGCTCATGTCCCCTTTCCCAGATTATTAATATCAGCCCCCAACAATCGCTTTTCCTCTGCTGGTTATGAAAATTACCCACGCCATTTTAAAAAAAATGAAATTTATTTATTGAAATGTAAAAACAAGTACAGAAAAAAAACCAAATCACTGTAGCGCACTGACATCTATCTACCTATCTATGTATCATGTTCCTCATCACTATTTCTATCTTTGAACATCTTTAATACATAACACTCTTTAATTTCTATGCTGCATTTCATTTCATACATGTACATACCGACAGCACACTGACAGCACTCGGACATGGACTGCACAAGGACACACAGAAATCACACGCATGTTACAAGGATGTCACAAACGTACACAGTGATGGCTCATGGACATGGACCATAGATCGCACCAGTACTGTTTTTTCCAGTACCAAAATCACCAGGACGTGTGAAAGGGGCCTTAGAGGTAGATGATCACTGTTAAATGACTAGATTATTTTTTGGATTTATTTTAACACTATTGTTCCCCCTTCCCAAAAATAACTGAACAAGAAATTAAAACTTCCAAAAAGACAGCATTGGCAACAGGCTGTAGTATTAGTGTGGCATATATGGATGTCAAATTTGACTATTAAAACTAGTGTGCAAAAAACATTAGTTTGTGACAGACACAGTTTGAAAGATAGTCATAGTCAGATGTCGGGATTTATTTTAATTTTCTTTAGTGTTTTTTCACACAATTTTTTACCCCTTCCCAAAAATGCCTGAACAAGAAATGGAAAAACTCAGTACAGTCGCTTCTGACATGTGGAAGAGATTGGAAGGGTGACCGGCATACCCTGATAATGTTATAATAACTCTAATGTGTTATATTACTACATAGTAAGTGTACTGTGAAAACTAATGCTGGCTAGCTTATGAAGTTTTGGTAAGGAAAAAGTTAACAATTAGTAAGAATCTCAGGGAGGGGCTGTAGAAGACTAGTATACAAGAGTGCTGTAGTTACAGAACAGTGAGCATCAAACAGTCAGACAACAGATTTTACCAGAACAAAAATCCAAAAAAGTGGCATAAATAATATCTTTGAAGAGAGTACAGATTAGTGGGAAGCTGGAAGAGGACCAAGCGGGAGTATAGTTGGGAACAACAGTAAATAAGAGCTACTGGTGGTCCTGAGACTGCTATAAGTTGGACAGTGTCACCCTGTAACAGTGGTGGATTGTAAGGTGCCTAACAAGTATATAGGATGAAGAAAGAGAAGTCTACGCATTGCCTCATGAGACACATCTGGAAAGGTAGCTCCTGTAGCCAGTGCGCAGAAAGTATTAAAGAAGGATTCTGCTTATATGAATCTGTGTTATTGTGAGATTGTAATTAAGAAGAAATGTGAAATGCTGCCATCTATTAGGCTATGTGCGCACGTTGCAGATTTACTGCGGATCCGCAGCGTTTTTTTCCTTGCAGAAACGCTGCAGATCCGCAAGTGATTTACAGTACAATGTAAATCAATGGAAAAATAAATTGCTGTGCTAATGGTGCGGAAAATTCGGCACGGAAAACGCCGCGGATCAAAAGAAGGAGCATGTCATTAATTTGTGCGGATCTGCAGCGTTTTTGTACCCATTCCATTACAGAAATCCACAGGGGTAAAAACGCATGAAATCCACACAAAATTCACAGTAAATCCGCACAAAATCTGCATAAAAAACGCATCAAATCCACACCTGCATTTTCTGCCAAGAGATGCAGGATCTGCACAAAAAATTCCAGAGGCAAATCCGCAACGTGTGCACATAGCCAAACCACCTATATGAAAACTCTTGCCAATGTCATTTGACAAGAGTCTTGTGTCTTTTCAAGTTCCAACTACCTTGGTAAAAGATATTCTGTTCATAACTACCACCTCTCCAGCTTCTTTGCTCGTCCCGTTAACCACACTGCATCACAGACTGCTGCCATCAGCCTCCAAAGGAACAGTGCAGATAAACTTAGGGAAGTAATAGTCACCACATCATGTTTGTCACTGGTGTTCAGGTTTTCCAAATTACGTTCAGCCATAGGAAACCTAACACATGCATCTGCTTATGTACTTGTTCAATAATATCGAAATGCCAAGTATGGCCTGGGTCTAAAAAGTCCCCAGCTGCCCCAGTATAATCCACAGTCATATTTATTGTTGTTGCTACTGGAGTCATTAACTTTTACTTATGCTGATATACAGTGAAGGAAATAATTATTTAATCCCTTCCTGGTTTTGTAAGTTTGCCCACTGACAAAGACAGGAAGAGTCTATAATTTTAAGGGTAGGTTAATTTTAACCTTGAGAGATAGAATATTAAATATAAAATCCAGAAAATCACATTGTATAAATTATATAAATTTATTTGCATTTTGCAGTGAGAAATAAGTATTTGATCCTGTACTAACCATTAAGAGTTCTGGCTCCTACAGACCAGTTAGATGCTCCTAATCAACTCGTTACCTGATTAAAGACAGCTGTCTTACATAGTCACCTTTATAAAAGACTCCTGTCCACAGACTCAATTAATCAGTCAGACTCTAACCTCTACAACATGGCAAGACCAAAGAGCTTTATAAGGAACAAGATCATAGACCTGCACAAAGCTGGAATGGGCTACAAAACCATAAGTAAGATGCTGGGTGAGAAAGAGACAACTGTTGGTGCAATTGTAAGAAAATGGAAGAAATATAAAATGACTGTCAATCGACAACAATCTGGGGCACCGTGCAAAATCTCACCTTGTGAGGTTTTTGGCATTAACTCAACGAGCCGTGTTTGGAGGAAGAAAAATGCTGCTTATGACCCAAAGAACACCTTCCCCACTGTCAAGCATGGAGGTGGAAACATTATGTTTTGAGGGTGTTTCTCTGCTAAGTGCACAGGACTACTTCACCGCATCAATGGGAGAATGGATGGAGCCATGTACCCAAAATCCTGAGTAACAACCTCCTTTTCTCCACCAGGACTTTAAAAATGGGTCGTGGCTAGGTCTTCCAGCAAGACAATGACCCAAAATATACAGCCAAGGCAACAAAGGAGTGGCTCAAAAAGAAGCACATTAAGGTCATGGCGTGGCCTAGCCAGTCTCCACACCTTAATTCCATAGAACACTTATGGAGGGAGTTGAAGCTCTGGGTTGCCAAGCAACAGCCTAAAAATCTTAATGATTTAGAGATGATCTGCAAAGAGGAGTGGACTAAAATTCCTGCTGACATGTGCACAAACCTCATCATCAACTGCAAAAACGTCTGACTGCTGTGCTTGCCAACAAAGGTTTTACCACCAAGTATTACTGTATTTTCGGGTGTATAAGACAACTGGGACTGGGCGTATAAGATGACCCCCAACTTTTCCATATAAAATATGGAGTTTGGGATATACTCGCCGTATAAGACGGGGGTCATCTTATACGCCGGGTGTCGTTTTATACGGCGTGTGCGGTCCGCATGGTTCCCAGGGTTTGGAGGAGAGGAGACTGGGATCCTTATTCATGTAAAAAAAAGAATAAAAATAAAAAATACGGCTATACTTACCTTCCGACGGCCCCCGACTCTCAGCGGTGCAAGCGGCGGCCTCAGTTAGCAAGGATGCATTGCGCGAAGGACCGGAGATGACGTCGCAGTCGCGTGATTTTTATTTACATGAATATGGATCCCAGGGCCTGAAGGAGAGTCTCCTCTCCTCCAGACCCTGGGAACCATCCAGGACCACTCCCTGCACACGCCGTACTCGGCGTATAAGACAACCCCCGACTTTTGAGAAGATTTTCAGGGGTTAAAAAGTCATCTTATACGCCATAAATTATGGTAAGTCTTGTTTGCCAGAGGGATCAAATACTTATTTCTCACTTGAAAATGCAAATAAATTAATATCATTTACACAATGTGATTTTCTGGATTTTATTTTTTGATATTCTTTCTCTCAGTGTTAAAATTAACCTACCCTTAAAATTATAGACTGTTCATGTCTTTGTCAGTGGGCAAACTTACAAAATCAGCAAGGGATCAAATAATTATTTCCTTTGCTATATATTGCATGCTTAGTTATTCACTTCCTTCCTTCTATTTGCTCGATATACTTTGTTCTGCACATTTAATTAGCTATAGTAATATCAACTCTGATTCTGGTTCTGGTTCTAGTTTGATCTCTAGTTCTGTCAAATGGGTTAGATTTACTTTTGGTTGTTTCTCTTTTTTTATTGCCTTGTTTCTAACATGCATAGTGTACAGCCAAGGATATCAATTAATTTCAAAATTCCGAAGTTTATTGTAACAGTCAGTTAAACCTTTCCTTAGTCTATCATCATTAAAAATTGATTACTTAAGGCCCCGTCACACATAGCGAGATCGCTAGCGAGATCGCTGCTGAGTCACAAGTTTTGTGACGCAACAGCGACCTCAGTAGCGATCTCACTATGTGTGACACGTACCAGCGACCAGGCCCCTGCTGCGAGATCGCTGGTCGTGTCGGAATGGCCTGGACCTTTTTTTGGTCGTTGAGGTCCCGCTGACATCGCTGAATCGGTGTGTGTGACACCGATCCAGCGATGTCTTCACTGGTAACCAGGGTAAACATCGGGTTACTAAGCGCAGGGCCTCGCTTAGTAACCCGATGTTTACCCTGGTTACCAGCGTAAATGTAAAAAAAACCAAACAGTACATACTCACCATCTGATGTCCGTCAGGTCCCTTGCCGTCTGCTTCCTGCTTTGACTGAGTGCCGCCGTACAGTGAGAGCACAGCACAGCAGTGACGTCACCGCTGCGCTCTGCTCTCACTGTACGGCGGCACACAGAGCAGGAAGCAGACGGCAAGGGACCTGACGGACATCAGATGGTGAGTATGTACTGTTTGGTTTTTTTGGTAACCAGGGTAAACATCGGGTTACTAAGCGCGGCCCTGCGCTTAGTAATCCGATGTTTACCCTGGTTACCCGGGTGCTGCAGGGGGACTTCGGCATCGTTGAAGACAGTTTCAACGATGCCGAAGTCGTTCCCCTGATCGTTGGTCGCTGGAGAGAGCTGTCTGTGTGACAGCTCCCCAGCGACCACACAGCGACAAAACAGCGACGCTGCAGCGATCAGCATCGTTGTCTGTATCGCTGCAGTGTCGCTGTGTGTGACGGGGCCTTTAGAGTGGTCAAGCTACACTCTATTCCTGTCTAATGGCAGAAGCTACAGATCAGAGATGATTGGGCTCTGTGCTTCAGCCTAGATGGTATGCTGGGTTTCTACGTAGGTCAGCAAAGAAAGAACAGGTTTCTAAAATTTCTATTTCTGTTCTACAATGTAATTAGATGACACTATTTTTACCAATTCATAATAACATTTAAGAAATGCATGAACTCCTACTGTAATGTTCAATGTAGTCATTTTAGGGTTGACTCCAAAAAACAACTTATCCAAGTGTTCAAGTGTAATATTACCTTAAATGAAGGGCTTTTATTTACCCCAATCTACGAGCCAAAACAGAGAGAGAACCAATCTATAAAGTGACATGGAAGGCCACTATTTTTAGTGACGATAATACAATACCAGATCTCCCCTGCGATTGCCACATACATTAAATTCCATGGGGATTAGAGAAGACAGAGAACAGAAGTGTTCATCTGATACAGACGAAAATTCTGTAACATTTTCCAAATATTTTTCTTTCTATGACATGGCACTTCATTTAACATGCCACAGTTGAATTTATCATTTGTATGTTGTTGTTCCTTAAAAAACTAATGATTGTGACAAATTACTAGAGATGAGTGAATAGATTCCATGCTTATCAACTTTGTGTCAAATTTTAGGAAATTTATTGGACACAGGAAATTTGAACAATTTTTGTTTCATACAAATCGTCACAAAATGACATATTTCGGGGAATTGCTAGCTATGGCACAGTGAGCACACTGTTACTTGCCAAAAAATCTGTATGAATCTCAACTATTGATGGTAATGGGTATACTGGTGGAACCTCTGTGCCGTGGACCGAGGAGGCCCGGAGTTTCATAACTAGGGGAATGCCTGATTTTTCGCTAGAGCCCCTGAAGTTGTGGTTACACTTGACTCTAGATGAACGCCAGATGCTACTCCAGTAGAGACCTCAAACACCCAGCAGCTGGCCCCCAAAGGTACAGGAAGCAGGAATGGCCATCAATGGGTCGAATTGGCAAGTACAGGCAGGCACAGCATGTTTATTGGAAGACAAGACAGGTGCATGTGGGTATGGCTGGTATACAGACTAGCATGGCAGGTGCAGGCAGGTACAGCTGGTATACAGACTGGCATGGCTGGTATGGCTTGTATCCAGACAGGCATGGCAAGTGCAGGCAGGTGCTGCTGATATGCAGACAGACACGGCAGGTGCAGGAATGTACAGCTGGTATACAGACTGGCTTGGCAGGTGCAAGCAGGTACAGCTGGTATACAGACTGACACAGCAAGTGTCAGCAGGTATGGCTGGCATACAGACTGGCACAGCAGGTGCAAGCAGATACGGCTGGTATACAGACTGACATGGCAAGTGGAAGCTGGTACGGCAGATTTACAGACTGACACGGCAGATGCAGGAGGGTAGACAGGATATGTATACTGAGATGGGAGCACTGGGGACCTGAGAACTAGCAAAAGCATGCAGAAATCTGACTAAACACATTGCTCAGGCACCTCACAAGTAGATGTGCCCTAAATAATAAGTGTGTTAGGTGTTGAGATCCCGCCGCTGCACAGGGGGAATCTCGTACCATGTCCACTGCGGTCTCCCATTCTCCAGCTGCAGTGGAACCTGCTCAGCAGAAACATCGATCCCAGCGTATGGCTCAAGTTGATACTGTGCGCTTGGGTACTGCTGACTTTCGTGCTTTCTGCACGGGCCTTGGCGGTGTTGTTTGTCAAACATGTCTTCCGCTTACACGGTATGCCTGACAAGATTGTCCGTGACCGGTGTCCCCAGTTTGCGTCTCGGTTCTGGAGAGAGCTTTGTCGCCTACTTAGTATTGAGCTGAATCTTTCTTCAGCGTACCATCCCGAGACGAATGGGTTGGTAGAGAGGGCCAACCAGACTCTGGTCACATACCTATGACATTTTGTCTTGGCCAGGCAGTATGACTGGGCATTCCTGCTACCACAGGCGGAGTTTGCCTTGAACAATGCCGTAGCCGACTCCACTGGGCAGACTCCATTCCTCCTTAATTACAGCCAGCATCCACGGGTTCCTGGGCCCATGCCTGTGTCTTCCGCCGACTCTAGGGTGGCAGACTGGGCAGTGGAAGCACGGGACATCTGAGACCGCATGCAGGATGCCATCTGGGCCTCCAAGCAGAGAATGAGGGTCTCCGCCGATGCACCGCTCCGACCTTTGCTCCTGGCGACTTAATGTTGCTCTCCGCCCGCAATATCAGGCTGCGAGTTGAATCCACTAAGTTTGCGCCTCGCTACTTAGGGCCCTTCAAGGTTCTAGAACAGGTTAATCCTGTGGTCTACCGTCTGGCTCTTCCTCCACGCCTGGGTATCACCGACACCTTTCATGTGTTCCTCTTAAAACCCGTTCACATGTCCCGGTTTTCTGAGTCATCTGCCGGGACATTGGGTTCGTCCACGGACGATTACGAGGTGATCACTATCATGGGGTGCAGGGTGGTACGTGGCAAAAAGTACTATCTGGTGGACTGGAAGGGTCACGGTCCAGAGGACAGAACCTGGGAACCTGTGGAGCACATTCGGGCTCCGCTGCTCATTGCAGCCTTTGAATGTTGCGAGGCAAAAAAACACCAGAACACAGGCAGGGATGCTTACCTGTTCAAGGCCTCCAACAATTGCACTACCCAGGGTGCACCAGGCCCAAGTAAAGATAGCAAACAACACAGGTGCAAATAATACCGATGCAGCCAACCTACAATCAGGAATAGGCTGCTTGGAGCACCCGTGCAAAAAAATAGTCTGTATGTGGCATGTTCACACAGGACTGCAAAGTATATGGTGAAAAGCCTATTAATGACGCCATATATATAGCGGGCTAACCATGATGCATCCTGTGTGAACAGAGGCCACAGTGTACAGAGCCATCTAGGGCCCAGGCGCACCCTGGAAAAATGTACAGTGCACCAAAAACATAACAATGTATGCAAGGTATTGGTTGATATTATGGCCACAATATTGAAGCTGCCAACCCACGTCAAGGGTCCTTGTATCTTGGCAGTCCTAATCTAAAAAAACACCATTGGAGGAAAACCTCCACTAAACTAAACAAAAAAACACCAGAACACAGGCAGGGATGCTTACCTGTTCAAGGCCTCCAACAATTGCACTACCCAGGGTGCACCAGGCCCAAGTAAAGATAGCAAACAACACAGGTGCAAATAATACCGATGCAGCCAACCTACAATCAGGAATAGGCTGCTTGGAGCACCCGTGCAAAAAAATAGTCTGTATGTGGCATGTTCACACAGGACTGCAAAGTATATGGTGAAAAGCCTATTAATGACGCCATATATATAGCGGGCTAACCATGATGCATCCTGTGTGAACAGAGGCCACAGTGTACAGAGCCATCTAGGGCCCAGGCGCACCCTGGAAAAATGTACACTGCACCAAAAACATAACAATGTATGCAAGGTATTGGTTGATATTATGGCCACAATATTGAAGCTGCCAACCCACGTCAAGGGTCCTTGTATCTTGGCAGTCCTAATCTAAAAAAACACCATTGGAGGAAAACCTCCACTAAACTAAACAAAAAAACACCAGAACACAGGCAGGGATGCTTACCTGTTCAAGGCCTCCAACAATTGCACTACCCAGGGTGCACCAGGCCCAAGTAAAGATAGCAAACAACACAGGTGCAAATAATACCGATGCAGCCAACCTACAATCAGGAATAGGCTGCTTGGAGCACCCGTGCAAAAAAATAGTCTGTATGTGGCATGTTCACACAGCACTGCAAAGTATATGGTGAAAAGCCTATTAATGACGCCATATATATAGCGGGCTAACCATGATGCATCCTGTGTGAACAGAGGCCACAGTGTACAGAGCCATCTAGGGCCCAGGCGCACCCTGGAAAAATGTACAGTGCACCAAAAACATAACAATGTATGCAAGGTATTGGTTGATATTATGGCCACAATATTGAAGCTGCCAACCCACGTCAAGGGTCCTTGTATCTTGGCAGTCCTAATCTAAAAAAACACCATTGGAGGAAAACCTCCACTAAACTAAACAAAAAAACACCAGAACACAGGCAGGGATGCTTACCTGTTCAAGGCCTCCAACAATTGCACTACCCAGGGTGCACCAGGCCCAAGTAAAGATAGCAAACAACACAGGTGCAAATAATACCGATGCAGCCAACCTACAATCAGGAATAGGCTGCTTGGAGCACCCGTGCAAAAAAATAGTCTGTATGTGGCATGTTCACAGATGGCTCCAAGCAGCCTATTCCTGATTGTAGGTTGGCTGCATCGGTATTATTTGCACCTGTGTTGTTTGCTATCTTTACTTGGGCCTGGTGCACCCTGGGTAGTGCAATTGTTGGAGGCCTTGCCTGTGTTCTGGTGTTTTTTTGTTTAGTTTAGTGGAGGTTTTCCTCCAATAATGTTGCGAGGCCCAAGGAGGGGGGCCAATGTTAGGTGTTGAGTTCCCACCATTGCACAGGGGAAATCTCGAACCATGTCCACTGTGGTCTCCCATTCTCCTCCAGCCGCAGTGGAACCTGCTCAGCAGAGACGTCGATCCCAGCATCTGGCTCAAGTTGATACTGTGCACTTGGATACTGCTGCCTTTCCCAGCTCTGCCTTTGTAGCCAGCACTGATCAGCAGCAAACAGGCATTTCAGGGACTAAGTCCTGTTTTTCCCACACTGAGCATGTCCACGGGACGACCTCCCATTGGAGGCCGGGGGTCACATTCTCAGGTCCTATTGCGGCTCCTATTGGACCATCTGGAAAGTCCCAGAGCGCTACTACTATAAAAGGTTCGAATGGCCGCTTGGCCATGCGCTGGTGTAAACTTGTGTGTGTGGATGAATGCCTGTCGATGGATGAAAGCTCCGAATCATTCCCATCCCTAGTGTTGTTGCCTGCTCGCAAATGGTAGAGCTTCCTAGCGCCCGACAGTGCTATCCTGCACATTAGCACAAGATACTGAATCTAGTTAGCAGTGACTGCCAGAGCGGCGCCATGCGCAGATAGTGCACTTTCCTGGCCCTAGTTAGGGTGGTTAGTGGCGTCTGCCAAAGCGGCGCTGCACGCACTCCGGTGCGGTAAATGTTTAGTTTAGTTGATTCCCTGTAGCGGAGTCGAGCACAAGAGATCTAGAGGGACTCTTACCCTGAGTCTTGGGGCAGAGTTCTGTGTCGCCTTGCTTGCACTCTATGTGCAGTATCGCGGCCCAGTGACGCAACAGGGTTCGCTTCCTTCATACTGGGTGAAGCTAACCCGTGTGTGTACTCACATTATACCATCATAAAGTCTGTCATTACCAAGCAGCAGGTGTCTTAGCTGCATGGTGGACCCCGGACTGCGAACGCACCTTATATCATCTCTAATTATTATTTGGTGCGTTCCACCAGTCCTAACAAAGTGTCTCCTAGCCAATGCCTGGGGACAGCTTTGGAAGGTGCACACTGTCTCTTTAAGAGACCGGGAATTCATATAACCTCAGCGCAGTGCCCGGGCATTTGTCAGGCATGTGTAGACTTCAGGAAGCAGCAGGAGGAGTAAACGAAGGACAAGAGCAGGGATGATAAGTGAGTAGGCATCACTGCCGTGGTTAGGAAAGATGGGAAGCATGCAGAGATGCAGACTCTAAAGTACCGTCTTTTTACGCCCCCTCTTCTTTAAGCCCACAAGATATCTCTACAAGATTAGAAGGGCATAAATGTTCTCCTTGGGCTCTCTCGACCTCTCCTCAGGGACAAACCCCTTCCAAGTCACAAGAAAAATGTTTTTTAATCTTACCCTTTTTCTGTTCCAGAATATTCTCTACCTCAAAAACATCTTCAGAGCTGACTGAAGCAGGAATGGTACCTGGGTCCTTGAAGAAGGAGCTGAAGATGATAAGCTTAAGGAGATACACATGGAACAAATTGGGGATCCTTAAAGAAACCAGAAGTTTGAGCCGGTACGCCACAGCATTAATCTGTTTGAGAACCTCGAACTGACCTACAAAACGAGGGCCCAACTTATACGAAAGTATCTTGAGAAGGACAAACTTCGAAGAAAGCCAAACTTTATCCCTAGAGTGACACAGAGAAGGGTCCACATATATTAGGGTAGTAGGGTACATATATTGTCCGCGTGTCTCTTCATCCGTTCAGAAGATTTCATTAATGTGGTCTTGGTGTCCTCCCAGATTCTAGAGAAGCCATTGATGAGAGCTTCAGCCTCAGGAATGTCGGTGGTAGAAGACAGAGGGAATGGAATATTAGGGTGTTGCCAATATACAATGAAAAACAGAGATTTAGCTGAGGATTCACTCACATGGTTCAATTCTGCCCAAGACAGGAGACTGACCCAGTCACTTTGGAAGGCATTGATGAAATGCCGTAGGAAGCTGGTTAGGATCTGATTGACCTGCTCTACCTTGCCATTGGTTTGTGGATGGTAAGATAAAGAGAAGTCCAAGGTGACATTTACTAGTTTACAGGTAGCTAACCAGAAATGAGACTATACGGAGAGGTAACTCATGGCGGCAGAAGATATGTTAGATCAACTTCTCAGCAAGCACAGGAGCAGATGGGAGACCGGACAGCGGAGTAAAACAGGCCATCTTAGAGAAGCTACAGACTTTCTGTCTGGTTCAGCGACAAAGGTCTTTCCGTATGGAATCTGGGACAAATCAACTGGCGCAAAATTGACCATTTTTAAGGACTCAATGATATGTTGTGGCTAGTGTTGAGCATTCCGATACCGCAAGTATCGGGTATCGGCCGATACTTGCGGGTATCGGAATTCCGATACCGAGATCCGATACTTTCGTGGTATCGGGAATCGGAATCGGAAGTTTCCAGTGTATGGTTCCCAGGGTCTGAAGGAGAGGAAACTCTCCTTCAGGCCCTGGGATCCATATAAATGTGTAAAATAAAGAATTAAAATAAAAAATATTGGTATACTCACCTGTCCGGAGGCCCCTGGACTTTACCGCTGTAACCGGGAGCCTTCTTTGCTTAAAATGAGCGCGTTTAATGGTTTCCGTGACGTCACGGCCTAATTCTAGGCATTCAGGATTTGAAAATTACGTCACGGCTTGTGATTGGTCGCGTCGCGGTCACATGGGCGGCACGCGACCAATCAGAAGCCGTGACATAATTTTAAAATGCGCGCGTTTACTGCCTCCCGTGACGTCACGGCTTGTGATTGGTCGCGTCGCCCATGTGACCGCGACGCGACCAATCACAAGCCGTGATGTAATTTTCAGGTCCTGATGCCTAATTCTAGGCATTCAGGACCTGAAAATTACGTCACGGCTTGTTGTGATTGGTCGCGTCACGGTCACATGGGCGGAACGCGACCAATCAGAAGCCGTGACGTCACGGAAACCATTAAACGCGCGCATTTTAAGCAAAGAAGGCTCCCGGTTACGGCGGTAAAGTCCAGGCTGCGTCGGAGAGGTGAGTATAGCAATATTTTTTATTTTAATTCTTTATTTTACACATTAATATGGTTCCCAGGGCCTGAAGGAGAGTTTCCTCTCCTTCAGACCCTGGGAACCATGAGGGATACCGTCCGATACTTGAGTCCCATAGACTTGTATTGGTATCGGGTATCGGTATCGGATTAGATCCGATACTTTGCCGGTGTCGGTCGATACTTTCCGATACCGATACTTTCAAGTATCGGACGGTATCGCTCAACACTAGTTGTGGCTATTCCTCCTTGGCAGAAGACAGAAAGGACCTGGAAAGCACATCCGCCTTTAAATTCTTGCCTGCCAGCCCGAAATGAAGTATAAATCAAAACAGGCAAAAAACAGAGACCATCTGGCTTGACACAAATTTTGCCACTGTGGGAACTGCAGATAGTCTTAAGTTCTTGTTATTAGTGTAAATAATTACTGAATCCATCGCTACTTCAAGCCAAAATTGGCACTCCTCAAGAGCCAATTTAATCGCCAACATTTATTGGTAGCCAATTGAGTAGTTGCATTTTGCAGCCAAAGACTTTAGAGAAGAAACAGCAGGCCACCATGGAGACTTCTGGGTGAGGACTGCTCCGACCCCAGAGGGAGAAGCATCAACCTCCAAAAATAATTGCTTATTATAGTCAGGTCGGTGCAGCACTGGAGTGGAGGAAAAGGCCTGTTTTAAGGAAACAAAAGTGCTTTCCACCTCCATAGTCCACACCCTAGGATTTGCTCTCTCGCGGGTCAGGGCAGAGGTTGGGGCAATCCAAGAGGAGAAATGCAGAATGAACTTGCGATAGTAATTAGCGAATCTGGGAAACCAATGGATTGCTTTCAAACTGTCAGGACAGGGGCACTTCAAGACGGTGGACACCTCCTTAGGATCCATTTTCAGTCCAGTCTCAGAGATTATGTACCCTAGGAATGGAAGACAGGTTTGCTCAAAGATGCACTTCTCAAACTTGACGTGCAAACGGTTCTTCCTCAATCTCTGCGGAACCGGGTGGACATCCTACATGTGTGTGGGCAGATCGGGAGAGAACATCAATATGTCATCCAGGTAAACTACCATACCTGAGTAGAGAAGTTCACAGAAGATATCATACACCAGTTCTTGGAAGACTGCAGGGGCATTACAGAGCCCTAATGGCATACTCAAAAAAGTCATCCCAGGTGTTAAAGGCAGTCTTCCCTCTGTTGTATTCAGATCAGGATATATGCCCCAAGCAGGTCAAGTTTAGTAAAGACTCTGAAGCCTTTTACAAGATCAAACAACTCTCATATGAGAGGCAGAGGTTATTTATTCTTGATAGTTATCTGTTTGAGACCCCTATAGTCAATACAGGGATGACGTGAGCAATCCTTCTTCTTTGCAAAGTAGAATCCTGCTCCAGTTGGAGTGTATGACTTCCAGATAAATCCCTTGGCTAGGTTCTCTTTGATATATTCGAACATGGCTCAGATCTCAGCCTGGGACAAAGGGTAGATACGGCCTCATGGAGGAGAAGAGCCAGTGAGGAGGTCTATAGGGAATTAATTTCGCCTGTGTTGTGGTAGCGTCTCTGCCTCGTTTTTATCAAAAATGTCTGCGTAACTCCAATAAGTGGGGAGGCGAGCCAGGTAAGTTTAATAGAATAGCCGGATCTCGAGCAAGGCAAATGGGGACAAGACATCTCTCATGACAGGCCTGACCTCAAAAAGTATTTCTCTGGTTCTCCAATCCAAGACAGGCTTGTGTGTACGCAGCCATGGCGGGCCAAGGAGCAGAGGATGGGGTAGACCTGAAAGTAGATAAAGAGAGACCTTCTCCAAGTGCAACATTCCTACCTGAAGGTCTACAGGCTCGGAAACAAAAAGGGAGGCCTCGGAAAGAGGTTTCCCATCCACAGATGATACCACCAAAGGACTCTGTAGATGCCAGATGGTGATCTGTTACTGTTCCACAATAGTCTGTCGCATGAAATTTCCTGCGGAATCAGAGTCCAGATAGGCGATTCAATGAAACGGATGTGGTCACAGGAAACACAGGAAATGGACACCAACAGAGTCAGTGGCAGAGAGAAATAGTCCTTGTCCAGGGTAGCATCTCCTATAGACCCCAGGTTTGGAAGTTTCCTGGATTTTCAGGACAGGAACAAATTATATGATCGGAACTTCACAATAGAAGCACTTCCCCTCCGCACAATGGACCTTCTGATGATGCTTGGCCAGTTTCCCCTGGTTGATTTGCATGGATTCAGATGAGGGTATCGAAGCTGTGGTCTGCGGCATGATCAGCTTTTGGAAGGTGGGAGTCAAGCATATAGATTTTCTCTCTCAGATCACCTCCTTGGAACGCTCCTGAAACCTGAGATCGATCTGGGTAGCCAGGAAAACCAGGTAATCTAGCTGTGTGGGAACATCACAACCAGCCAACTTATCCTTAATTCTCCCCGATATGCCCTCCCAGAAGGCAGCCATATGCGCTTTATTGTTCCAGGCGTGTTTGGAGAACAGAGTACGAAAATGGACGGCATACTAAGCCATTGTGAGGTTTCCCTGGCGCAGCCTGAGGAGAGAGAATGCTGCATAGGAAACATGGCCAGGCACATCAAAGACCTTGTAACCAAAGAAACACTACCTGAAAATATACTGATTGACAACTTTGTAAAACCAAAATATTTTATTATAACACAAAAAGACACTAACCAAGACAATACACAAAAAATCTCATAGAGGCACAAGACATTGTTAGCCAAATAAGGCTATGCAAGGGACAAGTTGTATATTCAAAATATATTGGTGTTAATGCCCCAGCATATTTTTATATGTAAACATGAACTACGGCAAGAAGTCACATAAGAAGGGGGAGAGCCACTGCTTTAGCGCAAATTTAAGGGGACTTTTTGTCCAAATATAAAGTGCATAATCTTTCTAGCAATTACTGCCACTATACAGTGAAAAGGAAGCAGTGCCCATGCAAGATTAATATACAGGTTCCCCATCAAAAGTAATTAATAAAGTGCATAGTGCATAGTGCATATAGTTATCCTTACTGGTGCTCATGTTGCTATGCCAGTGCCTCGTGTTTACACTCCAACGCGCGTTTCGCAGCACGTAGCTTTTATTTTTATATATTTTTTATATTTTTTTGTTCGCACGTAAATTACTTTTAAAAAAACTGCATGAAGGTAAAAACTATTCTAACACACTTTTCTCAACAGAGGCAGAATTGGAAGCGCTTCGCGCACTAGAGGAATTACTTCTTAGGCAGCAAGAATCTGCATCAAGTAAGTTTCCGGATTTTATAAGAAAAAAGTCTACAAATTTTCCATCAATTTCCTTGAACTCATCTGTGGAGATATTTGTTAGGATGGTATGCAATGAGTTGTATCAACTCAAAATGCATAGACCATTTGACAATTTGACACTGATACAACGACAAGCATTAAATGAATAAAAAAGTATGAAGCAGGTCGTTTTTAAACCGGCCGATAAAGGCGGCAATGTAGTGGTCTGGCCTGTACAGCTTTACGAAAAGGAAGCATTTAAGCAGCTCAACGATATTGAGTGCTATCAGAAAGTAACCTCAGACCCTACTGCCGCCTTTCAAAGGCAATTGTTTAGTATTCTGGATGACGCCTTGGAGAAAGGCCTCATTACGAAAAACGTTTGGGAGGGCCTACGTGTCAATCACCCTGTCATCCCGACAATCTACTTTTTACCGAAGGTGCATAAGGACCTGTCCAATCCACCGGGACGGCCCATTGTATCAGGGTGTGGGGGTCTAAATGAACCAATCTGCAGATTTTTGGACTATTATTTGAAGCCCTGTGTAGAAGAATTACCCTCATATGTAAGGGACTCTGCAGATGTACTTCAGAGATTACAGGGGGTTGTATTGGAACCTGATATGTTCCTTATCACCGGTGATGTCACATCTCTCTACACTTGCATAAACCATAAACAGGGAATGTCTGCTGCAAGATTTTATCTGTTGAATAAAGGCATGGACGGTGAATTGTTAGATCTTCTAATGGAGCTATTGAAATATACATTGACCCATAACTATTTCACATTTAAAGATCGTTATTTTGTGCAACAACAAGGTGTGGCAATGGGGGCGTCTTTTGCGCCCTCATATGCCAACCTATTTATGGGTCAATGGGAACGTGAACATATGCTGCCATATCTCAATGATGTCCAGAGCCCGTCTGTAGTAAGTTGGATGCGCTTTATTGACGACCTGTTGTTCATTTGGCAGGGTGAGAAAAAGGAACTGGACAAATTTCTTATATACCTGAATGACAACAATTGGAATGTAAAACTTACCTTCAAAATCACCACCAACAAAATCGATTTCTTGGACCTTCAGTTAACGGTGGACCGGATGGGTCATATCCACAGCACAATTTTTCAGAAAGAAACTAGTACTAATTCTGTACTACATGCGAAATCGGCACACCCGAGACACACTATAAGGGCAACCCCCAAAGGACAATTTATTCGTGCGAAAAGGATTTGCGATACCAATGAAGAATTTGAAATACAAGCCCAAATTATGACAGGCAGGTTTTTGGATCGAGGATACAAATTCGAGGACATCAATCGAGGTTACCAACAGGTGAGAGAATTGGACCGCAACTCTTTATTGCAGAATAAGGTTACCAAAAAAGAAGACTCACGGCTGCGAATCATCACGGATTATCATGGGAGATGGAGAGATATGAATAGCATATTCAATCGGTTTTGGCCAATTTTGAAACAAGATCCTGGTCTTGCAAATTTGATTGAAGATAGACCATTGGTAGTAGCACGAAGAAGCAAAACTATTGGTGAGACCATTACACACAGTCACTATGTTGCACCAAAGTCTAAGTTCATATTTGACTCAAAAGGACCAAAGTGGGGTTCTCGTGCATGTGGCACCTGTAATGCCTGCAAGTATATGGAGAAAGCGGAGACATTTGATAATTCATCCAAAACACGCAATTTTAAAATTGTGCATTCAATTAATTGCAAGACTACATCGGTCATATACTACTTGACATGCCCATGTGGGCTTATTTACGTGGGCCTCACTTCGAGACAACTCCGAGTACGAATATTAGAGCACGTGAGGGATATCAAATCTGCAAGACTTTTGAATTTGGAAAATCCTCAGGAAGAAGATTTTGTGAAACTAAAGACAATACCTGCACACTATCGGGAATTTCATCTATCTGGCCCAATAGAACTTCAAGTAAAAGGTATTGATGTAGTACATCTGGGCATTCGTGGGGGTAATGTTATGAATAGATTAGCCCAAAGGGAGTGCCGCTGGATTACCAACTTGAGAACAATGAAACCATATGGCCTTAATGATCAGTGGGGTTTCTCCAGTTTTTTATAAATTACTCTCAATTGATCTCTATACTGTCGCCTGTCTGACTCAAAAGATTCTTTTAAATTGTTGTTTTTAATTTCCTTTTTTAATCTTTGTGTTTGTCCTTTATACTCTATATAGGGTGGTCGCAGGGCCGTTTCTTCAACAGGGCGGGCAGGGCGGCCACACGGGGCGCCGTGGGGCCGGGGGGCGCAGGAGAGGCCTCGGGCCCCGGTGGTCCCCTGCCCGCTGCTGCTGCTGTTTAAGGGCTGTCAGGGGCGCGGATGCCGCGCTCAGTGCTGAGCGCGGGCGCGCCCTGCCCGAACTCAGCTGCAAATCTGACAGCTGAGCGGTCAGATCATCGCCTCGCGTCGCCGCGCCCCCCCCCCCGCACCGCACATAATGGTTGCGGCCACCTCGGCGCCGCCACTCACCCATACCTCCCAACCGTCCCGATTTCAGCGGGACAGTCCCGCTTTGGCACCGGGGTCCCGCTGTCCCGCTTCGGGCATTTAAAATCCCGAATTTGCGGCCGCCGGTGAAGCCCCGCCCACTTCCGGGACGTAGAGAGAGCCTGTTTTTTTTTTTTTTTATATAAAAGCTGCCTCCTGACCGCCCGCGCAACACCCCCCCCCCCTCCCGCCCCCTGTGCGGCGCTGCCACGCTGAAGGAGAGAGCCTGCAGCAATCAAGAAGAAAGGTCAGCGATTCACTACCTCTGGCTGTGTGTGCACGGAGCTCCGGCTTCTGCTCTTAGCTGCTATCCCGGCAGAGAAGGAGAGACGGGGGAGGTGCCGGGATAGTGCAGAGCTGTGAGCAGGAGACTGAAGACTTCAGCAGAGAGCTGCACATGGACATCAGCCGCCCCTGCATCACAGAGGAGATTGTGTGTGTGTGATGTGTGTGATGGCTGCGTGTGTGTGTGTGTGATGGCTGGGTGTGTGTGTGTGATGGCTGTGTGTGTGTGATGGCTGCGTGTGTGTGTGTGTGATGGCTGCGTGTGTGTGATGGCTGCGTGTGTGTGTGTGATGGCTGTGTGTGTGTGATGGCTGCGTGTGTGTGATGGCTGCGTGTGTGTGATGGCTGCGTGTGTGTGTGTGATGGCTGTGTGTGTGTGATGGCTGCGTGTGTGTGTGTGTGATGGCTGCGTGTGTGTGTGTGTGATGGCTGCGTGTGTGTGTGTGATGGCTGCGTGTGTGTGTGATGGCTGCGTGTGTGTGTGTGATGGCTGCGTGTGTGTGTGTGATGGCTGCGTGTGTGTGTGATGGCTGCATGTGTGATGGCTGCGCGTGTGTGTGTGTGTGTGATGGCTGCGTGTGTGTGTGTGATGGCTGTGTGTGTGATGGCTGCGTGTGTGTGTGATGGCTGCGTGTGTGTGTGTGATGGCTGCGTGTGTGTGATGGCTGCGTGTTTGTGATGGCTGCGTGTGTGTGATGGCTGCGTGTGTGTGATGGCTGCGTGTGTGTGTGATGGCTGTGTGTGTGTGATGGCTGCGTGTGTGTGATGGCTGTGTGTGTGTGATGGCTGTGTGTGTGTGATGGCTGTGTGTGTGTGATGGCTGTGTGTGTGTGATGGCTGTGTGTGTGTGATGGCTGCGTGTGTGTGATGGCTGCGTGTGTGTGTGATGGCTGCGTGTGTGTGTGTGTGTGATGGCTGCGTGTGTGATGTCTGCGTGTGTGTGTGATGGCTGCATGTGTGTGTGATGGCTGCGTGTGTGTGTGTGTGTGATGGCTGCGTGTGTGTGTGTGATGGC
Organism: Ranitomeya variabilis; assembly: GCF_051348905.1. Classification (NCBI taxonomy): domain Eukaryota; kingdom Metazoa; phylum Chordata; class Amphibia; order Anura; family Dendrobatidae; genus Ranitomeya; species Ranitomeya variabilis. The sequence continues at coordinate 396,333,576 of NC_135234.1, forward strand.
TGTGTGTGTGTGATGGCTGCGTGTGTGTGTGTGTGATGGCTGCGTGTGTGTGATGGCTGCGTGTGTGTGTGTGATGGCTGTGTGTGTGTGATGGCTGCGTGTGTGTGTGTGTGATGGCTGCGTGTGTGTGTGTGTGATGGCTGCGTGTGTGTGTGTGATGGCTGCGTGTGTGTGTGATGGCTGCGTGTGTGTGTGTGATGGCTGCGTGTGTGTGTGTGATGGCTGCGTGTGTGTGTGATGGCTGCATGTGTGATGGCTGCGCGTGTGTGTGTGTGTGTGATGGCTGCGTGTGTGTGTGTGATGGCTGTGTGTGTGATGGCTGCGTGTGTGTGTGATGGCTGCGTGTGTGTGTGTGATGGCTGCGTGTGTGTGATGGCTGCGTGTGTGTGATGGCTGCGTGTGTGTGATGGCTGCGTGTGTGTGATGGCTGCGTGTGTGTGTGATGGCTGTGTGTGTGTGATGGCTGCGTGTGTGTGATGGCTGTGTGTGTGTGATGGCTGTGTGTGTGTGATGGCTGTGTGTGTGTGATGGCTGTGTGTGTGTGATGGCTGTGTGTGTGTGATGGCTGCGTGTGTGTGATGGCTGCGTGTGTGTGTGATGGCTGCGTGTGTGTGTGTGATGGCTGTGTGTGTGTGATGGCTGCGTGTGTGTGTGTGTGATGGCTGCGTGTGTGTGATGGCTGCGTGTGTGTGTGTGATGGCTGTGTGTGTGTGATGGCTGCGTGTGTGTGTGTGTGATGGCTGCGTGTGTGTGTGTGTGATGGCTGCGTGTGTGTGTGATGGCTGCGTGTGTGATGCATTTGTGTCAAAGCTGCATGTGTTTGTGAGCTGCGTGCGTGTGAGCTGCGTGCCTGTGTGTGAGCTGCGTGCCTGTATGTCATTATACAGTATGGAGCATCATGTGTGGTCATTATACAATATGGAGCATCATGTGCGGTCATTATACAGTATGGAGCATCATGTGCGGTCATTATACAGTATGGAGCATTATGTGTGGCCATTATACAGTATGGAGCATCATGTGCGGTCATTATACAGTATGGAGCATCATGTGCGGTCATTATACAATATGGAGCATCATGTGCGGTCATTGTACAGTATGGAGCATCATGTGCGGTCATTATACAGTATGGAGCATCATGTGCGGTCATTATACAGTATGGAGCATCATGTGTGGCCATTATACAGTATGGAGCATCATGTGCGGCCATTATACAGTATGGAGCATCATGTGTGGCCATTATACAGTATGGAGCATCATGTGCGGCCATTATACAGTATGGAGCATCATGTGCGGTCATTATACAGTCTGGAGCATCATGTGCGGTCATTATACAGTCTGGAGCATCATGTGCGGTCATTATACAGTCTGGAGCATCATGTGCGGTCATTATACAGTCTGGAGCATCATGTGCGGTCATTATACAGTCTGGAGCATCATGTGCGGTCATTATACAGTCTGGAGCATCATGTGCGGTCATTATACAGTATGGAGCATCATTTGCGGTCATACAGTATGGAGCATCATGTGCGGTCATTATACAGTATGGAGCATCATGTGCGGTCATTATACAGTATGGAGCATCATGTGGGGTCATTATACAGTATGGAGCATCATGTGCGGTCATTATACAGTCTGGAGCATCATGTGCGGTCATTATACAGTATGGAGCATCATTTGCGGTCATACAGTATGGAGCATCATGTGTGTTCATTATACAGTATGGAGCATCATGTGTGGCCATTATACAGTATGGAGCGTCATGTGTGTTCATTATACAGTATGGAGCATCATGTGTGGCCATTATACAGTATGGGGCACTGTGTGGCCATATTTTTTTGTTTATAATTATTGTATATGAAACAGTGTGATCGGCAGTGCTAAATGGGTGTGGTTGGGATGTGGATATGGGTGTGACTAATTATGAATGGGTGTGGTCAGAGGCGTGGCCTAAAATTTGCCGCGGCGCGCAAAGCGCGCCGCAAACTTTGTCCCTCTTTCCCATCTTCAAAAGTTGGGAGGTATGACTCACCTCCGCTCCGCGCTGGATGAACAGCGAGAATGAACAGCCAGGATGAGGCAGCTCGGCCACTCCCACACTGATAGCAGGGGCGCCGCGCTCTCGGCTGAGCACGGGCGCTCCCTGAGACAGTGATCAAAGAGCTAAGCACACACACTATCACTGTCAGACTAGGCTGCCTGGCTGTTGCCAATTTCAATGCTGGACAGGACAGGCTGCAGTCTAGTCTGACAGTGGTAGCAGTATAGCAAAAATGCCCACCCCCTGCCTATGGATTAGTCCTTCCCTTCCCAGCAGCCCCATTTAGCAGTCTGAGCGCGCTCAGACTCAGAGGGCAGAGGGCACTGACACACTGAACAGGTGAGGGGGTCTGAGGGATGGGATGGGTTGGGCTAGCCTTTTTTTTTGGATGGGGACCCCCACACCTGCCCCCCCCCCAACCACCCTTGGGGCATGCTGATTTGGCATGCCCCACAGCATGAAACCCGGGAGGGGGCCCAGCTGACTTACCTCATCTTTGGCAGTCTGGTGGCATCCTCACCCAGGCGAGAAGTGTTGGAAAGAGTTATGGCAGTAACTGTATACCTGGCAACCAATAATTTAGCTTTTCGAGGATCGTCAAATACATTGTTTACACCAAATAATGGACATTTCCTTGGGCTTATAGAGCTTCTTGGAAAATTTGAACCAGTAATGAGAGATCATTTAAAACGAATTACTTCCCAGGAAATCCATACACATTACTGTGGAAATTTAATTCAAAATGAAATTATCTGCTTGATGGCCTCTCAGGTGAAGAAATGTATTCTAGAAAAAGCCAAAAGATCTAAGTATTTTTCAATAATGTTGGACTGCACACAAGATGCAGGTCACACTGAACAGTTGTCATACACCTTAAGATTTGTTGATATAGATGATGATCACGTAGCAATAAAGGAACATTTTATTGGCTATCGTCCTGCTACTGATACATCTGGGGAAAGTCTCGCCAATCTCCTTTTAGAAGAGATTAGTAAATGTGACCTGGAATTAGAAAATGAACTGGCAGAAAAGCTGAATTATTCGGAAGCTATTAATGCTTTTGCAGCGGCTAAATCTAGAAGAGTCAGTTTCTCATAAATCTGCAACCTACAATTTTTAGGATCTGTTTCCAAAATAATTAATAGATATTATTTACCTACAACTTTGTTCTCACCGTTAATAATTAGCATACTTGTCCCTTTTCCCCAAGTTCTATATAAGTTAAAGGCAAATTATAATTTATTAAAAAAAGGGAAGATACAAGCCTGCTCTCTATTTATTACTCAAGCCCACAAAAATAATGTTTATTATTTTCGGTGCCGGGGGGGGGGGGGGGGGGGGAGAAATTTCCTACTCTCGCCCTGTGTCATTTTTGGGCTAGAAACTGCCCTGGGTGGTCGCTGCGGACTATCTTTATGCTAGAGTGGGGATGTGAATTAAAGGGAACCTGTCACCCCGTTTTTTCTGTATGAGATAAAAATACTGTTAAATAGGGCCTGAGCTGTGCATTACAATAGTGTATTTTGTGGACCCCGATTCCCCACCTATGCTGCCTTAATGTGTTACCAAAGTAGCCGTTTTCGCCTGTCAATCAGGCTGGTCTGGTCAGATGGGCGTGGTGTCTTCCCCCAGATCTTGCTTATTTTTCCGTTGGTGGCGTAGTGGTTTGCGCATGCCCAAGTCCAGAATCCACTGCACAGGGGAGGGAAAAGAGCACGATCTGCGCTATTCCCCTAGTGATCGGTGGGGGCGGCCATCTTCCTGTGGCCGCGCGTGCGCAGATGGAGCGCTCTGCTGCCCGGGGCTTCAGGAAAATGGCTGCGGGATGCCGCGCGTGCGCAGATGGAGATCACGGCGGCCATTTTCCTGAAGCCGAGATGCGAACTCGGCTTCAGGAAAATGGCCGCCGCGATCTCCATCTGTGCACGCGCGGCATCCCGCGGCCATTTTCCTGAAGCCCCGGGCAGCAGAGCGCTCCATCTGCGCACGCGCGGCCACAGGAAGATGGCCGCCCCCACCGATCACCAGGGGAATAGCGCAGATCGCGCTCTTTTCCCTCCCCTGTGCAGTGGATTCTGGACTTGGGCATGCGCAAACCACTACGCCACCAACGGAAAAATAAGCAAGATCTGGGGGAAGACACCACGCCCATCTGACCAGACCAGCCTGATTGACAGGCGAAAACGGCTACTTTGGTAACGTATTAGGGCAGCATAGGTGGGGAATCGGGGTCCACAAAATACACTATTGTAATGCACAGCTCAGGCCCTATTTAACAGTATTTTTATCTCATACGGAAAAAACGGGGTGACAGGTTCCCTTTAATTAACTTTATATTTTGATTCTAATTGCTTTTGTCCCTTTACTACATCTAGGGATTTGATAAATCATTGATATATGGATGTTTTACATGCGGGCCCACCATGAGGAAGATCTATGAACGTGGTATAAAGAGAAGAAACTCCAGTCTCCTTTTTGTTTAAATGTAAAAGTCACTTGTGCACATTTCTTTAATACTAAAGTGTTGTATTCATATGTATTTGTGTTGTTTACATATAATGGTCACTTGTGTACATCTTTTTAACACTAAAATGTTGTATTTATATGCATATATCTTTGCACTTCCTTCACCATTTATTTCATTATGGACATCTTATATTATATATTTGTCTCTCTTTTTATTTACCCCTTTTTTTGACACATATTATAGATTAATTTTGTCTTTAGTCTGGAATTTTTTCTACTTGTCCCCGTCAATATCTTGCTATCTAGTCTCTCCATTCTAGCATTGTTCATTATTTACTTATTTTGTTTGTTCTGACATATGTGATACCGGGGGGCGCCTCTTGTCTCCACTGCATGTGTTCCCCACGGAGCTTTCCCTCTGCGATACCGCACGGTGTATGTACACCTTTGTGTGTTGTCGCTGTGGGATGCACGTCGGGTTTCTCACTGCCGTGGCGTCTTGCGGTGCACTCCTGGTACTCGTCTGTCAGTTTTCAAACAAATCTATATACGATTGTGGGTTTTTTTGAGATACATATATATTTATCTGCCCCCCTTTTTTACTTGCCCGGTTTCAATATGGCAATTCACACATGTATATGGTCCGCCGTATGGGCGGTCCCTGTTGCGTGGCCCGTTTGCGGCGTCATAGGTGGCGGTTACGCCTCCCTGTGACGCGGCTACGGGTAGCGCACTGGAGGCGTCGATCCGGCGGGTACGTGAGATCTGCAATTACCAATGCCACAATTGTATTTATCTGCCCTCACACTTGCCCGGTTCCAATATGGTACTGTGCGCAACCTCTGTTGCCGGGGTGGGCGGGTCCTGTCGCGTGATGCGCTTGCTGCGACGCAGACGGCGCTCTGGCGCCTATCTGTGACGTGGCCGCGGGTCATGTGCCGGAGACGCCATCATCATGGCGGCGGTGGATGCGCCGTTGTAGTGCCATAATTGGTCCTGTACAGGTGGGCTACCACATATATATATAGCAGGCAGTGCACTCCCCTTGTATCACTCCCTGAGGAAGCTATGTGCTGCGAAACGCGCGTTGGAGTGTAAACACGAGGCACTGGCATAGCAACATGAGCACCGGTAAGGATAACTATATGCACTTTATTAATGACTTTTGATGGGGAACCTGTATATTAATCTTGCATGGGCACTGCTTCCTTTTCACTGTATAGTGGCAGTAATTGCTAGAAAGATTATGCACTTTATATTTGGACAAAAAGTCCCCTTAAATTTGCACTAAAGCAGTGGCTCTCCCCCTTCTTATGTGACTTCTTGCCGTAGTTCATGTTTACATATAAAAATATGCTGGGGCATTAACACCAATATATTTTGAATATACAACTTGTCCCTTGCATAGCCTTATTTGGCTAACAATGTCTTGTGCCTCTATGAGATTTTTTGTGTATTGTCTTGGTTAGTGTCTTTTTGTGTTATAATAAAATATTTTGGTTTTACAAAGTTGTCAATCAGTATATTTTCAGGTAGGGTTTCTTTGGTTTTATGTTATGTTTCTACTTGGAATGTTAAAATATTGGGTCAGGATGACAGATGGGGCCTGGAAGCAGGAAAATAGCTGGCAGACTGGGGAGGTAAGGCTGAGGTTGCGACAGCCTAGAGAGGAGCAGATGGGTGGTGTTTGTTACTCTATTTGGTGTTTTATAGCAGAAAGCAGGAGTTTGCAACAGCAAGATAAGGTTCACAGGAAGACCCAAGATGTGGCTGCATGAACTCCACCATAATGCCTTGCAACTATCTCACTATATAGTACAGCTAAACAGGTAGGGAATGCCTGGTTATATGTCATGTCCCTACCCACTTCTTTCCCAGCAGATGATGGCTGATTTAATGAGCCATCATGTGCCCTTAACAGCTGCAGGTGGAGCTCTGCTCCATCTGAAACTGTTATCCCGTTAAATTTCGCTGTCAATCTCTGACAGTAGAATTTAACATATGCTGTCAGGGGGGCGCATCATTTCACTTGCCAATCGGCAATCTCATGACATGATCGTGGGCCGTTAATGGGTTGCTATGGCAGCCGGCGGTCTGCTGAAGACCCACATGCCTGTCATTACTCTTGTGGAAGCCAGACTTCAGCTGACATTCATATGAGTTCCTGATTTTCACTATACAGAACAGTGCTAATATACAGCTGTGCATGGTATAAGCTATCAGACCATTTCAGCTTCAAGTCCCCCAAGGGGACTTATAAATACAGTAAAAAAAGTGATTTTTCTTTTTTAAATATGAAAAAAACCCACAATAGTTCAAATCACCCCCCTTTTGCCCCATTAAAGAGAAAGCATAAAAATACACATATTTGATATCTATGGGTTCATAAAATTCTGATCTATCAATATATAAAATAAATAAATCCTGTCAGTAAACGTCGTAATGAGAAACAAACTTAAAATGTTAGAATAACTTTCCTGATTTTAGTGCATCAATTGATAAAATGAATGGTGTCCTTCAAAAGTACAACTTGCCCTGCAAAAACAAGCCCTCACACGGCTATGTGGACGGAAAAATAAAAAAGTTATGGCTTCTGGAAAAAGGGGAGGAAAAAACAAAAACAAAAGATTGGAAAATATCCCTGTCAGGAAGGGGTTAAAACACTGAATACATATTACAGACTAGATGGTGGCCCGATTCTAACGCATCGGGTATTCTAGAATATGTATGGCAGGACTTGTTCAGTAAATGTAAACGTACCATATAACAGCCCACGTAGCATATAGCACAGCCCATGTAGCCACATAGTATATAACACAGCCCACATAGTATATAGCACAGTGAACATAGTATATAGCACAGCCACATAGCCATATAGCACAGCCACATAGCATATAACAGCCCACGTAGTATATAGCACAGCCACGTAGTATATAACAGCCATGTAGTATATAGCACAGCAACGTAGTATATAGCACAGCCACGTAGCATATAGCACAGCCACATAATATATAACACAGCCCACGTAGTATATAGCACAGTCCACGTAGTATATAGCACAGCCACATAGTATATAGCACAGCCACATAGTATATAGCACAGCCACGTAGCATATAGCACAGCCACGTAGTATATAACACAGCTGACATAGCATATAACAGCCCACATAGTATATAGCACAGCCACGTAGCATATAGCACAGCCACGTAGAATATAGCACAGCTACGTAGCATATAACAGCCCACGTAGTATATAACACAGCCCACGTTCTTTATAATACAATCCATGTAGTATGTAGCCCAATCTCCGTAGTATATAGTACAGTCGACGTAGTATATAGTACAGTCCACGTAGTATATAACACAGCCACGTAGAAAATAGCACAGTCCACGTAGTACATAGCACAATCCACCTAGTATATAGTACAGTCCACGTAGTATATAACACAGCCCACATAGTATATAGTGCAGTCCACATAGTATATAGCACAGTGCACATAGTATATAGCACAATCCATGTAGTATATAGCACAGTCCACATAGTATATAGCACAGCGACGCAGTATATAGCACAGGCACAGCCCACGTAGTGTATAGCACAGCCACATAGTATCTCACACAGCCCACGTAGCATATAACAGCCCACGTAGTTCATAGTACAGTCCATGTAGTATATAGCACAATCCACGTAGTATATAGCACAGTGCACATAGTATATAGCAATCCCCGTAGTATATAGCACAGCCACGTAGTATATAGCACAATCCACGTAGTATATAGTACAGTCCACATAGTATATAGCACAGCCAGGTAGCATATAGCAGCCACATAGTTTATATCACAGCCCACGTAGTATATAGCACAGTCCACGTAGTATATAGCACAGTCCACGTAGTATATAGCACAATCCACGTAGTATATAGCACAGCCACGTAGCATATAGCACAGCCACGTAGCATATAACAGCCCACGTAGTATATAGCGCAGCCACGTAGTATATAACACAGCCATGTAGTATATAGCACAGCCATGTAGTATATAGCACAGCCACGTAGCATATAGCACAGCCACGTAGTATATAACACAGCCCACATAGCATATAACAGCCCACGTATTATATAGCACAGCCACGTAGCATATAACAGCCCACATAGTTTATAGCACAGCCACATAGCATATAGCACAGCCACGTAGCATATATCACAGCCATGTAGTATCTAACACAGCCCACGTAGCTTATAATAGCTCACGTAGTATATAGTACAGTCCACGTAGTATGTAGCACAATCCTCGTAGTATATAGTACAGTTGATGTAGTATATAGTACAGTCTATGTAGTATATAACACAGCCACATAATATATAGCACAATCCACATAGTATACAGTACAGTCCACGTAGTATATAACACAGCCCACGTAGTATATAGTACAGTCCACGTAGTATATAACACAGCCCACGTAGTATATAGCACAGTGCACGTAGTATATAGCACAATCCATGTAGTATATAGTACAGTCCACGTAGTATATAGCACAGCCACGTAGTATATAGCACAGCCACGTAGTATATAACACAGGCACAGCCCACGTAGTATATAGCAGAGTCCACGTAGTATATAGCACAGTGCACGTAGTATATTGCACAGCCACATAGTATATAGCACAGGCACAGCCCACGTAGTGTATAGCACAGCCACGTAGTATTTAGCAGCCACGTAGTATATAGCACAGCCATAGAGTATATAACACAGCCCACGTAGTATATAGCACAGCCCACGTAGTATATAGCAGTGTGGGCACCATATCCCTGTTAAAAAATTAATTAAAATAAAAAATAGTTATATACTCACTTTCTGGCGGCCCCCTGATCCAGCCCAGGAGTTAGTGATGCTCTCGCCAGGTCCGTTCCCAGTGATGCTTTGCAGCAATAACCCGTGATGACGTAGCAGTCTTGCGTGATCCTACGTCATCTGGGGTCATTTCGCAAAGCATTACTGGGAACTGAGCTGCCGAGAGTATCGCAAGGATGGGGAAGGCTTCGGGGGCCGCCGGAAGGTGAGAATAGCATGATTTTTTATTATTTTTTATTATTTTTTTAACATTATATCTTTTTACTATTGATGCTGCATAGGCACGGGGATTTCCGTTACAGACAGACAGAAATGGACCTTACACAATTATATATAGATAGTAAGTGTCACAGAACAGCAATGAAAAACAGCTACCATCCATTTACCCATAGCCATATAGCTGGAGATCATTTTGACATTATCATGGCTGTGTTTGAGATAAAGAGCTTGACAGGACTATGAGACCTAAGATTAATACACGTCTTTTGAGGACAATTACTTTGAGGTACTTGTGATTTGTTGTGATTCAATTTTTCTTTAAAAAATTTGGCACAGCCATAACTTTTTTATTTTTCATCAATATGGCCATGTGAGGGCTTGTTGTACTTTTGAACAACACCATTGGTTTTAGCATATCATGTACTGGAAAATGGGACAAATAATTCCAAGTGTGGTGAAATTGCAAAAAAAGGGCAATCACACAGTGGCTTTTTGTTTTGCTTTTTTACTAGGTTCACTAAGTGCCAAAACTGACCTGCCGTTATGATTCTCCAGGTCATTACGAGTTCATAGCCACCAAACATGTCTAGGTCCTTTTCTCTCTAAGTGGTGAAAAAAATTCCAAACTTTGTTGAAAAAAATTTTTTTTCGGGATCTCGGGTTGGGTCCATTTTTTATTGATAGATCAGCTGACGTGCTGGGAAAGATGTGGGCTCACCGCCGGAGATCACATAAAAAGGGAGGGAGTCCGACATCGGTGTACTATTACGCCTGATGAGGGAAATGGGTTAAAGTGCTAGACATCATGGCTATATTTTCAGTTACAACCCATTAACACAAATATCTAAGCCAACTGCAGGACCTTCTGGTCCACCTGACTGAAAATTAAATATTTTAATTGCAATAATACATTTTATAGTAAAACATTTAATGTTATTGTGACACACCTACATTTTGCAGAGGTGCACTCGAGCTGTTACTATTCATTGTACAAAATGACATTCTTGTCTTTACACGAATAATGAAATTCGAAGAAACAGTAGAAAAATCAAATCTCAGTGGAATATCTATGGCATATAAAGCCTGCTAAAGATATGATTGTTTTGCCAGAAATTTATAGTCCTTGAATGATGAAGATTCCAAGGCAGTGTGGGCACTACCATTTTGATGTCTCCCTTTTGTCAAATGATTTAACGGGAATCTGTTAGCAGGTTTTTTTTACCTCATCAGAATGATGTCAGCAGATACCCTGAATCCAACGATGTGTCACTTAGTTTACTGGGTGCAGCAGTTCTGATACAACCAGAGTTTTTAGATGTGGAATGCAGCAGAGCTGAGCAAGTTAAACCCACTCCCACCAGGTTCTATATGTACATTACAAATCATCCCAAGAATTTTGTGCAAAAAGACAATATTGTATAAAATAAATATTTTATTGAAAGAATAATAATATTATATATAAAATAATTAATATGACAGCTGATAGAAGTGCAGCGCCCCCACTGCCGCAGGGCCGAGGGGTACCCGGTACTGGGCCTCTGAGTCTCTGCTCTGGGGTTGTCACGGTGGCTAGACCCGGTCCGTGACCCTGCTGAGGGGCGCTCAATGAAAGGTGTGAATGGTGGTGGTAGTGCGGTGCAGTAAATAACGAAGGCACCAGGTTGCAGTCTCTTTACCTCTTTACTGAAGGCTTCAGGGTCCTCAATCCGGAATACGGTTAACCGGGCTACGCAAGCCTGGTCGGTCCGATGGCACATCCAGAGTTCCCTTTACAGGTGGAAATCTGTGCCTACCTGCTAGCGCTTGTGTGTTGTAGTCCTTCAATGCTGAGCACCACGGGATAGTCCTCACAACTGTTGTGTCTGTTTCTCGTGTTCCCTCACAACTCGATTCTGATGTTCTTCCACGTCCCCCAGATCTTATGGTTAAGACGCACCCGTATGACGGGGAGGCTCGGAGCTCTTCCGGGACTCTAGCGCTGCCCCACTCCTGTTGTTACCCCCCTGTGTCTTCCTAGGTCAATTGGGTGAGACAGCCCGCCTATAACTGACTGTCCTGCCATAGGTTTGAAGTTTGGCTTGGAGCTCTATACTTCCTCGGCGTTCCGGCCACCGGTTATGCGCCTCAGTAGGATGTTGCCTCGTCTTACAGCACGACTCCTACTGGTATTCTCCTTGTTGCGTTGATCTCGTTTCTCACTCAGCACAATATACCTCGCTTCTTGTCCTTTCTTGGGGTACCGCCGCTATATCGTGCAGGCGCGGTCCCGTAACGTTCTCTCTGGTTGCTAGGCCTCTGTCAGGATCCCACCCCTGACAGGGACCCCTCTGAATCTTCCCCTACAACACCCTCTGCCACAAGGTGTTGCCTGGTTCCAACCCAGTCAGCTTTCTCCCTAACTTCCTGCCTAACCCCCAGTTTTACCAGATTGTGAGGAGTGGCCTAATAAATAGAACCCTTAGCTCCCCCTGGAGGCCAGACTGTGAAATGTATTGGTGTCTGTGATACCTGGTCAGATGAACTCCTTCAGTGCCATCAGACGTACCATAGCCCCCCTTAGTGGCGGAGCAACAGTACTGCAACCACCAGGACTCTGGGGCACTTCACTCCCCCCCGGTTAAATCCAGTACTCCTGGACTGGGAAGAAAACAACAATACATGTCAGCAAAAAGACATACAATTTTTGAAAATGCAAGTACAAGAAAACTTTTTAACAGAGCTTCCCTTTATGGGAGGTGAGGACACTTGAACGTTACAAACATGGTTAAATATTTTAAATAACTTTTCTTACCCAACCGGGTATTCTACTAAGTGCAAAATCTTTGAACAATAATTTAACATTGCCTTTAAGGACGTACTCGCTGGATCCACTAAAGACCTTCTTATAAAACATTATAAGGCTAATGAACTTTCATGCATTCTCCTTCTTTACATTGACAGGACCGCCTGTCCTAACTGCTCCAGACCTACTGCCTTTCCTTTCTGTTACAGGACCGCCCCTTTCTGCCTGGGCCTACTGTCTTTCTACTACTATACACAGTATAGAACATATCATCCATCTTTCAGTTCAGGATTACTGAGCCATCTCTGTATGGCTCCTAAGAGGACTCACCACTAACCCCTACGGGTTCACTTCCTGTCCCCATTTTCTAGCACATTATTAAACATTTTCTATTAAATAAAACATTAAACTTCCTTCATTACTTTCTTACTGACATGTATGCAGGACGCTATGTCTACCCCTACGGGTCTGCTGCATCTTCCTTCTAGCTTTCACCTTTACAGGACTTTATTTCAGAGCACATTACCAACATTTCTTACAATCAACTAGTTAATTACATTTAACTTCTTCTTTCAAGACATTATTGCCATTTAACCATCTTAAGGCAACACTGTTCATAAGTGCAATATGTGAACATTCCCTTTAAGAGGGAACCAAGTCTCTATGAGGTAGTGCAACTTCTCAAGCTGCAAGTCTGTTCGCAGTAAGGACTCCGGTGCTGGTTCCCAGACCAGTGTCTTCACAAAGAGTCCTTTCCTTGTATAAACCCAGTAGAGAGCACCTTTAAGAAGGTGCAAACTATTTACAACATCAGTTTGTGAATCATTCACCGTCCATGATTCGGCAGTCTCTTAATAACTGGAGCAAAAGTGGGTAACAAACAAAAAGCAATAGGGATCCCGGGTCAACAAAGGGATCCCTTTAAGAATAACCCTAGACGGGTTTTAGCAGCAAAAACAGTAGAGAAAACAATGAACTATTTACAATCAATAAAGCTTACTCAGTTTTCTTGCAGTGTGTTAGAATAGTTACTTGAACCACTCAGGAGGCAGCACCGGCGGAGGCAACCCCCTAGGGTATTGCGCACCGCCTGGTACTGCGTAAGGGGAAGTGTTGTCCCATCTGGGGGTCTGCGTACCCACTGTCTTCAGTTCTGGAGCAGCAAGAGCACCACCCACCTGAAGAGGTGCCTCCTTGGCTACGAGGGTGGTCGAGGTGACGATGCTGCACTCTAGGAACCTGTGTATATATCCTATACACGTTTCGGCGTTTAGCCTTCTTCCGGGGGCGTATACAATCTGGCCCAGGGCGTGCATATTTATGTAGATGGTAACCAATCAGATACCAGATTGTATACGCCCCCCGGAAGAAGGCTAAACGCCGAAACGTACGTAGGGATCCAGGAGCATTTAGGTATGATGTACTCTTTATAACTTTGCATACATTTTCTGCCAGGTGATTGCAGTCTTGTTTTATTTAGCACTACGACACTTTATGGGTCTTCAGCAGCGCCTTATATAGAAGGTTTTTTTATAGGATACATCCACAGGGATTGCAGCACATTTCACAGGTTTTTTAGCAGTGTCTGATATGGATGATTCCTTTATAGGATATATACACAGGTTCCTAGAGTGTCTGATATAGGTTGCCTCCAAAAAAACTTCTTTACACATTTTTGTTATCATTGCACTACCGCACTTTTTTGTGGTTTCTTCCACATTTTGTGTAAATATAGTTTTGCAATATTGCACATTTTATTGCACTTTAGTTAATTGGCACTTTATTAGATTTTTCTTGGTTGTACTTGATTCCTAATAGGACATATATATTTCCTATATTTCCTTTGTTTGGCACTAGTGCACTTTGGTCTGTACACATTGTGTGGTTATTATACTTCTGTGATTTGGTTTTTATGCACAGATATATGTATACATATTAATTTGGTATTGTTATTAGATTTTTGGGGGGGCTCTCTGTGTCTGCTATTTATATTTTATTATTGCATCGCCTGGCTTTTTGTACTAATGTAATTTTTGTATGTTCTGATACCTATATATTGATTATTATATGTGCTTCTATCAGCTGTCATATTAATTATTTTATATATAATATTATTATTCTTTCAATAAAATATTTATTTTATACAATATTGTCTTTTTGCACAAAATTCTTGGGATGATTTGTTTTATAAATTGTGCTTGACAGAATTTGTTTTACATACAATTGGTTACCCATCTGATTGAATTGTCTATATGTACATTGTCTATTGACAGTGAGGGGCTTATCACAGAAGGGGAGTTGGACTGCCCCTGTGCCAACAAGTCACAGCAGTGATAATCACCCGATGATAAAACCTTCAGTGTAAATAAACAACAGCACACAGTTTGACATATAAGACATCGTTGAATTCTCTGTTTTAATACCTACCTCATGCTGTCCTTGGATTACATAGCAAAATGACTGCTGACAGATTCCCTTTAAAGGGTATTTGTCAGCAAGTTTTTGCTACCTCATTTGAGAGCAGCATACTATAGGAAAAGAAACTCTGATTCCAATTATGTATAACTTAGCTTACTGGGTACAGGAGTTATGATACAATCAGAGTTTTTAGATGTAACATGTAGCAGAGCTGAGAAAGATAACCCTGCTCACATCCCTGATTAGCAGGTTTCTGTGTACATTGTATGTTCTGCCCATTAATGTGCAGCAAGTTAATTCAGAATGCAGTACCAGTTGTCACCATTAGAGGTCATTAGGTACACATTTATCCTGCTGCTGTATTCAGGAGCATTTCGCTGTAAGCCCTGTGTTCTGACTAGGACTGCCCCCCTGGTTTCCCAGGCAAGAGTAGCCATTTTCCACCGTACCTTAAGGCAATGTGCCCACGCTGCGGATTCCATTGCGGAATTTTCCGCAGCGGATTTGATAAATCCACAGTGCAAAACCGCTGCGGTTTTTACTGCGGATTTATCGCGGTTTCTATTGCGGTTTCCGCTGCAGGTTTACACCTGCAGTTTTCTCCATTGAAGTGAAACAAAAACAGTTTAGACCGCACCAACGCCTCTATAAATTTGCTGACACTGCTCACCTGCAGTGGAGGTCTAGTCTTTAGATTCCAGGTGCTGTAGCCGAATAAACAACTGGAATAATCCGAAACAGAAGAAAAAAAGAGGCAGCACTCACCGATCTTCCGAGACAGGTAAATTTATTACTCACAATAAAATCTTCACGGCCGGGGGTGCTGAGATTTCTGAGTGCGGCAAGCCTGACGACGGCCGTTTCGCGCCTGACGGGCGCTTCTACGGGTCTACGGGTCTTTTTTTCTTCTGTTTCGGACCTGCAGTTTTCTATTATGGAGCAGGTGTAAACCCGCAGCGGAATCCGCACAAAGAATTGACATGCTGCGGAATGAAAACCGCTGCGTTTCCGCGCGTTTTTTCCCGCAGCATGTGCACTGCGGATTTCGTTTCCCATAGGTTTACATTGTACTGTAAATTCATGGGAAACCGCTGCGGACCCGCAGCTGCGGACCCGCAGCTGTGGAAAAGCTGCTGCTCTGCAGCGAAATCCACTGCGTGTGCACATACCCCAAGTCTTACATACGTGTTCCTGGCTCTCCTTTCCTGCAGATCATTGCTTTTGATAAGTGGATTCCGGTGAGGCACAAATGTACTTACATGTGTGTGTTATATATGAATCTGTATATGCAGCCACCGTGCAATGTACTGTGTAGTTAGGTATATTGTGCAATGTATCCTGCACTTTATTATAATGCCTTTGCACTGCTTACAGATAGATTGCATTTCTGTATAGAGCAGAACAGTGTTGCAGCATGTATTTGCCATAGATAGGTATTATAACTGCATTCCTGTGTTGTAATGTTACTGTGCAGCCTCTGTAATGTGAGTTAAGGTACCTTCACACGAAGCGACGCTGCAGCGATAGCGACAACGATGCCGATCGCTGCAGCGTCGCTGTTTGATCGCTGGAGAGCTGTCACACAGACCGCTCTCCAGCGACCAACGATGCCGAGGTCCCCAGGTAACCAGGGTAAACATCGGGTTGCTAAGCGCAGTGCCGCGCTTAGTAACCCGATGTTTACCCTGGTTACCATCCTAAAAGTAAAAAAAACAAACACTACATACTCACCTTCGCGTCCCCCGGCGTCCGCTTCCCTGCACTGTGTGAGCGCCGGCCCTAACAGCACAGCGGTGACGTCACCGCTGTGCTTTTACTTTCACTTTAGGGCCGGCGCTCAGTCAGAGCAGGAAGCGGACGGCAGGGGACGCGCAGGTGAGTATGTACTGTTTTTTTTTTTTTACTTTTACGCTGGTAACCAGGGTAAACATCGGGTTACTAAGCGCGGCCCTGTGCTTAGTAACCCGATATTTACCCTGGTTACCAGCGTAAAACATCGCTGGTATCGTTGCTTTTGGTGTCAAACCTGACGATACACGCCGATCTGACGACCAAATAAAGTTCTGAACTTTAATCAACGACCAGCGATATCACAGCAGGATCCAGATCGCTGCTGCGTGTCAAACACAACGATATCGCTATCCAGGACGCTGCAACGTCACGGATCGTTGTCGTTCTCGTTGTAAAGTCGTTTCGTGTGAAGGTACCCTTACTGATATAATTGCACTCTGTATTTTGTCTCTGTTACCTGCCAGTACTGATACACTGTTTATTCCCTTTGTAGTTTTTACCCATTATCGTCCACTGTTTGTCATCTCAATAAATATAGACTTAAAGGGACTCTGTCACCTGAATTTGGAGGGAACAATTTTCAGCCATAGGGGCGGGGTTTTTGGGTGTTTGATTCACCCTTTCCTTACCCGCTGGCTGCATGCTGGCTGCAATATTGGATTGAAGTTCATTCTCTGTCCTGCATATTACGGTACATGCCTGCGTAAGGCAAGATTGCCTTGTGCAGGCATGTACTACGCCCCTATGGCTGAAAATTCTTCCCTCTAAATTCAGGTGACAGAGTCCCTTTAAGAATCCACACAGCACCATACATGGAGGTAGGCAGAACATTGTATATTGACAATAAACTGCTAATCAGTGGTAGGGTATGGTTGGACCATTTGGTACATGTGAGCTAGTCTGGCGGTGATACTGTCCTGATAAAACATTTATTATACTGAAACAACAGCACACAGCCTAATAAGTGACACATCACTGATAGCAGTGTCACAGCCCCAACCCCAGCTGCTCTCAGATTAAATAGCAAAAACCTGCTGACATACCCTTTAATGAATTGTGATCTAGGAGAGAACCCTTCTGTTCTATGGCATCTAATGAACCAAGTCATGATTTTATTTCTGTTGCATATCGAATCTGACAGAAAATGTACTTTGCTTACCCCCCATGTGAAATAGGAGAAATACAGAGGTAACTAAAGGAACTCATAGACTACAGACACTTTGTGTCTATCTACTTTTTCTCATTTTAATGAGAAACCATCCCACACTGACTAACAATATGTGAAGGCTTGGTAAATGTATGAAACTGTTGATTAAAATTTATATGTGCATAAAAAACCCTGAGTTTATCCTGGCTGCACATTATTATATAGGGTGTGTCCTACATGAAAAGTTAGTACAACTGCTATTTTTCTGATTACTATATGTCTCTCCAGTGTTTTAGGTAATATAAAGTAAGCAATTTTAGGTAAGCAGCAATTAAAAAAATACGCTACTTTACATTTCTAGGACACTTGTGTGAACTTGTCTAGACCTACTGTATAAAGCAAGTTGGTATTAAAAAACAATGTTGAGCAGGTCGCAAGCGACATGTACTGTATGTACTAAAATGGCAGTCACTAGAAAATCATTTTCCTACCATCTCATAGCGGCACTACCATGTGGTTTGTATGAAGTTTGAAGATAAAAAAGGGTATGCAAAAGTTTTGGACCTAACCTGGTCTTTCAGTAAATATTGTATTGATTCTCCATTACAGAATTGCTGCAATTTATCTATACCAGAAGCGCCTTAATGTTTGCCCACTGGAACCTTTTGATGTCATTTGGGTTGCCTGGGACTATTTTTTACCTAACAGAACCTATAACTCTCTTCCCTCTTCCTCCTGCTCTCCCTCTGTCTATCAATGTTTTGATGTGTTATTGTCTTTTTCTCTGTTCTTTATGCATTATATATTTTATATTGGAAATATTAATCCACTGAGATTTGTAAGCCACTCTATAAAACATTCCTTCTTAGTATGTGTCTTTTAAGAATCTTGAATTGCAGAATTTTGTTTGTTAAAGCACCACTCTAGCTCTATTCTTTATTATAGCGCTGGAGTGGCGCTGGCCCGTAGTCTGTTACTCACTTGTCACCATCTTCACCTTTTTATCATCGCTGCTCCTGTCAGTCTCCGACAGTTTGTGACCTGCCAGCAGCTACTGTGTTTCATAGAGCCAGCTGGAGGTCACAACTCAATACAAGTCTATGAGAGCCTCATTCAGGCTCTCATAGACTTGTATTCAGAGTTTGTGACATAGCTTCTGATTTCTGGTCAGTGAGAAGTTGCGGTCACAAGATGGTGCCATGGGTCCAGAGCAATGGCAAAAAGATGAAGACACGTAAGTTTAAGACCAGGGCAGGGACCTTATGTAGGGGGTCGGCCCTTGCTAGGTACTGAATGACACTGTGACTTTAAGAGACCATGCTCTTCTCTGATTTTTGTGCACTTGGACTAGTCCATTCTCCCTGCAATTTGTGAGGAAAGCCTCATTTCTGAGGGAGATTGGATGGGTTTTTCTGTGAGAGACTAACAAAAATGAACTAATGGCTTCAAGGTAGAAGATAGTGCCCGTCTACTGCAGGATTCATCACCAGCACCATGTCTAAAAAAGGGAAAGAGTCACATTGTGCATCCAGGTAAGTTTTCCTGAAACACTTGTAACCTGGGAGGGAAAATAACACTGTGGTACCAGACATCTCTCCACATTGAAAGAGGGAACGACTCTTACTCGGATATGGAGAGATCGGTTAGCCTGAAAGAAGAGCTTAACACAATCAACTTGTCTCAGCTGCATCAGCACCAAATAACAGCTACCAGACTTCCTTGTGATCTGCAGAACTGTGGGTGTGAACTGTGTAAGGCTGGTTTCACACTTGCGTTTTGATCTGCAGTGTTTTTACCCAAAAAAACGCATGCTTTTTTTTCCCTATGTTTAACATTAAAAACGCATGCATTTTTTTGTGCATGCGTTTTGCCGCGTTTGTCGACGCATGCGTTTTTTCTCTGCTTGCGTTTGATTGCAGAAATGCAACATGTAGTAATTTCTAGAGGCGTTTTTTTGCCGCAAAAAAACGCATGCGTTTTTTTGCGGCAAAAAAAGTATTGCTGTCTATGTAATCGCATGGGTTTTTAAGCACATGCGTTTGCGTTAACAACACATGCATTTTTATTAAAAAAAAACAGAAAACACACTGAAAAGCCACCCCCCACCATCAAGGTCATAAAGGGATCCAAACCCTAACCCTAACCCTACCCCTAACCTCACCCCTAACCCTAGGGATCCTAACCCTAACCCTACCCCTAACCCTACTCCTAACCCTAGGGATCCTAACCCTAACTCTACTCCTAACCCACTATAAATAGAAATAGCTAGGGTTAGGGGTAGGGTTAGGGTTAGAATCCCTAGGGTTAGGGGTAGGGTTAGAATCCGGGTTATGGTTAGGATCCCTAGGGTTAGGGGTGGGGTTAGGGGTAGGGTTAGGATCCCTAGAGGTAGGGGTAGGGTTAGGGGTAGGGTTAGGGCTAGAGTTAGGGGTAGGGTTAGGGTCCCTAGGGTTAGGGGTAGGGTTAGGATCCCTAGGGTTAGGGGTAGGGTTAGGGGTAGGGTTAGGGTTAGAATCCCTAGGGTTAGGGGTAGGGTTAGGATCCCTAGGGTTAGGGGTAGGGTTAGGATCCCTAGGGTTAAGGGTAGGGGTAGGGTTAGGATCCCTAGGGTTAGGGGTAGGGTTAGGGTTAGGGGTAGGGTTAGGATCCCTAGGGTTAGGGGTAGGGTTAGGCGTTAGGCCCTAACCCTACCCCTAACCCTAGGGATCCTAACCCTAACCCTAGCTGTTGTGAATTAGACTTTTTTGGCTCCCTCTTGTGGTCACTAGTGATATGACTCTGGGATTGTCTTTCCTCAGTTTGGCACCCACCTGGGTCGTTAGTCCAGGGGTGTTGCTATATGAACTTCCTGAATTCTCAGTCTGGTGCCTGGCATCGTTGTAATCAGTCCTTTCTGTTTGCTCCTGTCTGCTGGCCCTGGTTCTTGCTTCTTGTCCTGCTTCCTTGTTTTTTGGTTATTTGTATTGCTCTTATTTTTTGTCCAGCTTGTACTAAATGTGATTTCTGATTTTGCTGGAAGCTCTAGGGGGCTGGTATTCTCCCCCCGGGCCGTTAGACGGTTCGGGGGTTCTTGAATATCCAGCGTGGATATTTTTGATAGGGTTTTTGCTGACCGTATAAGTCATCTTACTATATTCTGCTATTAGTCAGTGGGCCTCTCTTTGCTAAATACCTAGTTCATTCTTACGTTTGTCTTTTCTTCTTACCTCACCGTTATTATTTGTTGGGGGCTTGTATCCAACTTTTGGGGTCTTTTCTCTGGAGGCAAGAAAGGTCTATCTTTTCCCTTCTAGGGTTAGTTAGTTCTCCGGCTGGCGCGAGACGTCTAGAACCAACGTAGGCACGTTCCCCGGCTGCTGCTATTTGTGGTGCTAGGATTAGATATACGGTCAGCCCATTTTCCACTGCCCTATGAGCTGGTTTTTTGTGTTTGCAGACTTGGTATTTATTTCTGAGACCCTCTGCCATTGGGGTCATAACAGTATGCCAGGCCAAAGTTGAATGTTTAATGCATTGCAGAAGTGGGATAATAAGAAAGGAAATTCTGAGTTTTTTTTTTTTTTTTCCTCTCTTTCTTCCTCCCCTTTACCTCTGAGTGGCTTGAGCTTGCTGCAGACATGAATGTCCAGACCTTGATTACAAGTGTGGACCAGCTTGCTGCTCGTGTGCAGGGCATACAAGATTTTGTTACCAGTAGTCCTATGTCTGAACCTAAAATACCTATTCCTGAACTGTTCTCTGGAGACGGATTTAAGTTTAGGAATTTCAGGAATAATTGTAAATTGTTTCTATCTCTGAGACCCCGTTCGTCTGGAGACTCAGCTCAGCAAGTTAAAATTGTTATCTCTTTCTTACGGGGCGACTCTCAGGATTGGGCCTTCTCGCTAGCGCCAGGAGATCCGGCATTGGCAAATATTGATGCGTTTTTTCTGGCGCTCGGATTGCTTTACGAGGAACCCAATCTTGAAATTCAGGCAGAAAAAGCCTTGCTGGCTATTTCTCAGGGCCAGGATGAAGCTGAAGTGTATTGCCAAAAATTTCGGAAATGGTCCGTGCTTACTCAGTGGAATGAGTGTGCTCTGGCCTCAAATTTCAGAAATAGCCTTTCTGAAGCCATTAAGAATGTGATGGTGGGTTTCTCCATTCCTACAAGTCTGAATAATTCCATGGCGCTGGCTATTCAAATTGACCGGCGTTTGCGGGAGCGCAAAGCCGCTAATCCTCTTGTGGTGTTGTCTGAACAAACACCTGATTTAATGCAATGTGGTAGAATTCAGACTAGAAATGAATGGAAAAATCATAGACGTCAGAATGGGTTGTGTTTTTACTGTGGTGATTCTACACATGTTATATCAGCATGCTCTAAACGCCTAACAAGGGTTGTTAGTCCTGTCGCCATTGGTAATTTGCAACCTAAATTTATTTTGTCTGTGACTTTAATTTGCTCATTGTCCTCCTACCCTGTTATGGCGTTTGTGGATTCAGGTGCTGCCCTGAGTCTTATGGATCTGTCATTTGCCAAGCGCTGTGGTTTTGTTCTTGAGCCGTTGGTAAATCCTATCCCTCTTAGAGGTATTGATGCTACGCCATTGGCGGCAAATAAACCGCAGTTTTGGACACAGGTAACCATGTGCATGACTCCTGAACATCGGGAGGTGATTCGTTTTCTTGTTCTGCATAAAATGCATGATTTGGTCGTTTTGGGTCTGCCATGGTTACAGACCCATAATCCAGTCTTGGATTGGAAGGCAATGTCTGTGTCAAGTTGGGGCTGTCAGGGAATTCATGGTGATTCCCCGCCGGTGTCTATTGCTTCCTCTATTCCTTCGGAAGTTCCTGAGTATTTGTCTGATTATCAGGATGTATTCAGCGAGTCCAGGTCCAGTGCTCTGCCTCCTCATAGGGACTGTGACTGCGCTATAGATTTGATTCCAGGTAGTAAATTTCCTAAGGGAAGACTATTTAATCTGTCTGTACCTGAGCTTACCGCAATGCGTTCGTATATCAAGGAATCTCTGGAGAAGGGGCATATCCGTCCATCCTCTTCCCCTCTTGGTGCGGGATTCTTTTTTGTGGCCAAGAAGGACGGATCTTTGAGACCTTGTATTGACTATCGGCTTCTGAATAAAATCACTGTTAAATTTCAGTATCCTTTGCCTCTGTTGTCGGACTTGTTTGCCCGGATTAAAGGTGCCAAGTGGTTCACCAAGATAGATCTTCATGGTGCGTACAACCTTGTGTGCATTAAGCAAGGAGATGAATGGAAAACTGCATTTAATACGCCCGAAGGTCATTTTGAGTACTTGGTGATGCCTTTTGGGCTCTCTAATGCTCCTTCAGTGTTTCAGTCCTTTATGCATGATATTTTCCGGAAGTATCTGGATAGATTTATGATTGTTTATCTGGATGATATTCTGTTTTTTTTCTGATGATTGGGACTCGCATGTAGAGCAGGTCAGGATGGTGTTTCAGGTCTTGCGTGAGAATGCTTTGTTTGTTAAGGGCTCAAAGTGTCTCTTTGGAGTACAGAAGGTTCCCTTTTTGGGTTTTATTTTTTCCCCTTCTGCGGTGGAGATGGACCCAGTCAAGGTCCGAGCTATTCATGATTGGACTCAACCCACGTCAGTTAAGAGTCTTCAGAAGTTCTTGGGCTTTGCTAACTTCTACCGTCGTTTTATCGCTAATTTTTCTAGCGTTGTTAAACCTTTGACGGATATGACCAAGAAAGGTTCTGATGTTGCTAACTGGGCTCCTGCAGCCGTGGAGGCTTTCCAAGAGTTGAAGCGCCAGTTTACTTCAGCGCCTGTTTTGTGCCAGCCTGATGTCTCGCTTCCCTTTCAGGTTGAAGTGGATGCTTCTGAGATTGGGGCAGGGGCCGTTTTGTCGCAGAGAGGCCCTGGTTGCTCTGTAATGAGACCATGTGCTTTTTTCTCTAGGAAGTTTTCGCCTGCTGAGCGGAATTATGATGTTGGCAATCGGGAGTTGCTGGCCATGAAGTGGGCATTTGAGGAGTGGCGTCATTGGCTCGACGGTGCTAAGCATTGTGTGGTGGTCTTGACTGATCACAAAAATCTGATGTATCTCGAGTCTGCTAAACGCCTGAATCCTAGACAGGCCCGTTGGTCATTGTTTTTCTCCCGTTTTGACTTTGTGGTCTCGTATTTACCAGGTTCAAAGAATGTGAAGGCTGATGCTCTTTCAAGGAGCTTTGTGCCTGACTCTCCTGGAGTCGCAGAACCAGTTGGTATTCTTAAAGAGGGAGTAATCTTGTCAGCCATTTCTCCGGATTTGCGACGTGTGTTGCAGAGATTTCAGGCTGGTAGACCTGACTCTTGTCCACCTGACAGACTGTTTGTTCCTGATAAGTGGACCAGCAGAGTCATTTCCGAGGTTCATTCCTCGGTGTTGGCAGGGCATCCGGGAATTTTTGGCACCAGAGATTTGGTGGCTAGGTCCTTTTGGTGGCCTTCCTTGTCACGGGATGTGCAGTCATTTGTGCAGTCCTGTGGGACTTGTGCTCGAGCTAAGCCTTGCTGTTCTCGTGCCAGCGGGTTGCTCTTGCCCTTGCCTGTCCCGAAGAGGCCTTGGACACACATTTCCATGGATTTCATTTCAGATCTTCCGGTGTCTCAGGGCATGTCTGTCATCTGGGTGGTATGTGATCGCTTTTCCAAGATGGTCCATTTGGTATCTTTGCCTAAGCTGCCTTCCTCTTCCGATCTGGTTCCTTTGTTCTTTCAGAATGTGGTTTGTTTGCACGGCATTCCTGAGAATATCGTGTCTGACAGAGGATCCCAGTTTGTTTCCAGGTTCTGGCGATCCTTTTGTGCTAAGATGGGCATTGATTTGTCGTTTTCGTCTGCCTTTCACCCTCAGACTAATGGACAAACGGAGCGAACTAATCAGACTCTGGAGGCTTATTTGAGGTGTTTTGTTTCTGCAGATCAGGATGATTGGGTGACCTTCTTGCCGTTGGCTGAGTTTGCCCTTAATAATCGGGCTAGTTCCGCTACTTTGGTTTCGCCATTTTTCTGCAATTCTGGTTTCCATCCTCGTTTTTCCTCGGGACATGTGGAGCCTTCTGACTGTCCTGGGGTAGATTCTGTGGTGGATAGGTTGCAGCAGATTTGGAATCATGTGGTGGACAACTTAAAGTTGTCACAGGAGAAGGCTCAGCGTTTTGCCAACCGCCGCCGCGGTGTGGGTCCCCGACTTCGTGTTGGGGATTTGGTATGGCTGTCTTCTCGATTTGTTCCTATGAAGGTCTCCTCTCCTAAATTTAAGCCTCGCTTCATCGGTCCTTACAAGATATTGGAAATCCTTAATCCTGTGTCCTTTCGCTTGGATCTTCCGGTGTCGTTTGCCATTCACAACGTGTTCCATAGGTCTTTGTTGCGGCGGTACGTTGTACCTGTGGTTCCTTCTGTTGAGCCTCCTGCTCCGGTGTTGGTTGAGGGCGAGTTGGAGTACGTGGTGGAGAAGATCTTGGATTCTCGTCTCTCCAGGTGGAGGCTTCAGTATCTGGTCAAGTGGAAGGGCTATGGTCAGGAGGATAATTCCTGGGTGGTTGCCTCTGATGTGCATGCGGCCGATTTAGTTCGTGCCTTTCACGCTGCTCATCCTGATCGCCCTGGTGGTCTTGGTGAGGGTTCGGTGACCCCTCCTTAAAGGGGGGGTACTGTTGTGAATTAGACTTTTTTGGCTCCCTCTTGTGGTCACTAGTGATATGACTCTGGGATTGTCTTTCCTCAGTTTGGCACCCACCTGGGTCGTTAGTCCAGGGGTGTTGCTATATGAACTTCCTGAATTCTCAGTCATCGTTGTAATCAGTCCTTTCTGTTTGCTCCTGTCTGCTGGCCCTGGTTCTTGCAAAATTAAGCTAAGTCCTGCTTCCTTGTTTTTTGGTTATTTGTATTGCTCTTATTTTTTGTCCAGCTTGTACTAAATGTGATTTCTGATTTTGCTGGAAGCTCTAGGGGGCTGGTATTCTCCCCCCGGGCCGTTAGACGGTTCGGGGGTTCTTGAATATCCAGCGTGGATATTTTTGATAGGGTTTTTGCTGACCGTATAAGTCATCTTACTATATTCTGCTATTAGTCAGTGGGCCTCTCTTTGCTAAATACCTAGTTCATTCTTACGTTTGTCTTTTCTTCTTACCTCACCGTTATTATTTGTTGGAGGCTTGTATCCAACTTTTGGGGTCTTTTCTCTGGAGGCAAGAAAGGTCTATCTTTTCCCTTCTAGGGTTAGTTAGTTCTCCGGCTGGCGCGAGACGTCTAGAACCAACGTAGGCACGTGTTGTGGATTCTGTTTGTGGGCTCCCTCTGGTGGTTACTGCTGGTACTGGGTGACTTTGGTGGGTTGCGGCCTTTGGTTTCCACCTGTCCATCAGAGGCTGGGTGTTTCCTATTTTACCTGGCCTTTCTGTCATTTCCTTGCCGGCTATCAATGTATTCAGACGTGCTCTGTTTGGTTCCTGCCTACCTGCTCCCAGATCTTTCAGGATAAGCTAAGTGCTGATTTTCAGTTGTTTGGTTTTTTGTCCAGCTTGCTTATTATGTCTCTATGCTAGCTGGTAGCTCTAGTGGACTGAGGTTCTCCCCATGTGCCATGAGTTGGCACATGGGTTCTTGTAATCTCAGGATGGTTTTTTGATTAGGGTTTTTTGCTGACCGCTCAGTCCCCTTTTGTATCGTTCTGCTTTCTAGTTTACAGCGGGCCTCAATTTGCTAAATCTATATATATCATCTCTATGTGTGTGCCTTCCTCTCATTTCACCGTCAATACATGTGAGGGGGCAACTATATCTTTTGGGGTTAATTCCTCTGGAGGCAAGTGAGGTCTTTATTTTCTCTGCAGTACTAGTTAGCTCTTAGGCTGGTGCGTGGCGTCTAGAACCAACGTAGGCACGCTCCCTGGCTATCTCTAGTTGCGTTTGTCAGGCGTAGGGCAGCGGTCAGCCCAGGTTCCATCACCCTAGAGCTCGTCCGTTATTTATTTGTACTTTGCTTGTCCTGTGCTATCCCTAGCCATTGGGGATTCATGACAGGCACGTTCCCCGGCTGCTGCTATTTGTGGTGCTAGGATTAGATATACGGTCAGCCCAGTTACCACTGCCCTATGAGCTGTTTTTTTGTGTTTGCAGACTTGGTATTTATTTCTGAGACCCTCTGCCATTGGGGTCATAACACCTAGCTATTTCTATTTATAGTGGGTTTTCTTGTTGATTTTGATGATTGGCAGCTGTCACACACTTCTCAGCATGCGTTTCAAAAATGCAAACGCAGGAAAAAACGCATGTAAACGCGGCAAAACGCCGTATTTTTTTACAGCATGCAAAAACGCATGCGTCTAAAAAACGCAGCGTTTGCATGCGTTTACATGCGTTTTTTCACCACCTGCGTTTTTTAAAAAAAGGCTGCAGATCAAAACGCAAGTGTGAAACCAGCCTTAGGGTGTAGAACAGGCCTATTTATCCATAATGCTGTAGCAGCGCTGCCTGATTATCAGAAGCCAGCTAGTAAGTCAGAAGAGAGTAGTTTGTGAAACTTGTTTATACTGCTTGTATTGAACTTTGCATTGCTATAGCTGGAGTTCTGGAGGATCTAAGTTTGAATGCCAGGGAAGACAGAACTTAAAAAAAGCAAACAATTTATAAACTTATTAATGAGATGCATTGTAAATGCATCAACACAGAAAGATGTTGAGGGCTGGTAGGAGAGGAGAAAACAAAAAAAATCAACCTTTTGAGATGCTGTACAACTGGGTCGATGGGCCCCTATGCAGTTGAAGTGCCTGCACATGCAGTATGTCCACCCCAGCACTGCTGAATATGCCTGTGCTAATGATAAGTGGATCTAGGGAACTATAAATTAGGTATGGGGGAGGGACATAAGTCAAAGTCCTGGCACAGAAGGGAACACATTTGGTTTACAGAAGTTCCTGAAGAAGGTCCAAACATGACTACCTTATCCATGAAGCCATGGACAGTTTCAATTAATGGTTTAAAAACAACTTTATTTAAACTACTTGTTTTGAAATTATGGGACAAAACATGTTTAACAATACACAAATATGGAGAGATCTGTCAATCAAGCCAAGCATGGGGAGCACGACAAGCAGGAACCAGTCGAGATGGCTAGTCTGCCTGTTACTGGCTCATTGTTAAATTGCTTGCACTGAATTGCTGCAATGTCCCAGAGTAAGACATAGTTGCTTGTAAGGAGCCCATGGTTTGGGCATATTGAATATCCTGACATGTTCCCTTAAGATTAAGCTCTGTATAATCCACGCTAATTATTGAAACTCCAACAAAGAAATGAGTGTGGCACTCACAAATTGCTGAATTGATGTAACTTTATTGAGGGCTCACAGAGCATTATAGGCTCGACATTGCATCTTCATCCCCAGGTGTCAAGTTATTAACATTGAGGTTGATTTAATGGTGTGTATGAGTGTACTCTGTTTTGCAGGTATGTTAGAATCTAAGTCTCACAATACTATTCGATCATACAATTTAGGTATAGATTTGATTGAAATATATGGAAAATAAAGGTGATGCAAATATAAACTGGTAACTGTGTAAGTTTTTTGGTGTTTCCACTCAGCTGCAAGATACAGTATATGTTTTCTTTTTGTTTAGCAACCAGGCTGATAAGCAGAAAGAATTTTGTACAAAGTAATGTAGGGTTTCACACTCTCAGGTAGGCATCTGGAAGCGTTCACACAGGCAATGCAGTTGTTTCAAACAGGTGCAGTTTTATTGCTTTCTTAATACTCCAAGGGATTCAAAACCAATAACAGCCTCTTCTGGGCACAAAGGTATATTTATCAGGAGACATACGTCAGTGTGGGCTCACTCAAACAGATTACAGTTATTTCTCCCAGAGCAAACTTCATACACAGGAGATGCCTGATACCACATGTCTTGTTTTCCTCTTCAGACCAACCTCCAGCAGATTCCAGTGCTAAACAGTAGTCCCTTATTCCTGGCACAGTTCACACTGAACAGGCTGCAGTTTCCACACAATTCTATGCAGTTCCAACACACAGACTGCTCAGCTCTCCTAGCTGGCCCATACAGAAACCATTCAAAGAGAGATCCTGGCTTGTTTCTCTCCCAGCTACATCTCACATTTTGAATGGCAACTCACCAGCAGCATACTCAACTCTGCTTCATCCAGCAAGCTGACACACCTAGTAAACATAGGCCCTGGTTAGAGTATAAAGCTAGGCTGGTGCATCAAATTAAATCCTGTAGAGCTATGACTTTACTCTGTCTTACCTGGCTCTGCTACATATCCCCCCTTCCCAAGTTTGGGGGCTGGGCACCATCTGCTAACACATAGAGCCCGCAGGGCACTGCTAGCTACAGATTACACAGAATGTTCTGCTCCAAATCCCACACACAGGCTCTGTTGCTGCACATCACGCACACAGGCACTGCTGTCTGCACATCACACACAAAAGCTCTGCCACCTAATCATCATGAACACAGGTTATGCTATATGCATATTACAAAGACACTTAATACCTACAAAATGTAGTCAGTCTAGTACTACAAGACGATATACAATTACCATACTGCTCAAAAGACACACCGCCACACACACAGCTTTGCTACTCATGCACTGATGCTGGTCTATGCTCAGTAGACTACTTCCACCTCTCTAGCCAGTACAGTGAAAGAAAAATCTCAACTGAAATGATAGCATCTAACAAGTCTTTGACCACTCTCACTTGGTGGAGCAGGGAACCACAGTCTGTATGTAGGTCCACCTGGCCCGTGGGATAGTTCTCGGGCATCTCCGTGGATACACCTTACCCTCACCCTATTCGAAGGGACTAGAACATGTTGAAGTCTAGTCATTACCATACTCACCAAACTCCCTGATTGCAGAAGTCCAGCCACTTGGATGCCGTTCACAATCACCTGGCATTCCTAAGATCCCTCTTCAGGATGAGAAACAACACTTCAGGCAGGGTAGGCGAAGTAGGACTTGCGCCGGCCTTCACTGAAGTCCATTGGTTCTGGGACTTGTTAAGTTTCATCATCTCTTTTTACCGAGGTGCTATAAGAACCTTGGCCCCGGCATTGCAGACCTTGGTTCTGCTCCACTTAACTCCACTTAAATAGACTACTCCCAGCTCTCCTGAACTGCACCAGTGATGCCAAACATAGCATCAATGTCACCTTCCAGCAGGACAGCTCCTCCATGCTTTCCAACTGTGTTTTGAATGCTGTCTCTGCCTTTACCCGGGACATTCAATCTTTACACTTCAAACACCTGTGCTCCTTTGGATTTCATGCCCACATGCTCCACGCTCTCAGGCAGGCATTAGGTAGCGTTCACACGGGCAATGAAATTTGGTTCAAACAGGTGCAATTTTATAGCTTTCATAAAACTCCAAGAGATTCAAAATAAAAAAAACAGCCTCTTCTGGGCACAGAGGTATTACAGCAAATAAACAGTTAATTTAGCAGAGCACATATGTCATTGTGGTTTCACCCGAACAGATTACAGTCCTTTCTCACAGATCAAACTTCTTACACCGAAGTGGTACCTACCATGTCTTGGTATCCCCTTCACCCTGAGGTTCAGCAGCTTCCAGTGACAAACAGACATATTCAACTTCATGCACAGTTCACATTGAACAGACCACACAATTCTCTGCAGCACCAACACACAGACTGCTCAACTTTCCTAGCTGACTGTGAGGTGTCTGGTCTCGAACCCTTGAGCCTGTGCTTTGTGGTCAGCTTCTCTATTCACTGATTCACTGCAGATACACATTTTCTCTGGGAGTTTAGTTTCCTTTATCCTTGCTTCAGTCTATTTAGGGTAACAGGTGTTTTCATTTACTCATTTGTCTGTCCTATCTCCTTCCAAGTGGGTATTTATATCCTTTCCCCTGTTGATATTTGCTGCTGATGATAGTCTCATTTGAATGTACAGCCATACTGCTGTAGTTTGTCAGTGAGTGAAAGACCAGCTAGGGTTTTTCTCTCTGCTGTTTATGTTCTTTACCCTACACCTATCTTACGTTTCTTTTTTGGACATAGGAAGCATATTCTTTAACAGTATGTATTTAATCCTTTATTTTGTATTTCTTGGTTTACTTTACTCACTCTGAGATCTTTTTCTCTTTCAGCACACATTCCCTTCAGTAGGTAATTTGCACTCTGCTCTGCACTACGGCTCTTTAGAAGGAATGTGAAACGCTCAATGACATTTCAGGCAGCATAGGTCATTATCTAGTCTGTGTTTATGGTGATGTCAGCTCACACAGTAACCACTAGGGACTGTGGGGTTAGGACCCCTAGTCTGTAAATGTACTGGCATGGTCAGTTGCAGTTTTTAGTGTGTTACCTATTTTTTTGAGTCATTTGCTACACTATCATAACACTGACCCATGCAGTCTCCATTCAAAGACAGATCCTGCTTTGTCTCTTTCCCTGCTGCAACTTACATTTTGGCTGGTCCATCCATCAGGTTGACACACCTAGTGAACACAGGCCCTGGTTCTAGTAACAAAGCTAGGCAGGTGCATCTAAACAAATCCTGCATGGCTAGGACTTAACCCTGTCCTATCTGACGCTGCTACAGTTGATAGGTATAATTTATTTCGTGATTTTGTTTTTTATGCAGTACTGGTTGTGTTAGAGAAACTTAATTATGAAACACCTTAATTCAGTGGCATACTAATCATACATTTTTTAGCACTGTGGTTAGTGGGAACTCACCACTGAACTGCTGTAGCCACCGCTAGTGTCTAGTTGTAGTATTATATATAAAAGTAGATCATCCTAGTTTTGGTTGCAGGTAGTTAGAATTATATCATTTATCAAGTTAGGAAAACAGATGTTCCTAATAATGATTATCATAAAATTAAAGAAGCACACTCATTAACCCCTTCCTGACATACGCTGTACTAGTACGGCGGCACGATTGCGTGGTCTCAGTGAGCACCGCGGCGATCGCGTGTGGGTATCAGCTGTATGTGACAGCTGACACCCCACAGTAATGCCCACGGTCGGCGCTAGCTCCGATCGTAGGCATTTAACCCCTCTGATGCCGCTGTCAGTAGTGACAGCGACATAGAGGGGCATCACGCAGGGAAGGGGGCTCCCTGCACTCTCCCACCGGAACAACGCAATGCGATCATGTTGTTCTGGTCTTCTGGAAGGAGTCCCCGGATTCAAAATGGCCGCGGGGCTCCTTCCGGGTCCTTCACTGAGGTGGCTTGCTGGCGCCTGCTCAGAGCAGGCACCAGAAAGCCTCCTGCACTGCCTGTCAGATTGCTGATCTGACACAGTGCTATGCAAAGTGTCAGATCAGCGATCTGATGAAATATAGTGATGTCCCACCCTGGGACAATGTTATAAAGTAAAAAAAAAAAAAAATAGAATGTATAAAAAAAAATCCCCAAATAAAGAAAAAAAAAAAAATTTTTTTCCAATAAATCCATTTATTTATGTAAATAAAAACAAACAATAAAAGTACACATATTTGGTATCGCCGCGTCCGAAACAACCCGCTCTATAAAACTATCCAACTTGTTAACCCCTTCAGTGAACACCGCAAAAATAAAATAGAAAACGAGGCAAAAAACAATGCTTTATCATCATACTGCCGAACAAAAAGTGCAATAAAATGTGATAAAAAAGACGGATTTAAATAACCATGGTACCGCTGAAAATGTCATCTTGTCCCGCAAAAAAAGCCACCATACAGCATCATCAGCAGAAAAATAAAAAAGTTATAGCTCTCAGAATAAAGCAATGCAAAAACAATTATTTTTTATATAAAATAGTTTTTATTGTGTAAAAGCGCCAAAACATTAAAAAAATTATATAAATGAGGTATCGCTGTAATCATACTAACCCGGAGAATAAAGCTGCTTTATCAATTTTACCACACACGGTTCGGTATAAACGCCCCCCCCTAAAAGAAATTCAGGAATTGCTGGTTTTTGTTCATTCTGCCTCGCAAAAATCGGAATAAAAAGCGATCAAAAAATGTCTTGTGCCTGAAAATGGTACCAATAAAAACGTCAACTCGTCCCTCAGAAAAACAAGACCCCACATGACTATATATGGATGAATTATAGCTCTCAAAATGTGGTGATGCAAAAACTATTTTTGCAATAAAAAGCGTTTTTGCAATAAAAATCCGCTAACAAAACGCTATAAAAGTAAATCAAACCCCCCTTCATCATCCCATTGGTTAGGGAAAAATAATAACATTTAAAAAAATTTATTTATTTCCATTTTCCCATTAGGGTTAGGGTTGGGGCTAAAGTTAAGGTTACGGTTAGGGTTAGGGTTGGGGCTAAAGTGAGGGTTAGGGTTGGGGCTAAAGTTAGTGTAAGGGTTGGGGGTAAAGTTAGAGTTGGGTTGGGGATAAAGTTAGGGTTGGGGTTAGGATTGGGGTTAGGGTTGGGGCTAAAGTTAGGGTTAGGGTTGGGGCTAAAGTAACGGTTAGGGTTGGGGCTAAAGTTAGGGTTAGGGTTGGAGCTAAAGTTAGGGTTAGGGTTGGGGCTAAAGTTAGGGTTAGGGTTGGGGCTAAAGATAGGGTTAGGGTTGGGGCTAAAGTTAGGGTTTGGATTACATTTACGGTTGGGATTAGGGTTGGGATTAGGGTTGGGATTAGGGTTAGGGGTGTGGTTAGGGTTATGGTTGGGATTAGGGTTAGGGGTGTGTTGTGAATTTGGATTCTGGGCTCCCCCGGTGGCCGCTTGTGGAATTGGACTTGTCATCCTCTTTCCTGTTTCACCTGGTTCCATCAGTAGTGGGTGTCGCTATTTAAGCTCATTTCTCTGGTGGTTTCTTGCCGGTCAACAATGTTATCTGATGCCTCTCAGTGCTTGTTCCTGCTTCTAGACAACTACTAGATAAGTTGGACTTTTGTCCATGTTTTGTTTTGCCTATTTGTTCCAGTTCACAGCTGAAGTTTTGTTACTGTGTCTGGAAAGCTCTCGTTGATCAGGGATTGCTACTCTGGCGTTATGAGTTAATGCCAGAGTTTAAGGTAATCTCTGGATGGTGTTTTGTTAGTGTTTTTCTGCTGACCATGAAAGTATACTATCTGTCTTCTGCTATCTAGTAAGCGGACCTCAAATTTGCTAAGACTATTTTCCTGCTGCGTTTGTTGTTTCATCTGAACTCACCGTCATTATATGTGGGGGGCTACTGTCTTCTTTGGAATATTTCTCTAGAGGTGAGCCAGGTCTTATATTTCCCTCTGCTAGCTATTTAGGTCTTAGGCCAGAGCTGGGCATCTAGCGATAAATAGGAAATGCTACCTGGCTATTTCTAGTTGCGCGGCAGGCTTAGTTCATGGTCAGTATAGTTCCATCTTCCGAGAGCTTGTTCCTCTATAGGCTTGCTATGATCTCTGCCTGCAGAGATCATGACAGTTTGACCGGCCAATAAAGTGTTAAAGACCCAGGTTGAGAAAGGAGAGTTATAAGAAGTCTGCTGGAATTTTTTTTTTTTTCCTCCAGTCTGCCTTGCTGCAGTCTTTTTTCTCTCTCTCCTCCTAATCTCTGTATGCTCTGTGT
This sequence comes from Ranitomeya variabilis, assembly GCF_051348905.1. Lineage (NCBI taxonomy): Eukaryota > Metazoa > Chordata > Amphibia > Anura > Dendrobatidae > Ranitomeya > Ranitomeya variabilis. Next base: position 396,367,853 of record NC_135234.1, read on the forward strand.
GCACCTGACAATAATGGATCTCCAGAGTGTAACTGCGGGTTTGAATAATCTCATCACGAAAGTACAAAATTTACAAGATTTTGTGGTACATGCTCCGGTATCTGAGCCGAGAATTCCTTTGCCGGAGTTCTTCACAGGGAATAGAGCTAGCTTCCAGAATTTCCGAAATAATTGTAAGCTTTATTTGTCCCTGAAGTCTCGTTCAGCTGGAGACCCTGCTCAGCAGGTTAGGATTGTGATTTCCTTGCTCAGGGGTGACCCTCAAGATTGGGCCTTCTCATTGCCAGCAGGGGATCCTGCGTTACGCGATGTGGATGCGTTTTTTCTGGCCTTGGGCTTGCTTTATGAGGAACCTCATTTGGAACTTCAGGCAGAAAAAACTTTGATGGCACTATCTCAGGGGCAAGACGAAGCTGAAGTTTTCTGCCAAAAATTCCGTAAATGGTCTGTGCTTACTCAGTGGAATGAGTGCGCCTTGGCGGCAACTTTCAGAGAAGGTCTCTCTGATGCCGTTAAGGATGTTATGGTGGGGTTCCCTTTGCCTGCAGGTCTGAATGAGTCCATGACAATGGCTATTCAGATTGATAGGCGTCTGCGGGAGCGCAAACCGGTGCACCATCTGGCGGTGTCTATGGAAAAGACGCCAGAAAGTATGCAGTGTGATAGAATTCTGTCCAGGAGCGAGCGACAGAATTTTAGACGGAAGAATGGATTGTGTTTCTATTGTGGGGATTCTACTCATGTTATATCAGCATGCTCTAGGCGTACAAAGAAGCTTGATAAGTCTGTTTCCATTGGCACCATTCAGTCTAAGTTTATTTTGTCTGTAACCCTGATTTGTTCTTTGTCATCCATTGCCACGGACGCCTATGTTGACTCTGGCGCCGCTCTGAGTCTTATGGATTGGTCCTTTGCCAATCGTTGTGGTTTTGATTTAGAGCCTTTGGAGACTCTTATTCCTCTGAAGGGGATTGACTCCACCCCATTGGCTAATAATAAACCACAATACTGGACACAAGTAACCATGCGTATCAATCTGGATCACCAGGAGATTATTCGTTTCCTGGTGCTGTATAATTTACATGACGATTTGGTACTGGGATTGCCATGGTTGCAGTCTCACAACCCAGTCTTGGACTGGAGAGCAATGTCTGTGTTGAGCTGGGGATGTAAGGGTATTCATGGGGACGTACCTTTGGTTTCTATTTCGTCGTCCATTCCCTCTGAAGTCCCTGAGTTCCTCTCTGATTATCAAGACGTCTTTGACGAACCCAAGCTTGGGTCGTTACCTCCGCACCGTGAGTGCGATTGTGCCATAGATTTGATACCGGGTTGTAAATATCCAAAGGGTCGTTTGTTTAATTTGTCTGTGCCGGAACATGCTGCTATGCGGGAATATATAAAGGAGTCTTTGGAAAAGGGACATATTCGTCCATCTTCTTCTCCCTTGGGAGCTGGGTTTTTCTTTGTCTCAAAAAAAGACGGCTCTTTGAGACCATGTATTGATTATCGGCTTCTGAATAAGATCACTGTTAAGTATCAATACCCATTGCCATTGCTTACTGATTTGTTTGCTCGTATAGAGGGTGCTAAGTGGTTCTCTAAAATTGATCTTCGTGGGGCGTATAATTTGGTGCGGATCAGGCAGGGGGATGAGTGGAAGACCGCATTTAATACGCCCGAGGGCCACTTTGAGTATTTGGTCATGCCTTTTGGTCTTTCTAATGCCCCTTCAGTTTTCCAGTCTTTTATGCATGATATTTTCCGCGATTTTCTGGATAAATTTATGATAATATATCTGGATGATATTCTGATTTTTTCTGATGACTGGGACTCTCATGTCCAGCAGGTCAGGAGAGTTTTTCAGGTTCTGCGGTCTAATTCTTTGTGTGTGAAGGGGTCTAAGTGCGTTTTTGGGGTCCAGAAAATTTCCTTTTTGGGGTATATTTTTTCTCCCTCTTCCATTGAGATGGATCCCGTCAAGGTGCAAGCTATTTGTGACTGGACTCAGCCCTCCTCTCTTAAGGGTCTTCAGAGATTTTTGGGCTTTGCCAACTTTTACCGCCGATTTATTGCTGGTTTTTCGGATGTCGTTAAACCACTGACTGATTTGACCAGACAAGGCGCTGATGTTGCTAATTGGTCCCCTCATGCTGTAGAGGCCTTTCAGGAGCTTAAGCGCCGTTTTGCCTCTGCCCCTGTGTTGCGTCAGCCTGATGTGAATCTGCCTTTTCAGGTTGAGGTTGACGCTTCGGAGATCGGAGCTGGGGCAGTGTTGTCGCAGAAAGGTTCCGACTGCTCCGTCATTAGGCCTTGTGCCTTCTTCTCTCGCAAATTTTCGCCCGCAGAGCGGAATTATGATGTTGGGAATCGGGAGCTTTTGGCCATGAAGTGGGCGTTTGAGGAGTGGCGCCATTGGCTCGAGGGGGCTAGGCATCAGGTGGTGGTATTGACTGACCACAAAAATTTGATTTATCTTGAGACTGCCAGACGCCTGAATCCTAGACAGGCGCGCTGGTCTTTATTTTTTTCTCGCTTTAATTTTGTGGTGTCATACCTACCGGGTTCTAAGAATGTTAAGGCAGATGCCCTTTCTAGGAGTTTTGACCCGGACTCTCCTGGTAATTCTGAACCCACAGGTATCCTTAGGGAGGGAGTAATTTTGTCAGCCGTTTCTCCTGATCTGCGGCGGTCCTTGCAAGAGTTTCAGGCGGATAGACCGGATCGTTGTCCGCCTGATAGACTGTTTGTTCCGGATGATTGGACCAGCAGAGTCATCTCTGAGGTACATTCTTCTGCATTGGCAGGTCATCCCGGAATTTTTGGTACCAGGGATTTGGTGGCAAGATCCTTCTGGTGGCCTTCCCTGTCACGAGATGTGCGAGTCTTTGTGCAGTCATGTGACGTTTGTGCTCGGGCCAAGTCTTGTAGTTCTCGGGCTAGCGGACTGCTGTTGCCCTTGCCTATTCCTAAGAGGCCTTGGACACACATCTCGATGGATTTTATTTCAGATCTGCCTGTTTCCCAGAAGATGTCTGTCATCTGGGTGGTCTGTGACCGTTTCTCTAAAATGGTCCATTTGGTTCCTCTGCCCAAGTTGCCTTCTTCTTCTGAGTTGGTTCCTCTGTTTTTTCAGAATGTTGTCCGATTGCACGGTATTCCTGAGAATATTGTTTCTGACAGAGGTACCCAATTTGTGTCTAGATTTTGGCGGGCATTCTGTGCTAGGATGGGCATAGATTTGTCTTTTTCATCTGCTTTTCACCCTCAGACTAATGGCCAGACCGAGCGGACTAATCAGACCCTTGAGACATATCTGAGGTGTTTTGTCTCTGCTGACCAGGATGATTGGGTTGCTTTTTTGCCGTTGGCAGAGTTCGCCCTCAATAATCGGGCCAGTTCTTCCACCTTGGTGTCCCCATTTTTCTGTAATTCGGGGTTTCACCCTCGATTTTCCTCCGGTCAGGTGGAATCCTCGGATTGTCCTGGAGTGGATGCGGTGGTGGAGAGATTGCATCACATCTGGGGGCAGGTTATGGACAATTTGAAGTTGTCCCAGGAGAAGACTCAGCGTTTTGCCAACCGTCATCGTCGTGTTGGTTCTCGGCTTTGTGTTGGAGATTTAGTGTGGTTGTCTTCTCGTTTTGTCCCTATGAGGGTCTCTTCTCCTAAGTTTAAACCTCGGTTCATCGGCCCTTATAGAATATTGGAGATTCTTAATCCTGTTTCTTTCCGTTTGGACCTCCCTGCGTCCTTTTCCATTCATAACGTTTTTCATCGGTCATTATTGCGCAGGTATGAGGTACCTGTTGTACCTTCAGTTGAGCCTCCTGCTCCGGTGTTGGTTGAGGGTGAGTTGGAGTACGTTGTGGAGAAAATTTTGGACTCTCGTGTTTCCAGACGGAAACTCCAGTATCTGGTCAACTGGAAGGGTTATGGCCAGGAGGATAATTCTTGGGTCAATGCATCTGATGTTCATGCTTCTGATCTTGTTCGTGCCTTCCATAGGGCTCATCCTGGTCGCCCTGGTGGATCTGGTGAGGGTTCGGTGCCCCCTCCTTGAGGGGGGGGTACTGTTGTGAATTTGGATTCTGGGCTCCCCCGGTGGCCGCTTGTGGAATTGGACTTGTCATCCTCTTTCCTGTTTCACCTGGTTCCATCAGTAGTGGGTGTCGCTATTTAAGCTCATTTCTCTGGTGGTTTCTTGCCGGTCAACAATGTTATCTGATGCCTCTCAGTGCTTGTTCCTGCTTCTAGACAACTACTAGATAAGTTGGACTTTTGTCCATGTTTTGTTTTGCCTATTTGTTCCAGTTCACAGCTGAAGTTTTGTTACTGTGTCTGGAAAGCTCTCGTTGATCAGGGATTGCTACTCTGGCGTTATGAGTTAATGCCAGAGTTTAAGGTAATCTCTGGATGGTGTTTTGTTAGTGTTTTTCTGCTGACCATGAAAGTATACTATCTGTCTTCTGCTATCTAGTAAGCGGACCTCAAATTTGCTAAGACTATTTTCCTGCTGCGTTTGTTGTTTCATCTGAACTCACCGTCATTATATGTGGGGGGCTACTGTCTTCTTTGGAATATTTCTCTAGAGGTGAGCCAGGTCTTATATTTCCCTCTGCTAGCTATTTAGGTCTTAGGCCAGAGCTGGGCATCTAGCGATAAATAGGAAATGCTACCTGGCTATTTCTAGTTGCGCGGCAGGCTTAGTTCATGGTCAGTATAGTTCCATCTTCCGAGAGCTTGTTCCTCTATAGGCTTGCTATGATCTCTGCCTGCAGAGATCATGACAGGGGTGTGTTTGAGTTAGGGTTTCAGTTAGAATTGGGGGTTTCCACTGTTTAGGCACATCAGGGGCTCTCCAAACGTGACATGGCGTCTGATCTCAATTCCAGCCAATTCTGCATTGAAAAAGTAAAACAGTGCTCCTTCCCTTCTGAGCTCTCCTGTGCGCCCAAACAATGGTTTACCCCCATATATGGGGCATCAGCATATTCAACACAAATTGCACAACAACTTTTGGGGTCCAAGTTGTCCTGTTACCCTTGAGAAAATAAAAAATTGGGGGCGAAAAGATTTTTTTTAAAATAAATATGATTTTTTTTTACGGCTCTACATTATAAACTTCTGTGAAGCACTTGGGGGTTCAAAGTGCTCACCACACATCTATATTAGTTCCTTAGGGGGTCTACTTTCCAAAATGGTGTCACTTGTGGGGAGTTTCCACTGTTTAGGCACATCAGGGGCTCTCTAAACGCGACATGGTGTCGGATCTCAATTCCAGCAAATTTTACATTGAAAAGTCAAACGGCGCTCCTTCCTTCCGAGCTCTGCCATGCGCCCAAACAGTGGTTTACCCCACACTTGGGGTATCAGCGTACTCAGGACAAATTGCCCAACAACTTTTGTGGTCCAATTTGTCCTGGTACCCTTGGTAAAATAAAACAAATTGGATAGAATATAGACCCCTCAAATTGACTTCAAGTGTGAGGTGGTCCCTAAAAGAAATGGTTTTGCAAATGTTGTTGTAAAAATGAGAAATCGCTCATTGTCAACTTTTAACCCTAAGGCTGCCGTCACACTAGCAGTATTTGGTCAGTATTTTACATCACTATTTGTAAGCCAAAACCAGGAGTGGATAATAAATGCAGAAGTGGTGCATATGATTCTATTATACTTTACCTCTAATTGTTCCACTCCTGGTTTTGGCTTACAAATACTGATGTAAAATACTGACCAAATACTGCTAGTGTGACGGCAGCCTTATAACTTCAAATACCAAAGTAGATTACTCAAGGGCATAAATCAACTAATATAAATCATAAACCTACCCTATAAAAACCAATTTTTAATACTCATTATTAAAACCAACATATAGGTCACAAAAAAGAACCAAAAAAACACTGTGAAATAACCAAACAAAACTATGGGATATTAGGGGAATCCCTAGTACTGTATCTATGCTGTCACCTTCCTACCAGCGGGGGTTGGCACCCTATGGGAAACGGATTGGCGCCCCCGCTCAACGATGGCTGCCCCTAATGGCCCTAAAAATATCATGAGCCGTAACCCTCCCCAAATAGGGAATAAAGGGCACCTCTAAGTCTATACAATGATCCCTCCTACAAAGCTAAGGATAACCCTAACACCCAAATGTGCATGCAAATAAAACCAAATGATGAACACAATCGGCGAATGGTGGAAACATTATGCATATAAATCCTGCTTAATTGATAACAATGGGGTAACCGTAAAGAAAAAAACTCAATAATAAATATGGTTAACCCTTTAGAACAACAAGTACCATACAGTCATGTCTATTCCTAATGACAAAGGTTTGCTGCAGTCCAAACCATGCCCTATTTGCCCTTTAAAAGCATGAGCACAAATTAAGACATGACAAAAAAATATTTTGTGTATATTGGTACCCATCCATGCAAGTCCACCCGCCACTTCCGCCTCAACGCGTTTCGCCCCTCTGGCTCATCAGGAGGCCCGATATAAAGAAAGTGTTCCGATTCTGATATGATCCAAAAAATTGGTTTTTATAGGGTAGGTTTATGATTTATATCAGCCTTATAACTTCCTAACAAAAAAATTATGTTTCCAAAATTGTGCTAATGTAAAGTAATGTAAAAAAAAAAATTTAAAACATGTGGATAATGTTATTTATTAACTATTTTACATGATATGACTCTCTAATTTAAGGGCATAAAAACTAAAAGTTTAAAAATTGCAAAATTTTCGCCAAATTTCCATTTTTTCACAAATAGACGCAAGTCAAATCGAAGAAATTTTACCACTATCATAAAGTACAATATGTCACGAGAAAACAAACTCAGAATCACCAGGATCCATTGAAGCGTTTCAAAGTTATGACCTCATAAAGGGACAGTGGTCAGAATTGAAAAAAATGGCCTGGTCAGGAAGTTGAAAATAGGCTTCAGGGTGAAGGGGTTAAGCTTTTTATGTATTAATTGGGTGGATATATGCACATAATGTAGTCTAAGGCTGCCATCACACTAGCAGTATTTGGTCAGTATTTTACATCAGTATTTGTAAGCTTACAAATACTGATGTAAAATACTGACCAAATACTGCTAGTGTGATGGCAGCCTAAGGGTATGTTTCCATGGTCAGGAAACACTGCGGATTGGATGCTGCGTACAGCCGCAGCGTGCAATCCACAGCGTCCAGATGTTACAGCATAGTGGATGGGATTTTATGAAATCCCATCCTCCACTATGTGTTCAAAGATGCAGGTTGCAAACCTGCGTATATGCACATGCGGCGCGTCTTTATAGATCGCAGCATGGCTATTTATCTTGCAGAGACGCTCAGTCTCTGAAAGATAAATATCACAGTCTATGTATAGGATGCGGTGATACTGCACACATGCGGAATCACCGTGCATACAAAAGCCAGCAGCACTTGGGCAGAGCTGCGTCCAAAGGGCTGCAAACACGGAACATGGAAATATACCCTTAAAGGGCCACTATCACCCCCCCCCCCCAGCCGTTATAAACTAAAAGAGCCACCTTGTGCAGCAGTAATGCTGCAGTCTAACAAGGTGGCTCTTTTAGTTTTTGATTCATTTATTACCTCAATAAAGCGTTTTAAAAATTGCCCACAAATACCAGATATTGTATCTGGAGGCGGTCCGAAGCGTCCTCTATCAATCTCCCAACTGCTGTCACTCTTCTCTTCAGGGGCGATGGTCGCTGTTGCTTCTTAAATCCGGCGCCTGCGCTGTGCGTGCCTGCCTGGGGCCCGCACTGTGTTATTCATTATGCACAGTGCGGGGCTGGGGTTCCTGGGCATGCGCACTGCGCTTGTCAGACGCTCCCCCGGTCCCCCGCCTTCCAGCATTGCCGGAATATACAGGTTTCATTGCCGACGTTTTGAACAGCCACAAAGAACAACGCTGGAAGGCGGGGGACCGGGGGAGCATCTGACAAGCGCAGTGCGCATGCCCAGGAACCCCAGCCCCGCACTGTGCATAATGAATAACACAGTGCGGGGCGAGGATTCAGGAACAGGGTGGCCGCACTGCCCGCACAGGCGCAGTCAGGCACCCTGCGTCTGAGCTGTGACTGACAATGAAGACTGCGCCTGCCCCAGGCAGGCACGCACAGCGCAGGCGCCGGATTTAAGAAGCAACAGCGCGAAGGGGGCGGCGACCATCGCCCCTGAAGAGAAGAGTGACGGCAGTTGGGAGATTGATAGAGGACGATTCGGACCGCCTCCAGGTACAATATCTGGTATTTGTGGCCAATTTTTAAAACGCTTTATTGAGGTAATAAATGAATCAAAAACTAAAAGAGCCACCTTGTTAGACTGCAGCATTACTGCTGCACAAGGTGGCTCTTTTAGTTTATAACGGCTGGGGGGGGGGGTGACAGTGGCCCTTTAATGTATTAAGATACTCACCAACCACTGCTTTCTCTTGGATCCAGCACCGTTCTTCTCTTCTCTTTTACAGTATAAATCAATAGAGTCTCGTCCTGACTAGTGTTGAGCGATACCGTCCGATACTTGAAAGTATCGGTATCGGAAAGTATCGGCCGATACCGGCAAAGTATCGGATCCAATCCGATACCGATACCCGATACCAATACAAGTCAATGGGACTCAAGTATCGGACGGTATTCCTGATGGTTCCCAGGGTCTGAAGGAGAGGAAACTCTCCTTCAGGCCCTGGGATCCATATAAATGTGTAAAAGAAAGAATTAAAATAAAAAATATCGCTATACTCACCTGTCCGACGCAGCCTGGACCTCAGCGAGGGAACCGGCAGCGTTGTTTGTTTAAAATTCGCGCTTTTACTTGGTTACGTGAAGTCCCGGCTTGTGATTGGTCAGGGCGGCCATGTTGCCGGGATGCGGACCAATCACAGCAAGCCGTGACGAAATTACGTCACGGCTTGCTGTGATTGGTCCGCGTCCCGGCAACATGGCCGCCATTAACCAATCACAAGCCGTGACGTCACGGGAGGCTGGAAACGCGCGCTTTTTAAAAAGCGCGCGTGTCCAGCCTCCAGTGACGTCCCGGCTTATGATTGGTCACGGCGCCATGTTGCCGGGACGCGGACCAATCACAGCAAGCCGTGACGAAATTACGTCACGGCTTGCTGTGATTGGTCCGCGTCCCGGCAACATGGCCGCCATTAACCAATCACAAGCCGTGACGTCACGGGAGGCTGGACACGCGCGCTTTTTAAAATGGGCGCGTGTCCAGCCTCCCGTGACGTCCCGGCTTGTGATTGGTTGCGCCGCGGTCAACCAATCACAAGCCGGGAGGCTGGACACGCGCGCATTTTAAAATTTTAAAATGCGCGCGTGTCCAGCCTCCCGGCTTGTGATTGGTTGATCGCGGCGCAACCAATCACAAGCCGGGACGTCACGGGAGGCTGGACACGCGCCCATTTTAAAATGCGCGCGTGTCCAGCCTCCCGTGACGTCACGGCTTGTGATTGGTTGCGTCTCCCATGTGACTGCGACGCAACCAATCACAAAGCCGGGACGTAATTTTAAAATCCTTAAGGACCTGAAATTACGTCACGGCTTGCTGTGATTGGTTGCGTCGCCCATGTGACTGCGACGCAACCAATCACAACGCCGGAACGTAATTTTAAAATCCTGAAGGACCTGAAATTACGTCACGGCTTGCTGTGATTGGTTGCGTCCCGGTCACATGGGCGGCACGCAACCAATCACAAGCCGGGACTCACGTAAAGGAAAGAAAAGCGCGAATTTTAAACAAAGAACGCTGCCGCTTCCCTCGGTAAGGTGCAGGCTGCGTCGGAGAGGTGAGTATAGCAATATTTTTTATTTTAATTCTCTCTTTTACACATTTTTACATTAATGTTGTTTCGATACCGATACCCGATATCACAAAAATATCGGATCTCGGTATCGGAATTCCGATACAGCAAGTATCGGCCGATACCCGATACTTGCAGTATCGGAATGCTCAACACTAGTCCTGACACTCCATAGGCTTACATTATACAAGTCACTTCCAGGTCACACAGAGAGTACTGTCTGCAGAGCGGTTACGTCACTCAGATGAAGAGAAGAAAGGTGCTGAACACTGGAGAAATCAAACGTAGGTGAATATATTAATATACCATGTTCCAAATTATTATGCAAATGATATTTTTCTCGCATTTTCCTAAATGGTCGGTGCAAATGACAGTTAGTCTAATTAAAGTCATCACCCATTAGAGTACACATCGAATTTTATTGAAGAAACCTCCTAATGATAACAGTATAATCTTCAAAATGAATAAAAACTCAAAATGCATTGTTCCAAATTATTAGGCACAGTAGAATTTCTAAACATTTGATGTTTTAAAGAACTGAAAATGCTCATTTGTTGAATTCGCAGCATTAGGAGGTCACACTCACTGAACAAAAAAGCTATTTAACTCCAAAACATCCTAACAGGCCAAGTTACATGTTAACATAGGAACCCTTCTTTGATATCACCTTCACAATTCTTGCATCCATTGAACTTGTGAGTTTTTGTAAAGTTTCTGATTGTATTTCTTTACATGAAGTCAGAATAGCCTCCCAGAGCTGCTGTTTTGATGTGAACTGCCTCCCACCCTCATAGATCTTTTTGCTTGATGATACTCCAGAGGTTCTCTATAGGGTTGAGGTCAGGGGAAGATGGTGGTCACACCATGAGTTTATCTCCTTTTATGCCCATAGCAGCCAATGACTCAGAGGTATTCTTTGCAGCATCAGATGGTGCATTGTTATGCATGAAAATGATTTTCCTCCTGAAGGCAAGTTTCTGCTTTTTATACCATAAAAGAAAGTTGTCAGTCAGAAACTCTATATACTTTGCAGAGGTCATTTTCACACCTTCAGGAACCTTAAAGGGCCCTACCAGCTGTTTCCCCATGATTCCGGCCCAAAACATGACTCCTCCACCTCCTTGCTGACGTCGCAGCCTTGTTGGGACATGGTGGCCATCCACCAACCATCCACTACTCCATCCTTCTGGACCATCCAGGGTTGCTCAACACTCATCAGTAAACAAGACTGTTTAAAAATTAGTCTTCATGTATGCCTGGGCCCACTGCAACCGTTTCTGCTTGTGAACACTGTTTAGAGGTGGCCGAATAATAGGTTTATGCACCACAGCAAGCCTTTGAAGGATGCTACACCTTGAGGTTCGAGGGACTCCAGAGGCACCAGCAGCTTCAAATATCTGTTTGCTGGTTTGAAATGACTTTTTAGCAGCTGCTCTCTTAATCCGATGAACTTGCCTGGCAGAAACCTTCCTCATTCTGCCTTTATTAGCACAAACACGTCTGTGCTCAGAATCAGCCACAAATCTCTTAACAGTACGATGATCACTCTTAAGTTTTCGGGAAATATCTAATGTTTTCATCCCTTGACCAAGGCATTGCACTATTTGATGCTTTTCGGCCGCAGAGAAATCCTTTTTCTTTCCCATGTTACTTGAAACCTGTGACCTGCATAATAATGTGGAACATCATTTTTAAGTAGTTTTCCTTTAATTAGAATCACCTGGAAAACTAATTATCACATGTGTTTAAGATTGATTTCAGTGATCCATTGAGCCCTGAGACACAATACCATCCATGAGTTTATTTGAAAAACAAAAAAATTTAATCTTTATGACACTTAAATCTAATTTGCATAATAATTTGGAACACTGTGTATACTAACATTACATTACATGCACATATACACACATTGAAATAGTAGAAAACTTAGTGGGAGTGCTTCTTTAATCAGCGCAGAGTACTAGGCATACAAACAGACTGGGTGAAATTAAAATTAAGTATGCCTTATTCCAGGCATGAACAATTAATTTTAACAAGAGGTCAGTGAGAAACTGGGACTTTTGAGGAAAGCGAAACTAAAAGAATTTAATTCAGCTCAATATTAATCTTATCGCTCTATGAAAAGCAGTAAAATATTTAGATCTGATTAGCTGCTGCAAGTAAGAATGCATGTTATGAAAAACTATATTGTAACATATATTAGCTGTACCAGCTAATCAATGTGTTACCCATAGTGCAAAACAAACATAAAGATCTACTGAGCCCAGTGATTGGCTGCAGCATTCATAGGCAGAGTAGTCATAACATTATCGCTGCAGCTTGTAAACAAGGTGAGTAACTCAAATGCTCATTTTCTTTTTTTCTGTTTTTTCAAGCAGCACAAAAGAATGGCCAAAAAAAATTACAAAAAAACCTTTTAAGTGTGGGTTTGCACATTATGATGGGCATTTCTAAACATATATTTATTCCATAGATCCATATTAAGGTCATGTCACATGTGCATGAGGCCCAAATTTTACTTCCCCAAGCCGAAAGTGTGCTTCTGCAACACAATGAGCCAGACTCATCAAAGCTTTCACCCCAGAATTCTGTTGCTAAAATTTTGTAAGCATATATCCCTGGGACAAAGAATGTTAAAGCGGATGCTTTGTCTCATAGTTTCTCTCCAGCAGTTAATACTGAGAAGGAGGAATGTATTTTGCAGAAAGGGGTGGTGGTGGCAGCATTTGGTTTCTGAGTTGGAGAGTAGCATCCTAGAGGCCCAGAATGTTGTGCCTAGAACCTTGCAGGGAGCTATGTTTGCTGAATGTCATGAGTCTCAGTTGGCTGGTCATCAAGGGATTTCAGAAACTAGAAAGTCGATTGGTCGAAGTTTCTGGTGGCCAGGGTGGCAAAGAGAAATCATCAAGTGGGTGCGTCAGTGTACTGTGTGCACTAGGTCGAAGGCCTCACATGCCCCAGCTGCAGGGTTGCTGTGCCCTTTGGAGGTTCCTAGTTCGCCATGGTCACATCTTGCTATGGATTTTATCACCGATCTGCCGGTCTCTGAGGGTTTTTCTGTCATCTGGTTTGTTGTGGACCAATTTAGTAAGATGTGTCATCTGGTCCCGTTCAATAAATTACCCTGCTCCAAGACTCTAGCTAAGGCATTTGTGAAAGAGATTTGTTGTGAACTCTGTTTTCGGGCTCCCTCTTGTGGTCACAGGTGGTATTGTGTGAGTTTTGTTTTTGGGCTCCCCCTGGTGGCTTTGTTTGTTATCCTGCGGATCTGTGGCTGAATCAGCTGCCTCGTTATGCACTAGGGTGTTTCCTATTTAGCTCTGCTTCACCTCCACTTGTTGCCGGCTGTCGATGTATTCAGTGCTATTCTGATCTCCCCTGATTATCTTCGTTTTCAGTCTCTTCTGAGAAGCTAAGTTTCTGTTTGATTATTTTTTGCTCATCAGTCTGCAATATGATTTCAGTATATGATGAGTTTAGTGCAGCTTGCTAATATGTGAGTTCTTGCTGCTGGTAAGCTCTGGGGTACGTAGTTGCTTCCCCCGCACCGTTAGTTGGTGCGGGGGCTCGAGCAATCTCTGCGTGGATATTTTGCTTAGGGTTTTCTATTGACCGCACAGCTCCCTTCCTATTTTCTGCTATCTAGTGTTAGCGGGCCTCATTTGCTAAATCTATTTCATCTCTGCGTTTGTGCTTTCCCCTTAACTCACCGTTAATATTTGTGGGGGGCTTTTCTATATCTTTGGGGTCATTTCTCTGAGGCAAGTAAGGACTTTACTTTCCCTCTAGGAATAGGTAGTTTCTCAGGCCGTGAAGAGACGTCTAGGATTTTCAGGTAACGTTCCACGGCTGCCTATAGTTGTTTGCGGATAGGATCAGGTTGCGGTCAATCCAGATACCACTTCCCCAGAGCTGGTCGTCAGTTTAGTTACTTAGCTAGTCAAACTTGCGATCCTTACCACTAGGATCATAAAGTACAGCTGGCCCATAAAGTGTTAATTGCATGGCAGAAGCAGGAGAAGAGAAGCCTTGAGGATTTTTTTTTTTTTGCTGCCGTGTGTCTAGCTGCTGTGTGTCTAGCTTCTCTCCTCCTCTTAATCTTGGTGTGGCTCTGAGTTCAGCTGCTGACATGGATATCCAGAGTTTGGCCTCCAGTGTAGATCATCTTTCTGCAAGGGTACAAAGTATTCAGGATTTTGTTGTTCACAGTCCTATGTCAGAGCCTAGAATACCTATTCCGGAGTTGTTTTCTGGAGATAGATCTAGGTTCCTGAATTTTAAGAACAATTGTAAATTGTTTCTTTCTTTGAAACCTCGTTCCTCTGGTGATTCCGTTCAGCAAGTTAAGATTATTATTTCTTTCTTGTGCGGCGACCCTCAAGATTGGGCCTTCGCATTGGCGCCAGGGGATCCTGCATTGCTCAGTGTGGATGCGTTTTTTCTGGCCCTTGGATTGCTCTATGAGGAACCTAATCTTGAGAACCAGGCTGAAAAAGCTTTGTTGGCCCTCTCTCAGGGGCAAGATAAAACAGAGGTGTATTGCCAGAAATTTCGGAAATGGTCGGTGCTTACTCAATGGAATGAGTGTGCCCTGGCTGCAAATTTCAGAAAGGGTCTTTCTGAAGCAATTAAGAATGTCATGGTGGGGTTCCCTACGCCTGCAGGTCTGAATGAGTCAATGACTCTGGCCATTCAGATTGATCGGCGTTTGCGGGAGCGCAAACCTGCGCACCATTTGGCGGGGTCTTCTGAACAGACACCTGAGTCTATGCAATGTGATAGAATTCTGACCAGAAGTGAACGGCAAAATTATAGACGGCAAAATGGGTTGTGCTTTTATTGTGGTGACTCAGCTCATGTTATCTCAGCATGCTCTAAGCGCACAAAAAAGATTGATAAATCTGTCAACATCGGTACTTTACAGCCTAAGTTCATTTTGTCTGTTACCCTGATTTGTTCCCTGTCATCTTACCCGGTTATGGCTTTTGTAGATTCAGGTGCTGCCCTGAGCCTGATGGATTTGTCATTTGCCCGGCGCTGTGGTTTTGTTTTGGAGCCTTTAAAATTCCCTATTCCACTAAGGGGTATTGATGCTACACCATTGACTATGAATAAACCTCAGTACTGGACACAAGTGACCTTGTGCATGACTCCTGTTCATCAGGAGGTGATTTGCTTTCTTGTTCTGCATAATTTGCATGATGTTGTCGTGTTGGGTCTGCCATGGTTGCAGACTCATAATCCAGTCCTGGATTGGAAAGCAATGTCTGTGTCAAGTTGGGGTTGCCAGGGAATTCATGGTGACACTCCTGTGGTGTCAATTGCTTCATCCACTCCTTCTGAAGTCCCTGCGTTTTTGTCGGACTACCAGGATGTATTTGATGAGCCCAAACTCAGTTCTCTACCTCCTCATAGGGATTGTGATTGTGCTATAAATTTGATTCCTGGTAGTAAGTTTCCTAAGGGACGACTTTTCAATTTGTCAGTGCCGGAGCATGCTGCTATGCGGAGTTATATAAAGGAGTCTTTGGAGAAAGGACTTATTCGCCCCTCCTCCTCCCCTCTGGGTGCGGGATTTTTTTTTGTGGCTAAGAAGGATGGTTCCCTGAGACCTTGTATTGATTATCGCCTTCTAAATAAAATCACGGTCAAATTTCAGTATCCTTTGCCATTGTTATCTGATCTGTTTGCTCGCATTAGGGGGTCTAGTTGGTTCACCAAGATAGATCTTCGTGGTGCGTATAACCTTGTGCGTATTAAGCAGGGTGATGAATGGAAAACTGCATTTAATACGCCCGAAGGCCATTTCGAGTACTTGGTGATGCCTTTTGGACTTTCTAACGCTCCTTCTGTCTTTCAGTCCTTCATGCACGACATCTTCCGCGAGTATCTGGATAAATTTATGATTGTGTATCTGGATGATATTCTGTTTTTTTCTGATGATTGGGAGTCCCATGTTAAGCAGGTCAGGATGGTGTTTCAGGTCCTGCGTGCCAATGCTTTATTTGTGAAGGGCTCAAAATGTCTTTTTGGAGTCCAGAAGGTTTCTTGTTGTGAATTTGCTTTTTGCTCCCTCTAGTGATTACTAGTTTTTTGACTCTGGTTTTTCTGTCATTCCTTTTATCCGCACCTGGGTCGTTAGTTAGGGGTGTTGCTATATAAGCTCCCTAGACCTTCAGTTCTATGCCTGGCAACGTAGTTATCAGAGCTAGTCTGCTGTGCTCTTGTCTACTGATCCTGGTTCCAGTCATATCAGCTAAGTCTGCCTTTTGCTTTTTGCTATTTGTTTTGGTTTTGTATTTTTGTCCAGCTTGTTCCAAATCTATATCCTGACCTTTGCTGGAAGCTCTAGGGGGCTGGTGTTCTCCCCCCGGACCGTTAGACGGTTCGGGGGTTCTTGAATTTCCAGTATGGATTTTGATAGGGTTTTTGTTGACCATATAAGTTACCTTTCTTTATTCTGCTATCAGTAAGCGGGCCTCTCTGTGCTAAACCTGGTTCATTTCTGTGTTTGTCATTTCCTCTTACCTCACCGTTATTATTTGTGGGGGGCTTCTATCCAGCTTTGGGGTCCCCTTCTCTGGAGGCAAGAAAGGTCTTTTGTTTTCCTCTACTAGGGGTAGCTAGATTCTCCGGCTGGAGCGTGTCATCTAGAATCAACGTAGGAATGATCCCCGGCTACTTCTAGTGTTGGCGTTAGGAGTAGATATATGGTCAACCCAGTTACCACTGCCCTATGAGCTGGATTTTTGTATTCTGCAGACTTCTACGTACCTCTGAGACCCTCGCCATTGGGGTCATAACAGTTTGCCAGGCCAGTATTAAATGTTTAATGCGTTGCAGAAGAGGGATTATAAGAAAGAAGATTCTGAGTTTTTTTTTTTTTTCTTTCTTCTTCCCCTTTACCTCAGAGTGGCTATGCTTGCTGCAGACATGAATGTCCAGACCTTGATTACAAGTGTGGACCAGCTGGCTACTCGTGTGCAGGGCATACAAGACTATGTTATCAGAAATCCTAGGTCAGAACCTAAAATACCGATTCCTGAACTGTTTTCCGGAGACAGGTTTAAGTTTAGGAATTTTGTGAATAATTGTAAATTGTTTTTGTCCCTGAGACCCTGTTCATCTGGAGACTCTGCTCAGCAAGTAAAAATAGTTATTTCGTTCTTACGGGGCGACCCTCAGGATTGGGCTTTTTCGCTGGCGCCAGGAGATCCGGCATTGGCTGATATTGATGCGTTTTTTCTGGCGCTCGGTTTACTTTATGAGGAACCCAATCTTGAGATTCAGGCAGAAAAGGCCTTGCTGGCTATGTCTCAGGGGCAGGACGAGGCTGAAGTGTATTGCCAAAAATTTCGGAAATGGTCCGTGCTGACACATTGGAACGAGTGTGCACTGGCCGCTAATTTTAGAAATGGCCTATCTGAAGCCATTAAGAATGTTATGGTGGGTTTTCCCATTCCCACAGGTCTCAATGATACTATGGCACTGGCTATTCAAATTGACCGGCGGTTGCGGGAGCGCAAAACCGCAAATTCCCTCATGGTGTTGTCTGAACAGACACCTGATTTAATGCAATGTGATAGAATCCTGACTAGAAATGAGCGGAAAATTCATAGATGCCGGAATGGCTTGTGCTACTACTGTGGTGATTCTACACATGTTATCTCAGCATGCTCTAAACGTATAGCTAAGGTTGTTAGTCCTGTCACCGTTGGTAATTTGCAACCTAAATTTATTCTGTCTGTAACTTTGATTTGCTCACTGTCGTCTTATCCTGTCATGGCGTTTGTAGATTCAGGTGCTGCCCTGAGTCTTATGGATCTGTCATTTGCTAAGCACTGTGGTTTTACTCTTGATGAACCATTAGAAAATCCTATTCCTCTTAGGGGTATTGATGCTATGCCATTGGCAGCAAATAAACCGCAGTATTGGACACAGGTTATCATGTGCATGACTCCTGAACACCGCGAGGTGATACGTTTCCTGGTTTTACATAAAATGCATGATTTGGTTGTTTTAGGGCTGCCATGGTTACAGACCCATAATCCAGTCCTGGACTGGAAGGCTATGTCAGTCTCAAGTTGGGGCTGTCGTGGTATTCATGGGGATTCCCTGCCTGTGTCTATTGCTTCTTCTACGCCTTCGGAAGTTCCGGAGTATTTGTCTGATTATCAGGATGTCTTCAGTGAGTCTGAGTCCAGTGCACTGCCTCCTCATAGGGACTGTGACTGTGCTATAGATTTGATCCCAGGCAGTAAGTTTCCTAAGGGAAGACTGTTTAATCTGTCGGTACCTGAACATACCGCTATGCGTTCATATATCAGGGAGTCTCTGGAGAAAGGACATATTCGTCCGTCTTCTTCCCCCCTTGGTGCGGGATTCTTTTTTGTGGCAAAAAAGGACGGATCTTTGAGACCTTGTATTGATTATCGGCTTTTAAATAAGATCACTGTCAAATTTCAGTATCCTTTACCGCTGTTGTCTGACTTGTTTGCCCGGATTAAAGGTGCCAAGTGGTTCACCAAGATAGACCTTCGTGGTGCGTACAACCTTGTGCGCATTAAGCAAGGTGATGAATGGAAAACCGCATTCAATACGCCCGAAGGTCATTTTGAGTACTTGGTGATGCCTTTTGGGCTCTCCAATGCGCCTTCAGTTTTTCAGTCCTTTATGCATGACATTTTCCGGAAGTATCTGGATAAATTTTTGATTGTTTATCTGGATGATATTTTGTTTTTTTCTGATGATTGGGATTCGCATGTGGAGCAGGTCAGGTTGGTCTTTAAAATTTTGCGTGAAAATTCTTTGTTTGTCAAGGGCTCAAAGTGTCTCTTTGGTGTACAGAAGGTTCCCTTTTTGGGGTTCATTTTTTCCCCTTCTGCTGTGGAGATGGACCCAGTCAAGGTCCGAGCTATTCTTGATTGGACTCAGCCCTCGTCGGTTAAGAGTCTTCAGAAGTTCTTGGGTTTCGCTAACTTCTACCGTCGTTTTATCGCTAATTTTTCTAGCATTGTGAAACCGTTGACGGATATGACCAAGAAGGGCTCCGATGTAGCTAACTGGGATCCTGCTGCCGTGGAGGCTTTCCAGGAGTTGAAGCGCCGGTTTACTTCGGCGCCTGTTTTGTGCCAGCCCGATGTCTCACTTCCCTTTCAGGTTGAGGTGGATGCTTCAGAGATTGGAGCAGGGGCCGTTTTGTCGCAGAGAGGCCCTGGTTGCTCTGTTATGAAACCTTGTGCCTTTTTCTCCAGGAAGTTTTCGCCTGCCGAGCGAAATTATGATGTGGGCAATCGGGAGTTGTTGGCCATGAAATGGGCATTTGAGGAGTGGCGTCATTGGCTCGAGGGTGCTAAGCATCGTGTGGTGGTCTTGACTGATCACAAAAATCTGATGTATCTCGAGTCTGCTAAACGCCTTAATCCGAGACAGGCCCGCTGGTCATTGTTTTTCTCCCGCTTTGATTTTGTTGTCTCGTATTTACCAGGTTCAAAGAATGTGAAGGCCGATGCTCTTTCTAGGAGCTTTGTGCCTGATGCTCCTGGAGTCGCTGATCCTGTTGGTATTCTTAAAGATGGAGTTATCTTGTCAGCTATTTCTCCGGATCTGCGACGTGTGTTGCAGAGATTTCAGGCTGATAGGCCTGAGTCTTGTCCACCTGACAGACTGTTTGTCCCGGATAAATGGACCAGCAGAGTCATTTCCGAGGTTCATTCCTCGGTGTTGGCAGGTCACCCGGGAATTTTTGGCACCAGAGATCTGGTGGCCAGGTCCTTTTGGTGGCCTTCCTTGTCAAGGGATGTGCGGTCATTTGTGCAGTCCTGTGGGACTTGTGCTCGAGCTAAGCCTTGCTGTTCTTGTGCCAGCGGTTTGCTCTTGCCCTTGCCTGTCCCGAAGAGACCTTGGACACATATCTCCATGGATTTCATTTCTGATCTTCCGCTATCTCAGGGCATGTCCGTTATCTGGGTGATATGTGATCGCTTCTCCAAGATGGTCCATTTGGTTCCTTTGCCTAAGCTGCCTTCCTCTTCCGATCTGGTTCCTGTGTTTTTCCAGAACGTGGTTCGTTTGCACGGCATCCCTGAGAATATTGTGTCAGACAGAGGATCCCAGTTCGTTTCTAGGTTCTGGCGATCCTTTTGTAGTAGGATGGGCATTGATTTGTCGTTTTCGTCTGCTTTCCATCCTCAGACTAATGGACAGACGGAGCGAACCAATCAGACTTTGGAGGCTTATTTGAGGTGTTTTGTCTCTGCTGATCAGGACGATTGGGTGACATTCTTGCCGTTGGCTGAGTTTGCCCTTAATAATCGGGCTAGTTCCGCCACCTTGGTTTCGCCTTTTTTCTGCAACTCTGGTTTCCATCCTCGCTTTTCTTCGGGTCATGTGGAGCCTTCTGACTGTCCTGGGGTGGATTCTGTGGTAGATAGGTTGCAGCGGATCTGGAATCATGTGGTGGACAACTTGAAGTTGTCACAGGAGAGGGCTCAGCGCTTTGCCAAACGCCGCCGCGGTGTGGGTCCCCGACTACGCGTTGGGGATTTGGTATGGCTTTCTTCCCGCTTTGTTCCTATGAAGGTCTCCTCTCCCAAATTTAAACCTCGTTTTATTGGGCCTTACAAGATATTGGAAATCCTTAATCCTGTATCTTTTCGTCTGGATCTTCCTGTGTCGTTTGCTATTCACAATGTATTTCATAGGTCCTTGTTGCGGCGGTACATTGTGCCTGTAGTTCCTTCTGCTGAGCCTCCTGCTCCGGTGTTGGTTGAGGGCGAGTTGGAGTACGTGGTGGAGAAGATCTTGGATTCTCGCCTCTCCAGGCGGAGGCTTCAGTACCTGGTCAAGTGGAAGGGCTATGGTCAGGAGGATAATTCCTGGGTGGTCGCCTCTGATGTTCATGCGGCCGATTTAGTTCGTGCCTTTCATGCCGCTCATCCTGATCGCCCTGGTGGTCGTGGTGAGGGTTCGGTGACCCCTCACTAAGGGGGGGGTACTGTTGTGAATTTGCTTTTTGCTCCCTCTAGTGGTTACTAGTTTTTTGACTCTGGTTTTTCTGTCATTCCTTTTATCCGCACCTGGGTCGTTAGTTAGGGGTGTTGCTATATAAGCTCCCTAGACCTTCAGTTCAATGCCTGGCAACGTAGTTATCAGAGCTAGTCTGCTGTGCTCTTGTCTACTGATCCTGGTTCCAGTTATATCAGCTAAGTCTGCCTTTTGCTTTTTGCTATTTGTTTTGGTTTTGTATTTTTGTCCAGCTTGTTCCAAATCTATATCCTGACCTTTGCTGGAAGCTCTAGGGGGCTGGTGTTCTCCCCCCGGACCGTTAGACGGTTCGGGGGTTCTTGAATTTCCAGTATGGATTTTGATAGGGTTTTTGTTGACCATATAAGTTACCTTTCTTTATTCTGCTATCAGTAAGCGGGCCTCTCTGTGCTAAACCTGGTTCATTTCTGTGTTTGTCATTTCCTCTTACCTCACCGTTATTATTTGTGGGGGGCTTCTATCCAGCTTTGGGGTCCCCTTCTCTGGAGGCAAGAAAGGTCTTTTGTTTTCCTCTACTAGGGGTAGCTAGATTCTCCGGCTGGAGCGTGTCATCTAGAATCAACGTAGGAATGATCCCCGGCTACTTCTAGTGTTGGCGTTAGGAGTAGATATATGGTCAACCCAGTTACCACTGCCCTATGAGCTGGATTTTTGTATTCTGCAGACTTCCACGTACCTCTGAGACCCTCGCCATTGGGGTCATAACAGTTTCTTTTTTGGGTTTCATTTTTTCCCCTTCTACTATTGAGATGGACCCAGTCAAGGTTCAGGCTATTCATGACTGGACTCAGCCTACATCTGTTAAAAGTCTTCAGAAGTTCTTGGGTTTTGCTAATTTTTACCGTCGCTTCATCACTATTTTTTCTGGTGTTGTTAAGCCTTTGACGGATTTGACCAAGAAGGGTTCTGATGTTACTAATTGGTCTCCTGCGGCTGTGGAGGCCTTTCGGGAGCTGAAGCGCCGGTTTTCCTCGGCTCCGGTCTTATGTCAGCCAGATGTCTCTCTTCCTTTCCAGGTCGAGGTTGATGCTTCTGAGATTGGAGCGGGGGCTGTTTTGTCGCAGAGAAGCTCTGATGGCTCTGTGATGAAGCCATGTGCTTTCTTTTCAAGAAAGTTTTCGCCTGCCGAGCGGAATTATGATGTCGGTAATCGGGAGTTGTTGGCTATGAAGTGGGCATTTGAGGAGTGGCGACATTGGCTCGAGGGAGCTAAGCATCGTGTGGTGGTCTTAACTGATCACAAAAATCTGATTTATCTCGAGTCGGCCAAGCGGCTGAATCCTAGACAGGCTCGTTGGTCGTTGTTTTTCTCTCGTTTTGATTTCGTGGTCTCGTACCTGCCTGGTTCGAAGAATGTGAAGGCTGATGCTCTTTCTAGGAGTTTTGTGCCTGACTCTCCTGGAGATTCTGAGCCGGCTGGTATCCTCAGAGAAGGGGTGATTTTGTCTGCCATCTCCCCAGATTTGCGACGAGTGCTGCAGGAGTTTCAGGCGGATAGACCTGACCGTTGTCCACCGGAGAGACTGTTTGTCCCAGATAGATGGACCAACAGAGTTATTTCCGAGGTTCATTCTTTGGTGTTGGCAGGCCATCCTGGAATATTTGGTACCAGAGATTTGGTGGCCAGGTCCTTTTGGTGGCCTTCCTTGTCGCAGGATGTGCGTTCCTTTGTGCAGTCTTGTGGAATTTGTGCTCGGGCTAAGCCTTGCTGTTCTTGTGCCAGTGGTTTGCTGTTACCTTTGCCTGTCCCGAAGAGGCCTTGGAAGCACATCAGTGCTATTCTGATCTCCCCTGATTATCTTCGTTTTCAGTCTCTTCTGAGAAGCTAAGTTTCTGTTTGATTATTTTTTGCTCATCAGTCTGCAATATGATTTCAGTATATGATGAGTTTAGTCCAGCTTGCTAATATGTGAGTTCTTGCTGCTGGTAAGCTCTGGGGTACGTAGTTGCTTCCCCCGCACCGTTAGTTGGTGCGGGGGCTCGAGCAATCTCTGCGTGGATATTTTGCTTAGGGTTTTCTATTGACCGCACAGCTCCCTTCCTATTTTCTGCTATCTAGTGTTAGCGGGCCTCATTTGCTATATCTATTTCATCTCTGCATTTGTGCTTTCCCCGTAACTCACCGTTAATATTTGTGGGGGGCTTTTCTATATCTTTGGGGTCATTTCTCGGAGGCAAGTAAGGACTTTACTTTCCCTCTAGGAATAGGTAGTTTCTCAGGCCGTGAAGAGACGTCTAGGATTTTCAGGTAACGTTCCACGGCTGCCTATAGTTGTTTGCGGATAGGATCAGGTTGCGGTCAATCCAGATACCACTTCCCCAGAGCTGGTCGTCGGTTTAGTTACTTAGCTAGTCAAACTTGCGATCCTTACCACTAGGATCATAACAGAGATTGTCAGGCTCCATGGGGTTCCCACGGACATTGTTTCCGATAGAGGACCACAGTTTGTGGCTCGCTTTTGGGATTTCACGCATTTTAGATTCCAGGTGGCACAGAGGAAGGTTGCAGTATGTCGTGTCCTGAAAGGGTTTCGGACCCTAGGATAATTCCTGGGTGAAAGATGAGGACTTCTCGGTCTCAAGGCTGATTAAGGCTTTTCACAGGAGATTTCCCGAATAAGGCTCGGCCAAGAGGATCTGGAGGATCCTCGTAAAAGAGGAGGTACTGTTAGAATCTATTTTGTTTTTTACCATCCACCATCTTGTTGTGGTTTCTGGTTGCTGATCTTTTTCCCCTGGTGCTGGGTTGTCTTAGGTCAGGTGAGTGTATCACCCTTTATTACCCAGCACCTGCCTCCCAGTCCTTGCTGGACAACAGTGTTATTTCGCTAGAGTTCTGGCTAGGTGCTTTGAAAGCTTTCTGTGTTTGATATTGTGCAGTTCTGGGACCCCCAGTTCTGCTATCCTTAGTTTCTGTTTTCGTTTGGTTTCTGCAGCCTTCTTGTGTTTTCTATTAGAAGGTAACCTGTTTTTATACCTAGTCCTTAGATCTTTTAGGGACCTCCTTCCCCCTGTCTATAGGTCTTTGCTTGAGATTAACCTAGGATCGTCGGTGGGTCTATTCGCTAGGAATGGCTTGCCCACTCCATCATAGGATATTAGCCTAGTCTCAGTGCAGGTTCAGTTTTTCCCCCTTCTATCCTAGTTCTGTTTTGCAGTTCCGTAACTTTATTCAGTCACTATGTGGTGGTAATATGTGGTCTGGCCATGGTGTGGCTGTATTTGTTCCTTGTATGTAGTATTATTCGGTCACTATGTGGTGGTAATATGTGGTAAGGTCATGGTGTGATGATATTTGTCCCTTGTATGTGGTATTAATGGTTGTTTTTTAAAAAATTTAAATGTATGTGACTCAGTCCCTTAAAGAAAAATACATAAAAATGTATTTATTTTTAATAGTTTAGAGTAGAGTAGGGCCCGGCAGAAAGAGTCTACCGTGTCATGGTGTCAGCTTAAAAATTATTTTGGCCAGAACAAAAGCTGCTGGTTATGAATGTGATCTGGTGTTTGATGGTAATTGTTAATATCTGATCGGTGAGGATGTGGTGGAGAAGTTTTTCCAAGAGTGGGCGGTGGGACGGTGGAGATGAAGCTGATGTTGAACCTGGGCGGAGTCTCAAGGGAACCCAACAATTTTGCCGGTATGGGGCCCCAAAATTCCTAGTGGAAACCCTGGTCTGTCTCATGAGCTGCAGACCGCAGCTTCCTGAGACTTCAGTGTGCTCACGCAAACGGCGCAATGACATTATTGCTTCATACCGCTCTGCAGGCTGGAAGAGAAAATGGAGGCTGCAGTGCTGAGAATCAGGATGAGGTGAGTATAAACTTCATTATTTTTAATATGGAGAACTGGGGCCATCATACTATATATATATATTGGGGAACTGGGGCCATATTACTACATACATGGGGAGAACTGGGGCCATCCTACTATATATATGGGAGAACTGTTGCTATTATACTATATATATGGGGATAACTGGGGCCATCATACAATATATATGGGCAACTGGTGCCATCTGACTATATTTATGGTTGGAACTGGGGCCATCACAATATATATACTATATATGTGGGGCTGTGGGCACCATCATACTATATATGTGAGGCAGTGGGATACCTTCATACTATATATAATATATAAATAAATGAAACTGTGGGGACCATCATATGGAGACTGTGGGGCCACCATATTCCATATAGGGGGCTGTAAGGACATGATACTATATATAGAGGGGATGCGGGATCATCATACTATATATAGGAAGCTGTGAGTTACATAATATCGCAATTAGAGAGATCTAGGGGACCATCATACTATATATAGGGGTTTTGGAAACATACTATTTGTGGGGAGCTATAGTATACAGTATATAGAAAACTGTAAAGCCTCATACTATATATAGGAGGCAGTGGGGGCATCATATCTTATATCCCATATCTATGTACCAGCCTGTTTTTAAAGCTGTTATCTCTGCTGCTTTAATGCAATGGCCAGAGACAAGCAGGGAAAAGGAGGGCCACCGCAACTCGAGGGCCACTGCCTTGTGATTGCCCCCAGGCTGAAAAGTGCCAGCCAGTCCCTGTCATGTTGTGATGAGTGGTGACATCAAAAAGGTTAACTCAGATCACAGCCGCTGAACTGTGGTAACCTTACTGATGCCACCATTTGTCACAGCAGTCGGGTTCTCGTGCTGAACAGCATGACACCCGGCAGTGGCTGCTGCTACACTGTATGGAGCTTCGTTCTCTGAACAGGGTTCCATACAGTGGACAAAGAAGATGGGGATAGTCATGGGACCTTCATATGGATTACGGCAGACCCTGTGGATTGCTTTTTTTGGGGGTAATAAATGGTTAAAAGAGGGAAACTGTCAGGGAGTACATTTTACAAATAAAGGACTTTTGTGTGTGTTGTTTTTTTCCTTTGACTATGGGGTTAGTAATAGGGGTGTCTGATAGATGCCTCTCCATTAGTGTTGAGCATTCCGATACCGCAAGTATCGGGTATCGGCCGATACTTGCGGGTATCGGAATTCCGATACCGAGATCCGATACTTTTGTGGTATCGGGTATCGGTATCGAAACAACATTAATGTGTAAAATTAAGAATTAAAATAAAAAATATTGCTATACTCACCTCTCCGACGCAGCCCGGACCTCACCGAGGGAACCGGCAGCGTTCTTTGCTTAAAATGCGCGCTTTTACTTCCTTCCGTGACGTCACGGCTTGTGATTGGTCGCGTGCCGCCCATGTGGCCGCGACGCGACCAATCACAGCAAGCCGTGACGTAATTTTCAGGTCCTCAATGCCTAATTCTAGGCATTCAGGAATTTAAAATTACGTTCCGGCTTGTGATTGGTCGCGTCGCGGTCACATGTGCGACGCGACCAATCACAAGCCGTGACGTCACGGGAGGCAGGAGATGCGCGCATTTTTAAAATTACGTCACGGCTTGTGATTGGTTGCGTGCGGCCCATGTGACCGCGACGTGACCAATCACAGCAAGCCGTGACGTAATTTCAGGTCCTCAATGCAGAAATAGGCATCAGGACCTGAAATTACGTCACGGCTTGCTGTGATTGGTCGCGTCGCGGTCACATGGGCGGCACGCAACCAATCACAAGCCGTGATGTAATTTTAAAAATGCGCGCATCTCCTGCCTCCCGTGACATCACGGCTTGTGATTGGTCGCGTCGCCCATCTGACCGCGACGCGACCAATCACAAGCCGGAACGTAATTTTAAATTCCTGAATGCCTAGAATTAGGCATTGAGGACCTGAAAATTACGTCACGGCTTGCTGTGATTGGCCGCGTCGCGGCCACATGGGCGGCACGCGACCAATCACAAGCCGTGACATCACGGAAGGAAGTAAAAGCGCGCATTTTAAGCAAAGAACGCTGCCGGTTCCCTCGGTGAGGTCCAGGCTGCGTCGGAGAGGTGAGTATAGCAATATTTTTTATTTTAATTCTTTCTTTTACACATTAATATGGATCCCAGGGCCTGAAGGAGAGTTTCCTCTCCTTCAGACCCTGGGAACCATCAGGGATACCTTCCAATACTTGAGTCCCATTGACTTGTATTGGTATCGGGTATCGGTATCGGATTAGATCCGATACTTTGCCGGTATCGGCCGATACTTTCCGATACCGATACTTTCAAGTATCGGACGGTATCGCTCAACACTACTCTCCATTACTAACTTTTGGGGCTTGATGTCAGCAAACTTCAGACAGTTGACATCAACCTCAAAACCATTATCTCAATTGCCAACTCACCAGAGCATACTTCAGACATTGAATTTTATGGTGAGAATGCAGGAGAGGTATTCATCTGATGACTCTTCCATGAAGGCCATATTTGTGCATGTGTCTCTGAAAAGTTGAACAATTTGCCACAACTCCAGAGTTAGGAACATTTTTCTGAAGGTCTTTTGCAGCTAACTGTATGTTCTGATTTTCCAATCTAGCAATCCTACAAGCAGATCACTAAAAATTTGTTTGGTTTTCCAGACCTTATCTTGACCTCCACTGTTCCTTTTAACTTCCATTTCTTAATTACATTTTGAGCTGAGGAAAGAGCAACTTGAAAACGCTTTGCTATCTTCTTATGCCCTCCGCCTGCTTTCTGCACCATTTTCATTTTCAGAGTTCTAGACAGCTGCTTAGATAAACTCATGGCTGCTGTTTTATGGCACAAGGTTAGAGGAGGCTGGGTATTCATAAAGTTTGGAAATTTGCATCACCTGGCCTTTCATAACGATGATAGTTAACAAGCCATAACCCTAACAGACTAATTAAGTCTGAAACCTTTGTCAAAGTTATCTGAGCATACAAATCTCCAAGGATGCTCAAACTTTTGCATTGACCAATTTTCCTTTTTGTAGTTTTCAAAATCTAAAGAATAACATATATATATATACCAGACCCCAGAAGAAGCTGGTTTGCGAAACGTGCTTTGGGGTGGGGAAGGACGCTGTGGTTGGTACACGGCAAGCATTCTCCTGATCTCTGCTTCTGGTAATATGTGTTATTTATTTCTTATTGCATACTTAGGTAGCTTCTATTGAGCCAGATAACGTGGAAATGTGTGTATGCTATATGGGATATACTTGTCTTTGACACGGGTCTTTAATATTGAGGACTACATGTTGTAACCCAGCATCTCTCTTTAGTTAGGGCACTTTTGTACTGTACAGTATTGTTCTATATATTTTTTAACAATTCATTAATAAAGCATTTGATATTTTGACTTTATTCTGGATCTCTTCGTTTGGCAATTTTAAATGTAAGTCTGAATATAGTGATTATGTTGTGTGAAGTGCCAGTCATTAATTATTCTTTGGACATTTATGAGTTTAAGATATATACAGCTCTGGCAAAAATTAAGAGACCACCACATCAAAACCCTGTCATGGGCAGCCCAATCTCCAGACCTGAACCCCATTGAAAACCTCTGAAATGTAATCAAGAGGATGATGGATAGTCATAAGTAGGGTTGAGCAACTTTTCATTTTTTGAGAGCGAGTCGGGTTTCACGAAACCCGACTTTCTCAAAAGTCGGGTCGAGTGAAATCGGCCGATCTTATTGAAAAGTCGGGGTCGGGGATCGGCCAAAACACGAAACCCAATGCATTTCAATGGGGAAGCATACTTTTTTAATATTTGCTTCAGCGCGATAATGTTGAAAAGCCGGTAATTCAATTGCCGGCTTTTCATTTCTCCTGCCTAAACCCGACATGATATGAGACATGGTTTACATACAGTAAACCATCTCATATCCCCCTTTTTTTTGCATATTCCACACTACTAATGTTAGTAGTGTGTATGTGCAAAATTTCGGCGCTGTAGCTATTAAATTTAAGGGTTAAATCGCGGAAAAAATTGGCGTGGGCTCCCGCGCAATTTTCCCTGCCAGAGCGGTAAAGCCAGTGACTGACGGCAGATATTAATAGCCAGGAGAGGGTCCATGGTTATTGGCCCCCCCGTGGCTAAAAACATCTGCCCCCAGCCACCCCAGAAAAGGCACATCTGGAAGATGCGCCTATTCTGGCACTTGGCCACTCTCTTCCCACTCCCGTGTAGCGGTGGGATATGGGGTAATGAAGGGTTAATGCCACCTTGCTATTGTAAGGTGACATTAAGCCAGATTAATAATGGAGAGGTGTCAATTATGACACCTATCCATTATTTATCCAATTGTTTGAAAGGGTTAAAAAACACACACACACACATGATTAAAAAGTATTTTAATGAAATAAACACACCGGTTGTTTTAATATTTTATTGCTCTCTCAATCCATTTGAAGACCCTCGCTTGGCAAAATAATAAACCCACAATATACATACCCTCTGATGAACTGTCACGTCCCACGAGGTAAATCCATCTGAAGGGGTTAAAATATTTTACAGGCAGGAGCCCTGCTAATGCAGCTGTGCTCGTGCCTGTAAGCCCCGGCGAATGAAGGAAATGTAGGTCAATGACCTATAGTTAACTTCAGTCGCGGTGATGCGCCCCCTGGTGGATGTCCTCATATGACCTGGAGCGTGGGAAAAAGTTCCCAGGCTGCAGTTCATGAGGACATCCAGCAGGGGGCGCATCACCGTGACTGAAGGTAACTATAGGTCATTGGCCTACATTTCCTTCATTCGCCGGGGCTTACAGGCACGAGCACAGCTGCATTAGCAGGGCTCCTGCCTGTAAAATATTTTAACGCCTTCAGATGGATTACCTCGTGGGACGTGACAGTTCATCAGAGGGTATGTATATTGTGGGTTTATTATTTTTCCAAGCGAGGGTCTTCAAATGGATTGAGAGAGCAATAAAATATTAAAACAACTGGTGTGTTTATTTCATTAAAATACTTTTTAATCATGTGTGTGTGTGTGTGTTTTTTAACCCTTTCAAACAATTGGATTAATAATGGATAGGTGTCAGAATTGACGCCTCTCCATTATTAATCTGGCTTAATGTCACCTTACAATAGCAAGGTGGCATTAACCCTTAATTACCCCATATCCCACCGCTACACGGGAGTGGGAAGAGAGTGGCCAAGTGCCAGAATAGGCGCATCTTCCAGATGTGCCTTTTCTGGGGTGGCTGGGGGCAGATGTTTTTAGCCACGGGGGGGGGGGGGGGCAATAACCATGGACCCTCTCCTGGCTATTAATATCTACCGTCAGTCACTGGCTTTACCGCTCTGGAGGAGAAAATTGCGCGGGAGCCCACGCCATTTTTTTCCGCGATTTAACCCTTAAATTTAATAGCTACAGCGCCGAAATTTTGCACATACACACTACTAACATTAGTAGTGTGGAATATGCAAAAAAAGAGGGGGATATGAGATGGTTTACTGTATGTAAACCATGTCTCATATCATGTCGGGTTTAGGCAGGAGAAATGAAAAGCCGGCAATTGAATTACCGGCTTTTCAACATTATCGCGCTGAAGTAAATATAAATATATATATGTGTCACTCTATGACATATATATATATATATATATATATATATATATATATATAAACGAAACCCGACTTTGGATTACAGATCGTGTACCGCCGACCCGATCCCAGAGTGGGATTGGGTCGGGTTTCACGAAACCCGACTTTGCTAAAAGTTGGCGACTTTTGAAAAGTGCCGATCTGTTTCGCTCAGCTCTAGTCATAAGCCATCAAACAAAGAAGAACTACTTACATTTTTGCGCCAGAAGCAGTGTGAAAGACTGGTGGAAAGCATGCCAAGACGCATGAAAGCTGTGATTAAAAATCATGGATATTCCACAAAATATTGATTTCTGAACTCTTCCTGAGTTAAAACAATAGTATTGTTGTTTCTAAATGATTATGAACTTGTTTTATTTGCATAATTTGAGTAGGGTTGAGCGAAACGGGTCGGCAATTTTCAGAAGTCGCTGACTTTTGGCAAAGTCGGGTTTCATGAAACCCGACCCGACCCCTGTGTGGGGTCGGCCATGAAGTCGGCGATCTTCTGAATCTGGAATCGGAATTCCGATACCGATTCCCGATATGTTTAAGATATCGGGAATTGGTATCGGAATTCAGATTTAAGTGTAAAATAAAGAATTAAAATAAAAAATATCGCTATACTTACCCTCTGACGGGCCCTGGTACTAACCGGGAACCTTCCTTCCTTAGAATCAGCCTTCCAGGACCCTGCGGTGACGTCACGGTGACGTCGCGGCTTGTGATTGGTCGCGCGGCCGCCCATGTGACCGCTCGCGTGACCAATCACAAGCCGCGACGTCACCGTGACGTCACCGAAGGTCCTGGAAGGGCTGATTCTTAGGAAGGAAGGCTGCTGGAACGAAGCCGAGGGTGAGTATATTCCTATTAGTTATATACTCACCCTCGGACACGCCCTGCTTCTTTCCGGCAGCCTTCCTTCCTAAGAATCAGCCCTTCCAGGACCTTCGGTGACGTCACGGTGACGTCGCGGCTTGTGATTGGTCGCGCGAGTGGTCACATGGGCGGCCGCGCGACCAATCACAAGCCGCGACGTCACCGTGACGTCACCGCAGGGTCCTGGAAGGCTGATTCTAAGGAAGGAAGGTTCCCGGTTAGTACCAGGGCCCGTCAGAGCGTAAGTATAGCGATATTTTTTATTTTAATTCTTTATTTTACACTTAAATATGGATCCCAGGGCCTGAAGGAGAGTTTCCGCTCCTTCAGACCCTGGGAACCATTGGAAACCCAATGCACTGCATTGGGTTTCGAGTTTCGGCCCCGACCCCGACTTTTTTATAGGATCGGCCGATTTCACTCGACCCGACTTTTGAAAAAGTCGGGTTTCGTGAAACCCGACCCGATCCTACAAAAGTAAAGGTCGCTCAACCCTAAATTTGAGGTCTGAAAGCACTGTTTTTTTAAATTTTGATAATTTATCTTTGTCAGAAAAAAAATAAAAAATTTATTGCTTGGAAATTTGGAGACATGTTGTCAGAAGTTTATAGAATAAAAGAACTATTTACATTTTACTCAAAAATATACCTATAAAGATAAAAATCCATCAAACTGAACATTTTGCAGTGGTTTCCTAATTTTTGCCAGAGCTGTATGTACAGTTAAGTCCATATACATTTGGACAGACACAACATTTTTCTAATTTTGGTTATAGACATTACCACAATGAATTTTAAACAAAACAATTCAGATGCAGTTGAAGTTCAGACTTCATTTGAGGATATCCACATTAAAATTGGATGAAGGGTTTAGGAGTTTCAGCTCCTTAACATGTGCCATCCCTTTTTCAAAAGGGACCAAAAGTAATTGGACAGATTAAATAATTTTAAATAAAATGTTCATTTCTAGTACTTGGTTGAAAACCCTTTGTTGGCAATGACTGCCTGAAGTCTTGAACTCATGGACATCACCAGACGCTGTGTTTCTTCCTTTTTGATGCTCTGTCAGGCCTTCACTGTTAGGGCTAGCGGAACGCACCAAGTAAATATAGATGTTTATTATTATTGATGCGTTCGCAGCCCGGGGTCCACCGTGCAGGGGAACCTGCTGCTAGTAAATGGTGGCACTATTTGGCGGTAGAGACTAGCTCTGTTACTTCACAGAGTAGCCGTGAAAGGAAAGCACTGCGCCCTGTTAGACTTCACAGGAGCACAGGCTAACTGCCCATCAGAGAGAAGTCAGTGGTCATGCATGCACACAATCTCCTCACTGGAGGTGCCGGTATTCTAAGGGCTTATTTCAGCCGGGTCCCTGAATACAATCTCACATGACCACACTGGTGCAAAGCACATAACTCAGAAAGATACTAGCGCAAGGCCGTGCGGTCATGCGCACCTTTTATAGCTGCAGCAACTACAGGACCTTCCCAAAAGGACCAATGGGAAGCTGCCACAGAACTTGAGCAACTTCAGGACCTTCCTAGAGTACCAATGGAAATAGCTGCAGTACCTGAGCATGTGACCCTTGATCCCCAATGAGAGATCTTACCCTGGGCATGCTCAGAAGGGGAAAAGTAGGACTTAGTCCCAAAGATGTCTGCTCGCCGCTGACCAGTACTGGCTACAATGGTAGAAGCTGGAAAAGCAGCAGTAAGCTTTCGCACAGTGTCAGACTGAGCATGTCCCTGGGACCGACGCCTCCGCTCAGCAGGCTCCACTGCGGCAGGAGAAGAATGGTAGACTACAGCGGAGATGGCTCGAGATTCCCCTTGTGCAGAGGCGGGAACTCGACCCCTAACATTCACGGGGTGGTTTTCAGTTGCTGTTTGTTTGTGGGCCTTTCTGTCTGAAGTTTAGTCTTTAACAAGTGAAATGCATGCTCAATTGGGTTGAGATCAGGTGACTGACTTGGCCATTCAAGAATATTCCACTTCTTTGCTTTAATAAACTCCTGGGTTGCTTTGGCTTTATGTTTTGGGTCATTGTCCATCTGTAGTATGAAACAACGACCAATCAGTTTGGCTGCATTTGGCTGGATCTGAGCACACAGTATGGCTCTGAATACCTCAGAATTCATTCGGCTGCTTCTGTCCTGTGTCACATCATCAATAAACACTAGTGACCCAGTGCCACTGGCAGCCATGCATGCCCAAGACATCACACTGCCTCCGCCATGTTTTACAGATGATGTGGTGTGCTTTGGATCATGAGCTGTGCCACTCCTTCAACATACTTCTCTCTTTCTATCATTCTGGTAGAGGTTGATCTTGGTTTCATCTGTCCAAAGAATGTTCTTTCAGAACTGTGCTGGCTTTTTTAAATGTTTTTTAGCAAAGTCCAGTCTAGCCTTTTTATTCTTGATGCTTATGAGTGGCTTACACCGTGCAGTGAACTCTCTGTATTTACTTTCATGCAGTCTACTCTTTATGGTAGATTTGGATATTGATACGCCTACCTCCTGGAGAGTGTTGTTCACTTGGTTGGCTGTTATGAAGGGGTTCTTCTTCACCATGAAGATTATTCTGCGATCATCCACCACTGTTGTCTTCCGTGGGCGCCCAGGTCTTTTTGCATTGATGAGTTCACCAGTGCTTTCTTTCTTTCTCAGGATGTACCAAACTGTAGATTTTGCCACTCCTAATATTGAAGCAATTTCTTGGATGGGTTTTTTCTGTTTTCGCAGCTTAAGTATGGCTTGTTTCACCTGCATGGAGAGCTCCTTTGACCGCATGTTTGCTTCACAGCTAAACCTTCCAAATGCAAGCACCACACCTCAAATTAACTCCAGGCCTTTTATCTGCTTAATTGAGAATGACATAACGAAGAAATTGCCCACACCTGTCCATGAAATAGCCTTGGAGTCAATTGTCCAATTACTTTTGGTCCCTTTAAAAACAGCGTGGCACATGTTAAGGAGTTGAAACTAGGGTTGAGCGACTTTCATTTTTTTAAGATCGAGTAGGGTTTTGGGAAACCCGATTTTGTCCAGAGTCGAGTCGAGTGCAGTCGGCCGATTATCGCTAAAAGTCGGGGATCGACCGAAACACGAAACCCAATGCAAGTCAATGGGGAAGCATAGTCGGCAGTGAGTGGAGGCCAGGAAAACACCTACAGTGCCCATTTTAATGCCAAAAACATCCATTCTTGTTTCTGAAGCTTGTCAATCTTAATTAACTTTATAATAATAGTTGGGCATAGGGAATTGGGGGTCATTTGGCAAAAGTTGTGGGGGGAGTAGGGCCGGCTCAAGTTTTTCGTGGGCCCAGGAAATGCGGACTACGTCACGGCGGTGTTGCAGGGAAAGGTAATTATTTAAAAGTTGCAAGTGCTGTGATCCTGAGCAAGCAGGGGGGGGGCCCACTCGTTCGCATTGCCACTGGCACAGGGCCCCTCAAAGTACGGCGGTGTGTTTGCATGGCGGGGGCGCCTCCCACCAGCAGCGACACTTTTGCGTACTCTGAGGGGCCCTGTGCCAGTGACGTCGCCAACGAGTATGCCCCCCCACCTGATGAAGGAACCTGCACTTTCATCTGCACCTTCCTCTTTGTCCCTGTGTAAGGTGGTATAACATGCGGGAAGGGGAACCTTACTTTCAGCAGGGACAGATTCTGGCTGTGTAGAGTACAAGGGGAATGTAGTGGTCTCGGTCAATGTACCAGCAGACTCATTTAGCAGTGGCTGGGCAATGGGCAGGATGAGGAGGAAACAGATATAGGGCCAAAGAATAAAGTAGGCTACATGCAGTTCAAAATTGGTAACAGGACTAAACAGGCGGCATTGCTTTGTTCAGTGGAGTAGCAAACCCAAGAGCAGCAGACACTGTTTCAAGGGCCTAACCACACTAGTAGGCCAAATGCAGTTTAATATCTGATAGTATAGGGCGAAAGCCAGAATGTGGAAGCTCAGCTTTGTTCAGTTGAGGACAACACCAGGGAGGGGCAGACACCTTTAGTAGGCCGGAAAAGCCTATTGCATTTTTTAAAATGGTAATTTGGAGCAGAAGGTTGAAGCTCAGCTTTATTTAGTTGAGGGCAACACCAGGGAGGGGCAGAAGCCGTTAGTAGGCCCTAACCACCATTTTTTTTTTAAAACCACTTAATGAGAGCCGGAAGGTTGAAGCTCAGCTTTATTTAGTTGAGGACAACACCAGGGAGGGGCAGAAGCCGTTAGTAGGCCCTAACCACCATTTTTTTTTTTTAAAACCACATAATGAGAGCCGGAAGGTTGAAGCTCAGCTTTATTTAGTTGAGGACAACACCAGGGAGGGGCAGAAGCCGTTAGTAGGCCCTAACCACCTTTTTTTTTTTAAAACCACATAATGAGAGCCGGAAGGTTGAAGCTCAGCTTTATTTAGTTGAGGACAACACCAGGGAGGGGCAGAAGCCGTTAGTAGG
Organism: Ranitomeya variabilis; assembly: GCF_051348905.1. Taxonomy (NCBI): domain Eukaryota; kingdom Metazoa; phylum Chordata; class Amphibia; order Anura; family Dendrobatidae; genus Ranitomeya; species Ranitomeya variabilis. Next base: position 396,403,538 of record NC_135234.1, read on the forward strand.
CCCTAACCACCTTTTTTTTTTTTAAAACCACATAATGAGAGCCGGAAGGTTGAAGCTCAGCTTTATTTAGTTGAGGACAACACCAGGGAGGGGCAGAAGCCGTTAGTAGGCCCTAACCACCATTTTTTTTTTTAAAACCACATAATGAGAGCCGGAAGGTTGAAGCTCAGCTTTATTTAGTTGAGGACAACACCAGGGAGGGGCAGAAGCCGTTAGTAGGCCCTAACCACCTTTTTTTTTTTTAAAACCACATAATGAGAGCCGGAAGGTTGAAGCTCAGCTTTATTTAGTTGAGGACAACACCAGGGAGGGGCAGAAGCCGTTAGTAGGCCCTAACCACCTTTTTTTTTTTTAAAACCACATAATGAGAGCCGGAAGGTTGAAGCTCAGCTTTATTTAGTTGAGGACAACACCAGGGAGGGGCAGAAGCCGTTAGTAGGCCCTAACCACCATTTTTTTTTTTAAAACCACATAATGAGAGCCGGAAGGTTGAAGCTCAGCTTTATTTAGTTGAGGACAACACCAGGGAGGGGCAGAAGCCGTTAGTAGGCCCTAACCACCATTTTTTTTTTTAAAACCACATAATGAGAGCCGGAAGGTTGAAGCTCAGCTTTATTTAGTTGAGGACAACACCAGGGAGGGGCAGAAGCCGTTAGTAGGCCCTAACCACCTTTTTTTTTTTTAAAACCACATAATGAGAGCCGGAAGGTTGAAGCTCAGCTTTATTTAGTTGAGGACAACACCAGGGAGGGGCAGAAGCCGTTAGTAGGCCCTAACCACCATTTTTTTTTTTAAAACCACATAATGAGAGCCGGAAGGTTGAAGCTCAGCTTTATTTAGTTGAGGACAACACCAGGGAGGGGCAGAAGCCGTTAGTAGGCCCTAACCACCTTTTTTTTTTTTAAAACCACATAATGAGAGCCGGAAGGTTGAAGCTCAGCTTTATTTAGTTGAGGACAACACCAGGGAGGGGCAGAAGCCGTTAGTAGGCCCTAACCACCTTTTTTTTTTTTAAAACCACATAATGAGAGCCGGAAGGTTGAAGCTCAGCTTTATTTAGTTGAGGACAACACCAGGGAGGGGCAGAAGCCGTTAGTAGGCCCTAACCACCTTTTTTTTTTTTAAAACCACATAATGAGAGCCGGAAGGTTGAAGCTCAGCTTTATTTAGTTGAGGACAACACCAGGGAGGGGCAGAAGCCGTTAGTAGGCCCTAACCACCTTTTTTTTTTTTAAAACCACATAATGAGAGCCGGAAGGTTGAAGCTCAGCTTTATTTAGTTGAGGACAACACCAGGGAGGGGCACACAGACAGACTCCTTTAGTAGGCCTGAAAAGCCTATTGCATTTTTCAAAATGGTAATTTGGAGCAGAAGGTTGAAGCTCAGCTTTATTTAGTTGAGGGCAACACCAGGGAGGGGCAGAAGCCGTTAGTAGGCCCTAACCAAAGTTGAAGGCCAAATGCAGTTTAATTTCTGATACTATAGGCCGAAAGCCAGAAGGTGGAAGTTCCGATTTAGACAGTGGAGCACAATTTGAATTAGGGACTGCAGACAGACTTAGTAGGCTGTCCCCTGTGGACCATGCATCCACCACATTAACCCATTGCGCCGTAATGGACACGTAATCTTCCGTGGCCATGCCTACAGGTCCATGCGTCTGTTGTCAGGTGCACCTTTGTACTCACAGATTGCCAGAGTGCATGGACAATGCGGTCTTCTACATGCTGGTGGAGGGTTGGGATGGCTTTTCTCGCAAAAGAAGTGTCGACTGGTTAGCTTGTAGCGTGGTACAGCGTAGTCCATCATGGCCTTATTAATAGTAAATAAAATATATAACTAGGCTCTATGAACTTTTAAATAGGTTCCAGGGGTACACGGGCAGCATTGGTGTGGTCAGTGGAGGAGTATTGCAAGTAGGGGCTGCAGACAGGCTATCAAAGGCCTAAAATAACAAACAGTAGGCAGTCATGGCAGTTTTACATCGGTTACATGGATACACAGGCAGGCACTCCAGGCAGCATTGTGGTCAGTGGAGGAGTATTGCAAGTAGGGGCCGCAGACAGGCTATCAAAGGCCTAAAATAACAAACAATAGGCTCATTGCAGTTTTACAGCGGTTACATGGATAGACGGGCAGGCAGCTTGGTGGTGGTGAGTGGAGGAGTATTTAAAGTAGGGACCGCAGACAGGCTTCAAAGGCCTAACATAAGAAAATGGGCTGGCTGTAGGCACTTTATAATTGGTTCCAGGGGTACACGGGCAGCAGTGGTCTGGTCAGTGGAGGAGTATTTAAAGTAGGGACCGCAGACAGGCTTCAAAGGCCTAACATAAGAAAATGGGCTGGCTGTAGGCACTTTATAATTGGTTCCAGGGGTACACGGGCAGCAGTGGTCTGGTCAGTGGAGGAGTATTTAAAGTAGGGACCGCAGACAGGCTATCAAAGGCCTAACATAACAAACAATAGGCTCATGATGGCAGTTTCACAGCGGTTACATGGATACACGGGCAGGCAGCTTGGTGGTGAGTGGAGGAGTATTTAAAGTAGGGACCGCAGACAGGCTATCAAAGGCCTAAAATAACAAACAATAGGCTCATGGCAGTTTCACAGCGGTTACATGGATACACGGGCAGGCAGCTTGGTGGTGGTGAGTGGAGGAGTATTTAAAGTAGGGACCGCAGACAGGCTTCAAAGGCCTAACATAAGAAAATGGGCTGGCTGTAGGCACTTTATAATTGGTTCCAGGGGTACACGGGCAGCAGTGGTCTGGTCAGTGGAGGAGTATTTAAAGTAGGGACCGCAGACAGGCTTCAAAGGCCTAACATAAGAAAATGGGCTGGCTGTAGGCACTTTATAATTGGTTCCAGGGGTACACGGGCAGCAGTGGTCTGGTCAGTGGAGGAGTATTTAAAGTAGGGACCGCAGACAGGCTATCAAAGGCCTAACATAACAAACAATAGGCTCATGGCAGTTTCACAGCGGTTACATGGATACACGGGCAGGCAGCTTGGTGGTGAGTGGAGGAGTATTTAAAGTAGGGACCGCACACAGGCTATCAAAGGCCTAAAATAACAAACAATAGGCTCATGGCAGTTTCACAGCGGTTACATGGATACACGGGCAGGCAGCTTGGTGGTGAGTGGAGGAGTATTTAAAGTAGGGACCGCACACAGGCTATCAAAGGCCTAAAATAACAAACAATAGGCTCATGGCAGTTTCACAGCGGTTACATGGATACACGGGCAGGCAGCTTGGTGGTGGTGAGTGGAGGAGTATTTAAAGTAGGGACCGCAGACAGGCTTCAAAGGCCTAACATAAGAAAATGGGCTGGCTGTAGGCACTTTATAATTGGTTCCAGGGGTACACGGGCAGCAGTGGTCTGGTCAGTGGAGGAGTATTTAAAGTAGGGACCGCAGACAGGCTATCAAAGGCCTAACATAACAAACAATAGGCTCATGATGGCAGTTTCACAGCGGTTACATGGATACACGGGCAGGCAGCTTGGTGGTGAGTGGAGGAGTATTTAAAGTAGGGACCGCAGACAGGCTATCAAAGGCCTAACATAAGAAAATGGGCTGGCTGTAGGCACTTTATAATTGGTTCCAGGGGTACACGGGCAGCAGTGGTCTGGTCAGTGGAGGAGTATTTAAAGTAGGGACCGCAGACAGGCTATCAAAGGCCTAACATAACAAACAATAGGCTCATGATGGCAGTTTCACAGCGGTTACATGGATACACGGGCAGGCAGCTTGGTGGTGAGTGGAGGAGTATTTAAAGTAGGGACCGCAGACAGGCTATCAAAGGCCTAAAATAACAAACAATAGGCTCATGGCAGTTTCACAGCGGTTACATGGATACACGGGCAGGCAGCTTGGTGGTGGTGAGTGGAGGAGTATTTAAAGTAGGGACCGCAGACAGGCTTCAAAGGCCTAACATAAGAAAATGGGCTGGCTGTAGGCACTTTATAATTGGTTCCAGGGGTACACGGGCAGCAGTGGTCTGGTCAGTGGAGGAGTATTTAAAGTAGGGACCGCAGACAGGCTATCAAAGGCCTAAAATAACAAACAATAGGCTCATGGCAGTTTTACAGCGGTTACATGGATACACAGGCAGCTTGGTGGTGAGTGGAGGAGTATTTAAAGTAGGGACCGCAGACAGGCTATCAAAGGCCTAAAATAACAAACAATAGGCTCATGGCAGTTTCACAGCGGTTACATGGATACACGGGCAGGCAGCTTGGTGGTGGTGAGTGGAGGAGTATTTAAAGTAGGGACCGCAGAAAGGCTTCAAAGGCCTAACATAAGAAAATGGGCTGGCTGTAGGCACTTTATAATTGGTTCCAGGGGTACACGGGCAGCAGTGGTCTGGTCAGTGGAGGAGTATTTAAAGTAGGGACCGCAGACAGGCTTCAAAGGCCTAACATAAGAAAATGGGCTGGCTGTAGGCACTTTATAATTGGTTCCAGGGGTACACGGGCAGCAGTGGTCTGGTCAGTGGAGGAGTATTTAAAGTAGGGACCGCAGACAGGCTATCAAAGGCCTAACATAACAAACAATAGGCTCATGGCAGTTTCACAGCGGTTACATGGATACACGGGCAGGCAGCTTGGTGGTCAGTGGAGGAGTATTTAAAGTAGGGACCGCAGACAGGCTATCAAAGGCCTAAAATAACAAACAATAGGCTCATGGCAGTTTTACAGCGGTTACATGGATACACAGGCAGCTTGGTGGTGAGTGGAGGAGTAGTGCAAGGAGTGTCTGTCCCAGTACTCCCAAAATATAAATAGATGTTAATGTCTCGCAAAACAACCAAAACAAAAAAAAAAGGTGGCATACTTAGGTACAGGGGTGGGCTCATCTACTGAGTTTCTGACATTGTAATTTGGCAGTAACTATTTAATGGTGCCAATATAGGACACAGACACAGACTACTTTAAGTTGCATCATAGATGTCTACAAATTTGTATTGTCAGTGCCAGACATTGAATGATGTCAGCGAATAGACTAAAGATTGGTGGAGCTGTGCGACATAATTTTGCACGTGGTAGAGCACATTTTGAGCTGGGGTAGGGGGGAACTCTCTTGAGGCCGGCGGGACCGCCCCAGGGCCCCTCATGTTACAACGGTGTGTCTGACGTTGGGTGCGCACCACCACCGCCAGAGACACTACATTGTACTATGAGGGACCCAGTAGCAATGCCGTCAACCAAAAGCGAGCACACCCACCTCTTCAGACAAACAGCAGTCTCACGGGTGCTTGCGCCAAGTCGCGATACCACGGCCCCGTGTGGGGAGTTTTGCCATTTAGGGAGGTGTAAACATGTCGTATGCTGTACAATCAGCTGCAGCAAATTAGACATTAGAAAAGTAATTCACAGGCAAGAGCTTTTCATAGGAAAGCTAGGTGTCGGCCGGGCAAGGTGGGGCAAAAGATTTCGAAATCCAGTTGTGGTTCATTTTAATGAATGTTAGATCGTCAACATTTTGGGTAGCCAGACGAGTCCTTTTTTCGGTTAATATTGAACCTGCAGCACTGAATACTCTTTCTGATAGGACACTTGCTGCCGGGCAAGCAAGCTCCTGCAATGCATATTCTGCCAATTCTGGCCAGGTGTCTAATTTGGAGGCCCAGTAATCAAATGGGAATGACGGTTGAGGGAGAACATCGATAAGGGATGAAAAATAGTTAGTAACCATACTGGACAAATGTTGTCTCCTGTCACTTTCAATTGATGCAGCAGTACCTGTCCTGTCTGCGGTCATAGCAAAATCACTCCACAACCTGGTCAGAAAACCCCTCTGTCCAACGCCACTTCTGATGTGTGCACCCCTAACACTCCTAGTCTGCTGCCCCCTGGAGCTTGTGTGAGAACGATCACGTGCGCTGTGTGCTGGGAATGCCTGAAGCAAACGGTCAACAAGAGTTGATTGTTTGGTTGCTAATATTAGTTCCAAGTTCTCATGTGGCATAATATTTTGCAATTTGCCTTTATAGCGTGGATCAAGGAGGCAGGCCAACCAGTAATCGTCATCGTTCATCATTTTCGTAATGCGTGTGTCCCTTTTTAGGATACGTAAGGCATAATCCGCCATGTGGGCCAAAGTTCCAGTTGTCAAATCTCCGGTTGTGATTGGTTGAGGGGCAGTTGCAGGCAAATCTACGTCACTTGTGTCCCTCAAAAAACCAGAACCCGGCCGTGACACGCAACCAATTTCCTGTGCCCCCGTGAAAGTTTCCGCATTAAAAATATACTCATCCCCATCATCCTCCTCGTCCTCCACCTCCTCTTCGCCCGCTACCTCGTCCTGTACACTGCCCTGACCAGACAATGGCTGACTGTCATCAAGGCTTCCCTCTTCCTCTGGTGCAGACGCCTGCTCCTTTATGTGCGTCAAACTTTGCATCAGCAGACGCATTAGGGGGATGCTCATGCTTATTACGGCGTTGTCTGCACTAACCAGCCGTGTGCATTCCTCAAAACACTGAAGGACTTGACACATGTCTTGTATCTTCGACCACTGCACACCTGACAACTCCATGTCTGCCATCCTACTGCCTGCCCGTGTATCCTCCCACAAATAAATAACAGCACGCCTCTGTTCGCACAGTCTCTGAAGCATGTGCAGTGTTGAGTTCCACCTTGTTGCAACGTCTATGATTAGGCGATGCTGGGGAAGGTTCAAAGACCGCTGATAGGTCTGCATACGGCTGGCGTGTACAGGCGAACGTCGGATATGTGAGCAAAGTGCACGCACTTTGAGGAGCAGGTCGGAGAACCCAGGATAAGTTTTCAATAAGCACTGCACCACCAGGTTTAAGGTGTGAGCCAGGCAAGGAATGTGTTTCAGTTGGGAAAGGGAGATGGCAGCCATGAAATTCCTTCCGTTATCACTCACTACCTTGCCTGCCTCAAGATCTACTGTGCCCAGCCACGACTGCGTTTCTTGTTGCAAGAACTCGGACAGAACTTCCGCGGTGTGTCTGTTGTCGCCCAAACACTTCATAGCCAATACAGCCTGCTGACGCTTGGCAGTAGCTGGCCCATAATGGGACAACTGGTGTGCAACAGTGTCATCTGCCGATGGAGTGGTTGGCCGACTGCGTTCTGTGGAAGAGCTGTAGCTTCTGCAGGAGGACGAGGAGGAGGAGGAGGGGGTGCGAACGCCTACAGCCAACTGTTTCCTAGACCGTGGGCTAGGCACAACTGTCCCTAAATTGATGTCGCCTGTGGACCCTGCATCCACCACATTCACCCAGTGTGCCGTGATGGACACATAACGTCCCTGGCCATGCCTACTGGTCCATGCATCTGTAGTCAGGTGCACCTTTGTACTCACAGATTGCCTAAGTGCATGGACGATGCGCTGTTTAACATGCTGGTGCAGGGCTGGGATGGCTTTTCTGGAAAAAAAGTGTCGACTAGGTAGCTCGTATCGTGGTTCAGCGTACTCCATCAGGGCTTTAAAAGCTTCGCTTTCAACTAAACGGTAGGGCATCATCTCTAACGAGATTAGTCTAGCTATGTGGGCGTTAAAACCCTGTGTACGCGGATGCGAGGATAAGTACTTCCTTTTTCTAACCAGAGTCTCATGTAGGGTGAGCTGGACTGGAGAGCAGGAGATCGTGGAACTTTCGGGTGTGCCGGTGTACATGGCAGACTGAGAGACGGTTGGAGACGGTATTGTTTCCGCCGGTGCCCTAGATGCAATATTTCCTCCTACTAAACTGGTGATTCCCTGACCCTGACTGCTTTTGGCTGGCAAAGAAACCTGCACAGATACTGCCGGTGGTGCGGAAAATGGTGGCCTTACAGTGACGGAAGGGATGTTGCGTTGCTGACTAGCTTCATTGGCCGAGGGTGCTACAACCTTAAGGGACGTTTGGTAGTTAGTCCAGGCTTGAAAATGCATGGTGGTTAAGTGTCTATGCATGCAACTAGTATTTAGACTTTTCAGATTCTGACCTCTGCTTAAGCTAGTTGAACATTTTTGACAGATGACTTTGCGCTGATCAGTTGGATGTTGTTTAAAAAAATGCCAGACTGCACTCTTCCTAGACTCGGATCCCTTTTCAGGGATTGCAGACTGAGCTTTAACCGGATGGCCACGCTGTCCTCCAACAGGTTTTGGCTTTGACACGCGTTTTGGGCCAGATACGGGCCCGGCAGATGGAACCTGTTGCGATGTTGATGCCTGCTGCGGCCCCTCCTCCACCTCCGCTTCTGAACTACTGCCGCCTGCACCCTGTTCCCCCAATGGCTGCCAATCGGGGTCAATAACTGGGTCATCTATTACCTCCTCTTCGAGCTCGTGTGCAACTTCGTCTGTGTCACTGTGTCGGTCGGTGGTATAGCGTTCGTGGCGGGGCAACATAGTCTCATCAGGGTCTGATTGTGGATCTGTACCCTGAGAGGGCAATGTGGTGGTCTGAGTCAAAGGAGCAGCATAGTACTCTGGCTGTGGCTGTGCATCAGTGCACTCCATGTCAGAATCTACTTGTAATGGGCATGGCCTGTTAAATGTTTCACTTTCTAAGCCAGGGACGGTATGTGTAAAGAGCTCCATGGAGTGACCCGTTGTGTCGCCTGCTGCATCCTTCTCTCTTGTTGTAGTTTTTGCTGAGGAGGACAAGGAAGCGACTTGTCCCTGACCGTGAACATCCACAAGCGACGCGCTGCTTTTACATTTACCAGTTTCGGAAGAGGAGGCAAAAGAGCTAGAGGCTGAGTCTGCAATGTAAGCCAAAACTTGCTGTTGCTGCTCAGCCTTTAAAAGCGGTTTTCCTACTCCCAGAAAAGAGAGCGTTCGAGGCCTTGTGTAGCCTGACGACGAAACTGGCTCCACAGCTCCAGACTTAGGTGGAATATTTTTATCCCCACGACCACCTGATGCTCCACTACCACTACCATCATTACCAGCTGACAATGAACGCCCACGACGACCTCTTGCACCAGACTTCCTCATTGTTTAAAAATCGTAACCAAACTAACTTTATTTGTTGCTGTCAAACAACTTACACGGTGAGCTATAACTTCAGTATGATTTCAATATCCCTTAACAGGTTGGTGAGACCACAAGGAAAATCAGGCACAATGTTACACACTCTGTTTTCTGTGACACCAAATCACAGAGATGACACACACGCAGGACTGTCACTCAAGCACTAATGTCAATATTAATCTCCCACCTAATTTATTTATTTTTTTTTCTCTGTGAGACTTTAGAAACCAAATAATATTTAAAAAAAAAACAAAAAAACAAGGCTTTCTATGGCCCACTGAATGAGAGATGGCACGCACAGGAGTGGCACACAAGCCCTGACTGAGGCCAATATTTTTCTCCCACTGATTGATGTAGTGTTTTTGTGTTGAGGTTGATTTTAAAACACAAATGAAGGAAAAAAATAAAAAGGCTTTCTATGGCCCACAATTAGAGAGAGAGGTGGCACACCCAGGAGTCAAGACTGGCACACAAGCTGAAATGGCAATATTACTCTCCCACTGTTTTTTTATGTATTTTTTTTTTATTTTCAGGGAGACTTTAGAAACCAAATAATATTTAAAAAAAAAAAAAAAAACAAGGCTTTCTATGGCCCACTGAATGAGAGGGACAGAGGTGGCACACCCAGGAGTCAAGACTGGCACACAAGCTGAAATGGCAATATTACTCTCCCACTGTTTTTTTATGTATTTTTTTTTTTTATTTTCAGGGAGACTTTAGAAACCAAATAATATTAAAAAAACCAAAAAATAAATAGGCTTTCTATGGCCCACTGAATGAAAGGGAGAGAGGTGGCACACCCAGGAGTCAAGACTGGCACACAAGCTGAAAGGGCAATATTACTCTCCCACTGTTTTTTTATGTATTTTTTTTTTTTATTTTCAGGGAGACTTTAGAAACCAAATAATATTAAAAAAACCAAAAAATAAATAGGCTTTCTATGGCCCACAATTAGAGAGAGAGGTGGCACACCCAGGAGTCAAGACTGGCACACAAGCTGAAATGGCAATATTACTCTCCCACTGTTTTTTTATGTTTTTTTTTTTTATTTTCAGGGAGACTTTAGAAACCAAATAATATTAAAAAAAAAACAAAAAAACAAGGCTTTCTATGGCCCACTGAATGAGAGGGAGAGAGGTGGCACACCCAGGAGTCAAGACTGGCACACAAGCTGAAATGGCAATATTACTCTCCCACTGTTTTTTTATGTATTTTTTTTTTTTATTTTCAGGGAGACTTTAGAAACCAAATAATATTAAAAAAACCAAAAAATAAATAGGCTTTCTATGGCCCACTGAATGAAAGGGAGAGAGGTGGCACACCCAGGAGTCAAGACTGGCACACAAGCTGAAAGGGCAATATTACTCTCCCACTGTTTTTTTATGTTTTTTTTTTTTTTTCAGGGAGACTTTAGAAACCAAATAATATTAAAAAAAAAAAAAAAAAAAAAAAATAGGCTTGCTATAGCCCACTGAATGAGAGATAGCACACACAGCAGTGGCACACAAGCCCTGACTGAGGCCAATATTTTTCTCCCACTGATTGATGTAGTGTTTTTGTGTTGAGGTAGATTTTAGAACACAAATCACGGAAAAAATAAATAGGCTTTCTATGGCCCACTGAATGAAAGGGAGAGAGGTGGCACACCCAGGAGTCAAGACTGGCACACAAGCTGAAAGGGCAATATTACTCTCCCACTGTTTTTTTATGTATTTTTTGTTTTTTCAGGGAGACTTTAGAAACCCAATAATATTTAAAAAAAAAAATAAATAGGCTTTCTATGGCCCACTGAATGAGAGGGAGAGAGGTGGCACACCCAGGAGTCAAGACTGGCACACAAGCTGAAAGGGCAATATTATTCTCCCACTGTTTTTTTAGGTTTTTTTTTTTTTTTTCAGGGAGAATTAGAAACCAAATAATATTAAAAAAAAAAAAAAAAATAGGCTTGCTATAGCCCACTGAATGAGAGATAGCACACACAGCAGTGGCACACAAGCCCTGACTGAGGCCAATATTTTTCTCCCACTGATTGATGTACTGTTTTTGTGTTGAGGTAGATTTTAGAACACAAATCACGGAAAAAATAAATAGGCTTTCTATGGCCCACTCAGTGAGAGATGGCACACACAGGGATGGCACTGTAGCAGAAATGCCAATCTTAATCTCCCACAAAAAAAAAAAAAAAAAAAAAAAAAAACTGTCCTACAATTACTATCTCCCTGCAGTAATGTAAGCCAGGTATGGCAGGCAGCAATAGGAGTGGACTGATGCACAAATTAAATAAAAAGTGTGGAAAAACAGAAAAGATAGCTGTGCAGAAAGGAAGGAACAAGAGGATATGTGCTTTGAAAAAAGCAGTTGGTTTCCACAGTGGCGTACACACAGCAATACAGCTATCACGGAGCCTTCTAGGGCAGCCCAATGAGCTACAGCGCTGAGGGGAAAAAAAAAAAAAAATAGCTTCCACAGTCCCTGCACACCGAAGGTGGTGTTGGACAGTGGAAATCGCTGCAGCACAAGCGGTTTGGTGGTTAGTGGACCCTGCCTAACGCTCTCCCTGCTTCTGATGAAGCGGCAGCAACCTGTCCCTAAGCTCAGATCAGCAGCAGTAAGATGGCGGTCGGCGGGAACGCCCCTTTATAGCCCCTGTGACGCCGCAGACAGCAAGCCAATCACTGCAATGCCCTTCTCTAAGATGGTGGGGACCAGGATCTATGTCATCACGCTGCCCACACTCTGCGTTCACCTTCATTGGCTGAGAAATGGCGCTTTTCGCGTCATTGAAACGCGACTTTGGCGCGAAAGTCGCGTACCGCATGGCCGACAAGCACAGGGGTCGGATCGGGTTTCATGAGACGCCGACTTAGCCAAAAGTCGGCGACTTTTGAAAATGATCGACCCGTTTCGCTCAACCCTAGTTGAAACTCCTAAACCCTTCATCCAATTTTAATGTTGATACCCTCCAAAGAAAGCTGAAAGTCTGAACTTCAACTGCATCTGAATTGTTTTGTTTAAAATTCATTGTGGTAATGTCTATAACCAAAATTAGAAAAATGTTGTCTCTGTCCAAATATATATGGACTTAACTGTATATATCCAGCATATACAGTACAGACCAAAAGTTTGGACACACCTTCTCGTTTCAAGATTTTTCTGTATTTTCATGACTGAAGGCACACTGAAGGCATCAAAACTATGAATTAACACATGTGGAATTATATATTTAACAAAAAAGTTTAAAGCAACTGAAATTATGTCTTATGTTCTAGGTTCTTCAAAGTAGCCACCTTTTGCTTTGATGACAGCTTTGCACACTCTTGGCGAGCTTCAAGAGGTAGTCACCGGGAATGATGTTCCAACAATCTTGAAGGAGTTCCCAGAGATGCTTAGCACTTGTTGGCCCTTTTGCCTTCACTCTGCGGTCCAGCTCACCCAAACCATCTCGATTTGGTTCAGGTCTGGTGACTGTGAAGGTCAGGTCATCTGGTGTAGCACCCCATCACTCTCCTTCTTGGTCAAATAGCCCTTACACAGCTTGGAGGTGTGTTTGGGTTCACTGTCCTGTTGAAAAATAAATGATTGTCCAACTAAATGCAAACTGTATGGAATAGCATGCCACTGCAAGATGCTGTGGTAGCCATGCTGGTTCAGTATGACTTCAATTTTGAATAAATCCCCAACAGTGTCACCAACAAAGCACCCCCACACCATCACACCTCCTCCTCCATGCTTCACGGTGGGAACCAGGCATGTAGAGTCCATCCGTTCACCTTTTCTGCGTCACACAAAGACACGGTGGTTGGAACCAAAGATCTCAAATTTGGACTCATCAGACCAAAGCACAGATTTCCACTGGTCTAATGTCCATTCCTTGTGTTCTTTAGCCCAAACAAGTCTCTTCTGATTGTTGCCTGTCCTTAGCAGTGGTTTCCTAGCAGCTATTTTACCATGAAGGCCTGCTGCACAAAGTCTCCTCTTAACAGTTGTTGTAGAGATGTGTCTGCTGCTAGAACTCTGTGTGGCATTGACCTGGTCTCTAATCTGAGCTGCTGTTAACCTGCAATTTCTGAGGCTGGTGACTTGGATAAACTTATCCTCAGAAGCAAAGGTGACTCTTGGTCTTCCTTTCCTGGGGCAGTCCTCATGTGAGCCAGTTTCTTTGAAGTGCTTAATTGTTTTTGTAACTGCACTTGGGGACACTTTCAAAGTTTTCCCAATTTTTCAGACTCACTGACCTTCATTTCTTAAAGTAATGATGGCCACTCATTTTTCATTACTTACCTGCTTTTTTCTTGCCATAATACAAATTCTAACAGTCTGTTCAGTAGGACTATCAGCTGTGTATCCACCACACTTATGCACAACACAACTGATGGTCCCAACCCCATTTATAAGGCAAGAAATCCCACTTATTAAACCTGACAGGGCACACCTGTGAAGTGAAAACCATTCCCGGTGACTACCTCTTGAAGCTCTTCAAGAGAATGCCAAGAGTGTGCAAAGCAGTCATCAAAGCAAAAAGGTGGCTACTTTGAAGAACCTAGAATATAAGACTTAATTTCAGCTGTAATCACAGCAAAAGGTGGTGCAACAAAGTATTAAGTTAAAGGGACCATATAATATTGCACGCCCCACTTCTCAGTTTCTGATTTTCCACAAAAATTTAAAATAACCTCATCAAGAGAATGCCAAGAGTGTGCAAAGCAGTCATCAAAGCAAAAGGTGAAGAACCTAGAATACAAGACATATTTTCAGTTGTTTCACACTTTTTTGTTAAGTATATAATTCCACATGTGTTAATTCATAGTTTTTATGCCTTCAGTGTGAATGTACATTTTTCAAAGTCATGAAAATACTGAAAAATCTTTAAATGAGAAGGTGTGTCCAAACTTTTGGTCTGTACTGTACATATCCAGCATATACATATACATTTTCTTTGCAATTAAGGCAAAAATAAATATAAATAAATAAATAAATATATATATATATATATATATATATATATATATATATATATATATATACACACACACATATACAGTGTCATTCGAAAGTATTCGGCTCCCTGGAACTTTTCAACCTTTTCCCACATATCATGCTTCAAACATAAAGATACCAAATGTAAATTTTTGGTGAAGAATCAAAAACAAGTGGAACACAATTGTGAGGTTGAACAAAATTTATTGGTTACTTTAAATTTTTGTGGAAATTCAAAAACTGAAAAGTGGGGCGTGTAATATTATTCGGCCCCTTTACTTTCAGTGCAGCAAACTCACTCCAGAAGTTCATTGTGGATCTCTGAATGATCCAATGTTGTCCTAAATGCCTAATGATGATAACTATAATCCACCTGTGTGTAATCAAGTCTCAATATAAATTCATCTGCTCTGTGATAGTCTCAGGGTTGTGTTTGAAGCACAGAGAGCATCATGAAGACCAAGGAACACAACAGGCAGGTCCGCGATACTGTTGTGGAGAAGTTTAAAGCCAGATTTGGATACAAAATGATTTCCAAAACTTTAAACATCCCATGGAGCTGGACTGGCTCAAATTAAGGGGCTTTATCTGATCGTTTGGGCCTTGGGGTCCTCTGGGAGGGTTATTGGAACGTCATCTTCATTTTTGCACAATGCTGTAAATTGTGGCGGCTCACGACAGGTCTCTAAAGGTTGGAAGGGAGGGGGGGTGGAGTTAGGGTTGGGGTTAAATGTTCTAAAAAAACTATACATGTTTAATATAAACAGTAATGCAATATACTTGTACTGTATTATCCTTACTGTTCAATAAAAATTATCTGATTAAAAAAACATCCCATGGAGCACTGTGCAAGCGATCATATTGAAATGGAAGGAGTATCATACCACTGCAAATCTACCAAGACCCGGCGTCCCTCTAAACTTTCATCTCAAACAAGGAGAAGACTGATCAGAGATGCAGCCAAGAGGCCCTTGATCAGTCTGGATGAACTGCAGAGATCTACAGCTGAGGTGGGACAGTCTGTCCATAGGACAACAATCAGTCGTACACTGCACAAATCTGGCCTTTATGGAAGAGTGGCAAGAAGAAAGCCATTTCTCTTAGATATCCATAAAAAGCGTTGTTTAAAGTTTGCAGCAAACCACCTGGGAGACACACCAAACATGTGAAAGAAGGTGCTCTGGTCAGATGAAACCAAAATCGGACTTTTTGGCAACAATGCCAACACAGCTCATCACCCTGAACACACCATCCCCACTGTCAAACATGGTGGTGGCAGCATCATGGTTTGGGCCTGCTTTTCTTCAGCAGGGACAGTGAAGATGGTTAAAATTGCTGGGAAGATGGATGGAGCTAGTGATGAGCGAACGTGTTCACTCGAACCTGGTGTTCGATCGGACATTAGGGCGTTCGAAGGTGTTCGGTATTCGGCCGAACATCTCGCGGTACTCGAGTGAAATCTCGTTTTTGTTTTTCTCATTTTTGGCGGTTTTTCAAGGAGCCAATCATGTTAGGTGAGCCTTCTAAGCTACTAGCATGACGTAGGGACATGTACAAGACGAGAGCAGTGAGTGGCTGGCCAGATCAGGTGACCTGACCAGCCAATAGACTGCTTTCATTATGTTCGGCGCTTTCAGCCATTTGCAGTGTGAAAGAGCATAGGGACAGACGTGCTGGGGGGACTGGGAATTGATAGGGACTAGAGCAGGGACAAAGACCAGAATTAATCAGGCAGGCAGGGTGCAGAAATCAACAGCCCTTGTCAGGGCTAATCTACGTTTACTACTACTAGTCCTCTCTTGTATTTGCTGGCTAGCTGTGTGGCAGCTGGGACCAGGAGTGCAGCGGCCGCCATCTTAGCTGCGCACTCACTGTCTCAGTGCCAAGTCTCAATCTCAGTCTCCAAGTCAATCTTTATAGGCATTAGGCATTAGGCAGGGATCGTGTGTGCATTAGGCTGGGCTTTATAGTGCGGCGTCCGCCATTTTGGGCGAACGCCGCACTATTAGAATATCGGCTGCTGGATGTTCCTCAGACTCCATTTAGCCTCCAGCACACGCTGTCTGTAACCTCATTTGTGCTGCTGTCTGGGACTTGTAGTGCCTCAGACTCCAGCACAAGCTGTAACCTCATTTGTGCTGCTGTCTGGGACTTGTAGTGCCTCAGACTCCAGCACACGCTGTAACCTCATTTGTGCTGCTGTCTGGGACTTGTAGTGCCTCAGACTCCGTAGAGTGGTACAGCACACGCTGTCACCTCATTTAATAATAATAATATTAATTAATAACAATAATTAATAAATTAAAAAAGGAAATATTTGCGGCCTAAAAATAAAACCGCATAAGATATAAAAATGCATTTTTGAGTGATACAGATATACCACACCTGGCCCAAAAATATTTGTTTAGCGTACATGGAGCGCCCCCACACCGCCGCAGGGCCGAGGGGTACCCGGAGCCGGGCCTCTAGTTCTCAGTCTCGGGGTTGTCACGGTGGCTAGACCCGGTCCGTGGCCCTGTCCGTCAGTGGGGGACGTCCGGTGTAATAGGTGGTAGTAATGGTAGCGATGGAGCGGTACAGTTGTGGGGTGTAAGTCGCGGTAAATAACGAGGACACCAGGTTGCAGTCTCTTTACCTCTTTACTGGAGATCTCTGAGTCCTCAGTCCAGAACACGGTTCACCAGGCTACGCAAGTCCGGCCGGTCCAATGGCACCTCCAGAGTTCTCCTCTCAGGTGGAAATCTGTGCCTTCCTTCTAGCGCTATGTGTTGTAGTCCTTCCCTGCTGTGCTCACGGAAAGTAACCCCACAACGGTTGTGTCTGTTTCTTAAGTTCCCTCACAACTCGATTTGATGTTCCTCTGTAATCCACCCCTTCCCTGTGTTCAGGTTGGAATGGCACCCGTTTGTCAGGTAGGCCTGGAGTTCTTCCGGGACCCTAGAGTCGCCCCTCTCCCGCAATTGCCCCCCAAGACTTCATAGGTGATATGTGGTAGACAGCCCGCCTGAGACCGACTGTCCTGCCGCTGTTTGGAGTATGGCTTGAAGCTGTATTCTAATCCACTCCCTCGGCGTTCCGGCCACCGGTATTGCGCCTCAGCAGGGTGCTGCCTCTTCCAACAAAACCCCTGCTGGTATTCTCCTTCTGCTTGATCTTGTTTCTCACTCAGCACAATCTATCTCGCTTCTAGTCCTTTCTTGAGTCCCGCCGCTTCCAGGAGCCTGCGCGGACCCGTTACGTTCTTTCAATGCCAAGCCTCTGCCAGGATCCCACCCCTGGCAGAGACCCTACAGTCTCTCCCTTCACAACACCCCCTGCCACAGGGTGTTGCTCCGTTCAATCCCGTCAGCGTTCTCTTCTAACTTCCTGCCTGACCCCCAGTTTACCCACTATGGTGGGGAGTGGCCTAATGAATAGCACCCTTAGCTCCCCCCGGAGGCCCAGCTGTGAAACATATTGGTGTCTGTGATACCTGATTGGAGGAACTCCTTCGGTGCCATCGAACGTACCATGGCTCCCCTTAGCGGCGAAGCCACAGCACTGCAACGACCAGAACTCTGGGGCGCTGCACTCCCCCCTGGTTAAACACAGTACTCCGGGACTGGGAAGAAAAACAACAATACAGATTAGCAAAAAGACATACAATTTTGTTGAGTGCAAAACGATAAGTATACTTGAACAGGCTTCCCTTTATGGGAGGTGAGGACACTTTTAACGTTACAAACATGGTCAACATTATAAATTACAGGCTATGCATAACTCCTGTTACCCAACCGGGTATTCTACTTAGTGCAAATTCTGGAACAATAAATTAACATTGCCTTTAAGAAACATACACTCTTAGTTTACCAAAGGCCTTCCTATAATCACATTACAGGGTAAGGTAACTTCACATTCTCCTTCTTTGAACCTGCAGGACCGCCTGTCCCTATGGCACCAGACCTACTGCCTCTCCTTTCTTTTACAGGACCGCCCCGTTCAGCCAGGGCCTACTGCCTTTCGCTACTATACATAGTATAGACATAACATTCCTTTCGTTTAAAGAACTCTGAGCCAGCTCTACTCGGCTCCTTTAAGGACTCACTCTCTAACCCCTACGGGTTCGCTTTCTGTCCTTAGT
The DNA here is from genome assembly GCF_051348905.1 of Ranitomeya variabilis. NCBI lineage: Eukaryota > Metazoa > Chordata > Amphibia > Anura > Dendrobatidae > Ranitomeya > Ranitomeya variabilis. The sequence goes on from NC_135234.1 coordinate 396,421,632, forward strand.
AACAAAGTAACTTTCTATGGGGACGCAGGGTTTACCTTCTATCCTCACCTTCATCATTACTTCTTTACTTTCAACTACGCAGATCTCTACTTCTACCCCTGCGGGCTCTCTGCATCTTTTCCTTTCACAAAACATTATTTTCAGATTTCACAATTCAAACAATTTAAACACATATAACTTTTCATGTAAAACAGTTACATCCTTTTTCTCAAAGCATCATCATGTTACCGTTCTAAAACAGTATCGCTTTCAAGTTCAATTCCACGCATCCCCTTTAAGAGGGGACCAAGCCTTTCTGAGGTAGCTCGTCTTCTCAGCCTACCAGTCCACACAAAGGCTCCGGAATGGCATCTTCGCAAAGTGTCTTTTAACTAAAACCAGTAGGAAAGGTATCTTCGCAAAGTGTCTTTTAACTAAAACCAGTAGGAGGCACCCTTAAGAAGGTGCAACTATTTACAAGGAAGTTCGAATCATGCACAGTCCATGATTACGGCAGTTCTTATAACATTGTGAACCAAAAAGCAAAAATGAAAGTGAAAGCAAAAATACAAAGCAATAGGGATCCCGGGTAAACAAAGGGATCCCTTTAAGAGTTAACCCAGGACGGGTTTTAGCAGCAAAACAGCAAGGAAATAAACAGTTAACTATTTACAGTTTCAGGTTTCCGAGGTTTAGTGGGACGGCTTCCAGGGCTGCACCTGGCACTTAACCCTTCTCGGCCTGGGAAAAGTGAGGTCCAGGGTTACACCCAGTGCTGGACAAACGCCGTTAATCCGTCTTTCATGTATGGTTAAATCATGCGCAGCAATGGAGGTCTGCGCAGCTTGAGTAGGGGCATTTGTTGCAGCAGAGGTAGAGGCTGCTGCAAGATCAGTCACTGGAACGGAGTCAGCAGCTGTGGCACTAGCAGTCACTGGAGGGGTGTCAGTTGTCAGGGCAGGGTCGTCCTTCATACCTGCTTCAGATGCGGTTCCTCCGGTGCTGGTCTGCTCTGCCTCCGCTGGGGTCTGGAACGCTGGCTGCAGGGCCTCGCGCTGCGGCGTTGTCATCTCTGCTTGCAGTGTCCCGCTTTCCGGCTTCAAAGCGCTGGAACTTCTTCCCTGCTCCGGACCAGATGAGGCTGCCGACAGATGTCCGGTGAGGCTCCTGATGATGGCCTTCTTCCACCCGGCCTCAGTGCTCAGCTGCGTCCGCCGGGGTCGGTCGCTGAGCTCGTCCACTCCGGCCTGCAGGAATTCAGCATCAGCGGTGGAGGCCTGGTTGCGGTGCCCCTCCGGGTGGCTGGGGGAGTCCTCTGCTCCGACCCCACGCTCCGGCTCCAGGCGGCTCGCCATGGCGTCCTCCATGTCGCTCGCTCCTTCTTCCTGGTCCTTTTCCCGCTCTCTTCTTCGTGGGCGGTTTCGTTTTCGTTGTCTCTGCCCACCATTAAGGATCAGGAGGCGGATCTCGGCTGCTGACGGACACGTCCTCAAGGGGCCGAGATATTTAGACTGGGCGGCCATTGTCTTTCGCGCTCTTCAGCTTGTTCGCGCCCACTTCCACGCCCTTCCTCTTCTCCTGCGCTCTCCTCAGCGCTGTAATGGCGGCGGTTTTGGCGGGAACTTTTGGCGGTAAATGGCGCAGCACAGTCTTTGCAATAAAGTACAGTCCAAGCACAATAAATCACAGTTCCAAGGCACACATGACCTGATTCTTCAGGCTTAAGTAGATCCTGTTCATGACGCCAAGTTGGAGCGCCCCCACACCGCCGCAGGGCCGAGGGGTACCCGGAGCCGGGCCTCTAGTTCTCAGTCTCGGGGTTGTCACGGTGGCTAGACCCGGTCCGTGGCCCTGTCCGTCAGTGGGGGACGTCCGGTGTAATAGGTGGTAGTAATGGTAGCGATGGAGCGGTACAGTTGTGGGGTGTAAGTCGCGGTAAATAACGAGGACACCAGGTTGCAGTCTCTTTACCTCTTTACTGGAGATCTCTGAGTCCTCAGTCCAGAACACGGTTCACCAGGCTACGCAAGTCCGGCCGGTCCAATGGCACCTCCAGAGTTCTCCTCTCAGGTGGAAATCTGTGCCTTCCTTCTAGCGCTATGTGTTGTAGTCCTTCCCTGCTGTGCTCACGGAAAGTAACCCCACAACGGTTGTGTCTGTTTCTTAAGTTCCCTCACAACTCGATTTGATGTTCCTCTGTAATCCACCCCTTCCCTGTGTTCAGGTTGGAATGGCACCCGTTTGTCAGGTAGGCCTGGAGTTCTTCCGGGACCCTAGAGTCGCCCCTCTCCCGCAATTGCCCCCCAAGACTTCATAGGTGATATGTGGTAGACAGCCCGCCTGAGACCGACTGTCCTGCCGCTGTTTGGAGTATGGCTTGAAGCTGTATTCTAATCCACTCCCTCGGCGTTCCGGCCACCGGTATTGCGCCTCAGCAGGGTGCTGCCTCTTTCAACAAAACCCCTGCTGGTATTCTCCTTCTGCTTGATCTCGTTTCTCACTCAGCACAATCTATCTCGCTTCTAGTCCTTTCTTGAGTCCCGCCGCTTCCAGGAGCCTGCGCGGACCCGTTACGTTCTTTCAATGCCAAGCCTCTGCCAGGATCCCACCCCTGGCAGAGACCCTACAGTCTCTCCCTTCACAACACCCCCTGCCACAGGGTGTTGCTCCGTTCAATCCCGTCAGCGTTCTCTTCTAACTTCCTGCCTGACCCCCAGTTTACCCACTATGGAGGGGAGTGGCCTAATGAATAGCACCCTTAGCTCCCCCCGGAGGCCCAGCTGTGAAACATATTGGTGTCTGTGATACCTGATTGGAGGAATTCCTTCGGTGCCATCGAACATACCATGGCTCCCCTTAGCGGCGAAGCCACAGCACTGCAACGACCAGAACTCTGGGGCGCTGCATACACATAAGCGCAGTGTACAGAATACGCAATTCTGCCACATATATAGTATATATATATAGTATAGAATACCCTACATTCTAATCCAAGGTTTTGTGTGTCCAAAAAACCGCATTAGATAAAAATTGCATTTTTATAGCACGCCATATCTAATAGTTAAAGAAATAAAGGGTATTTGATGTGAAGAAATACCACAAATATAAACACAGTTTTATATCTGTTACTGGTACCCAAGTTTTGTGGTTCAAAAATACGCTCTGTATTTAGTGACTAGGCCTGTTGCCAGATTTGTGCACGCCATATCTAATAGTTAAAGAAATAAAGGGTATTTGATGTGAAGAAATACCACAAATATAAACACAGTTTTATATCTGTTACTGGTACCCAAGTTTTGTGGTTCAAAAATACGCTCTGTATTTAGTGACTAGGCCTGTTGCCAGATTTGTGCACGCCATATCTAATAGTTAAAGAAATAAAGGGTATTTGATGTGAAGAAATACCACAAATATAAACACAGTTTTATATCTGTTACTGGTACCCAAGTTTTGTGGTTCAAAAATACGCTCTGTATTTAGTGACTAGGCCTGTTGCCAGATTTGTGCACGCCATATCTAATAGTTAAAGAAATAAAGGGTATTTGATGTGAAGAAATACCACAAATATAAACACAGTTTTATATCTGTTACTGGTACCCAAGTTTTGTGGTTCAAAAATACGCTCTGTATTTAGTGACTAGGCCTGTTGCCAGATTTGTGCACGCCATATCTAATAGTTAAAGAAATAAAGGGTATTTGATGTGAAGAAATACCACAAATATAAACACAGTTTTATATCTGTTACTGGTACCCAAGTTTTGTGGTTCAAAAATACGCTCTGTATTTAGTGACTAGGCCTGTTGCCAGATTTGTGCACGCCATATCTAATAGTTAAAGAAATAAAGGGTATTTGATGTGAAGAAATACCACAAATATAAACACAGTTTTATATCTGTTACTGGTACCCAAGTTTTGTGGTCCAAAAATAAGCTCTGTATTTAGTGACTAGGCCTGTGGCCAGTTTTGTGCACGCCATATCTAATAGTTACATAAAGAAGGGGTATTTGATCTGAAGAAATACCACAAATATAAAACACAGTTTTATATCTGTTGCTGATACACATCAGTTTGCTGTAAACCAAGGTTTGGTTGCATAAAATACGCTCTTTACCGAATAGTCCTTTTTGCAACACGCAATATATCCTCTGTTTGGACAAATAGAGTGTATTTCACCTTCATAACTAGCTTTTCTAGCATAACCTTTACAATGGTGAACCCCAGGGGTAAGGGACGAGGACGAGGACGTGGTCGTGGGCGTCAAAGTGAGGTTGCAGGCAGAGGCCGTAGTCCTGGGCAGGGTGACACAGTACCTGCTTCTGATGGAGCACTGGAACGCCGCAGAGTACCCTTTTCTAGCTTCCTGTCCCAATTTACAGTGTCACGTGGCACACCCCTATTGGATCCCCAGCAGTGCGAACAGGTGATCAACTGGATAGCGGATAATGCATCCAGTAGTTTATCCACCGCCCAGTCTTCCACGCAGTCCACCAACGCTAGCCAAGGGAGTGGACCTCAGGATCTTTGAGCTCAACCTCCTCCCGCCCAGCCTGGCCCCTCCTTGGAAATTAGTGATTCAAATCCTGCATACTCCCAGGAACTGTTTTCCCAACCCTTCCTAGATTCACAAAGCACTGCTGAGCAGCAACCTGACCAGTGGGTCTGTCCCGATGCCCAAAATAGAGAGCTTTCCCAGTCTGTGGGTGATGAAAGTGGGGATTTACAAATAGTCTGTGGAGAGGTGTCTGAGGATGAGACACGGGTGTCAGACAGTGAGGTGCTTGTCAGTGCAGTAATTCCCAGGGGGGAGCAGGCTGATGAATGGGAGGAGGAGGAGCCGGTGGATGATGAGGTGACTGACCCCAGCTGGGTTGTTAGGCCTAGTCAAGAGAGTGCTTCGGAGGGGGAGGCAAGTGTAACATCAGAAAACGTTGCAAGAGGTAGACGTGCGACCAGAGGGAGAGGCAGGGCCAGAGTAATTTCATCAGACAGAGGTTCAACAAGTGAACCAGTTTGGTCGAGGCCTCGGTGTTCTAAAGTCTGGAGCTTCTTTAAAGAAAGTGAGGAGGACCGACGGACTGTGTTGTGCAACCTGTGCCACACCAAGCTCAGTAGGGGAGCCACCACTAGCAACCTAAGCACTACCAGCATGCGCAGGCATATGAGTGCTAAACACCCAACTCATTGGAATCAAGGCCGTTCACCTCCTTCTGGTCGCACCGCTGCTCCTTCCCCTGTGTCACATGCTGGCTCTGCCAGTAACTCCCCAGCCCAGGAGCCCGGCACCAGCGACTCCCGCCATGCAACCACCCCTGCACCTTCACCATCCCCCCCACAATCCACCAATGTGTCCCAGCGCAGTGTTCAGCTGTCTTTGCATGAAACATTTGAGCGCAAGCGCAAATATGCCTCCACCCACCCACATGCACAGGCCTTAAATGTCCACGTCTCCAAACTCCTGAGTTTGGAGATGCTGCCCTACAGGCTGGTGGAGACGGAGGCATTCCGCAACCTGATGGCGGTGGCTGCCCCTCCCTACTCCGTCCCAAGCCGCCACTATTTTTCTCGATGTGCCGTCCCAGCACTACACCAGCACGTGTCTCAGAACATCAACCGTGCCCTGACCAACGCGGTTACAGAAAAGGTCCACTTAACCACGGACACGTGGACCAGTGCTGGGGGGCAGGGACACTATATCTCCCTGACAGCACATTGGATTAATTTGGTTGAGGCTGGGACAGAGTCTGAACCGGGGTCAGCTCATGTGTTGCCCACACCCAGGATTGCGGGGCCTACCTCGGTGACTGTTTCCCAGGATTACTATACTTCTCCCCCCTCCTCCTCCTCCTCCTCCTCCTCCACAAACACCACTTGTAAATTTCCATCCGTGGACACGCCACCTTCAGTCGGCAGCTGCAGTCGCAGCAGGACCGCAGTGGGCAAGCGCCAGCAGGCGGTGCTAAAACTGCTGAGCTTAGGTGACAAGAGGCACACTGCCCAGGAGCTGTTACAGGGCATGACGGCTCAGACGGATCTTTGGCTGGCGCCGCTGAACCTGAAAGCAGGCATGGTCGTGTGTGACAACGGGCGTAATCTGGTGGCGGCTCTGCAACTGGGCAGACTCACACACGTTCCATGCCTTGCCCACGTGTTCAATCTGGTGGTTCAGCGGTTCCTCAAGACCTACCCCAATCTGTCAGATTTGCTCACCAAGGTGAGACGCATCTGTGCCCATTTCCGCAAATCCACCACTGATGCTGCCACCCTGAGGGAAGTGCAACGGCGCTTACAACTGCCAGCTCACCGACTGTTGTGCGACGTGCCAACGAGATGGAATTCCACCCTACACATGTTAAACAGGGTTTACCAGCAGCGCAGAGCCATTGTAGACTGTCAGATGACCACTTCCACCAGAACCGGTAGTCAAGTTAGTCAGCTTCCTCAAATCTACAATGAGGAGTGGACGTGGATGTCTGATATATGTAAGGTGTTAAGCCACTTTGACGAGTCAACACTGATGGTCAGCGGGGATGACGCCATAATCAGCGTCACCATCCCGCTGCTTTGTCTGCTGAAAAAATCATTGCTCAGCATGAAGTCTGAGGCGCATCGATTGTCACAGGAGATGGGGGAAGAAGAGTTGACTGAGAGCCAGAACACCAGCCAGTCTGTTTCTCAGAGTGTAACTGAGGAGGGGGAGGAGGAAGATGAGGATGAAGAGGAGGAGACTGTGGGCGAGACTGAAGACGGTACCCATTCCCTCTTCTCAGTTCAGCGTGTTTGGGCTGAGGAGGAGGAGTTGGAGGAGGAGGAGGAAATGGAGAGTTGGCCTGTTGCGGAGGGGGAATTCTTACGTGTTGGGACTCTGGCGCACATGGCTGACTTCATGTTAGGCTGCCTTTCCCGTGACCCTCGCGTGAGAAAAATATTTTCCACCAGCGATTACTGGGTGTTCACCCTCTTGGACCCCCGGTACAAGCACAACTTTTCCACTCTAATTCCTATAGAGGAAAGGAGTATGAGACTGCATCAATACCAACTGGCCCTGGTGCACAAGCTGAAAATAGCCTTCCCATCTGACACCGCTAGCGGCAGAGGACGTGGTTCTCAGGGCCAACAAGCGAGGGAGAGGAGGGGAGCAGGCAGCTTGTCAAGCGCTGGCAGAGGATCAATCTCCAAGGCCTTTGCCAGTTTTATGTCACCCATGCAAGAGTATGCCACCAATCCACAGTCTAGACAGAGTAGAGGCGAGATTTACAGAAAGATGGTGAAGGACTACCTAGGTGACCATACCAACGTCCTGCATGATCACTCTGCTCCATACAACTACTGGGTTTCAAAGCTGGACACGTGGCCAGAACTGGCACTGTACGCCTTGGAGGTGCTGGCTTGCCCTGCCGCTAGCGTGTTGTCAGAGCGGGTCTTCAGTGCAGCTGGTGGCATCATCACCGATAAGCGTACACGCCTGTCAACTGACAGCGCTGACAGGCTGACGCTTATCAAGATGAATAAAGCATGGATTTCTACAGATTTCCACTCGCCACCGTGTTAAAGCAGCTCAAACTGAAGTCTGTCATGTCACCGTGCCACTCTCCGTGCTGACGCTGCTGACGCCTCCACATGCTGGGTCTTCGCTACCTCCAAACTATGTAATTGTGCCACTCTGTGGCCTCAATGTGTAAGGAATGATGCTGCTGCCGCCTCCTCAAGGGTCCGTCACCGTGCCACTCTCCGTGCTGACGCCTCCACATGCTGGGTCTTCGCTACCTCCAAACTATGTAAATGTGCCACTCTGTGGCCTCAATGTGAAAGGAATGATGCTGCTGCCGCCTCCTCAAGGGTCCGTCACCGTGCCACTCTCCGTGCTGACGCCTCCACATGCTGGGTCTTCGCTACCTCCAAACTATGTAATTGTGCCACTCTGTGGCCTCAATGTGTAAGGATTAAGGAATGATGCTGCTGCCGCCTCCTCAAGGGTCCGTCTCCGTGCTGACGCCTCCACATGCTGGGTCTTCGCTACCTCCAAACTATGTAATTGTGCCACTCTGTGGCCTCAATGTGAAAGGAATGATGCTGCTGCCGCCTCCTCAAGGGTCCGTCACCGTGCCACTCTCCGTGCTGACGCCTCCACATGCTGGGTCTTCGCTACCTCCAAACTATGTAATTGTGCCACTCTGTGGCCTCAATGTGTAAGGAATGATGCTGCTGCCGCCTCCTCAAGGGTCCGTCACTGTGCCGCTCTCCGGCCTGATGCTGCCTCCGCATGCCGTGCCCATAGCTGCCATGCTGTGTCAGGCTCAATTTCGGTGTGTTTCACCTGCTACCTCATCAAAGTGGGTCACTCTGTCACCACAAAGCTGTTGGCCATAATTTGGCGTAATGGTGCATTTGGGCAGCCTCAGAGGCAACTATGCATGCTGCCCCTGCTGTTTCCTGTCCATTCCAGTGTTGTTTCCATCATTTTCTGAGCTTCCCAGGTTTTTAGGCGACCTTCCCTGTGCAGAGCTTTGGTCCCGCTGAAAAATGTTCGAGTCTCCCATTGACTACAATGGGGTTCGTTATTCGAAACGAACACTCGAACATCGGGAGATGTTCGACTCGAACAACGAGCACCCGAACATTTTAGTGTTCGCTCATCACTAGATGGAGCCAAATACAGGACCATTCTTGAAGAAAACCTGTTAGAGTCTGCAAAAGACCTGAGACTGGGATGGAGATTTGTCTTCCAACAAGACAATGATCCCAAACATGAAGCAAAATCTACAATGGAATGGTTCACAAATAAATGTATCCAGGTGTTAGAATGGCCAAGTCAAAGTCCAGACCTCAATCCAATCGAGAATCTGTGGAAAGAGCTGAAAACTGCTGTTCACAAACGATCTCCATCAAACCTCACTGAGCTCGAGCTGTTTGCCAAGGAAGAATGGGCAAGAATTTCAGTCTCTTAATGTACAAAACTGATAGAGACATACCCCAAGCGACTTGCAGCTGTAATCGCAGCAAAAGGTGGTGCAACAAAGTATTAAGTTAAAGGGACCATATAATATTGCACGCCCCACTTCTCAGTTTCTGACTTTCCACAAAAATTTAAAATAACCTCATCAAGAGAATGCCAAGAGTGTGCAAAGCAGTCATCAAAGCAAAAGGTGAAGAACCTAGAATACAAGACATATTTTCAGTTGTTTCATACTTTTTTGTTAAGTATATAATTCCACATGTGTTAATTCACAGTTTTGATGCCTTCAGTGTGAATGTACAATTTGCATAGTCATGAAAATACAGAAAAATCTTTAAATGAGAAGGTGTGTCCAAACTTTTGTTCTGTATTGTATATATATATATATTTTTTTTTTGCCTTAATTGCAAAGAAAATGTTTCATCTTTAACCCCTTTCTGACATCGGACGTACTATCCCGTCGAGGTGGGGTGGGCCCGTATGACCACCGACGGGATAGTACGTCCAGCTACTATCGTAGCTGACATCCGGCACTATGTGCCAGGAGTGGTCACGGACCGCCCCCGGCACATTAACCCCCGGCACACCGCGATCAAACATGATCGCGGTGTGCCGGCGGTATAGGGAAGCATCGCGCAGGAAGGGGGCTCCCTGCAGGCTTCCCTGAAACCCCCGGAGCAACGCGATGTGATCGCGTTGCTGCGAGGGTCTCTTACCTCCTCCTCCTCCTTGCAGGCCCGGATCCAAGATGGCCGCGGCATCCGGGTCCTGCAGGGAGGTGGCTTCACTGCGCCTGCTCAGAGCAGGCGCCGGGAAGCATAGAAAAAGTGCACGTCAGATCGGTGATCTGACACCGTGCACAGCAAAGTGTCAGATCACCGATCTTACACTATAACATGATGCCCCCCCCTGGGGCAATGTTATAGTGTAAAAAAAAAATATTCCAATGTGTAAAAAAAATGTAAAAAAAATATATATATATATACATATATATATATATATATATATATATATATATATATATATTGTTCCTATAAATACATTTCTTAATCTAAATGAAAAAAACAAACAATAAAAGTACACATATTTAGTATCGCCGCGTTCGTAACGACCCCACCTATAAAATTATATCACTAGTTAACCCCTTCAGTGAACACCGTAAAAAAAAAAAAAAAAACGAGGCAAAAAACAACGCTTTATTCTCGTACCGCCAAACAAAAAGTGGAATAACATGCGATCAAAAAGACGAAAATAAATAACCATGGTACCCCTGAAAACGTCATCTTGTGCCGCAAAAAATGAGCTGCCATACAGCATCATCAGCAAAAAAATAAAAAAGTTATAGTCCTCAGAATAAAGCGATGCAAAAATAATTATTTTTTCTATAAAATAGTTTTTATCGTATAAAAGCGCCAAAACATAAAAAAAGATACCAATGAGGTATCGCTGTAATCGTACTGACCCAAAGAATAAAACTGCTTTATCAATTTTACCAAACGTGGAACGGTATAAATGCCTCCCCCAAAAGAAATTCATGAATAGCTGGTTTTTGGTCATTCTGCCTCACAAAAATCGAAATAAAAAGCGATCAAAAAATGTCACGTGCCCGAAAATGTTACCAATAAAAATTTCAACTCGTCCCGCAAAAAACAAGACCTCACATGACTCTGTGGACTCAAATATGGAAAAATTATAGCTCTCAAAATGTGGTAACGCAAAAAATATTTTTTGCAATAAAAAGCGTCTTTCAGTGTATGACGGCTGCCAATCATAAAAATCCGCTAAAAATAACCCGCTATAAAAGTAAATCAAACCCCCCTTCATCACCCCCTTAGTTAGGGAAAAATTAAAAAATTAAAAAAATGTATTTATTTCCATTTTCCCATTAGGGTTAGGGTTAGGGCTTGGGTTAGGGTTAGAGTTAGGGCTAGGGTTAGGGTTAGGGCTAGGGTTGGGGCTAGGGTTAAGGCTACAGTTAGGGTTGGGTCTAAAGTTAGGGTTAGGGTTGGGGCTAAAGTTAGGGTTAGGGTTGGGGCTAAAGTTAGGGTTTGGATTACATTTACGGTTGGGAATAGGGTTGGGATTAGGGTTAGGGGTGTGTCTGGGATACAGGTGTGGTTAGGGTTACCGTTGGGATTAGGGTTAGGGATGTGTTTGGATTAGGGTTTCAGTTATAATTGAGGGGTTTCCACTGTTTAGGCACATCAGGGGCTCTCCAAACGCGACATGGCATCCGATCTCAATTCCAGCCAATTCTGCGTTGAAAAAGTAAAACAGTGCTCCCTCCTTTCCGAGCTCTCTCGTGTGCCCAAACAGTGGTTTTCCCCAACATATGGGGTATCAGCGTACTCAGGACAAATTGGACAACAACTTTTGGGGTCCAATTTCTCCTGTTACCCTTGGGAAAATACAAAAATGGGGGCTAAAAAATAATTTTTGTGGGGAAAAAAAGGATTTTTTATTTTCATGGCTCTGCGTTATAAACTGTAGTGAAACACTTGGGGGTTCAAAGTTCTCACAACACATCTAGATAAGTTCCTTGGGGGGTCTAGTTTCCAATATGGGGTCACTTGTCGGGGGTTTCTACTGTTTAGGTACATTAGGGGCTCTGCAAACGCAATGTGACGCCTGCAGACCAATCCATCTAAGTCTGCATTCCAAATGATGCTCCTTCCCTTCCGAGCTCTGCCATGCGCTCAAATGGTGGTTCCCCCCCACATAAGGGGTATCAGCGTACTCAGGACAAATTGGACAACAACACTTAGGGTCCAATTTCTCCTGTCCTGTTACCCTTGGAAAAATACAAAACTGGGGGCTAAAAAATAATTTTTGTGGAAAAAAAAATATTTTTTATTTGCACGGCTCTGCGTTATAAACTGTAGTGAAACACTTGGGGGTTCAAAGCTCTTACAGCACATCTAGATGAGTTCCTTAGGGAGTTTACTTTCCAAAATGGTGTCACTTGTGGGGGGTTTCTACTGTTTAGGTACATCAGGGGCTCTGCAAACGCAGTGTGACTCCTGCAGACCATTCCATCTAAGTCTGCCTTCCAAATATCACTCTTTCCCTTACGAGCCCTCCCATGCGCCAAAACGGTGGTTCCCCTCCACATATGGGGTATCAGCGTACTCAGGACAAATTGGACAACAACTTTTGGGGTCCGATTTCTCCTGTTACCCTTGGGAAAATACAAAACTGGGGGCTAAAAAATAATTTTTGTGGGAAAAAATTTTTGTTTTATTTTTACGGCTCTGCATTATAAACTTCTGTGAAGCCCTTGGTGGGTCAAAGTGCTCTTCACACATCTAGATAAGTTCCTTAGGGGGTCTACTTTCCAAAATGGTGCCACTTGTGGGGGGTTTCTACTGTTTAGGTACATTAGGGGCTCTGCAAACGCAATGTGACTCCTGCACACCATTCTATCTAAGTCTGCATTCCAAATGGTGCTCCTTCCCTTCCGAGCCCTCCCATGCGCCGAAACGGTGGTTCCCCCCCCACATATGGGGTATCAAAGTACTCAGGACAAATTGGACAACAACTTTTGGGGTCCAATTTTTCCTGTTACCCTCGGGAAAATACAAAACTGGGGGCTAAAAAATAATTTTTGTGGGAAAAAATTTTTGTTTTATTTTTACGGCTGTGCATTATAAACTTCTGTGAAGCCCTTGGTGGGTCAAAGTGCTCACCACACCTCTAGATAAGTTCCTTAGGGGGTCTACTTTCCAAAATGGTGTCACTTGTGGGGGGTTTCAATGTTTAGGCACACCAGTGGCTCTCCAAACGCAACATGGCATCCCATCTCAATTCCTGTCAATTTTGCATTGAAAAGTCAAACGGCGCTCCTTCCCTTCCGAGCTCTCCCATGCGCCCAAACAGTGGTTTATCCCCACATATGTGGTATCAGCGTACTCAAGACAAATTGTACAACAACTTTTGGGGTCCAATTTCTTCTCTTACCCTTGGGAAAATAAAAAATTGGGGGCGAAAAGATAATTTTTGTGAAAAAATATGATTTTTTATGTTTACGGTTCTGCATTATAAACTTCTGTGAAGAACTTGGTGGGTCAAAGTACTCACCACACCTCTAGATAAGTTCCTTAGGGGGTCTACTTTCCAAAATGGTGTCACTTGTGGGGGGTTTCAATGTTTAGGCACATCAGTGGCTCTCCAAACGCAACATGGCATCCCATCTCAATTCCTGTCAATTTTGCATTGAAAAGTCAAACGGCGCTCCTTCCCTTCCGAGCTCTCCCATGCGCCCAAACAGTGGTTTACCCCCACATATGGAGTATCAGCGTACTCAGGACAAATTGTACAACATCTTTTGTGGTCCAATTTCTTCTCTTACCCTTGGGAAAATAAAAAATTGGGGGCGAAAAGATTAATTTTTGTGAAAAAATATGATTTTTCATTTTTACGGTTCTGCATTATAAACTTCTGTGAAGCACTTGGTGGGTCAAAGTGCTCACCACACCTCTAGATAAGTTCCTTAGGGGGTCTAATTTCCAAAATGGTGTCACTTGTGGGGGTTTCAATGTTTAGGCACATCAGTGGCTCTCCAAACGCAACATGGCGTCCCATCTGAATTCCAGTCAATTTTGCATTGAAAAGTCAAATGGCGCTCCTTCGCTTCCGAGCTCTGTCATGCGCCCAAACAGTGGTTTATCCCCACATATGGGGTAATGGCGTACTCAGGACAATTGTAGACATGTGGGAAATGTTACTTATTAAGTATTTTGTGTGACATATCTCTGTGATTTAATTGCATAAAAATACAAAGTTGGAAAATTGCGAAATTTTCAAAATTTTCACCAAATTTCCATTTTTTTCACAAATAAACACAGGTAATATCAAAGAAATTTTACCACTATCATGAAGTACAATATGTCATGAGAAAACAATGTCAGAATAACTGGGATCCGTTGAAGCGTTCCAGAGTTATAACCTCATAGAGGGACAGTGGTCAGAATTGTAAAAATTGGCCCGGTCATTAACGTGCAAACCACCCTTGGGGGTGAAGGGGTTAACGTTGGGTTTTTTAGAGATCATTTCATCTTCAACTTGTTTATTTGTTCACAATAACAATAATTTTGACCAGAGTGCCTAAGCGTTTACATGCCACTGTATATACAGGTGCTTCTCACAAAATTAGAATATCATCAAAAAGTTAATTTATTTCAGTTCTTCAATACAAAAATGTGAAACTCACATTTTATATAGAGTCATTATAAACAGAGTGATCTGTTTCAAGTGTTTATTTCTGTTAATGTTGATGATTATGGCTTACAGCCAATGAAAACCCAAAAGTCATTAGTAAATTAGGATACTTTATAACACCAGCTTGAAAAAATGATTTTAAAATTCAAAATGTTGGCTTACTACTGAAGTGTATGTTCAGTAAATGTACTCAATACTTGGTTGCGGCTCCTTTTGCATCAGTTACTGCATCAATGCGGCGTGTCTGTGGCACTGCTGAGGTGTTATGGAAGCCCAGGTTGCTTTAATAGCAACATTCAGCTCATCTGCATTGTTGAGTCTGGTGTCTTTCATCTTCCTCTTGACAATACCCCATAGATTCTCTATGGGGTTAAGGTCAAGCAAGTTTACTGGCCAATCAAGCACAGTGATACTTTTGTTTTTAAACCTGGTTTTGATACTTTTGGCAGTGTGGACAGGTGCCAAGTCCTGCTGGAGAATGAAATTTCCATCTCCAAAAAGTTTGTCGGCAGAGGGAAACATGAAGTGCTCTAAAATTTTCTGGTAGACGGCTGCACTGACTTTGGTCTTCATAAAACACAGTGGACTTACATCGGCAGATGACATGGCTCCCCGAACCATCACTGATTGTGGAAATTTCACACTAGACCTTAAGCAGCTTGGATTATGTGCCTATCCACTCTTGCTATAGACTCTGGGACCTTGATTTCCTAATGAAATGTAGAATTTACTTTCATCTGAAAACAACACCTTGGACCACTGAGCAACAGTCCTGTTCTTTTTCTCCTTGGTCCAGGTAAGATGCTTCTGGCATTGTCTATTGATCAGGAGGGGCTTGACACAAAGAATGCGATACTTGTAGCCCATATCCTGGATACGTCTGTGTGTGGTGGCTCTTGCAGCAATGACTAACAGCAGCAGTCCACTCCTTGTGAATCTCCCCCAATTTTTGAATGGCTGTGCTGCAGTTATCCCGGTTGTTTGTGCACCTTTTTCTACCAAAGTTTTTCCTTCCACTCAACTTTCCCTTAATATGCTTGAATGCAGGACTCTGTGAACAGCCAACTTCATTAGCAATCACCTTTTGTGGCTTACCCTCCTTGTGGAGTATGTCAATGACTGCCTTCTGGACATCTGTCAAGACAGCAGTCTTCCCCATGATTGTGGAGCCTACTGAAACAGACTTTTTATACACTTAGGAAGCCTTTGTAAGTGGTTTTTGTTATTTATTCTAATTTACTGAGATAATAACTTTGGGGTTTTCATTGGCTGTAAGCCATAATCATCAACATTAACAGCAATAAACACTTGAAATAGATCACTCTGTTTGTAGTGACTCTATATAATATACGAGTTTTACTTTTTGTATTGAAAAACTGAAAAAAATTAACTTTTTGATGATATTCTAATTTTGTGAGAAGCACCTCTATCTATTCTATTTACAGCTCTGGAAAAAATCAAGAGACCACTGCAAAATGTTCAGTTTGTCTGATTTTTCTCTTTATAGGTATATGTTTAAAATGTAAATTGTTCTTTTATTCTATAAACTTCTGACAACATCTCCAAATTTCCAAGCAATAAATTTGTATGTTTTTTTCTGACAAAGAAAAATGGTAAACATTTTTTAGAAAACCCAGTGCTTTCAGACCTCCAAATAATGCAAAGAAAACAAGTTCATAAACATTTAGAAACAACAATACTAATGTTTTAACTCAGGAAGAGTTCAGAAATCAATATTTTGTGGAATATCCATGATTTTTAATCACAGCTTTCATGCGTCTTGGCATGCTTTCCAGCAGTCTTTCACTCTGCTTGTGGAGCAAAAATTTAAGTAGTTCTTTGTTTGATAGCTTGAAACTATCCATCATCCTCTTGATTACATTCCAAAGGTTTTCAATGGGGTTCAGGCTAGGAGATTGGGCTGCCCATGACAGGCTTTTGATGTGGTGGTCTCTTAACTTTTGCCAGAGCTGTATTCTATTCTGACGTTTTGGACTATGAATTTACTGTACTTGGTTGACCAAATATCGGGTTTCCTTTGAGATGTGTGCTTAAAAATCAATTTTTTTTTCTCGCACTATTGACTTTCATTGGCGACTGCGATACGATCCTAGCAGACAATCGCAGCTTGCTGTAATTTTCTTCTCAGTCCGATCTGAGCTGAGAAAAAACTCTCACATGACAACTAACTAATTTAATAACATTGGTCAGAGTGCAATGGTATGTGTTCTTGCATTGCACTCATCCAATTTATACGCTTGTGTGAGTGAGCCCTTAAGCCGAGCTCCTGGCGACGATCCTGTGCTTCGCACGATTTCCATGACTTACCTGTACTTCAAAGATTGGGAACCCCTATCCGACCATGTAGTGTTTGTACTTCAAAGGTCGTGAAGGGGTTAGACAAGTTTTTTGAAGCAGAGAACTTGTAAGGAAATCGCCAGCACTTTTCTCTTGTAGTGCCTTTTTTAGTGCCCTCTGTGTCGTTCTTAGCCACTGGAATTTTTTTTTTACTCTATACAGTATATGAAATAGTGAGCCGCTTAACTGTGGAAGCCACCTGAGGAATGGTCATGTCACTTCTTTCAGCCACTTTGCAGCTTAGAAAGCCTGAAGCAGTTAACTGAAGCTCAAAATGCTCAATGCATATGTTAGTTCGTTTAACTTTTTTTTTTTCAAGCATTTTTTCAGGCGTGAAAGACGAAATCTGCACATAGCCACTAGGTTTCTTACTTGTAGCTTTGTTTTTTTTCTTATGCTTTTACCCCTCTGATTCCAACTGCACAAAGATTAACCCCTTCATGACTTATGACGTAAACTTATGTCATATGATGTGCCCTTGCCTTTGATACGGACTCGCAAGCCATACATGAAGACTGATTTAATAAACCATTATGAGCCTCTAAGGCCGGTTTCACATCTACTGATATTTCCGATACCGGAAAAAATGGTACCGGAGATGTCAGTGTCCGTGTGTGTAATACTTGCAGCACACGTGTGACAATTGTGTGCCACCTGTGTGCCGCATTAGTACCACACGGACGAGCGTTAGAGAAGCAGTAAGTGCTGTTCCCCGGTGCCGGATGCTGAAGAGCTCTCATCATTCTCCCCTGCTTTGCCAGCGATCAGCACCAGCAGGGGAGAATGATAAGTGTTGTATTCAAGTGAAAACATTGACAGAAGGCTGCGACTGATGGGACTATTACCCCAATCAGCTGCTAATAACATTGACAGCAGGAGCGACTGATGGGAGTATTCATCAGCCAGCTCCTGGCTGTAATTAAATAATTAAAATAAAAAGTGGCATGGGTTCGCCTCTATTTTCTATAACAAGCCAGACAAAACTTATAGCTGAGGGCTGAAACCCTCAGCTGTCAGCTTCAGCAAGGCTGGTTATCAAGAATAGAGGGGTCCCCATTCTGTTTTTTTAATAATTTAAATAAATAATTTATAAAAACGGCATAAGGTCCCTCCCATTTTTGACAACCAGCTTTGCTAAAGCAGACAGCTGGGGGCTGGCATTCTCAGGCTAGTAACTGGCCATTGATATAGGCACCCCTCTGTTATGAACTGGTGGCCCAGGAGCAGCATGGACGAGCTCTGGAGTAGGTGGCCTCTATACTGACCGCAGACCCTGAACTTAACACATCAACTAGAAGTAGCCGTGGGATGTTCCTGTCATTCCCTAGACACCTCGTCACGGCCGGAGGACTAATTACCCCTAAAGAAAGAAACAGGAATACTATCTTGCCTCAGAGAAAATTCCCAAAGGAAAGGCAGCCCCCAACAAATAATGACTGTGAGAGGAGAGGGAAATTACAAACGCAGACTGAAAACAGAATTTAGCAAAGGAGGCCACGCTACCTAGGAAGGAAAGACAGGACAGAGTACTGTGCGGTCAGTATAAAAAATACTACAAAATCCACCACAGAGAATACAAAAATCTCCACACCTAACTAAAGGCATGGAGGGTAACTGTGTGACTCCAGAGCTTCCAACTTGGCTGAATAAATCTTTACACAGACAAAGCTGGACAAGAAAAAACATAGCAATTCACAGAACTATTAAGTCCACCGCATGTGGACTGCAAAAACTGAGCCAGGACTTATCTTTGATGATTTGGACAATCCGGAAGGAGAAACCAAGCAGAGATGTGGATCCCTAGAAAACAATGGGCAACTGGCACTCACTAAAGGAAGGAGCCAGACTAAATAGCCCCGTCCAAAGTGGAAGCAGCTGATGACTGTTGTGAAGGACAAACAGCAGCACTACCACTTATAACCACCGGAGGGAGCCCAAGAGCAGAACCCACAACAGAATTCACAACACCCCTCAGCCTAAAAATAGCAGCCCACAGCTGCCCAGAAAAGGCGCATCTATTAGATGCGCCAATTCTGGTGCTTTGCCCAGCTCTTCCCACTTGCCCTGTAGTGGTTGTAAGTGGGTTTTATATTTGTGGGGTTGATGTCACCTTTGTATTGTCAGGTGACATCAAGCCCGTGACTAAGTAATGGAGAGATGTCTATAAGACATCTATCCATTACTAATCCTATAGTTACATGGTAAATAAAGACACAGCCAGAATAAAGTCTTTTATTAGAAACAAAACACAGTTTTCCATTTTCATTTAAAAATAACAAACACTGTTATACTCACCAAACGCATAATTCCAACGAAGCCCTTGTCTCCTGTAATAAACCAAAAATAAAAAAACAACAATATCCCTCACCTCTCCATTGTTCTCTCCCATACCATAATCCATGACTGGGGGATAAATAGTTTTCAACCTGGATGGTGCCAAGATGCGATCGTGCAGGTGGAGAACCACTGGTGAATGAACTGCTGCAAGCGCAGCATCATTGACCAGCAGTGACATCATCGATGTTACCACTGGTCAATGATGCTACCTTCCCAGCAGGGCTGAACTGCTTTGACCTCAGCACCGTGGGAAAAAGCCAGTGATGAGGTAACAAGCTCAGTGTCTTCACAGCAGATCACCGTACGAATTTTTCACGGTGATATGCTGTGAAGACACTGAGCTTGAATCATGCTTACGTTAAAAAATGAACATGTCTAGGTGTGGCTCACACGGACACAGTCCATGGAAACACACTGACATGTGTACAGACCCATTCACTTGAATGGGTATATGTGTGTAAGTGTCTCCGGTATGTGTAAAAACTGTCACCGCACGTACTGGAGACACTGACATGTGAAAGAGCCCTAACAGAAGTGAGTGGAGTGGAGCTCCTCCCACAACTGTTAACCTGTTAAATCCTGCTGTCAATCTCTTACAACATTTAACAAGCGCCGACAGGGGCGTGTGTCATTCCACGCTCCCATTGTTGTCATGACAGCTGAGGATTTGCTGAATACTTCTGTGCCTGTCATTGCAATCCTTCTGCTGTGCTGATACACTGTGAAATATAGCACAAGTGATCAGACGATTGCAATTCAAGTCCCCTAAGTAAAAAAATGTAAAAAAAATTAAATCTGAAAAAAATTAAAAAAACAAACAAATCACCCCCATTTTACCATATTAAAAATAAAATAATTAAAAAAATTAAAAATACACATATTTATATATATCAATAATGTCTGATCTATCAAGATATAAAATAAATTAATCCGATCGGTAAACAGCATAACGAAAAAGTGAAATTATGGATTTTTGGCCTACATAACATTGCAGTAAAATACAAAAAGAGGTGATCAACACATGATATCTACCACAAAATGTTATCAATAAAAACATCAGCTCAGGGCGCAAAAAATAAGTCCTCACACAGCCCCATATCCCGAAAATAGAAAACGTTATGGCTCTCGGAAAATGGTGACAAAATCCACATTTTTTTTCTTAAAGATTTCCAAATTTCTTTTCACCACGTAAATAAATTTTTTTTACATGTTTGCTATCTGCAATTTCATACTGACCTGGAGAATGATATTGCCTGGCCATTTTTATCATGTAGTAAACAAGTTAAATAAAACATCCAAAAAACTATTGTGAAATTGCACTTTTTTTGCAATTTCAACACACTTGAAATTTTTTTTCTGTTTTCCAGTACACTATGTGGTAAAATCTATGGTGTCATTGAAAAGTACAATTTATCCCACACAAAAAAAAGCAAAAATGTAAAAAAAAAAAGTTATGGCTCTTGGAAGAAGTGGTTGATAAAATGAAAACGAAAAAAAAACTGGAAAGCTGCCATGGCATGAAGAGGTTAATGGGTGGACCTCTTATCCTCTGCTACATATACATTTCCCAGCAGCACCCCGCTTCTCAGTGCCGTAGACCCCTCCCTTTGTGGACCCATTAGATTTATTGTGTAGGTATCTAATAGCACCTTCAAACACTACTGTGCTGCACCATTGGAACCATAGGAGGACAGATCAGATGGCTATGGAGGGAAAATACAGCCAAAGATGGGGCAGGGGCATTATTTGGGTTCAGTTACTAGTAAAATAAGAGTATTTTTAAAATAATTATATTTTAAGACTTTAATAAAAAAGTATTAGTGGAGATTAATAAATAAAAAAAATCTGGTTTTGGAGATAACCCTTTCATTTTATACACACTCTACGAGGATTGAGTTTTTGAGTTATTGAAGATTGAGTGTGTTGGAATTGTGAACTATAAAGTATTATAAAACGAGTTTTTAAGGATGTTAGCAATTAATAATAGATAGGTTATTCCAAAATTATTGGCCCTTAGTGATATTACAGTAATATTTAGGGAAGTGATATTCCAAAATGTTTAAGACTGCTGATGGGCTCCATGTAAAGTGCAATCATGTTCAGGTCAGAATTGAAGGCTCAAAGACAAAGAACATCAAGCCTTCAGGCCATAATTCAGGTTTTTAAGAATAAAGAGTGCTATAGAGATGCCCAGGGGCCTACTTGAAGACTGAAACCTATTCCTAAGATTGCCACTGCTTAAAGACTGACCAGTTGAAATAGATTATGGGAGATGTCAGAGTTCAAGCAATGGCTAAAGCGCTATTACTGCTTTCTTAATCACAGGTTTTAGAAATATATCCATTCATAGGACCACACTACCCCCAACTTGTTTTTGTTGACAATGCACATACATGTAAAAAGACAATAGAACCCCTTGGGCAATGAAGCTGAGAAATATGGAATAAATTATGCTTTATTATTCATTTGTAAACATTTCTTCTTACCAACTTTTACTAGAACCAAAGAAATGAGCCGGAACATATGTTGATATAGGTGCACATTCACACAGTGACCATTTAGCAAAGAAACTCAAGTATGGTGACCAAATCCCCTGTAGTGAGTACATAAAATAATATAGTGTACTTAGTTGAAACCATTTTGATCAATAAAGTGTAAAAGCCATCCCACCCCATCCCAAGGTGTTCCCTATCTATCTATTTTTTGTACTTACTATAGGTCATTTGCTCACGTCGTTTTTATCATAAGTTCTGTCTATTGTATCTCCCCAGTGTTAATGTGCACCTACACATTGCCCTTACACCAACATACAGTATGTTCCAGATCATTACTTTGTTTTTTCTTTAGTATTCTGAACTTTGTACAAAGAGGGGTATGGCTCCCCGTTTTTCGACTGGGAATTTTGTCCATATAGCTTTCCACGGGTAAGTGTCTGAACAGTCAGGTCTGGGACTTGCTTTGCTCCAATCTACTGTGAGGTGCTGACACATAGTGAGGTGAACTACAAGAGTCAGGGTCCTTCCCGATTGGTTTCACCTTATCGCTGTAGGATGGCTTTTACACTGTTTTCCTTCAATTATTTTTTATTAAGTTTAACAGTAACAAAATAGATTTTCAAACATGACTATTAATAATACACTGTTTTATCAAATGTTAACTAAGTGCTCTATGTTATATATATGTGCTATTACTATTTATTTATTAATTTACTTACTGCAGGGTATTTGCTCACTTTGTTGTCATCTTAGGTTCCAAATTTTAGTACATTAGAAGGTTCTCTCTTTTTTATGTATTTTTGTTCTGGCAAAAAAATTGCTTTAACTTCACAATATGACCAAAAGTCATTAAGGCAGAGTTAAGCATTTCATTCACTTTCTGAGTATAACACATTTTTGAGACCATTGCATCAGACAAGAGCGGCATAAAGTATTTGGAATTTATTAAAACATAAAAAAAAGCTTGGTCATTAGCAGGGCTTCCATTCTCCGACATGTATGTCTTCTCTGTGCCCCCCAACAATTGCAGGTCCCACCTGCAGACTGAGTAGAAAGATGGAAAAGGGTGACAAATTGAAGGACCAGAGAAGGTAATTCTTAGATGACTTTGCATGCTTGCAGTTCTCTGCCTTCATGTCTATTGTAGTTGTGTGTAGACCCAAGAAAGCTTGCCAGCCAACTTAAGTAGTTCCCTGGGGAGGCCCATTCTCCCAATTAGTGGGATCCCAAGGGGGGGACAAGAAGCCAAGTCATTCAGGAGTATATTTGTTATAGTACGTGTAGATTTCCTTCTTTTTTTTTTGCTAGGTTTTCTCTTTTTTTTTTTCTGTACGAGTGATCATTTTTACGTCTGAACTGTTTTACAAGTGATGTGGAGATCAGAAAAATCATTCAAGGGTTAAAAAACAATCTGGTAATTCTTTTATTATTGTCAAATCTCTAATTGCTTTTTAAGATATTTCTAGTATTTCCTGTACTAGTCCTGTTGATCTGAGAAAAAAAATAATTACGATACGTGGCTTTTGACAGCAGCATTATCAAAATCTGCAGAGACGAAAATCCTGAAGACCAAATGGAAACCTGACAAACCTCATTATGAATAGCTCGTTGAAACCCACCAAGATTTAGGACTTTGTTCAATGGGATGGAACAGTTGGGCCTCATTCAGATTTCTATTTTCCACGTACAAGTGCTATTAGTTGTTTCAACAGTTAGCCCTTGTACCTGTGATAGTTTATGCGGCAATTCACATGTCCATGATTTTTCATTGAAATTTGGTGGTCTGCGGAAAATGGCAGAGACAGGTCCAATTTTGATCAAAATTTGCAGTACAAGTCTATGGGTCTGTGAAAAGATTGGACTGAACTCAGATTCCCTCCTAGTGTGCTCCGATTTTTTTTTTCTCCATATACAAGAAAAACTGATGACACTCGGACCAAACTCTGAAAAAAAGTCTAGGGAAATAATTGGTCCGTTTTTCTCATTCGTGAGAAAAATGGATGTCTGGAAGAGGCCTTATCAGTATGTTGGTTAATTACAAAAAGATTTCTCTGGGTGGAGTCTTTTTAAAGCTGCCCTCATTATTATTGCCAATGGCTACAATACGTCTACAGCTTCTGGAGTCAGATCTGTGATTCTATTGTCATTTGTCCTTTTGTGAAACATGTCTGCCAAAACATTGCCTTTATCTCATACCAGCAGGAGTTTTCTCCATTTACTCTTAATTTATTCTAACCTTGAGTCTAATCCGGAAAAAAACTGTGAAACAGCTAATTAAGTATTACATGTATCAATGGAATTATGAATGAAAATAAAAACTGAACTAACAATGTAATGGTATGTTAGAATTATTTTCACGAGCTGATGCTACAGATCATTTATGGATGTTTTTGTTGTAGAGCATCATAATTAGCTAATGAATAGAAGCCAGTGTTTCCATTCTGCATTCAGACACTACATGTATTTACATTGAAGTATCCTGGAGGAGTCAAGGTTGAAAGCAGCATTATGTGCAGAAGTTTCAGGGTAGGGCCTATACTACCTCATTGTACCTGCAGTGCATCCATTTATATCCACACAGGCAGCATGGTGGCTCAGTGGTTAGCAAAATATGCCTTTTGTTCAAATCCCACCAAGAAAGTCTGCAAGGAGTTGGTATGTTCTCCCCGTGTTTGTTTGGGTTTCCTACATGTACTTCGGTTTCCTCCCACATTCTAAAGGGAATTTTTATTGTAAACCTCATTGATGACAGCGATGTCTGTAAAGCGCTGTGGAATTAATGGCGCTATATAAGAAATTAAAATAACTAATTATAAAATGTTGGTGTGCTTGGTTAAGATGTTTATAAATTAAAGGGGTTATCCAGGACTTTGGTTATTTTTCCATCTGGGGCTAAGTCCTTACACGCAGGTAGTTGCTGACAACTTGCTTGTTCTGCCTGACACTGACATTATGTCCACAGTGTAGCTCCTTCTCTTTTGCTCTACTTTGTTTACGGGGCATCCCTGCTGATGTCATGCTGATTAACAACTGACTCCCCGTTGTCTAACTGCGGGGAGCCGACTGTCAAACAGCATGACCTTGGCAGTGATATCTGTTGACAGAGCAGACTGGAAGAGGAATAGCTGTTCTCTTAACCTGAAGTCAAATGGATCAGCAGAATAGCTGACAGGAGTGGTCCATTACTTTTGTAGCCAATTGTGCCATTTTATAGCAATATTTCAATTTTATAACGTGAAGTGTGACCTATATGTATAAAGGGGTAGTGATAAAAGTAACAAATTTAAAAATGTGTGTGTGTATATATATATATATATATATATATATATATATATATATGCATTTTACAAGGAAGAATGAAAATAATGTAGTTTTCAACTGCCATTTGCTTTTTCTACATTGCATATTTGCACCACTATTCAGTTTTCTAATAATCCACATTGTACTGTTGTGAAAAATGTAGTCAGTAATAGGTGCATTGTACTGCTCCTACCATAGCAACTGAAACTAATAGACATCAGTGGAAAAAAGGAAAACCCTACTATAATCTGTTTATCAATATTTTAGACAGCTCCTTTAAAACAAAACTTCACTGTTTAATCTCTTCAGTGATCTGTGCCTGGTCTAGGCTTTTATTGATGGTATATACATCTACTGTTTGTCATGAACAATAGTGAAGAGTGAACGTGCTGGGATAACGAGTCATCAGAACATGCTCGGGTGCTGTCCAAGTGACTTCAGCGTGCCCAAAAACATGTTTGAGTCCCCGTGCCTGTATGTCTTGCGGCTGTTCAACAGTCACTATACATGCAGGGGTTGTTGTGGCTGTTGTGGCTGTCGGACAGCCGCAAGACATGCAGGTGAACATAGTTTTTCGCCCACGCCAAAGTCACCAGGTTAGCACCCGAGCATACTCGGATAACACCTTACCCGGGCAAATTCGCTCATCGCTAATGAGCGACTTTGGAAATATTGTCAGTTACTTAAACAACCAAATAAAAGATGGGGAAAAATTCAACATATTATTTTAATTTTTTCATAAATATCTTCCTTCTGTTAGCACCTGTCATGCTTCTTTATTAAATGAAAAATTACCAACAGTAGGCATAAAAATAGTTTAAAAATGTATTTTTGATTTTTTATAGTCATCTTTCTGTACATACAGTTTATAACAAAAGTGAGTACGCACCTCACATTTTTTTAAATATTTTATTATATCTTTTTAAGGGACAACAATGAAGGCATGACACTTTGATACAAAGTAATGTAGTCAGGGTACAGGTTGCATAACAGTGTAAATTTGGTGTGCCCTCTAAATAACTCAACAGCCATTAATGTCTAAACCACTGGCAGGAAAAGTGAGTACACCATTAAGTAAAAAGGGCTAAATTGTGCCAAATTAGCCATTTTCCCTCCCTGATGTCATATGACTCATTAGTTACAAGGTCTCATGTGTGAATGGAGACGGTGTGTTACATTTGGAGTTATCACTCCTACACTCTCTCATACTGAGCACTGGATGTTCAACATGGTGCCTCATGACGAAGAATTCTCTGAGGATCAGACAATAAGAATTGTTGCTCTACATAAAGATGACAGAGGCCATATGAGAATTGCCAACACCCTGAAACTGAGCTGCAGCAAAGTGGCAAAGACCATACAGCAGTTAAGCAAGGCATGTTCCATTCAGAACAGTCCTCACCATGGTCGAACAAAGAAGTTGAGCGCATATGCTCAGTGTCATATCCAAGGTTGTCTTTTCAAAATAGACATATGAGTGCTGATAGCAATGCTGTAGTGGTTAAAAAGGTGGGGGTCAGCAAGTCAGTGCTAAGACCATATGCCGTACACTGCATCAAATTTGTCTGCATGGCTGTCATCCCAGGAGGAAGCCTATTCTAAAGATGGTGCACAAAAAAGCCGGCAACAATTTGTTGATGACAAGCAGACTAAGGACATGGTTTACTGGAATCATGTCCTGTGGTCTGAAGTGACCAATATAAATTTGGTTCAGATGGTGTCAAGTGTGTGTGGTGGCAACAGGGTAAAAAGTACAAAGACAAATGTGCCCTGTCTACAGTCAAGCATGGTGGTGGGAGTGTCATGTTTTGGGGCTGCATGAGTGCTGCCAGCTGTGGGGAGCTGCAGTTAATTGAGGGAACCATAAATGCCAACACAAATGGTCTGCCGGACAGTAATCCAACATGATAACAACTCCAAACACACTTCCAAGATGACCACTGACTTGATAAAGAAACTGAGGGTAAAGGTGCTGGACTAGCCAAGCATATCTCCAGACCTAAACCCTATTGAGCATCTGTAGGCCATCCTCAAACTGAAAGTGTCTGCAACATCCACCAGCTCTGTGATGTTGTCATGGAGGAGTGGAAGAGGATTCCAGTGGCAACCTGTGAAGCTCTAGCGAACTCCATGCCCAAGAGAGTTAAGGCAGTGCTTGAAAGTAATGGTGGCCACACAAAAGATTGACACTTTGGGCACAATTTGGCTATTTTCACTTAGGGGTGAACTCACTTTTGTGTGTTGAGTTATTTAGAGGTCAAACCAAATTCATACCGTTATACAAGCTGTACCTTGACTACTTTACATTGTATCAAAGTGTCAGATCTTCAGTGTTGTCCTATGAAAAGATAAAATAAAATATTTAGAAAAATATGAGGGGTGTACTCATTTTTGTGATATACTGTATTGGTGCACCTTTTACGGGTACATGATTTGACTGTTATACTTTAGATTTTCTGACTTGCAAGGAATTTAAACACTTTTATAAATCTTCCCTCCACAAGATTCTCCAGCTAAAAATATAAAAGCAATAAAGCATTAGAGACAACTGTAACCTAAAAGTCTTCATAGTTCCACTTTTATGTGTCACCAATGCTTAAGGGCCCATTCCCTTCAAAGCCCTGGAACACAGACTATTCAGCACTGTTATCATTGCTGCTGTAATCTATCAATTACAATGACAATGGAGAAAGCCTATGTTTGTGTTAATGTGATGGGAAGAGTTTGTTGTTTCCATGGGTGAGAACTTTCCTGTTACCTCTGTTCCCATGCAGACCCTAGGAGAGGTAGGATTGTGGTATTATAACATTAGCACAGTGAACAATGTGAAAATGGTGTACACTGATCGAAATGCAGATAATGCAAATGTTCAGATTATATCCACCCAAATTCTGAAAAAAACAGCCTTCCATATACTTTAGATAGCTGTCAGCTGAATTGAATGGTTCGGCCTATCGTTTACCCTAATAGCTAGCTCCCTTGACTCTCCCATAGACAGGAGTGCAGCTCTCCAGAACCCCTCTGTGAACTCTTTGAGACAACCACTCTAGAGGCAGTTTATCTCTCATGGAACAAAGGAACAGTCCGAAATCAGGCATGCCCTATCCCTATCTCCCTCAACATCATCTGTCAGGGAAGAGTCAGCGGCCCCTATACATGTAGATTATCGGCTGAACCAGTCGATATTGGCAGGTTCGGCTGACTTTAGTCTAATTTGCATGGGTAATGGTCGTGCTCTGTAGTTAAAATCTTGATATTAGTATAAATCTAATTTACTTATCATACGGATCCTAATGATTATTTCACAGGTGCAAAATCAAAATCAATAGAAATCTACAATTAACCCCTTAACAACCAGAGGTATTTTTGGTTTTGCAGTTTCATTTTTTATTTTGTTGGTCAAAATAGCTATGTGAGGGTTTGTTTTTTGTGGGACGAGTTGTACTTTTGAACGACACCATTGGTTTTAACATATTGAGTACTGGAAAATGTTAAAAAAATTCAAAGTGAAGTCAAATTGTAAAACTATGCAATCTCACAGTTGTTTTTTGTTTTACTTTTCTACTATGTTCACTAAATGCTAAAACTGACCTGCCATTATAATTCTCCAGGTCATTACGAGTTTATAGACACCAAACATGTCTAGGTTCTTTTTTATCTAAGTGGTGAAAAAAAATTCCAAACTTTGTTAAAAAAATATCTCCATTTTCCGATACCAGTAGCATCTCCATTTTTGGTGATCTCGGGTCGTGTGAGGGCTTATTTTTTGCATGCTGAGCTGACATTTTTAATGAAACCATTTTGGTGCAGATATGATCTTATTATGATCACCAGTTATTGCATTTTAATTCCATGTGGTGG
The DNA here is from genome assembly GCF_051348905.1 of Ranitomeya variabilis. Classification (NCBI taxonomy): domain Eukaryota; kingdom Metazoa; phylum Chordata; class Amphibia; order Anura; family Dendrobatidae; genus Ranitomeya; species Ranitomeya variabilis. The sequence continues at coordinate 396,450,132 of NC_135234.1, forward strand.
TGACCAAAAAAAAAGTAATTCTGCGTTTTAACTTTTTTCTCGCTACGCGATTTAGCGATCAGATTAATCCTTTTTTTATATTGATAGATTATTATTATTATTCGTTATATAACACCATTGATACCATGGTGCTGTACATGAGAAGGGGTTACATACAAATTACAGATATCACTAACAGTAAGCAAACTAACAATTACAGACTGATACAGAGGGGCGAGGACCTTGCCCTTGCGGGCTTACATTCTACAGATCAGGCAATTCTGAGCTTGGCGATACCAAATATGTGTATATTTGATTTTTTTATTTTGAATGGGGCGAAAGTGGTGCGATTTGAAAATTCATATTTTTTTATATTTTTAAAAACATTTTTTTTTACTTTTGGCATGCTTCAATAGTCTCAATGGGAGACTAGAAGCTGACATAACCCGATCGGCTCTGCTACACCCAGGCAATTATCAAATCGCAACCAACCACTGGGTGTCACTCACAGCAAGCCGGCAGTGACAGCCATAGAGGTCTCCAGGAGACTTCTGGTTGTCATGCCAACCCATCGGTGACCCACAATCACGTGATGGGGGGTCACTGATGGGTGGATTTCCTGCGCAATTGCCGGAAGCGAATGTTAAATGCCACTATCAGTGTTTGACAGCGGCATTTAATGAGTTAATAGACATTGGTGGATTGCGACAGTCTAGATTGTCTTGAGGAAGTGGTGTGATCACCATGAAATGCATAGAAATAAAGTTTTTTCATTATATCCACTTGGACTCCACTGGCATACTATTCTGACAGGCGAGCAGTGTAGTCTGATGCCCCATTCGCTTCACCTAACAAAAGAAGCAGCTCTCACTGAAATTTTGCTTGGTCTTCCAAACCTTATCTTGACCTCCACTGTGTAACTGTTAACTGCCATTTCTGAATTACATTTTCGAACTGAGGAAAGGGCAACTTGAAAACTGTTTGCTATCTTTTTGTAGCCTTCTCCTGCTTTGTGGTCCTTCACCATTTTCAGAGTGCTAGGCAGCTGCTTAAAAGAACCCATGGCTGTTGTATTTTGGCACAAGGTTAGAGGAGGCTGGGTCTTTATAAAGCTGGGAAATTTGCATCACCTGGCCTTTCAAAACGATGATAGTGAACAATCCATAATCCTAACAGGCTAATTAAGGTCTCAAATCCTGGTCAAAGTTATCTGAGCATACATATCTCCAAAGGTGGCCAAACTTTTGCATTGCCCCATTTTCCTTTCAGTAACTTTTAAAACTGAAAAAAAATGACAATTTTTTTTTTGCCTAAAATACAAAGGGCTTTTTAGAGGTAATTTCATGTTCAACTTGCTTAACTGTTCACAATAACAGTAATTTTGACCAGAGGTGCCCAAACTTTTACATGCCACTGTAGGTGTACGTATTTCTCTCCATGGTGCTCATTCTTGATTTTGAGGAAATCAAGATGTCTTGAAAATGTTTCCATTTATTCATCATTTGCATATCATTAACATGTATATCGATCCTGTGATTTCAATAATTGCATGACTTTTCCTTCTTGATGTTGCAATTTCAATGTTGAAGAGTATATATATGGTAAATCCACTTTCAATATAATATAGCATCCCATACAACTTTCTCAGGAAGAGACAGAATAGATGATCGTTCTGTCCTGATAAAGAGTTATCAAAATGTCTTTGCAATTAGAGCCAAAGTCTATATGTTTTCCATAGAGCCTCATTTGTCTGCATACAACAATGCCCCTATAAATGGATCAACAAGTCTGCGCCCCCAGATGTGTGCACCAGAGTTTCATATCAGTTTAATCTAAAATATGCAGGAAACACTGAAGATCAGACTCTTTTGCATGAAATAACATGTTTTCAAAATCATTTATTTCTTAAATAAATATAGCATTATATTTGCCCAGTTGAAGCTAATTTAACCCCTTCATGACCCAGCCTATTTTGACCTTAATGACCTGGCCGTTTTTTGCAATTCTGACCAGTGTCCCTTTATGAGGTAATAACTCTGGAACGCTTCAACGGATCCTAGCGGTTCTGAGAATGGTTTTTCGTGACATATTGGGCTTCATGTTAGTGGTAAATTTAGGTCGATATTTTTGCATTTATTTGTGAAAAAAATGGAAATTTAGCGAAAAATGTGAAAATTTCGCAATTTTAAAATTTTGAATTTTTATTCTGTTAAACGAGAGAGTTATGTGACACAAAATAGTTAATAAATAACATTACCCACATGTCTACTTTACATCAGCACAATTTTGGAAACAAAATTTTTTTTTGCTAGGAAGTTATAAGGGTTAAAATTTGACCAGCGATTTCTCATTTTTACAACGAAATTTACAAAACCATTTTTTTTAGGGACCACCTCACATTTGAAGTCAGTTTGAAGGGTCTATATGGCTGAAAATACCCAAAAGTGACACCATTCTAAAAACTGCACCCCTCAAGGTGCTCAAAACCACATTCAAAAAGTTTATTAACCCTTCAGGTGCTTCACAGCGGCAGAAGCAACATGGAAGGAAAAAATGAACATTTAACTTTTTAGTCACAAAAATGATCTTTTAGCAACAATCTTTTTATTTTCCCAAGGGTAAAAAGAGAAACTGGAACCCAAAAGTTATTGTACAATATATCCTGAGTACGGGGGGGGAACCACTGTTTGGGTGCACAACAGGGCTCGGAAGGGAAGGAGCGCCATTTGACTTTTTCAATGAAAAATTGGCTCCAATCTTCACAAAAAAATTCTTTTAGCCTCAATTTTTTCATTTTCACATAGGCAACAGGATAAAATGGATCTTAAAATGTATTGGGCAATTTCTCCTGAGTACACTGATACCTCATATGTGGTCACAAACTACTGTTTGTGCACACGGCAAGGCTTGGAAGGGAAGGAGCGCCATTTGACTTTTGAATGAAAAATTAGCTCCAATCGTTAGCGGACACCATGTCGCGTTTGGAGAGCCCCTGTGTACCTAAAGATTGGAGCTCCCCCACAAGTGACCCCATTTTGGAAACTAGACCCCTCAAGGAACTTATCTTGAGGCATAGTGAGCACTTTGAACCCCCAGGTGCTTCACAAATTGATCCGTAAAAATGAAAAAGTACTTTTTTTTCACAAAAAATTTCTTTTAGCCTCAATTTGTTCATTTCCACATGGGCAACATGATAAAATGGATCCTAAAATTTATTGGGCAATTTCTCCTGAGTACACTGATACCTCACATGTGGGGGTAAACCACTGTTTGGGCACATGGCAGGGCTTGGAAGGGAAGGAGCGCCATTTGACTTTTTGAATGAAAAATTAGCTCCAATCGTTAGCGGACACCATGTCGTGTTTGGAGAGCCCCTGTGTGCCTAAACATTGGAGCTCCCCCACATGTGACCCCATTTTGGAAAATAGACCTCCCTTGGAACTAATCTAGATGTGCGGTGACCACTTTAAACCCCCAAGTGTTTCACAGAAGTTTTTAACGCAGAGCCGTGAAAATAAAAAATCATTTTTCTTTCCTCAAAAATTATGTTTCAGCAAGCAATTTTTTATTTTTACAAGGGTAACAGGAGAAATTAGACCCCAATAGTTGCTGAACACAGGAGAAACAAGAGTCATAAAATGGCTAAGAAATTGAAAAATATCATAAGATTGTATTTTATTTAGAATCCATTAAAAAGATCATCACATGTACTAATGATACAAAAATTGGTGATAAGTGACTGCATACAAAGTGCATCAAATATTCCAAGAACCAATGGACGGAACTTTAAGTAACATATTGTTGCGGTATTTTATAGTTAATTTACATGTGCACAATAGCACCTAGTTCCGATATGCAAAAGGTATGAATATCACAGTGGTATACCATCACTGAACTAGCAGCATTCCGTGTCCTAATTTACACAAGTTTCAACATGTATAAAGCGCTAAACAGTGTTAAACAAGAAGTTATTTACCCATTGATAACCGGAACCGTCCGTCCAGGCCTGGATGTATACCCCGATGCGCTTGATGTGTGACCGCTTCCTCAGGGGGCGTGCCAATAGTTGCTGCCCAGTTTGCCCTGAGTATGTTGGTACCCCACATGTGGGGGTAAACCACTGTTTGGGCACACGTCGGGGCTCAGAAGGGAAGTAGTGACATTTTGAAATGCAGACTTTGATGGAATGGTCTGCGGGCGTCACGTTGCGTTTGCAGAGCCCCTGATGTGCCTAAACAGTAGAAACCCCCCACAAGTGACCCCATTTTGCAAACTAGACCCCCCAAGGAACTTATCTAGACATATGGTGAGCACTTTGAACCCCCAAGTGCTTCACAGAAGTTTATAACGCAGAGCCATGAAAATAAAAAATCATTTTTCTTTCCTCAAAAATTATGTTTTAGCAAGCAATTTTTTATTTTCGCAAGGGTATCAGGAGAAATTGGACCCCAATATTTGTTGCCCAGTTAGTCCTGAGTATGCTGGTACCCCATATGTGGGGTAAACCACTGTTTGGGCGCACGTCAGGGCTCGGAAGGGAGGGAGCACCATTTGACTTTTTGAACGCAAGATTGGCTGGAATCAATGGTGGCGCCATGTTGCGTTTGGAGACCCCTGATGTGCCTAAACAGTGGAAACCCTTCAATTCTAACTCCAACACTAACCCCAACATACCCCTAACCCTAATCCCAACTCTAGCCATAACCCTAATCACAACCCTAACCCCAACACACCCCTAACCACAACCCTAACCCCGACGAACCCCTAACCCTAATCCCAACCCTAATCCTAACCCTAATCCCAACCCTAACCCCAACACTCCTAACCCTAACCATAACCCTAACCACAAGCCTAATCTTATGGGTAAATATATTTTTATTAAAGAGAAGAGAATTTTACAAGAAAAATAGTAGTTAAAAACTACGACAATGATCAAAGTACTTTTTCTTATAATATACAATTCGAGAAGAGTAACACAAAAAACACTCGTTCACAAACCTTGCATAAATCTTACATAAAAGAGAGAAAAGAAAAAAAAAAAAGAAAAAAAAATTAGAGGGAGTAAACCCTCTAGAATGACTACGGTAACTTTAACATATAAGCAATAACTCCTTGCCCCCGCAACAGGCGAGGACTTTCAATACCGTAAATAAAAGAAAGCATACCTAAAATCAGTTTGCCCATGTCCCCTAGAGCGAGACATGCATGCAAATAGTATCATTATAAAAGTAACTGGTAAATCATGGTACAGACCTATCACACCGAACTGGTGGAAGGTGAACAGCTCACCCAGGGGGGAGATAGAAAGAGGAGGAAATAGAGGGGGGAGCCCAAGTAGGTGGGGCTCAAGAAAAGAAATATAAAATGAGAACACGAAAAGAAAAGAAAAGTAGCTTAGTAATCAACTGTAGAATAGACAGGCGTATTCAGGTAAACAGGTCAGGGAAACGAGCAGAATCTTTAAATAGAATCCATTCAGTCCAGATACCTAAAAAGGAGACCCTTGTCTGTGAAAGGTCTGCATCAATTTCCTCCATCCTAAAGATGGTTTCAAATTCTGAAAACCACTCCACAACATCGGGGGGAACCGGGTCTCGCCATCGGCGGAGGATCAACGTCCTAGCAGCCGCTAGGCAAAATTTAAGGATGTCCTTTTTTTGGGATCCCACCGAAGCGGGAATCATGGAGAGCAATGCTATCTCCGGAGTACCGGTGATGTGCTTGCCTGTGATCAAACCATAATTTCGGAACACTTGGTCCCAGAATGTTCTAATCAAGGGGCAGCCCCACCAGATATGCAAGAGGGAGCCAATGCCATTTCCACACCTCCAGCAGCAGTTTGAAATTGAGGGAGAAAATTTGTGTAACCTGTCAGGAGTGAGGTACCACCTATATTGCAGTTTTTACCCCTTCTCCGAGGCCTCACTGGAACTCGGGAGTTTATGGTTCACCAGGAAGCAACGCTCCCATTCCTCATCCGACAAAGTCCGCCCCAAATCCTTCTCCCAAGCAGACTGGAAATAGAGCCTTGTGTCAGAGTCAGGTGTTGAAAAAATTGAGTAGAGGGAAGAGATTCCCCTGCTCGGGGTGTCTCCCCCGGCAAACAACAGTTCCAAGGGAGAGAGACTACAGTTCGAACCCCCTGGCAAATTCAAAGAGGCCAGGAAGGACCGGACCTGCAAGTACTCCCACCAAAGAAGTTTAGTGGAGGGAGATTGGGTTTGGAGGGAACAGAGGGTGGGAATCTCGCCACGCTGTAAGATATCACAACCCGTATGTCATCCTCGTATTTCCAACCCATGAAGGCTTTCCTGTGAATGCCCGGAGGAAATGCCGGGTTGCAAAAAATAGGTGTAAGAAGGCTGGCCCCAGGAGGAGCAGACCCCTTCCCACCACTGCAGTGTCATGCCCTCATAGCCTCTGAGGTTAGGAAGGAAAATATCCCCCGTTGAAGAGCATATTGCTTTGGGATCCACTGAAGATAATGAAGAGGCAAATCGGATCATTCTTGTTCCAACTCTACCCATTTTTTAAATTTAATTTTATATTTCCAGTCCAAGAGGCGAACTAATATGGCCGCCCTGCAATAGCTTCGGAGGTTGGGTAGACCCACCCCACCAAACTGGCGTGGCCTAGATAAAACCTTGTAACTCACCCTCGGTGTTTTCCCCTTCCAGATAAAACGGGAAATCAAGGACTGTATTTTAATAAAAAACGATTTATGTGGCCAAATGGGAATCGCCTGAAAGATATAAAGAAATCTCGGCAGGATATCCATCTTAACCACCTGAATCCTACCGAGCCACGACAGCCTCAATGGGCCGTAAGACTCCAGAAGGGATCCCACCCTGTTCAAAATGACCTGATGGTTCAAAGAAAATAATTGAAGAGGATCCGAGGTGAGGTTCACCCCGAGATATGAAATCTGATCCTGTTGCCATCTGAAGGGGAAGGTCTGCTTCAAGGAAGCCACCACGGAGGAAGATAGAGAAATGTTTAGGACCTCAGTTTTGGACTAATTAATCTTGAAGTTACTTAAATCCCCGAAGGATTCGAACTCCTTCATAAGCACTGGAAAAGAGATGACTGGGTTAGAGACGAAGAGGAGGATGTCGTCGGCAAAGAGGGCCGTTTTATGGTTAGAGTTTCCAACCTGAATCCCTGAGATACTGTCATTAACTCGGATAGCCTTAGCCAAATGCTCAATAACTAAAACATATAATAGGAGCGACAACGGGCAGCCTTGTCTAGTACCGTTTTGAATATAAAAACGATCGGACAAAGATCCATTGACTCTAACACGAGCTGAGGGTTTTGAATATAATGACATAATTTTCCCCAGGAAATTGGATTGTAAGCCAATGTGGGTCAGGGTTTCCCGTAGAAAGTCCCAATGGACTCTATCAAAGGCCTTTTCCGCGTCAATCGACAGAAGACAAAGAGGGGACTTTTGCATCTTGGTCCTCTCAATAAGGAGAAGAGACCTGATAATGCTGTCCCGCGCCTCCCGGCCCTTGACAAAGCCCACCTGATCAAGGTCGATAATAGATGGGAGAAGTCCCGACAATCTGTCAGCCAATACCTTAGCAAATAATTTTACATCGACGTTGATCAGGGAGATTGGCCTATAACTCCCGGCCAGCAGGGGATCTTTATTAGGCTTTGGCAGAACAGAAATATGAGCCTCTAGGGACTGGGGGGTAAAACTATTCTCCTCAGAAATCGCATTAAAGGTGAGGATGATTTGGGGAAGCAAGTCAGATAGAAGGGATTTATAGAATAAGGGAGTGAACCCATCCGGCCCAGGACATTTAGAGGTGGACGTGGATTTAACAGCTTCTGCCAGCTCCTCAGGGGTTACGTCCTTTTCCAGGACCGCCAAATCCGCCTCAGGGAGGGACGGGACCTTGATCCTATTCATATAAGATTTAATTTTATTTTTCAACGTGGTGGGATCCAAATCAGCGAACCTGCCCCTAATGTTGTACAGGGATTTATAGAACTTTTGAAAGACCTCTAGGATCTCCTCATTACTATGGACCAGTTGGCCCTTATCATTTTTGAGTGATGAGATAAGGGTGGGACCCGATCTGGGATGAAGCAGTCGTGCTAGAGGGCAACCACAAACATTAGCTCTTTTGTAGAAAAACCCTTTAGTTCTTTCCTTGTCACCCATAAACCGTCTATCCAGCAGGCCTTTAAGTTCAAGCCTTTTTGTAGTGAGCTCGACCAAAGTCTCAGAGGACCTCGAATTCTTATGCCTGCTTTCCAGGGTCTGAATTTGTGACAGCAAAGCGTCTATTTCCTCAGACTGAAGTTTTTTGATTCTAGCCCCATGTTTGATTAAGGTGCCTCTCATGACGCACTTCAGTGCTTCCCATTTAATTGCCTGAGGTGTGGGATCTGACTCATGAGTATGGGCAAACGCTGCAATGTCAGATTTCAAATCACTAAAACAGGTGGTGTCTCGTAAAAGGTTGCCATTCAATTTCCATGAGAATTTTTTCATAGTCAGCCCGGGTATCTCCAAGGATAGAAAAACAGGGCAATGATCTGACTGAACCATATTACCAATCTTGGCATCAGGCTTCCAAGATAAGACCCCCCTGCTGACGAAAAAAAGGTCAATTCTGCTGTAGGAGTTATGTGGAGTAGAAAAGAAAGTATAATCCTTACCTCTAGGATTGAGGATTCTCCAAACATCTATCAGATGTAGTTTAAGTAAGAATTTTTGTAGGGCTCTCACCTCTCTCGATGGGACCGCCCCCCGACCAGAGGAGGTATCTAGTTTGGGATCAAAGACAAAGTTAAAATCATCACCTATCACAACCTGGCCCTCCGCAAATGAAGACAGTTTCAACAATAGAGACTTGCAGACCTTAGGCTGTTCCCGGTTCGGGAGATACCAGTTAACTAGGGTCAGGATCCGATCAGCAACTTTAACTTTCATAAAAATATAGCGTCCCCCTTCATCTATGACCTTGTCTATCAATATGATATTTAAATTCTTACAAAAGGCTATTGAGACACCTTTTGTCCTCGATTTGGGGTTGGAACTATGGGACCATCTATCATAAAGTCTACCCCTGACAACTGGTATCCGGTCAGCTCTAAAATGAGTTTCTTGAAGAAAAAGTATCTGAACCCCTAGCTTGTGCATATCTGAAAGTACATGGCTTCGTTTTTGGGGAGTATTGAATCCCCGTACATTTAGGGAACCAAATTTTAAGGAACCCATTTTTCAATAGAACGTCGAGTACCCAACCGTTAGGCCCCAAACAGGGGCTATCCTGCCACCTGAGAGATGAGAGCAGAAAACAAGGCGCAGCAAATTAGAAGAAAAAGAGGAGAAAAAGAGTAGGCAAAAATAGAAGAAAAAAGGAATATAGCAGTAAATTGTACCCCTGGGAGAGCTGAAAATTAAAAACTCTTACTTAAGATATGGGGTATAGTTGTTTCACGAATATCACGGTTTGGACCAACCGTATAAACCCTTAACGGGTCGTGTCCTTTCCACTGAAGAAAGGAAGAAAGTTAAAACAATATATAACAAAATAAATCGTATACCGACGAGTTCGATAAACAATATAGCTGTATAACACAGAAGGGGGAAGGAAGAGAATGGAATAGTGGAGAGGGAAAGGAAAATGACCATGGGAAAAGAGCAAAGCATATATCATCAACACGCCATTACTGCCTAAAGCTAGACCGAAGACCTAAGGGTCTACAACCGACTGAACCAAGAATATTGGACGCTTGCATATCAGCCGTTTTCAGATACATCATTACAGTTCTGTCCTCTACCACGAGATCTAGTGCGGCCTCTTCCACGGTTGCGACGCGCCCTCTTTCGGCGCTGTGGCATAGGGCCCATATCCTGACCAACGGGATAAGGCCAGTCAGGGAATTGTAGGCCCGGATCCTCGAGGTTCAGAAGGGAGAGAAATGAACGATGCTCCCTGGGGTGAGATAAGGACACATCTGGGTTCCCCGCCGAACCTGAAGGCGGAACGGATATCCCCAAGAATAGGGGATCTGGCTCTGGCGAAGGAGGTTAAGTAGAGGTCGCAGAGCTCTCCTCTTTTGGAGGGTTCTCCGTGACAGATCCGAGAGGAACTGTAATTGGTAATCTTGGAATCGGATCTCCTGGGTCTTTCTGGAACAGTTGAGGATTTCTTCCTTCACTTGGTACCTATGAAAACGACAAATCACGTCTCTAGGCAGACCTCCATCCTCAGGGGGAGGACCCAGCGACCTATGAGCTCTGTCAAATTCAATACCCAACTCTGGGGCAGTGTTCCTAATGGAATTAAACAAAGCTTGAAGAGTCGCAGTTAGGTCACTGGCTTGGACTGATTCCGGTAGACCCCTCACTCTCAGATTTTGCCTTCTCTCCCGATTCTCCAAGTCCTCCATATGGTCTAGAAAGCTCTCAAAGGTGGATGTCTGGGCTGACAGTTTATCCTCAAGGGCTAGGATCTTGCTGGAGAGATTTTCCACAGTAGTGTCAGTAAGTGTGACTCTGCCCGCTAGAGCCGAGACGTCCCCTCTCAGGGCCATTGTTTCAGCTTTAAAGGAGTTCTCCACCCTGGAGATAAAGCCCTCAAGTTCCTCTTTAGTTGGAAAGTTGCTAATACGGGCCTTAAAAGCTTCCCACATATCTGGGTCAGGGCAATCTTGTGGCTGCATATTTGGTAAAATAGGGGAACCACTGAGGCCTCCACTGATGGTCGGCTCCACTCGTCGCTCACCCCCTGTGGCTTCTGTGGGGTGGTTTAGTAGAGGGGGGGGATAACTTGCTCCACAGCCCGGTTTCTGAATAGAGAGTTGTTGAAGCACCCCCTCTGTAGGTGTAAGTGGCCGAGGTGACAGGCTAAGAGGCAGCCGAGTCTCCTGCAGCACAGGCCACTCAGTTTGGGAGGGGTAGAGCTCAGCTCTCTGTGTCCAGGACTTCACCGCTACTCCCTCTGTTTGTACAGTCTCATGTTCCGAGCCCCAACCATCCTCCCTCTCCCCTCCGGTACCTTCATCCGAGACCCCCTGAAGGGGGGTCTCCAGGGGCCCCCCCTGAGTAAACAGTCTGGTGACAGACGCTCCGGAAACCTCCGTGCGGGCCTGCGGTGTCTCCTTCTCTCTCTGCTTGTTTTTTGCCTCATGTGTAGTGCTGCAGGACTTGGGGGAGGAATCCGCCATCTTAGGATCAGTGCAGCTCCAAGGCCCCTTCCCAGAGCTTCTTAAAAAGTGAGATATACTCGCAGAGAACTCCACAGGGGGTCCAGAAGGGGTGGTGGGACGTGCAGGCTTCCGTTTAGCAGGTATAGACTCCGGTAAAGTCAGTTTCTGGGCTGTTGCAGGGCTTTATTCGGCCGGGGAAGCAGGAGCTCAGGGATTAGCAGCCTTCCTCCATCATGGCCAGGACACGCCCCCACAAGCCTAATCTTAACCCTATTTCCAACCCTAGCCCTAATTCCAACCCTAACTCTAATTACAACCCTAACCCTAAGGCTATGTGCCCACGTTGCGGATTCATGTGAGATTTTTCCGCACCATTTTTGAAAAATCCGCAGGTAAAATGCACTGCATTTTACCTGCGGATTTACCGTGGATTTCCAGCTTTTTTTTGTGCGGATTTCACCTGCGGATTCCTGTTGAGGAACAGGTGTAAAACGCTGCGGAATCCACACAAAGAATTGACATGCTGCGGAAAATACAATGCAGCGTTTTCGCGCAGTATTTTCCGCACCATGGGCACAGCGGATTTGGTTTTCCATAGGTTTACATGGTACTGTAAACCTGATAGAAAACTGCTATGAATCCGCAGCGGCCAATCTGCCGCGGATCCGCAGCCAAATCCGCACCGTGTGCACATAGCCTTAGGGTATGTGCCCACGCTGCGGATTCCATTGCGGAATTTTCCACAGCGGAATTGATAAATCTGCAGTGCAAAACCGCTGCGGTTTTTACTGCGGATTTATCGCGGTTTCTAGTGCGGTTTCAGCTGCGGGTTTACACCTGCAGTTTTCTATTGGAGCAGGTGTAAACCCGCAGCGGAATCCGAACAAAGAATTGACATGCTGTGGAATATAAACCGCTGCGTTTCCGCACGTTTTTTTCCGCAGAATGTGCACTGCGGATTTCGCTTCCCATAGGTTCACATTGTACTGTAAACTTATGGGAAACCGCTGCGGACCCGCAGCTGCGGAAACGCTGCAGTTCCGTGTTCCGCAGCAAAATCCGCAGCGTGTGCACATACCCTAATTCTAACCCTAACCCTAATTCTAACCCTAGCCCTAACCCTAGCCCTAACCCTAACCCTAGTGTAAAAATAAAAGTAAATATATTTTCTTTATTTTTATTATTGTCCCTACCTATAGGGGTGATAAAGGAGGGGTTCATTTACAATTTTTTTTATTTTGATCACTGTGATAGGTTTTATCACAGTGATCAAAATGTTCATGGAACGAATCTGCTGGCCGGCAGATTCGGCGGGCGCACAGCGTATGCGCCCGCCATTTTGGAAGATGGCGGCGCCCATGGAGCAGACGGACGGGCACCGGGAGGCTCGGTAAGTATGAGGGGGGGATCGGAGCACGGAGAAGCGGACAGGAGGACGGGGAGGGGACAGGCGGACGGAGGGGAGCGGAGCACAGGACGGAGGACTGGGGAGGCGATCGGTGGCGGTGAGGGGGGGCAGATCAGGGTTTCCAGCCATGGCTGATGATATTGCAGCATCGGCCATGGCTGGATTGTAATATTTCACCATTTTCATAGGTGAAATATTACAAATCGCTCTGATTGGCTGTTTCACTTTCAACAGCCAATCAGAGCGATCGTAGCCACGTGGGGGCAAAGCCACCCCCCCGGGCTAAAGTACCACTCCCCCGTCCCTGCAGATTGGGTGAAATTGGAGTTAACCCTTTCACCCGATCTGCAGGGACGCGATCCCTCCATGATGCCACATAGGCATCACAGGTCGGGAAGGGTTTAACAGTAAAATGAACAATTTTTTGACCCAAGTATTTGCATATAAATGAGTCTAGCTTGTGGAAAGGCCATCCTATTCATATTGATTGACTCTCCTCAAAAGGCACCACCCAAGATTCTGTACAAAACAATCGCAGTAGCAATGAAAAAAATGTTTTTTATGTGGCCAATACCATTGTTTACTGTGCCCTCTATCTAAAATATAAGTACGAAGACAAAATCAGAAAAATAATTAGCTCACTTTCGAAAAGTAGAAAGACATAAAAACTCATGATATTCTCATGAAATGATATCGTTATAATCATTCACATGAGTTGATAATTTCTCAACGGCACTGGAGTCACTGGAGCATTTGGGAAACCTATGCCAAGAAGAGTGGGCAGCTTTACCATTTGAAAAAATAGAGAACGTCATCCACAACTAGAACAAAAGACTTCAAGCTGTCAAAGATGTAAGAGGGGGCAATACATGGTAAGAAGAAATGGGGTATGTAAACTTTTTGATCAGGGTCATTTGGATGTTTTGGGTTGTCATTATGATTTAAAAAGAGAAAACACAGTAGTTTGACAATAAATGGCTTCACCCAACCACTAACCACGAGTGGAGAAAAAGTTTTGGTGTTATCATTCAAATTCTTTGAAAAAGTCCAAGAAAGCAAAAATTCTGCTGGGGTATGTAAACTTTTCAGCACAACTGTATGGTTTTCAGAACTGCTCTTAAGGAGATCTTATGGGTTCAAGTTTTGCTGACCTTCTTATCTTATAGTAACGATGAACTGTTGTTTCTCTTTATTTCCATGAGCAGTTCTTACTATATTCTGGCTTAGGACAGTTGTGGAATAGGACTCAGCACTGTATGTTCCAATACTGCCTCTGCAAAATACACCTGATGGTCACAAACACATTGTGAAGGTCAGTAAGTCCACAAGGAACTCTTCACAAGGTAACCTGCCCATTGGAAGCTAATTGAGATGATTACCTGATGAAGATGCCTGAGAAAATACCAAAAGAGTGTAAAGCTGTCAGTAGTAGGGTTGAGCGACTTTCATTTTTTTAAGATCGAGTAGGGTTTTGGGAAACCCGATTTTGTCCAGAGTCGAGTCGAGTGCAGTCGGCCGATTATCGCTAAAAGTCGGGGATCGACCGAAACACGAAACCCAATGCAAGTCAATGGGGAAGCATAGTCGGCAGTGAGTGGAGGCCAGGAAAACACCTACAGTGCCCATTTTAATGCCAAAAACATCCATTCTTGTTTCTGAAGCTTGCCAATCTTAATTAACTGTATAATAATAGTTGGGCATAGGGAATTGGGGGAAAGTTGTGGGGGGAGTAGGGCTGGCTCAAGTTTTTCGTGGGCCCAGGAAATGCGGACTACGTCACGGCGGTGTTGCAGGGAAAGGTAAGTATTTAAAAGTTGCAAGTGCTGTGATCCTGAGCAAGCAGGGGGGGGCCCACTCGTTCGCATTGCCACTGGCACAGGGCCCCTCAAAGTACGGCGGTGTGTTTGCATGGCGGGGGCGCCTCCCACCAGCAGCGACACTTTTGCGTACTCTGAGGGGCCCTGTGCCAGTGACGTCGCCAACGAGTATGCCCCCCCACCTGATGAAGGAACCTGCACTTTCATCTGCACCTTCCTCTTTGTCCCTGTGTAAGGTGGTATAACATGCGGGAAGGGGAACCTTACTTTCAGCAGGGACAGATTCTGGCTGTGTAGAGTACAAGGGGAATGTAGTGGTCTAGGTCAATGTACCAGCAGACTCATTTAGCAGTGGCTGGGCAATGGGCAGGATGAGGAGGAAACAGATATAGGGCCAAAGAATAAAGTAGGCTACATGCAGTTCAAAATTGGTAACAGGACTAAACAGGCGGCATTGCTTTGTTCAGTGGAGTAGCAAACCCAAGAGCAGCAGACACTGTTTCAAGGGCCTAACCACACTAGTAGGCCAAATGCAGTTTAATATCTGATAGTATAGGGCGAAAGCCAGAATGTGGAAGCTCAGCTTTGTTCAGTTGAGGACAACACCAGGGAGGGGCAGACACCTTTAGTAGGCCGGAAAAGCCTATTGCATTTTTTTAAATGGTAATTTGGAGCAGAAGGTTGAAGCTCAGCTTTATTTAGTTGAGGGCAACACCAGGGAGGGGCAGAAGCCGTTAGTAGGCCCTAACCACCATTTTTTTTTTTAAAACCACTTAATGAGAGCCGGAAGGTTGAAGCTCAGCTTTATTTAGTTGAGGACAACACCAGGCAGGGGCACACAGACAGACACCTTTAGTAGGCCGGAAAAGCCTATTGCATTTTTCAAAATGGTAATTTGGAGCAGAAGGTTGAAGCTCAGCTTTATTTAGTTGAGGGCAACACCAGGCAGGGGCACACAGACAGACACCTTTAGTAGGCCGGAAAAGCCTATTGCATTTTTCAAAATGGTAATTTGGAGCAGAAGGTTGAAGCTCAGCTTTATTTAGTTGAGGGCAACACCAGGGAGGGGCAGAAGCCGTTAGTAGGCCCTAACCACCATTTTTTTTTTTAAAACCACTTAATGAGAGCCGGAAGGTTGAAGCTCAGCTTTATTTAGTTGAGGACAACACCAGGCAGGGGCACACAGACAGACACCTTTAGTAGGCCGGAAAAGCCTATTGCATTTTTCAAAATGGTAATTTGGAGCAGAAGGTTGAAGCTCAGCTTTATTTAGTTGAGGGCAACACCAGGCAGGGGCACACAGACAGACACCTTTAGTAGGCCGGAAAAGCCTATTGCATTTTTCAAAATGGTAATTTGGAGCAGAAGGTTGAAGCTCAGCTTTATTTAGTTGAGGGCAACACCAGGGAGGGGCAGAAGCCGTTAGTAGGCCCTAACCACCATTTTTTTTTTTAAAACCACTTAATGAGAGCCGGAAGGTTGAAGCTCAGCTTTATTTAGTTGAGGACAACACCAGGGAGGGGCAGAAGCCGTTAGTAGGCCCTAACCACCATTTTTTTTTTTTTAAAACCACTTAATGAGAGCCGGAAGGTTGAAGCTCAGCTTTATTTAGTTGAGGACAACACCAGGGAGGGGCAGAAGCCGTTAGTAGGCCCTAACCACCATTTTTTTTTTTAAAACCACTTAATGAGAGCCGGAAGGTTGAAGCTCAGCTTTATTTAGTTGAGGACAACACCAGGGAGGGGCAGAAGCCGTTAGTAGGCCCTAACCACCATTTTTTTTTTTAAAACCACTTAATGAGAGCCGGAAGGTTGAAGCTCAGCTTTATTTAGTTGAGGACAACACCAGGGAGGGGCAGAAGCCGTTAGTAGGCCCTAACCACCATTTTTTTTTTTAAAACCACTTAATGAGAGCCGGAAGGTTGAAGCTCAGCTTTATTTAGTTGAGGACAACACCAGGGAGGGGCAGAAGCCGTTAGTAGGCCCTAACCACCATTTTTTTTTTTAAAACCACTTAATGAGAGCCGGAAGGTTGAAGCTCAGCTTTATTTAGTTGAGGACAACACCAGGGAGGGGCAGAAGCCGTTAGTAGGCCCTAACCACCATTTTTTTTTTTAAAACCACTTAATGAGAGCCGGAAGGTTGAAGCTCAGCTTTATTTAGTTGAGGACAACACCAGGCAGGGGCACACAGACAGACACCTTTAGTAGGCCGGAAAAGCCTATTGCATTTTTCAAAATGGTAATTTGGAGCAGAAGGTTGAAGCTCAGCTTTATTTAGTTGAGGGCAACACCAGGGAGGGGCAGAAGCCGTTAGTAGGCCCTAACCAAAGTTGAAGGCCAAATGCAGTTTAATTTCTGATACTATAGGCCGAAAGCCAGAAGGTGGAAGCTCCGATTTAGACAGTGGAGGACAATTTGAATTAGGGACTGCAGACAGACTTAGTAGGCTGTCCCCTGTGGACCATGCATCCACCACATTAACCCATTGCGCCGTAATGGACACGTAATCTTCCGTGGCCATGCCTACAGGTCCATGTGTCTGTTGCCAGGTGCACCTTTGTACTCACAGATTGCCAGAGTGCATGGACAATGCGGTCTTCTACATGCTGGTGGAGGGTTGGGATGGCTTTTCTCGCAAAAGAAGTGTCGACTGGTTAGCTTGTAGCGTGGTACAGCGTAGTCCATCATGGCCTTATTAATAGTAAATAAAATATATAACTAGGCTCTATGAACTTTTAAATAGGTTCCAGGGGTACACGGGCAGCATTGGTGTGGTCAGTGGAGGAGTATTGCAAGTAGGGGCCGCAGACAGGCTATCAAAGGCCTAAAATAACAAACAATAGGCTCATGGCAGTTTTACAGCGGTTACATGGATACACGGGCAGGCAGCTTGGTGGTCAGTGGAGGAGTATTTAAAGTAGGGACCGCAGACAGGCTTCAAAGGCCTAACATAAGAAAATGGGCTGGCTGTAGACACTTTATAATTGGTTCCAGGGGTACACGGGCAGCAGTGGTCTGGTCAGTGGAGGACTAGTGGAAGGAGGGACCGCAGACAGGCTTCAAAGGCCTAAAATAACAAACAATAGGCTCATGGCAGTTTTACAGCGGTTACATGGATACACGGGCAGGCAGCTTGGTGGTCAGTGGAGGAGTATTTAAAGTAGGGACCGCAGACAGGCTTCAAAGGCCTAACATAAGAAAATGGGCTGGCTGTAGGCACTTTATAATTGGTTCCAGGGGTACACGGGCAGCAGTGGTCTGGTCAGTGGAGGACTAGTGGAAGGAGGGACCGCAGACAGGCTTCAAAGGCCTAAAATAACAAACAATAGGCTCATGGCAGTTTTACAGCGGTTACATGGATACACGGGCAGGCAGCTTGGTGGTCAGTGGAGGAGTATTTAAAGTAGGGACCGCAGACAGGCTATCAAAGGCCTAAAATAACAAACAATAGGCTTATGGCAGTTTTACAGCGGTTACATGGATACACGGGCAGGCAGCTTGGTGGTCAGTGGAGGAGTATTTAAAGTAGGGACCGCAGACAGGCTATCAAAGGCCTAAAATAACAAACAATAGGCTCATGGCAGCTTTACAGCGGTTACATGGATACACAGGCAGCTTGGTGGTGAGTGGAGGAGTAGTGCAAGGAGTGTCTGTCCCAGTACTCCCAAAATATAAATAGATGTTAATGTCTCGCAAAACAACCACAACAAAAAAAAAGGTGGCATACTTAGGTACAGGGGTGGGCTCATCTACTGAGTTTCTGACATAGTAATTTGGCAGTAACTATTTAATGGTGCCAATATAGGACACAGACACAGACTACTTTAAGTTGCATCATAGATGTCTACAAATTTGTATTGTCAGTGCCAGACATTGAATGATGTCAGCGAATAGACTAAAGATTGGTGGAGCTGTGCGACATAATTTTGGACGTGGTAGAGCACATTTTGAGCTGGGGTAGGGGGGAACTCTCTTGAGGCCGGCGGGACCGCCCCAGGGCCCCTCATGTTACAACGGTGTGTCTGACGTTGGGTGCGCACCACCACCGCCAGAGACACTACATTGTACTATGAGGGACCCAGTAGCAATGCCGTCAACCAAAAGCGAGCACACCCACCTCTTCAGACAAACAGCAGTCTCACGGGTGCTTGCGCCAAGTCGCGATACCACGGCCCCGTGTGGGGAGTTTTGCCATTTAGGGAGGTGTAAACATGTCGTATGCTGTACAATCAGCTGCAGCAAATTAGACATTAGAAAAGTAATTCACAGGCAAGAGCTTTTCATAGGAAAGCTAGGTGTCGGCCGGGCAAGGTGGGGCAAAAGATTTCGAAATCCAGTTGTGGTTCATTTTAATGAATGTTAGATCGTCAACATTTTGGGTAGCCAGACGAGTCCTTTTTTCGGTTAATATTGAACCTGCAGCACTGAATACTCTTTCTGATAGGACACTTGCTGCCGGGCAAGCAAGCTCCTGCAATGCATATTCTGCCAATTCTGGCCAGGTGTCTAATTTGGAGGCCCAGTAATCAAATGGGAATGACGGTTGAGGGAGAACATCGATAAGGGATGAAAAATAGTTAGTAACCATACTGGACAAATGTTGTCTCCTGTCACTTTCAATTGATGCAGCAGTACCTGTCCTGTCTGCGGTCATAGCAAAATCACTCCACAACCTGGTCAGAAAACCCCTCTGTCCAACGCCACTTCTGATGTGTGCACCCCTAACACTCCTAGTCTGCTGCCCCCTGGAGCTCGTGTGAGAACGATCACGTGCGCTGTGTGCTGGGAATGCCTGAAGCAAACGGTCAACAAGAGTTGATTGTTTGGTTGCTAATATTAGTTCCAAGTTCTCATGTGGCATAATATTTTGCAATTTGCCTTTATAGCGTGGATCAAGGAGGCAGGCCAACCAGTAATCGTCATCGTTCATCATTTTCGTAATGCGTGTGTCCCTTTTTAGGATACGTAAGGCATAATCCGCCATGTGGGCCAAAGTTCCAGTTGTCAAATCTCCGGTTGTGATTGGTTGAGGGGCAGTTGCAGGCAAATCTACGTCACTTGTGTCCCTCAAAAAACCAGAACCCGGCCGTGACACGCAACCAATTTCCTGTGCCCCCGGGAAAGGTTCGGCATTAAAAATATACTCATCCCCATCATCCTCCTCGTCCTCCACCTCCTCTTCACCCGCTACCTCGTCCTGTACACTGCCCTGACCAGACAATGGCTGACTGTCATCAAGGCTTTCCTCTTCCTCTGGTGCAGACGCCTGCTCCTTTATGTGCGTCAAACTTTGCATCAGCAGACGCATTAGGGGGATGCTCATGCTTATTACGGCGTTGTCTGCACTAACCAGCCGTGTGCATTCCTCAAAACACTGAAGGACTTGACACATGTCTTGTATCTTAGACCACTGCACACCTGACAACTCCATGTCTGCCATCCTACTGCCTGCCCGTGTATCCTCCCACAAATAAATAACAGCACGCCTCTGTTCGCACAGTCTCTGAAGCATGTGCAGTGTTGAGTTCCACCTTGTTGCAACGTCTATGATTAGGCGATGCTGGGGAAGGTTCAAAGACCGCTGATAGGTCTGCATACGGCTGGCGTGTACAGGCGAACGTCGGATATGTGAGCAAAGTGCACGCACTTTGAGGAGCAGGTCGGAGAACCCAGGATAAGTTTTCAATAAGCACTGCACCACCAGGTTTAAGGTGTGAGCCAGGCAAGGAATGTGTTTCAGTTGGGAAAGGGAGATGGCAGCCATGAAATTCCTTCCGTTATCACTCACTACCTTGCCTGCCTCAAGATCTACTGTGCCCAGCCACGACTGCGTTTCTTGTTGCAAGAACTCGGACAGAACTTCCGCGGTGTGTCTGTTGTCGCCCAAGCACTTCATAGCCAATACAGCCTGCTGACGCTTGGCAGTAGCTGGCCCATAATGGGACAACTGGTGTGCAACAGTGTCATCTGCCGATGGAGTGGTTGGCAGACTGCGTTCTGTGGAAGAGCTGTAGCTTCTGCAGGAGGACGAGGAGGAGGAGGAGGAGGGGGTGCGAACGCCTACAGCCAACTGTTTCCTAGACCGTGGGCTAGGCACAACTGTCCCTAAATTGATGTCGCCTGTGGACCCTGCATCCACCACATTCACCCAGTGTGCCGTGATGGACACATAACGTCCCTGGCCATGCCTACTGGTCCATGCATCTGTAGTCAGGTGCACCTTTGTACTCACAGATTGCCTGAGTGCATGGACGATGCGCTGTTTAACATGCTGGTGCAGGGCTGGGATGGCTTTTCTGGAAAAAAAGTGTCGACTGGGTAGCTCGTATCGTGGTTCAGCGTACTCCATCAGGGCTTTGAAAGCTTCGCTTTCAACTAACCGGTAGGGCATCATCTCTAACGAGATTAGTCTAGCTATGTGGGCGTTAAAACACTGTGTACGCGGATGCGAGGATAAGTACTTCCTTTTTCTAACCAGAGTCTCATGTAGGGTGAGCTGGACTGGAGAGCTGGAGATCGTGGAACTTTCGGGTGTGCCGGTGTACATGGCAGACTGAGAGACGGTTGGAGACGGTATTGTTTCCGCCGGTGCCCTAGATGCAATATTTCCTCCTACAAAACTGGTGATTCCCTGACCCTGACTGCTTTTGGCTGGCAAAGAAACCTGCACAGATACTGCCGGTGGTGCGGAAAATGGTGGCCTTACAGTGATGGAAGGGATGTTGCGTTGCTGACTAGCTTCATTGGCCGAGGGTGCTACAACCTTGAGGGACGTTTGGTAGTTAGTCCAGGCTTGAAAATGCATGGTGGTTAAGTGTCTATGCATGCAACTAGTATTTAGACTTTTCAGATTCTGACCTCTGCTTAAGCTAGTTGAACATTTTTGACAGATGACTTTGCGCTGATCAGTTGGATGTTGTTTAAAAAAATGCCAGACTGCACTCTTCCTAGACTCGGATCCCTTTTCAGGGATTGCAGACTGAGCTTTAACCGGATGGCAACGCTGTGCTCCAACAGGTTTTGGCTTTGACACGCGTTTTGGGCCAGATACGGGCCCGGCAGATGGAACCTGTTGCGATGTTGATGCCTGCTGCGGCCCCTCCTCCACCTCCGCTTCTGAACTACTGCCGCCTGCACCCTGTTCCCCCAATGGCTGCCAATCGGGGTCAATAACTGGGTCATCTATTACCTCCTCTTCGAGCTCGTGTGCAACTTCGTCTGTGTCACTGTGTCGGTCGGTGGTATAGCGTTCGTGGCGGGGCAACATAGTCTCATCAGGGTCTGATTGTGGATCTGTACCCTGAGAGGGCAATGTGGTGGTCTGAGTCAAAGGAGCAGCATAGTACTCTGGCTGTGGCTGTGCATCAGTGCACTCCATGTCAGAATCTACTTGTAATGGGCATGGCCTGTTAAATGTTTCACTTTCTAAGCCAGGGACGGTATGTGTAAAGAGCTCCATGGAGTGACCCGTTGTGTCGCCTGCTGCATCCTTCTCTCTTGTTGTAGTTTTTGCTGAGGAGGACAAGGAAGCGACTTGTCCCTGACCGTGAACATCCACAAGCGACGCGCTGCTTTTACATTTACCAGTTTCGGAAGAGGAGGCAAAAGAGCTAGAGGCTGAGTCTGCAATGTAAGCCAAAACTTGCTGTTGCTGCTCCGCCTTTAAAAGCGGTTTTCCTACTCCCAGAAAAGAGAGCGTTCGAGGCCTTGTGTAGCCTGACGACGAAACTGGCTCCACAGCTCCAGACTTAGGTGGAATATTTTTATCCCCACGACCACCTGATGCTCCACTACCACTACCATCATTACCAGCTGACAATGAACGCCCACGACGACCTCTTGCACCAGACTTCCTCATTGTTTTAAAATCTTAACCAAAGTAACTTTATTTGTTGCTGTCAAACAACTTACACGGTGAGCTATAACTTCAGTATGATTTCAATATCCCTTAACAGGTTGGTGAGACCACAAGGAAAATCAGGCACAATGTTACACACTCTGTTTTCTGTGGCACAAAATCACAGAGATGACACACACGCAGGACTGTCACTCAAGCACTAATGTCAATATTAATCTCCCACCTAATTTTTTTTTTTTTTTTTTTCAGGGAGACTTTAGAAACCAAATAATAAGAAAATAAATAAATAAATAAATAGGCTTTCTATAGCCCACTGAATGAGAGATAGCACACACAGCAGTGGCACACAAGCCCTGACTGAGGCCAATATTTTTCTCCCACTGATTGATGTAGTGTTTTTGTGTTGAGGTAGAATTTAGAACACAAATCACGGGAAAAATAAATAGGCTTTCTATGGCCCACTGAATGAAAGGGAGAGAGGTGGCACACCCAGGAGTCAAGACTGGCACACAAGCTGAAAGGGCAATATTACTCTCCCACTGTTTTTTTATGTATTTTTTGTTTTTTAAGGGAGACTTTAGAAACCCAATAATATTTAAAAAAATAAATAAATAGGCTTTCTATGGCCCACTGAATGAGAGGGAGAGAGGTGGCACACCCAGGAGTCAAGACTGGCACACAAGCTGAAAGGGCAATATTACTCTCCCACTGTTTTTTTAGGTATTTTTTTTTTTCAGGGAGACTTTAGAAACCAAATAATATTAAAAAAAAATAAAAAATAAATAGGCTTTCTATAGCCCACTGAATGAGAGATAGCACACACAGCAGTGGCACACAAGCCCTGACTGAGGCCAATATTTTTCTCCCACTGATTGATGTAGTGTTTTTGTGTTGAGGTAGAATTTAGAACACAAATCACGGGAAAAATAAATAGGCTTTCTATGGCCCACTGAATGAAAGGGAGAGAGGTGGCACACCCAGGAGTCAAGACTGGCACACAAGCTGAAAGGGCAATATTACTCTCCCACTGTTTTTTTATGTATTTTTTGTTTTTTAAGGGAGACTTTAGAAACCCAATAATATTTAAAAAAATAAATAAATAGGCTTTCTATGGCCCACTGAATGAAAGGGAGAGAGGTGGCACACCCAGGAGTCAAGACTGGCACACAAGCTGAAAGGGCAATATTACTCTCCCACTGTTTTTTGTATGTTTTTTTTTTTTTTTCAGGGAGACTTTAGAAACCAAATAATATTAAAAAAACCCAAAAAAAAATAGCCTTTCTATGGCCCACTGAATGAGAGAGAGAGGTGGCACACCCAGGAGTCAAGACTGGCACACAAGCTGAAAGGGCAATATTACTCTCCCACTGTTTTTTTATGTATTTTTTGTTTTTTAAGGGAGACTTTAGAAACCCAATAATATTTAAAAAAAAAAAAAATAGGCTTTCTATGGCCCACTGAATGAGAGGGAGAGAGGTGGCACACCCAGGAGTCAAGACTGGCACACAAGCTGAAAGGGCAATATTACTCTCCCACTGTTTTTTTATGTATTTTTTGTTTTTTAAGGGAGACTTTAGAAACCCAATAATATTTTAAAAAAAAAATAAATAGGCTTTCTATGGCCCACTGAATGAAAGGGAGAGAGGTGGCACACCCAGGAGTCAAGACTGGCACACAAGCTGAAAGGGCAATATTACTCTCCCACTGTTTTTTTATGTATTTTTTGTTTTTTAAGGGAGACTTTAGAAACCCAATAATATTTAAAAAAAAAAATAAATAGGCTTTCTATGGCCCACTGAATGAGAGGGAGAGAGGTGGCACACCCAGGAGTCAAGACTGGCACACAAGCTGAAAGGGCAATATTACTCTCCCACTGTTTTTTTAGGTTTTTTTTTTTTTTCAGGGAGACTTTAGAAACCAAATAATATTAAAAAAATAAAAAATAAAAATAGGCTTGCTATAGCCCACTGAATGAGAGATAGCACACACAGCAGTGGCACACAAGCCCTGACTGAGGCCAATATTTTTCTCCCACTGATTGATGTAGTGTTTTTGTGTTGAGGTAGAATTTAGAACACAAATCACGGAAAAAATAAATAGGCTTTCTATGGCCCACTGAATGAAAGGGAGAGAGGTGGCACACCCAGGAGTCAAGACTGGCACACAAGCTGAAAGGGCAATATTACTCTCCCACTGTTTTTTTAGGTTTTTTTTTTTTTTCAGGGAGACTTTAGAAACCAAATAATATTAAAAAAAAAAAAAAAAAAATAGGCTTGCTATAGCCCACTGAAAGAGATATAGCCACACAGCAGTGGCACACAAGCCCTGACTGAGGCCAATATTTTTCTCCCACTGATTGATGTAGTGTTTTTGTGTTGAGGTAGATTTTAGAACACAAATCACGGAAAAAATAAATAGGCTTTCTATGGCCCACTCAGTGAGAGATGGCACACACAGGGATGGCACTGTAGCAGAAATGCCAATCTTAATCTCCCACAAAAAAAAACAAAAAAAAAAACAAAACTGTCCTACAATTACTATCTCCCTGCAGTAATGTAAGCCAGGTATGGCAGGCAGCAATAGGAGTGGACTGATGCACAAATTAAATAAAAAGTGTGGACAAACAAAAAAGATAGCTGTGCAGAAAGGAAGGAACAAGAGGATATGTGCTTTGAAAAAAGCAGTTGGTTTCCACAGTGGCGTACACACAGCAATACAGCTATCACGGAGCCTTCTAGGGCAGCCCAATGAGCTACAGCGCTGAGGGGAAAAAAAAAAAAAAATAGCTTCCACAGTCCCTGCACACCGAAGGTGGTGTTGGACAGTGGAAATCGCTGCAGCACAAGCGGTTTGGTGGTTAGTGGACCCTGCCTAACGCTCTCCCTGCTTCTGACGAAGCGGCAGCAACCTGTCCCTAAGCTCAGATCAGCAGCAGTAAGATGGCGGTCGGCGGGAACGCCCCTTTATAGCCCCTGTGACGCCGCAGACAGCAAGCCAATCACTGCAATGCCCTTCTCTAAGATGGTGGGGACCAGGATCTATGTCATCACGCTGCCCACACTCTGCGTTCACCTTCATTGGCTGAGAAATGGCGCTTTTCGCGTCATTGAAACGCGACTTTGGCGCGAAAGTCGCGTACCGCATGGCCGACAAGCACAGGGGTCGGATCGGGTTTCATGAGACGCCGACTTAGCCAAAAGTCGGCGACTTTTGAAAATGATCGACCCGTTTCGCTCAACCCTAGTCAGTAGTAAGAGTAAGGCTATGTGCACACGTTGCAGAATTGCCGCAGAAATTTGCGAGACCACTACGTCATCACAGGTCATTGTTGCAAGTCATTACTGGGAACGGGAGCATCGCGAGGAGCGGGAACGCTGCGGGGGCCACTGGAAGGTGAGAATATCACGATTCTTTGTTTAATTCTTTTTTTTTTTATACAAGTATATGGTTCTCACGGCCTGGAGGAGAGTCTGGGCATAGCTCCATGCAGTAAGTAAGCGGATCAATGCATTCCTATGTGTGCAGAATCGCCGCGATTCCGCACAAAGAATGAACATGCTGCATTTTTTTCCGGAATGCGATTCCGCCGCGGAAAAAAACCGCGTCATGTGCACAAAAGATGCGAAATGCATTAAAAATGATGGGATGCTTATGTAAGCATTTTTTTTTTATTTTTTTTGGGTGGAAAACGGCTGAAAAAATGCTAAAAATCCTGAACGTGTGCACATAGCCTAAAAATGAGGTGGTTTGAAGAATCTTAGATTTAACACATATGGTGGTTTGTTTCACACGTGTTTCTTTATTTCTTGTTTCCATATGTGTTCCTTTGTGTTTTTCTTTAGTCTATATCTCCAACATGTGTATTTCAAGGGCTCGGAAAACCATTACATGAACAAGCTTTTCACCTATACTCTATATTAAGTAGCATTTTATCTTAAAGGAGTCGTAGAGGGTAGCCTGAAAGCTGCCTTATAAAAAAAATACTTTTTTACTACATAAAATCTACACGACGTAATAATAAACTTGTATCACTTGTATAATGAGACATCTGTTCTCTCGCCATTGAAGGCATCTAGTAGGCGGCTCACGTAAGGTTTGAAGCAAGTATGATATCAATATCTGGCTCTGTTACTATACCACAGTTTTTTCCAGCCAATTTATAGATCCATTTACTATTATGCAAGATAGTTTTAAATATGTTTTAATATGTTGCTCTTTGCCGTTTGCTTTCTTTATAGTCAATGCCGGGGCAGCTTACATAGACCTGAAATATTAATAGCAATCCATATGGCCACGTGTAGCGGGTACTCTCGTTATTTTCTGTTCGGATTTGAGAATAAAAAGTCAGCTTGGTAATATTGTAGCAGCAAAGTGTAGTCATTTTGTTAAAAATTGCATCTACACAGTGAGTATAAAAATCCACATAGTAAACATGCAGCACAGACTTTACATTTTCTGCATATCAATTGTATCTGTGGATTTTACAGTAGATTTATCTTTTCAATGTATAGGGTGAAATCCACAGAAAATCCAAGACAAAAGCTGTGATAGACAATGCTTGCAGATCATGCTCAAGGATAGTGGTAGAATTCTCAAGTGCAGTAATCATACCATTGCACTTCTCATTTTGACTGTAGAGAAATCAGACTGGTGTCAAATAATCTTCAGTTACGCAGACAAAATAAATTACACATTTTAATAGCCTGCAGCAGTCAGAAATAAACAGTAGAGCAGTGGAGGGACCATGAGAAAAGTGAGGGAATGCGTCATTGAGTTAAGGAGGGGAGTAGAAAAATTGGAGGGAGATCTATGAAAAGAGTGGGAAAATGAAAGAGATAGAGATGGAGGGGCATGTAGACAATAGAGTACCAAAATAAAAGGGTGGGAAGGGCGGGAATGGGAGTGGGACATGGAACTGTAAATGTCTGTAGTATAAAAGAATGTAAAATGTTTAACCCTCTACTTTTCCATCTCATCAAAGATTTCTGAGATCAGAATCTATTGCTATAAAGCCCTCTGACATTTTCCACACCTCTGTAGACAAGAGGTCTTAATATGTACAGTCAGTGACTGAGAGACTCTTGGCTTCAGAGATGGGAAACTCATGATAACCTATACTGGACTATTGGGTAATTATGTGTCCCATGACCATCAAATGACCCACAGATACTTGTTTTAGATAAACATCTAAAAAAAATGTCATTAAAAGGTTTACTATACATTATAGCACGTGTGTATAAGATATTGTCGACTTTACTTATGTTCTGCCCTAAGACAAAATATAAATAACTATCCTTTACGAATGGCCCATTAAGACAAGCCAAGAGCATGGGAACAAGCTGATCCTCCCAACTAAACAGGCAAAAAGATCATTCGTCTTGTGCAATGATTTTTCAGCTAGCTTAAAAATAATTGTTACCGGCAGCACATCCCCCATGTGTAGACAGGACATGCGCTGCTGATAACACAATATTTAATGTGCACAAAAAGACACTATTAACAATCATTATATGAACATAGATATTTGTCCACTTGGGTTAACAGATCAGTAAACAACCCCGAGTCCTAAAAGTAGTTAAAGAGAACTAAATCAAAAAGTGAGACAAAAATGTTAGACTTTTGTCATTTTTTAAATGAGGAAAGGCTCCAATTTCAAATGTCTGTGAGTAGCAATAGTATGTGAAGCTTTAGGATTAGCAGTTTGTTGGAAGGAAAAATTAGAGTCTGGGGCTTTCAATCAATGGGAATCTACCATATGGGTGATCTACCGTATTTTGCAGACTATAAGAAGCACTCTTTTCCCCAAAAATTTGGAAGGAAAATGGGAGTGAATCTTATAGTTTTAGGGTAGCTTACCGGATGGGCGGTGGAATGGGGTCACAGGAGGCGGTGGAACGGAGTCACAGGAGTCTCCGTGAAGACCTCTTTATGGTGATTTCAGCATGGACTTCAGACAGAGTCTGGAGGCTGCATTGGAGCAATAGAGGCTTGAATGATGATTTATCTCTTCAGTGATGA
Organism: Ranitomeya variabilis; assembly: GCF_051348905.1. Classification (NCBI taxonomy): domain Eukaryota; kingdom Metazoa; phylum Chordata; class Amphibia; order Anura; family Dendrobatidae; genus Ranitomeya; species Ranitomeya variabilis. Next base: position 396,478,388 of record NC_135234.1, read on the forward strand.
GTCCCGCTTTTGACTTAGATTAAATGATAGCCATATATTGGTATATACAGTTATATGAAAAAGTTTGGGCACCCCTATTAATCTTAAGCTTAATGTTTTTTTAAAAATTGGGTTTTTTGCAACAGCTGTTTCAGTTTCATATATCTAATAACTGTTGGACACAGTAATGTTTCTGCCTTGAAATTAGGTTTATTGTACTAACAGAAAATGTGCAATCTGCATTCAAACAAAATTTGACAGGTGCATAAGTATGGGCACCCTCATCATTTTCTTGTTTTAAATACTCCTACCTACTTTTTACTGACTTACTAAAGTACTTTTTTTGGTTTTGTAACCTCATTGAGCTTTGAACTTCATAGCCAGGTGTATGCAATCATGAGAAAAGCTACTTAAAGTGGCCACTTGCAAGTTGTTCTCCTGTTTGAATCTCCTCTGAAGAGTGGCATCATGGGCTCCTCAAAACAACTGTCAAATGATCTGAAAACAAAGATTATTCAACATAGTTGTTCAGGGGAAGGATACAAAAAGCTGTCTCAGAGATTTAACCTGTCAATTTCCACTGTGAGGAACATAGTAAGGAAATGGAAGAACACAGGTACAGTTCTTGTTAAGGCCAGAAGTGGCAGGCCAAGAAAAACATCAGAAAGGCAGAGAAGAAGAATGGTTTGATCAGTCAAGAACAATCCTCAGACCACCTCCAGAGAGCTGCAGCATCATCTTGCTGCAGATGGTGTCACTGTGCATCGGTCAACTATACAACGTACCTTGCACAAGGAGAAGCTGTATGGGAGAGTGATGCGAAAGAAGCTGTTTCTGCAAGCACGCCACAAACAGAGTCAGCTGAGGTATGCAAAAGCACATTTGGAGAAGCCAATTTCTTTTTGGAAGAAGGTCCTGTGGACTGATGAAACCAAGATTGAGTTGTTTGGTCATACAAAAAGGCGTTATGCATGGCGGCAAAAAAACACAGCATTCAAAGAAAAACACTTGCTACCCACAGTAAAATTTGATGGAGGTTCCATCATGCTTTGGAGCTGTGTGGCGAATGCCGGCACCGGGAATCTTGTTAAAGTTGAGGGACGCATGGATTCCTCTCAGTATCAGCAGATTCTTGACAATAATGTTCATGATTCAGTGACAAAGTTGAAGTTACGCAGGGGATGGATCTTTCAGCAAGACAATGATCCAAAACACCGCTCCAAATCTACTCAGGCATTCATGCAGAGGAACAATTACACTGTTCTGGAATGGCCATCCCAGTCCCCAGACCTGAATATCATTGAACATCTGTGGAATCTTTTGAAGAGGGCTGTCCATGCTCGGCGACCATCAAACTTAACTGAACTGGAATTGTTTTGTAAAGAGGAATGGTCAAAAATACCTTCATCCAGGATCCAGGAACTCATTAAAAGCTACAGGAAGCGACTAGAGGCTGTTATTTTTGCAAAAGGAGGATCTACTAAATATTAATGTCACTTTTCTGGTGAGGTGCCCATACTTATGCACCTGTCAAATTTTGTTTGAATGCAGATTGCACATTTTCTGTTAGTACAATAAACCTCATTTCAAGGCAGAAATATTACTGTGTCCAACAGTTATTAGATACATGAAACTGAAAAAGCTGTTGCAAAAAAAAACAATTTTTTATAAAACATTAAGCTTAAGATTAATAGGGGTGCCCAAACTTTTTCATATAACTGTACATCGTAGGAGGTGACATAGACAGATGAGGTCCCCTGTGTAAGAACAATATTATTATTATTATTTATTTATATAGCACCATTGATTCCATGGTGCTGTACATGAGAAGGGGTTACATACAAGTTACAGATATCACTTACAGTAGACAAACTTACAATGACAGACTGATACAGAGGGGCCTGCCCTTGCGGGCTTACATTCTGCAGGATTATGGGGAAAGAGACAGTAGGTTGGGGGTTATAAAGGACCTTTGCAGTGAAATAGCTAATCCTAATGCACAATTTCAACTGCTTTGGAGGTGTGTATCGCCTTGTCTCTTGAATCCCTGTGCGGCTTGATGAGGCCTTCACAAGGGAAAGGCACAAGGTTCCTACTCTCAGGATTATGATGTGGGGTGGCATAAAGTATAGTATCCATACATCTGTAGTCTCCATTCCAGGTACACTAACAGTTTGATGTTTCATTGATTTGGCCGTGGTACTAAAAGTACGGTTATTTTTCCAACATGTCCAAGGAGTCATTTTTTAACATGCCAGTGCCAGACCACATATGTCTTATGCTACTTTGAATATTCTGCATGGCCTAAACCTGCTACCATGGTTTGCAGCACCTCCGAACTTGTCTCCCATAGAGCATGTCATGATCCAGTTCTGAGTTTGTGTTCAGCTGTCTTGTCTCTGGACTGGTCATGTGGGAGTTAGGGTTGAGCGACTTTTATTTTTATAGGATCGGGTCGAGTTTCACGAAACCCGACTTTCTCAAAAGTCGGGTCGAGTGAAATCGGCCGATCCTATAAAAAAGTCGGGGTCGGGGTCGGCCGAAACACGAAACCCAATGCAGTGCAATGGGATACTATGGTTCCCAGGGTCTGAAGGAGAGGAAATTCTCCTTCAGGCCCTGGGATCCATATTAATGTGTAAAATAAAGAATTAAAATAAAAAATATTGATATACTCACCTCTCCGGAGGCCCCTGGACATCACCGCTGGTAACCGGCAGCCTTCTTTGCTTAAAATGAGCGCGTTTAGGGCCTTCCATGACGTCACGGCTTCTGATTGGTCGCGTGCCGCTCATGTGACCGCCACGCGACCAATCACAAGCCGTGACGTAATTCTCAGGTCCTAAATTCCTAGAATAAGGAATTTAGGACCTGAGAATTACGTCACGGCTTGTGATTGGTCGCGTGGCGGTCACATGAGCGGCACGCGACCAATCAGAAGCCGTGACGTCATGGAAGGCCCTAAACGCGCTCATTCTTAAGAAGGAAGGCTGCCAGTTAGTACCAGGGCGCGTCCGAGGGTGAGTATATCAATATTTTTTATTTTGATTCTTTATTTTACACTTAAATATGGATTCCGATATCGATTTCCGATATCGCAAACATATCGGAACTCGCATGGTGAAGGGCGGGGCGTTCAAGTCAGAAAAAGCAATACATAGTAAATATAGCTTTAGCACAATAAACTTGAGTGCAGCCATTATCTATTTGCTATGTAAGACTTTTTGGTTATGCACCAGTTCAGACTAGATGGCTGTTCAGTCAGTTTTTCTATATTTACTATGTATTGCTTTTTCTGACTTGAACGCCCCGCCCTTCACCATGCTGTGATTTTAATTACATCCAAACACAGTTGGTTCTAACCTCCTCTATAAATACAGGCTTTACTATTTTATTAGCCATAGGTAAGTGTTCACACTAGAAAAAAGAAGGGGGTAGCCAACGGCAGAATATAACTGCAATGTACCATCTGGGAAGATGTTATTCCAATCATATATTAATTAACAGTACTTCCCAGAAACCACTATTATCCGCCTTAGTATTGGATTCAAGACAGTTATCATAAACAACATGAGAGCAAAAGAGAGGAAAAAATCCAAAGAGATAACTTTATGTCTTTATATAAAATTGCTTTATTAAAGTGCAAATATCAGGAGGCAATGGTGACAACATAGTCACCCAAATAATAACTAAAAACACGTAACAGATATGGACACCCGGAGAGGGCAGCTGCTAACCCAAAGCAAATAGATGTTAAATATCGCCATATATATGCTAGGGTCAATAATTACCGGCAGAATTAAATAACCAATGGCTCAAAGGCCCATCTCCAAAATACCCCACAGAGGAGGAGCAAGATACATTGAGGATTCTTGAGGAGCTCTCCAGTGAAAATGTTGCGGAGGGAGGTAAGGGGCGGACACCGGGACTGTGCAGCTGCCTTACACAAGATCTCCAGGGTGATGTATTCACTGGTTATTTTTCTGCCCTATTAATGCCTTGTTCCGTCATGTTACATTATACTGCGGTACTACTCTACGGCTGTGGGGTATTTTGGAGATGGGCCTTTGAGCCATTGGTTATTTAATCCTGCCGGTAATTATTGACCCTAGCATATATATGGCGATATTTAACATCTATTTGCTTTGGGTTAGCAGCTGCCCTCTCCGGGTGTCCATATCTGTTACGTGTTTTTAGTTATTATTTGGGTGACTATGTTGTCACCATTGCCTCCTGATATTTGCACTTTAATAAAGCAATTTTATATAAAGACATAAAGTTATCTCTTTGGATTTTTTCCTCTCTTTTGCTCTCATGTTGTTTATGATAACTGTCTTGAATCCAATACTAAGGCGGATAATAGTGGTTTCTGGGAAGTACTGTTAATTAATATATGATTGGAATAACATCTTCCCAGATGGTACATTGCAGTTATATTCTGCCGTTGGCTACCCCCTTCTTTTTTCAATTTGTATTTGCTGTGTTTTGCACAGGTCCTGGTGGTATCCCTATGGATTATAAAGCTAAAGAAAAGGCCTGGCTTGGCCAAGTGGAACAAGTATTCGGGGGCAGTGTGGGTGCTCCGCAGCCTGACGATCACAAGTGGGAGGATCTATGTTCCTCCATTCAGAATCTCTTAATTAAGAGAACTAAATTATGGTGGAACCGAGTGTTCCTTGAAAGATATATAGCTGCTAAAATGATACCAAGGGGGTTGAGAGTCCGTGTAATCCCCACCTTCCCAGTGGAAGACGCCCAATTTATCTCTAACTGGGAGGAGATCTGTAGTACATGCTCATTTGCATTAATTAAATTACTGATCGATCTCAACTCTAGTAACATATGTGAACTGGATAAAATAATTGATTCTACACAAAATGAGCTCCGTATTGGTTGTCCCATTGAAAAGATTAATTCATTTGATCTGAATTTGGAAAAAACTCTTGACTCAGTGGTCAAAAGAATTCATGAATCCCAAATCACTAAACTCAATCGTGATCAGAGGGATTATCAACAACACACTGTATATTTATGGAGGAAACCGAAAATCACTGAACAACGCCTCAAAAATACACCATCAGTGACCTCAATCTCATCTCTAAGTGAACAGTCTGATACTTCTGTGTATTCGATCACTACAAGATCTGGCACTACTGGTAATAGAGCACGAGGCTATCATCCATATAAAAGACGGACTCCCCGTTCACCTGACCAACTAGGGAGAGATAATAAGGTGATTAACCTTAGTGACCATGTTCTCTCTCTATCTGACCTCTCCCTTTTGAGTAGGGGTTTGTCTTTTTCCCCGGTGGTGGGTATGGACACTTTTTCGGTGATTAAAGACCTTCACCTGTTTGCCCGGTCTGTATTATTTAAACGTCATTTCTTTGATGATAACCTCCATCACCTTTTTCCCACAGAGGAGGAGCAAGATACATTGAGGATTCTTGAGGAGCTCTCCAGTGAAAATGTTGCGGAGGGAGGTAAGGGGCGGACACCGGGACTGTGCAGCTGCCTTACACAAGATCTCCAGGGTGATGTATTCACTGGTTATTTTTCTGCCCTATTAATGCCTTGTTCCGTCATGTTACATTATACTGCGGTACTACTCTACGGCTGTGGGGTATTTTGGAGATGGGCCTTTGAGCCATTGGTTATTTAATCCTGCCGGTAATTATTGACCCTAGCATATATATGGCGATATTTAACATCTATTTGCTTTGGGTTAGCAGCTGCCCTCTCCGGGTGTCCATATCTGTTATGTGTTTTTAGTTATTATTTGGGTGACTATGTTGTCACTAGGGTTGAGCGAAACGGGTCGGCAATTTTCAGAAGTCGCCGACTTTTGGCAAAGTCGGGTTTCATGAAACCCGACCCGACCCCTGTGTGGGGTCGGCCATGAAGTCGGCGATCTTCTGAATCTAAAATCGGAATTCCGATACCGATTCCCGATATGTTTAAGATATCGGGAATTGGTATCGGAATTCAGATTTAAGTGTAAAATAAAGAATTAAAATAAAAAATATCGCTATACTTACCCCCTGACGGGCCCTGGTACTAACCGGGAACCTTCCTTCCTTAGAATCAGCCTTCCAGGACCTCGCGGTGACGTCGCGGCTTGTGATTGGTGCGCGGCCGCCCATGTGACCGTGACGTCACCGGAGGTCCTGGAAGGGCTGATTCTTAGGAAGGAAGGCTGCCGGAACGACGCAGGGTGTGTCCGAGAGTGAGTATATACCTAATAGGAATATACTCACCCTCGGCTTCGTTCCGGCAGCCTTCCTTCCTAGGAATCAGCCCTTCCAGGACCTCCGGTGACGTCACGGTCACATGGGCGGCCGCGCACCAATCACAAGCCGCGACGTCACCGCGACGTCACCGCGAGGTCCTGGAAGGCTGATTCTAAGGAAGGAAGGTTCCCGGTTAGTACCAGGGCCCGTCAGAGTGTAAGTATAGCGATATTTTTTATTTTAATTCTTTATTTTACACTTAAATATGGATCCCAGGGCCTGAAGGAGAGTTTCCGCTCCTTCAGACCCTGGGAACCATTGGAAACCCAATGCACTGCATTGGGTTTCGAGTTTCGGCCGACCCCGACCCCGACTTTTTTATAGGATCGGCCGATTTCACTCGACCCGACTTTTGAAAAAGTCGGGTTTCGTGAAACCCGACCCGATCCTATAAAAGTAAAGGTCGCTCAACCCTAGTTGTCACCATTGCCTCCTGATATTTGCACTTTAATAAAGCAATTTTATATAAAGACATAAAGTTATCTCTTTGGATTTTTTCCTCTCTTTTGCTCTCATGTTGTTTATGATAACTGTCTTGAATCCAATACTAAGGCGGATAATAGTGGTTTCTGGGAAGTACTGTTAATTAATATATGATTGGAATAACATCTTCCCAGATGGTACATTGCAGTTATATTCTGCCGTTGGCTACCCCCTTCTTTTTTCAATTTGTATTTGCTGTGTTTTGCACAGGTCCTGGTGGTATCCCTATGGATTATAAAGCTAAAGAAAAGGCCTGGCTTGGCCAAGTGGAACAAGTATTCGGGGGCAGTGTGGGTGCTCCGCAGCCTGACGATCACAAGTGGGAGGATCTATGTTCCTCCATTCAGAATCTCTTAATTAAGAGAACTAAATTATGGTGGAACCGAGTGTTCCTTGAAAGATATATAGCTGCTAAAATGATACCAAGGGGGTTGAGAGTCCGTGTAATCCCCACCTTCCCAGTGGAAGACGCCCAATTTATCTCTAACTGGGAGGAGATCTGTAGTACATGCTCATTTGCATTAATTAAATTACTGATCGATCTCAACTCTAGTAACATATGTGAACTGGATAAAATAATTGATTCTACACAAAATGAGCTCCGTATTGGTTGTCCCATTGAAAAGATTAATTCATTTGATCTGAATTTGGAAAAAACTCTTGACTCAGTGGTCAAAAGAATTCATGAATCCCAAATCACTAAATTCAATCGTGATCAGAGGGATTATCAACAACACACTGTATATTTATGGAGGAAACCGAAAATCACTGAACAACGCCTCAAAAATACACCATCAGTGACCTCAATCTCATCTCTAAGTGAACAGTCTGATACTTCTGTGTATTCGATCACTACAAGATCTGGCACTACTGGTAATAGAGCACGAGGCTATCATCCATATAAAAGACGGACTCCCCGTTCACCTGACCAACTAGGGAGAGATAATAAGGTGATTAACCTTAGTGACCATGTTCTCTCTCTATCTGACCTCTCCCTTTTGAGTAGGGGTTTGTCTTTTTCCCCGGTGGTGGGTATGGACACTTTTTCGGTGATTAAAGACCTTCACCTGTTTGCCCGGTCTGTATTATTTAAACGTAATTTCTTTGATGATAACCTCCATCACCTTTTTCCCACAGAGGAGGAGCAAGATACATTGAGGATTCTTGAGGAGCTCTCCAGTGAAAATGTTGCGGAGGGAGGTAAGGGGCGGACACCGGGACTGTGCAGCTGCCTTACACAAGATCTCCAGGGTGATGTATTCACTGGTTATTTTTCTGCCCTATTAATGCCTTGTTCCGTCATGTTACATTATACTGCGGTACTACTCTACGGCTGTGGGGTATTTTGGAGATGGGCCTTTGAGCCATTGGTTATTTAATCCTGCCGGTAATTATTGACCCTAGCATATATATGGCGATATTTAACATCTATTTGCTTTGGGTTAGCAGCTGCCCTCTCCGGGTGTCCATATCTGTTACGTGTTTTTAGTTATTATTTGGGTGACTATGTTGTCACCATTGCCTCCTGATATTTGCACTTTAATAAAGCAATTTTATATAAAGACATAAAGTTATCTCTTTGAAGTGTTCACACTAGGCAGACAGGTTAGTTACCTATTCGATCTGAGATTACCTTGACGTTTGGTGAATGGGCTCACAACATTTGGCCAAATTTTGTGCTAAAAATCTCATGTGTTTTTTCAGAAATTTCACAAGCCATTATGCTGTTCACATTTCATGTATTGCACATTACCTTGCTTTAGCACAATAAACTTGAGTGCAGCCATTATCTATTCACTTTGAAGGTGGCTGAGCTATTTAAGTCCTCTGCAGCCTGTGGGCCAGTGTCAGCTATAGTTCATGCTGCACGGTTTGAGCACCTGACCTGTATACTTGTACTAGTGTTCCTTTTGCCTCGGACTGACTGTACCCGTTTATGACTTGTTCTGACCTCTGGCTTGTACCCCGACTTTGTCTTACGTCTCACGTTTTGGTTACCACATTCCCGGTAGGCTCTGACTTCTTGTTTGTCCCTGACTATTCCTCTGACTCCCCCTGTGTACTGTGCTGATCTCTCTGTGTATGCCTTTGGCTTGTCTGACTTCTCTTTCATTACCTGTGACACCTGTGTTGTTGTTCAGTGTTGCTACGCTGTGTGTACAACCTCTTTTCTTTAACCAGCACCCCCTGGTGGAGGTTGCACTATACTGCACTGCAGCAGCACATTACAGAGCACATCTGGAATTACATTTGTCATTAATTACACAGGTAGCTGCCAGCAGTGGATTTTGATGATTTGGCTGCCAAAATACAACCAGCATAACAGAACAGTCCTCAGACAACCACTAATGACAGCATTCATAGCATGACAAGGTATGTAATTGCCTGTATTTCTGCTAGTGGAATTCATACTTAACGGGAATTTGTCACCTCATGGAACATTTTTAACCTATTAATATGGGCATACAGGTGATAGAAAGGTAAAAATTAGTCATACTTGTATGCCTCATATCAGCAGTATTCTTGTGGAAAAATCCTCTTTAATTGTTATGGTAATGAGTTCTTCTAAGCTCTGGGGTGTGTGGTGTCTGGAAGAAAACTCTGCCTCCAGTCTTCATTATCATACCAGACCCTTCTCTTTAGCGTCACAGCGCCCTGTGATGTGTAGTGGTGGTCCCAGCAATCTTGCGCCTGCGCCCTGCAATAGATTACACATCACTTCTATGGACAATGGCTTCTTTGTTCTTCTGCGCAGGTGTCGGTGAGTCACTGCTACTTCCGCTCCAGTGATGTTCGGCGTGCCTGGTAATAAGGTGCTAACCCTGCTTTGTTCCTCCCTGCATAGTTAGGTACCATAGAGTTTGTGATGCCTCTGTCACCCAGCTTGCTATCCCAATTTAAGAATGTACACATACATGCATGCATACATTCTTAAATTGAGACAGTAAGCTGGGTGACAGGGACATCTCAAACTATAGAAGTCATAAAAGTGATGTGTAATCATGCTATTGCAGGGCACAGGTTTGAGATTCTGGGGCCATCACTAGGGTTGAGCGACTTTCATTTTTTTAAGATCGAGTCGGGTTTTGCGAAACCCGACTTTGTCCAAAGTCGAGTCGAGTGAAGTCGGCCGATTATCGCGAAAAGTCGGGGATCGACCGAAACATGAAACCCAATGCAAGTCAATGGGGAAGCATAGTCGGCAGTGAGTGGAGGCCAGGAAAACACCTACAGTGCCCATTTTAATGCCAAAAACATCCATTCTTGTTTCTGAAGCTTGTCAATCTTAATTAACGTTCTAATAATAGTTGGGCATTGGAAATTGGGGGTCATTTGGCAAAAGTTGTGGGGGGTAGGGCTGGTTCAAGGTTTTAGTGGGCCCAGGAAACGTGGACTACGTCACGGCGGTGGAGCAGTGAGAGGTAAGTATTTCAACTTTGCAAGTGCTGTGATCCTGAGCAAGCAGGGAGGCCCACTCGTTCGCATTGGCACTGGCACAGGGCCCCTCAAAGTACGGCGGTGTGTTTGCACGGTGGGGGCGCCTCCCACCGGCAGCGACACTTTTGCGTACTCTGAGGGGCCCTGTGCCTGTGACGTCGCCAACGAGTATGCCCCCTACCTGTTGAAGAAACCTGCACTTTCATCTGCACCTTCCTCTTTGTCCCTGTGTAAGGTGGTATACCACCTTACACAGGGACAGAGGAAGGTGCAGATGAAAGTGCAGGTTTCTTCAACAGGTAGGGGGCATACTCGTATGCGGGAAGGGGAACCTGATTTTCAGCAGGGTCAGATTGTGGCTGTGTAGCGTGCAAGGGGAATGTAGTGGTCTGGGTCAAAGTACCACAAGACTCATCTAGCACCGGCTGGGCAATGGGCAGGATGAGGACGAAACACTGATATAGGCCCAAATAATAAAGTGGGTAAAATGCAATTCAAAATTGGTAACAGGACTAGCCAGGTGGCATTGCTTAGTTCAGTGGAGTAGAAAACCCAGGAGCGGCAGACACCGTTAGTAGGGCCGAACCACACTAGTAGGCCCTATGCAGTCTAATATTACAAATGAAGGCCGAAAGCCTGAAGATTAAAGGTCAGGAAAATAACACAGGACAACACCAAGGTGCGGCACACACCGTTACTAGGCCCAACCAAAGTAGTAGGCCAACTGCAGTTTAATTATTTAAAATGTAAGCCGAAAGCCTGAACATTGAAGGTCGGGACAACAAAACAGGAGAAAACCCAGTAGCGTCAGACACCGTTTTAAGGGCCCAACCACACATTTTAAAAACAACTACTTAACGAGAGCCTTAAGATTGAAGCTCAGCTTTATACAGTGGAGGACAACACCATGGAGCGGCACACACCGTTAGTAGGCCCCAACCACCAATTTTTAAAAACAAATACTTAATGAGAGCCTGAAGGTTGAAGCTCAGACAAGGAAACCTGTAGGAGAACACCCAGGAGGAGGAGAACACCCAGGAGGAGGAGAACACCCAGGAGCGTC